>NC_136810.1:27376215-28121215 GCF_951216825.1 Electrona antarctica
TTCCATTTGTAAAATAAATAGAGCAGGTCATTTTCTTTACCACTGAAAAATAGCTTAAGTATCAAGAGCTATACCAATACCAAAAATATCAACATAATGTGACGCGTTGTGAGCTTATAGATTGGGTATTTAAGCTATATATTTTTTTTTTTACATTTTAAGACAAATAATCTTTGATGTAGTAGACTAGTTAATATTTTAATTAGATTGTTAAATTGTGACATCAATCATAAATATCAAACGCCACCACCAGCTAATCGAACCCTGGCTGTGTCAATGAATGAATCCACATCCAGGCGCGAGATCCAGTGAGCTCATCCTTCACATACTCCAGGCCTCCTCGGATCTTCAGGGGGTTGTCCAGGACCTCGATGCTGCACGTGTACGGATCGAACCTCACGGAGAATGGTCGCTTGATGCCAGCCAAGTATGTCCTGTCGGAGAACGGTTTGATTTAGTTTTAGTCATAGTCTTTTGAATAAAATTTAATTTAGTTTTAGTCACGTGAAATATTTTAGTGTTAGTCTAATTTTAGTCGACTAAATATCATACAATTTTAGTAGACTAAATCTACAAAAATGCATTTTGGTGGGCCTTGATGCGTTGTAAATGGAGATTTTAGACTTTTCATGATCTCTTCTCCACTAGTCCCCCCCTAAGATTTGAGTCTAGTTTTTATTTGTTGATGAAATTGTCAGTATTTACTATTTAGTCTTATAGTATTAGTCATCATGGCAATTTTTTTTCCAAAATCAACACTGGTGGTCAAGTTTAGCATACTGAAACTGAATATTCTTTTCATCATGGCAGAGCCATGGTTTCAGGTGTGGTCAGGCTTAGCATATTGAAAAAGCACCGTAAGCACCAGTGCTTATATGCATCTTTCAGGGGGAAGTACTTAGATTTAGCATGCAGCCTCCAAAAAACTAATTAACATATAAATGCATGGCCTCAATTATCATATGCATGGACTGGAGAAAGTTTGTTAATTAGAACCTAATTGTTAATTAGGCCTTTTAGCGACGGCACGAAGACTGCTCATACAAATGCTTAAATAACACTGTGCGCAAACTGCACACACAAGGACAGAAATGTCAAACGTTAAGTCAAATGTTCACATGATTCTGGTCTTTATAAATCTCAATCATTGTGTTAGTGGCCACACCTACAGCCCGACAGCACGTTTCACTATACATGATATAGAATCAGCATGATATTTGTACGTGTCATTGTAATTCCATGAGAGACATGCATGCACAGTCAGAGAGCAAATCCGTTCACACTAAAACCCTATAGCATTAAAGTAGCAGATGTACAAAATCACAACATGTTGCCACAGTCACAGATTTTGCCTGTCTTGTCTAGGTCTTGTATTGTCTATGACTGTGTTATGTTCATGTTCTAGTTTTCATATAGTTCTATGTTAAATTGTTCATGTCTTCCCCAGATGTATCTCATTTGTAATCATCCCTGTTCCCCAGTCAGTCCTTGTCAGGTCGTTGTTTATTGTCACATGATGTTAGTGTATGTTTGTGAAGCGTTCTCTGTTCACCTGTATTAAAAACTCTGAAACTCTAGAAAACAAATGATTAATAAGTAGCGAAAATATTCGATTTACAAGCTCAGAATGCATCACAAAGCGACGGGTTGCGCGCTTGTAGATCTGCTTTCTTCACTAGTTTGGGTCCCATGCTAAAGTTGAAATTTCTCTTTTAGGTCTCGAGCTAACATGTTTGGGAACTGCTGGTCTGTTTGACACGCGTAGCAACACAAGATAACTCAAATAGGCTACAAGTGAGTTTGTAGATTTTGGTGAAGAGATTTATATGTGGGGGGGGGGGGGGGGGTGGACCTAGCACAACCCTGGGGGGGGGGGGGGGGTCAACTATACGCAGTATATGAGGTTTTTAAGCAGTTACAGGCAGCCAAACAAAGAGACAAACGGAATGAGGCGAAAACCGCAACCCAACCGCCGGACGTAACGTTAAAAACAAAAACGTATAAGTCGGTCAACCTACAGGATTCTCTGCTCGAGTGCATTACCGGCAAACTCTCTGAAACCTTCTTGTAAACCCAAATATTTGTCCTAGCCGGGGGGAAATTCCCCCTTTAGACGACCAGTAGATGTTTGGGTTCCCCGTGTCAGAAACCTGGATCTTGAATCCTGTCTGACCTCTTACATCCACAAAGGCTGTGCATACTCTATAACGTATGGGCAACCACCACATTTCCTGCTTTCCTCAGCACCTGAGATGTAATCCATCCATCCTCGTAAAACACCATTCTAACGCTTTCCCACGCTAACGCTCTCTTATCCATTATTACAGGAGGAGAGATGTCATACGGCAGCCTCCTAGTTAGAGAGACCGAATACAGTGAAAACACACACTAAAGCTACTTGTTTTCGCAAGGCAACATTTGATCTGGCCGCCAAGTGAAACAAAACAGCATTTTTGCCTCGGTAAGAGAGAATTTCATTGGTAACAGCTGTCTGCTGGCTCGACGGGCTGACAAACAACAACACTACAAACCTTTCTGCGTTGGCCTCAGGGACTGGCTGGCTGTTCTCTGACCTTGTCCCTACATAACCCTTTGGCTTTGTGTGTGTGTGTGTGTGTGTGTGTGTGTGTGTGCGTGCGTGCGTGCGTGCGTGCGTGCGTGCGTGCGTGCGTGCGTGCGTGCGTGCGTGCGTGCGTGCGTGCGTGCGTGCGTGCGTGCGTGCGTGCGTGCGTATGTGCGTGAGTGTCTGTGTATGTGTGCGTGCGTGTGAGAGAGTCTAGGACAGGTGGTATGTGTGCGTGCATGTGAGAGAGAGTCTAGGTGGTATGTGCATGCGTGTGCAAGCGTCAATGTGCACCGTGTACCTGAGTTTATCCTTGGCGTCTGCAAAGCTCTCAGAAACAAAGTAGACACTTTGGTATTCCTGATCCTGGTAAGGCTGCACCGCAACCGCCTCAGGGTCAAACTCCCTCCTCTCAGGCTCATCGGACAGGGCGTGCTGTCAAAGACAAAGAGAGGCAAAGAGAAAAAGATTCAAAGTTCCACTTCACCCAGAAGAGGCCTGAGGACAGGTTCAAAAACCCACCTACCAGTGACATTATCGGTAGGCAGCTTTGTTAATTTTGAGGTTTCAAACCTTGTTTTTTTATTATTATTATTATTATTATTATTATTATTATTATTATTATTATTATTATTATTATTATTATTATTATTATTATTATTATTAAAATGGCTTCTAACTTTCCAAATGACTATGAAAGGCTGTTGTTTCTATTAGCTTGGAATCCCCGTCCATGATGTCACTGATAGGCAGCTATTACTGAACTGGACTATTACGGAACTGAACGGACCAATTTGAAGATCAATTTGAAAATGGATTGGGAAAACTTTGAATTAAGAAAAAGAAAAGAAAGTGGGTGAAGCGCTCTCCTTTTAATGTTCCGGACAGAGAGATAAAATCACAGGACGAAAAGAGAAAACGTGTTGGGCACTGGACTGTACGTACCTCGAGCTCCCCAAATGAGGAGAGCAGTGCAGCTCCGTACACCTTCACCTGGCCGTTCTCCTTGCACAGGCCAAACTCCACCGTGAACCAGAACAGCTGAGGGACAATCAGACATGTAAACATTAAGTTAGCTGATTTCACTTTACTTTTAAAAAGTAATCATTGCTATAGTGTTTCTTCAGTACCAGGGGTTTCCCCATCTCTCCAGCTCTTTAGGAAAAGTAGAAAATACATTTTCTGGTGGGACACCAATTTCATCCAGTTAGGTGAGAGAACAGTTCATAACTCGTGATCTAAATCATAATGTCTAATTCTAAGAAAAGATCATGTGTTAGATGGCCCACCGTGGTCCAGTCGCTAGTAGCGGTAGATTTAATCATACCTCCCGTTGTTGTCGATCGCCTTTATAGTGTTTTGGCTACATTTAGCTTCTACATCCACAACCGGGATAACATCCAGTCCGTCTGTAAAAGTGCTCCGCTGCTATAAATCACTGGGCCCACTGATTTAATGGATTAAATAACCCTGGGCAATTAATGTTTTATTATATTTTTTAATGAAATCTCGTGTTTGTTGTGGATGGCCCAGATGGTAATAATAGCTTTCCTCGAGATATCTCGCGGATGGCTTGGATTGGGTTAATTTATTGGATTGGATTGATTGGATACAATTTTTACCCCAACCTGAAAATGTATTTTCTGTTTAAGAGCTGGAGAGACAAGAAACTGTTACTGAGCAAACACTCTAGTAGTACACTTTAGACTAGAGTGATTATTCAGTAATAGTTATAGAGTCTATAATGTGATTGCTATGTTAATGTAGAGCTATTTAACACTTATTTTGACATAACATATAACTTTTACAGCACCTTTAACTCTGAGGATATAACATTACAAATGGGTAAATGAACAGAGGATTTTAGTAAACAGAAATACAACGTCAAATTGGGAAGGATAGCCACTCACTGTGGACAGCTTCTTAATATCTTCCTCTGAAGCGCCCAGCGATGCCAGTCCGATGTTCTACAACACACATTTGGCAGACGTTATCACACACCTGGCTCTCATCATATCAACTTCATCATAACAGAAGTGCACGGAGCGGCAAGAAAAGAGTGAAATGTTGGATGTAGCGAGTGGTGGAAAGTTACCTAAGTACGATACTTAAGTACAATTTGGAGGAATTTACTTGAGTATTTCCAATTTCCAATAGGCCTACTTATACTCTACTACATCTCAGATCCAAATATTGTACTTTTTACTCCACTACATTTATTTGAAAACTTTACTAGTTAACTTTGTAGATTGTGATTATTATTACAAAACAAACATTAACCACTTCAACCCTATCAGCCATTTGAATATAGCAGATCGACAAGCTTGCATAGTGATTTGATGCATTGTGAGCTTGTAGATCTGCTATTTTCAAAAGATTTTTATACATTTGAAAACTTGAAATGGGACATTCTGCATTTTGATGCCAATACTTTTGTACTTTTACTCAAGTCAATATTGAATTCCGGACTTTTACTTGTAACGGAGTATTTCTACACTGCAGTAAGAGGAATGTGAGTACTCACCTGTGAAAACTGGGCGAAGGTTCTGTCTGCCAGCATGGGCACATGGCCCAAAAGCTCATGGACACAGTCTCTACAGAGAGAGAGAGAGAGAGAGAGAGAGAGAGAGAGAGAGAGAGAGAGAGAGAGAGAGAGAGAGAGACACCACAACAACATTATGGCCCCAGATGAGATGAGAAGATAAAGCAACAGAGACAGAGAACATCTGAAGAGAAGCATGATCGGATTTAGAGCATAGCAGACCTAGAAATATCTGTCTTGGAAAACTAACAAAACAAAACGTGCTTGCACGTGCATGTGTGCTGTGTCAGGCCAATTCTACAAATATCATCTAAATCCAATTTAAAAACAAAAAAAACAACGTATCGCTATAGACGCCAGACGACATCACACTGATAAGCAACAGCATGCGCGTGCATGCCGGCAGCACAAGAACACCACTAAGATGCAATGGAAATGGTCTAGCTCATGTAAAAACATGTCCCATCAAACTTTCTGATGCTGTTTTCCTCCCAGTGTGGAGGAAGAATGATTATGATTTTTATTGTGATCTCTCACTCTTGAAATATATAATCCATTGGTTTCTGTTGTGTGTGAACAATAATAGCAATTCAAATAAGTTGCAGACCTCTAAGCTCACAACAGTCACGTCCGCAACGCGATGTGAGCTTGTATATCAGCTGTTCTCTACTGTTGCGCAATGAAGTATAAATGTCTCCTAGGGTGCACCTCACTAGTCAACACACAAGAGGAGGTTAAATGGACTGAAACCAGTGCTCCTCAAAACAACAGGCTTGGAGATCTGTTGGGAATTGATTACATGAAACAGTCACCCTGTGCCCAGTCCCAATGTTTGTAAACAAATAATTGGTCTATATAGCTAAAATCTAAAATGACATAGATGCTTTCCTGGTTGATATTTTCAATTGGCCCCTCTGGCGCCCCCTTGTGCTTCCTGTGGTTTTTACAGTGTGATGTGACTTGATGGAGCGCACAGAGGATTGGTCCTCAAAGTGGTGACCAGGGACCCTCAGCATTCCTTGAGGGGGTGTGACATAGACCCTTACAGATCTATAACTCTGAGAGAGTACACACAGAACTAAATGGACCCTTACAGGTCTGTAACTTTCAGAGTTATGGGGGTCCTAAATATATTTTCTGGGCTTTTTATGCCTTTGATACAGTATATATAGAGAGAGTGGCACAGAGGATTGTCCTAATTGGGGAGAACAGCCCAAAGTGTAAAGATGATGATGAAAGAGATGAAGGCATGAGGATGAGGAGGGTGGTGTGTAGTGTATTCACAGCTCTGGGGAGTGCATGGGAGAGGAGGCATGGCGGATGTGCTGTAGTGTACTCACGGCTCTGGGGAGAGCATGGGGGAGGAGGCATGGCGGATGTACTGTAGTGTACTCACAGCTCTGGGGAGTGCATGGGGGAGGAGGCATGGCGGATGTACTGTAGTGTACTCACGGCTCTGGGGAGTGCATGGGGGAGGAGGCATGGCGGATGTACTGTAGTGTACTCACGGCTCTGGGGAGTGCATGGGAGAGGAGGCATGGCGGATGTACTGTAGTGTACTCAGTGCTCACGGCTCTGGGGAGTGCATGGGGGAGGAGGCATGGTGGATGTACTGTAGTGTACTCACGGCTCTGGGGAGTGCATGGGAGAGGAGGCATGACGGATGTACTGCGTGCACTGGAACACCCGAAACGCCAGACTGGCCAGGAAATCCCTGGACGAGACCAAACCTGCGACTGGACGCAACTGGAACCCTGTGCGCTCTGTGTGTGTGTGTGTGTGTGTGTGTGTGTGTGTGTGTAAGAGAGAGAGAGAGAGAGAGAGAGGGAGAGAGAGAGAGAGAGAGAGAGAGAAGTTAGTGATCGAGGGCAAATTAAACATGGCATTCTAACTAAGGATTCATCCGAATAGGGTTTTCTCTATGCAGTTAACAAATTAAAATGAGATGAAAATGTTACGGAGTAGTGGACAAGAGATCCAGTCAAACGAAGACAAGTCATGTTATGCTTGGCTGCGCGTGGGTGTCACGCTCCGAAAATAGCAGATGTACAAGTAGTAGATCAGCTATTTTCGGCACACACCTATAAATCAGGCATTACAACGCCCGGCAAAATTAAAAACATTTCAGATGACTAAAAATATTACTAAAACTAAATGGATTCAAAAGAATACGAGTACAATTACAGCAAAGTGTGCCGTCAAGTATGTACCTTTGAGGAAGCGCGAGACGTCCTCCAGCTGAGGGATGTTGTCTGGGCTGTACACACAATGCCTCTCCAGCAGACGGATGGCCTCCAGGTGCTCTGTGCAGGCGTGGGTGTTGTACAGATCCCTCAGGGTGTTGTACACCGTTCTCCTGCACAACACAACCGCGCAATCCATTCATGAGGATTACAGATTGCAGAAATGATTTGAACGTACTAAAAAGCATGTTATGTTATTTTGTGAGTGAGTGAGTAGTAGGGCTGTCACGATTACAAATTTAAGTTGACGATTGGATTTAATTGTGTTTTTAGCATTGAACATTGGAACTTTACAATTGTATTTCTGTTTGCCTTTTGGGCTTCGTAATCAGAAATTGCACAGTGCAGATATGACAAAGAAATCACTGACACATTTAATAATTTTTAATTATGTTTTTTTTCCCAAAAATGTACAAAATAGCAGAAATAGTTGATCTACTAATTCTGCTATTTTTGAAAAATCTTACATTTTTGGAAACGATTGACAATTAATGCAAAAATAATTGTAATTATCTCAAATAAATAATTGTGATTAGGCGATTATGTAATAATTGAGTGAGTACAGCGTCTGATTGCTTGATGTCAATCTAGACATTGGAATGTTGGATACAGCTAGGTGTCAATGTGTCTTTTAAGTGATGACACATGCTCAAACCCTTTTAATGCTGCATCCACACAACCCAAAACCTGCACTAAAACACAGATATCTGCAGCACAGTGTTTTATACTGTTATAATTCAGCTCCAGCACCTGATCTTATGTTTTTAAGTGGTGCAACCACTTCATTACGGAGCTTTGTGTGTCTCTGGCCGGAACCGGGCCGGCACCCTGGGCGAATCCCTGTGGGTCTGGAATTTCTGGGGACCCCCCGGGGACGCCCACACGGAGTTGCACCACTTACTTCACACGCATGTGATTTTTTAGTTAACGGATGAGCAGTGGTTTATTTCACAACTCTTTAAAAAACAAATCTGTGATTATTTTTTCCCAAAGCAAAACAACACCACCATTTGCTACACTGAGTGGCAATCCATTCAATCACTGCACCCTCGCTGACATTTTGCACTTAGATGATCTAAAGCTGATGTCTAGATTGCTTTAATAGCACCCTCCACCTGTAACTAATTTATCAAAATAACCATGGAGGCCAAATCATATTGCCATGACTCACAAGCATGTGTGTAACAAAGAAGCTTATGAAGCTGACTCATTGAGGAATAAATTGGCGCCGCATGGGGAAAAAACAAATTGCCCTTAACATTGTCCTTAACATATATATATATATATATATATATATATATAGAGAGAGAGAGATAGAGAGAGAGAGAGAGAGAGAGAGAGAGAGAGAGCTACCACACAATATAATTATTAAACAATAGTGGAATTGTACTAAACGTTAATTATGTAAACACAAGCAGAAGGATACATAATAAATATCATAAATCAAGTACCAAGTGCTTATCTCCTCTTCTGTGTACTCCAGTTTGGGAATGATCTCCCCGCTGAGGACAAGAGCAGACAAGCACACTTTTAGTAAATCCTCAGGTTATGTCTAGTCACTAGTCACTAGTCACTAGACCAGACAACAACTAGACTAGTGGTGGACTACGTACTCAACCACAGTACTCGAGTTAAATATTACTACAACTACAAGTGCTCATTCAAAGTACTGGAGTACTCAATATTAAAAAAGTATACATGCTTTTAAAATTACTCAAGTATTCAAAAGTAAAATTACAAAGTAACTTACATTGAATTGTTTTGGGAGTATTTGTCACTATACATTTATTTATATTGTGTGAAATGTGTCCCCTGCATTCCAAATAACAAACGGACAGCATCTGAATGACATGTCTAGTATGTATCTGAATAGGCAACAAGCACTAATAAGTAAGGAGTGCCAGGGGCATGAGGTTGAGTGTGAAGAGATTATAGTGTCTTACTATCTGTATGTGAAGGCAATCTCTCCAATCATCTTCCGCCTCTGTCTGTAGGCAAGGTCTGTGTAGCCCTGTCCACAATGGATAAACAATGGGGTCACGCCACATATCTGTATGTGTAGAGCAACTCAAAAAGGGATAATAATAGTTTACATAGTACACATAGTGCATGCAATTTTCCATAATGATTATATCGGGTTTCAGTATTTATTTATGATGTATTTTCTCTATTATTAAAGTTATTGTAGCGGCCAATTTGTATTGGGGTGGGGAGGGGGGCGGGGGGCGTGAGACATGGCCAAAGCATTTTCGAGGGTCCCCAGCCAGAAACGTCGAGAACCCCTGGTCTAGACAACCACATGTCCACTGATAGACAGTGAGGAGTTTCACCAGAGTGTATAACATAATCTAGGTGTAATGTTAGAGTCCACAGAAGTGAACCTTTCAAGCCTTTCTCAACTCGCTGTTTTCTGCAAGACATTACTCTATATATATACGCCATATCTCCAAAACTGGTGGGTCAAACTGAACAACCAATATGTCTATGAAGCTATGATTCCCTGCTTTCATATGACATGAAAAAACGAAAATTCAAAAAAATCCAATGGCAGTCCTTCAGTCAAATTTGGACACATATGTGGAGGAACACGCTATAAACCAAATGAATCATCAGGAAATCACCACAACCAAAAATGTATTTACAGGTTGAAAACTCTGGCATTTGCATTGGAGCAGTATTCAATAACCCTATTTCTAGACAAACGGGACACTATTTTTACTATTAGAAATACATTATTTTTATCTTCAGGTTGACAAACTAGACATAGCTAATGTTCTGGACACTTTATTTTATATTGAGTAAATATCCATAGAGATTCTACCCATAAATACCCGCTCTACATGTCTGTTTAAAACATTCTGATGTGGTCTATTCCTCCCAAATCCTGCTCCCTGCTGAGCAGGCACTCCGACTGGGGACCCCCCAAAATAATCATATTAGAACTGGACCCCAACCCTGAATTTCCGAGCGAACATAAGAAAGAAACATTTGAATTACTCACGGGATGTTCTTGATCTAATTCCGGATTAAACTTTGTGATGAGGTGGTGACATTTGTCCAATTCAGCTATTCTCTTTGGGAACCAGTGAACTGGAGGAGAAAAGGGAAATTGGGCACAAATATGAATGTCTCCAGGTGGACAGTTGGATATTCCAGTGACATAAAGCAGTGCTTCTCAAAGTGCTAGGAGAGATGCCTCATTGGCCGCTGCAGTTCATTGGAGCGACGTGTCTCCAATGAAGGCAGGAAGTCAAGCGGAAGTGCAGTGCTGAAGGCTTTTTTTCCATTTTTTTTAAACAAATCTTTACAGTCATGACAATACATTACAATACAAAACAAGACAAACAAACATCATGCATAAAGTAAGGCTGCACCCTAGCCCTGTTTTTAGGACTCGAACTTCGGCAGGCATTTTCGAGCGAACATCCGAACCATTAGTTTCTAATTCATTTAAAAAATAACCTTCGAGCTCCGAACCTCCGCTTTTAACCAGGCTGCAATTCATAAATAGATCCTATGGGGGGCGACATTGCATACAGACTATCAGTGAAATATGGCTTAATTCACAACGTGTCCCTGGGAAGGATTTAAGCACCATTATTAATAACATCTAAATCTTATAAAAGCCTATATAAATCCAAAATAGTATTAATAATAAGACAAGATATTTCCAACAGCCTTAATAACAGTTAATGAACATAGTACTCTTATTATGCATATCGCATTCTCGCCAAGATATATTTTCGAGTTATTTAATGGGTTCAAGCCCATTAATTAAGATTCGAGTGCCAATCCTAACAAGGGAACGTTCGAACCCCCGAATGTTCGGGGACAGCCTTAGCATAAAGTGAATGGCAGATCCAGTGGCAAATCAAGTGGCAAAGTGAGTGATAAAGTGAGTTTAATGTTGTTTAAAGTAATTTAATGCAATAAAAAAAAAAATCAAAAGCTTTTTGCCACTCAGTAGGCATTCCCGCATAACTTCCGGGTATGATGATGATGTCACACGCATACCCTCTATAGTACAATTGTATAGCATCACTTAATAATTCCAAATACAAACGGGGAGGGTCTTACCTTTGACCTCTTTGGTGGTCTTGACGTCGTCTGCAATCCTCTTGATGGCGCTGATGAGCGTGCTGACGTCAGAAAGGTGCACCTCACAGCGGACAAAGTACTCCAGACCCTCCAGGCTGTCCTTGGGCTTCCTGCATGGCCGCGTCTCCAATTGGTGGATCTTAGCTTCAAAGATCTTCAAATGCAGACACACGCACACACACACGCACACACACACGCACACACACACACGCACACGCACACGCACACGCGCGCACACACACACACACACACACACACACACACACACACACAATGTAGGCATTTAGCAGACACTCAGCAGCGATTTGCCAGGTAAACACCAGGTAATCCAACAAATGCATATAGTCATCTTAGCCTGCATGGCGCAGCCAGATTTCATCTGCCTGCACTGCATATTGCCCCCACGCAGTGCAGCGCAGTGGTATATTAGTATCACAACGCGAGGCTATAGTCATCTAGTCTAGACTAAGTTTATAGCCTTCAATATAATATCAAAACATAAATAATCTACTGAAACTATACAAACTATTAAACTAGTAAACTGCCAGGTCAACAAATAAACCTGGCATCTGTCTGATTAATATTCTATCTAAATTACATTACGCACGCATGCACGCACGCACGCACGCACGCACGCACGCACGCACACACACAGGGCACAAACATGCACAAAGTGACTGACAAAAACATAAGTAGGCCTAATATCATTACAGAATACAAAACATTGAAGGTGAGTGGTTCTCAAACGTTTTCATTTTAAGGACCCCCAAATATATTTTGTATATTTGGCTGCAGACCCCCATCTGAAAAGATCTTGTACCAGGGACCCCCATCAGAGACGATTTTGTGAAACATTTTCTTCTCGATTTTTCTAAATTGCTCAAAAATATCTGATCTGCGAGATAGCTCACAATGCATTGCACGTTGTTTGTGAGCTTGTAGATTAAACTAAAGAGCCAAACTGTTCAAGTAGATAATGATATGTTTTGATGAGTTTGGATGCTACAGTATATTAAATAATTTGGCTGGGTCCCCCTGGAAGTACAGCTGAGGGTCAAAATATACATTTTGTTACATAATGTTGTTACATCAGAATATAGCCTAATATAGCCTATATACATTTTGAACATGCATCAAAATGTACATGTTGTTACATCAGCTCTCAAATCTGCAGCAATTATGTTTCAATTGTGAGAAATGAATATATAGTTTGAACTAATCTCAGACAGTAAATCTATCATCATGATAGGCTAACCGTCAATGATTATGCCTCTTATACTGTAGGCTATATACTGTAGGCCTATGTAAATCAAACGTTTTCCAATTTGACTTTTTTGTCTTGTTATAAGAAGCCTATAGGGCAGGCTATAACGAATCTGCTTTTTCACATTTATTAGCATATAGGGGGTCCGCAGCCGGTCCAGTCCATGATTTTAATTTTTTTGTAGAAGAACCACTGCCTAAATTCAGTTTTTGGAAGAAAATAAACCTTCATCAGAAGTTAGAATACTTGTTGCTCGGGTCGGATGTCTCTTACCTCAAACACCTTGAGGAATTGTGACAGTGTGGGTGTCTTGGACGTCCTTAGGGTGAAGAAGAGGTTGAGCAGAGCTTTACCATCGTCTTCTTCAAACACGATCTGTTCCCCGGTGTCTGCTGCCTCTGCTGCAGCCGCGGCGGCCGCTGCCTCTCGCTCTTTGCGTGCATCTACAATCAAACTCTGCCGTCTGCCGACGACGAACCTCGGAGACTGTGACTATAAACACAAATACAAAACAAAGAGACACTTTTTGGAAACACAGAAAATACAAGCGATTTACAAAAAATATGTTAAGCCTAGAATCAAGCCAACTAGGATCCTAGTTATTCATGATCATACAACTTATTTTCTGTGGAAAAAAATAAAATGATGATATATGAAAATGATATAGGCTAATGGGCCTACACATTTAATAAATACAGAATCAATGTTTTTATGGTCATGATTCACCAGGATCCTGGAAGGCTTGATTCTAAGCTTAAAATAATTAATATAAATATTTTTGAAAATCTATATGGGAGAAATGAATGGCTGATTTTTCAGTGGAACCAGAAAACCACAACCATTGCTATGCCTAGAGCAGGGGTGCATGCCTATGCACACGTTTTTGAATTGAGAACAAGATCTACCAACCAAAAAAAGTATTCTCATTGCTGAAAATAGTTTATAAATGTACCTGAGGGGGCTTTGGAATAGCGGCTCTGGCTTTACAAATGTCCTGGAATAGGACATTTTATTTATTTTAATTTTAAATTATATATATTTTTAGGAGCATGTCATGTGGTCTACCTGCAGAGCCTTTGTGATCTACTCACGATCTACCTTTTGGGCACCCCTGGCCTATAGAGCATATCAGTGGGCGTAGTTTTCTGGACCCACTACTGAAAACTCTCCAATACATTTTTCCCAGAGATTTATACAAATATTTATATCAATAATTCTAAGCCTATTTATAGCCATGATAACCATCCAGGATCCATGCATAAAACCTTTGATTCTGTGAAGATTTGTTTTTTAATATTTAATTATATGATCTACTACATTTAATAAAATACCCTTTGTTTATAGCGTTTTTTTCATTTTCATTTTTTCCACAGAATCAAAGGTTTCATGCAGGTCATGATGAATCACCGTAAATCTCTAAGGGGAAAATGAATGGTCGATTTTTCAGTGATTCCAGAAAACCACACCCATGCACTGCAATGCTTTATAGGCTACTGTAGCCCTACACTTTTACTCCACTACAATTATTTGAAAATGTAGTTACTAGTCAGTCAGCCTATAATATACTTTGTAGATTTGGATTATTACATAACATATACATTAACCACTCCATCCCTATATATAGGCTATAGCCTACATTGTGGCCATTTGAAAGCTCACAATGCGTAGTGTGTTACGTCGTCATAGACTGAAGGGTAACAGGTCAAGAAAAAAAACTTAATATGAATGCGATCATTTCAAAATATTTTGAAAAGTTGTTAAATGGAACATTTTGAGTAGCCCGCACTTTATGCCACTTTAAGAATACATTTTGATGCCAAATATTTTGTAGCTGCATGTATACTTTAATTTTCCGGACTTATTTACTTGTAGTATTTGCAGTATTGATACTTTTACTTAAGTAAACCATGTGAGTAGCCTACTTCTTCCATCACTTGTTGAGAAGTTAGCAGTGACATGCACTGCACACTGACAACTTCCGACAAGGTTCAAGAAAAGCTATAGGCCTACGCCTACTGCATGTGCAGAGCTATAGTTGGCATTTCTTACGGTTAATTTGGTCTTTGTAGGCTATAGCCGCTAGCTAGCCTACAAAGACAAATTTACCGTAAGAAAAATAACACTTTTAGGCTATCACATCTCCAAAAGAGAAGTAGTTGCGACATAGACGGCTGTTCTAAATTCTGATGGATATGTAGCTGCCATAAAATAAATACTAGGCCTACTCTTCCTTGATTAATAGCCTATGAAAGCACCACGCATGATGTAGCCTACCGTTCAATAGTTTTGCAATGTGCACTGCATTGGACAGCTCCGGTGCGTAAAGGCTTTCCGTGCGCGCAGCCTTCATTGTGACGGTCCTGACCTCTACACACGACACGCGTTGTTTTACTTTTAACACTGCATGGATCCCGTCTAATTCAACCGGAGACCGGAGTCACTTCCCCCCCTTTGTTTTTATAATCTTACCGTCACAGAATCAGACCTCTCCAGTTCGGATGCCGCCCGGTGGATGCTCTTCATGGAAGACGTGGAGCTGCTCGAAATAGGCATGTTTCAGAGAGAGAGAGAGAGAGAGAGAGAGAGAGTGTGTGAGTTTGAGAGTTTGCGTGTGAGAGTTTGCGTGCAACATACGCCCTGTCCCATGGGTTATTTATGGGGGGTCAATTATTCGTAGGCTACTTACTGACGTCAAACCCCAGGGGCGTCATTTGGCAATTAGGCTACTATGCATGCACCCCCCATGAAATGAGGGTCCGTAGCCTAATGCATGTCAAACTGTGGGTCCTTGAAATTAAAATGGTTGAGTATCACTGCTAGAGCCAAGTTACGCATGGAGAACGGCCCGAGGCCCAGATGGCTTCTAGATGAGTTGAGCCTCACACCTGTTGATCTCCTGTGATAAACTAGGGCTGGACAAAGATTAATGCTGTGGCCCTGTGGGTAGATTAACAGAGGGATTTAATTGTTTAAATGGAACCTCAGTGTAAACATTCTTATCATGGTCAGCTGTTGACCAAGCCCATCAGCATACAACTGGCTGCAGGGTTCTTTGACCATTTTGCCAGGCTCGGTCACATTTGTCCCTGTATATGCGCATGCTTAAAGTGAATGGCACATCGAGTGGCAAAGCAACAGGCAAAGTGAGTTTAACATTGTTTAATGTTGTTTAATGCAATCAGATGGGACTTTTCTGTTTGGATGCATATGGGCTGTCAAGGCCAGAAAGTAGTTTGCCACTCATTAGGCATTCCTGCATAACTTCCGGGTTTGATGATGATGTCACGTGCATACCCTCTATTGCAATGCGTTAACTTGTGAGGTTTATTGTCTCCACCAGGCCGAAGGCATGGGGAGAGAGTATGTTTTGCACTCCGTCCGTGTGTGTGTGTGTGTGTGTGTGTCCGTCCTTCCGTCCGTCTGTTACCAGCTAATCTCTGGCACCGTTAACCCGGTCGATGCCAAACTTTGCACACACACTCCCTGGATGCCAACAATGAACCTCTGCCCCACATTTTCCAGAACGGCCTGTTATAGCGCCACCATGAGGCAGCTTTTCACATTTTTTACCTAAAACTGCACCGATCTGCGTGAAACATTGTATGCACACTCCCTAGAGGCCAAGGACAAACCTTTGACCTGCATTTTCCGCATCTGCCTTTTATAGCGCCACCAGGAGGCCGACTTTTGTAAAACACATTTTTTGATATTACTCCTTCAGATTCTGTCTAAAAATCTCACAAATCGTTACACAGTATCTCTATGGTCATGTGCTCAAGTCGGATCTGTCCGATATTTCATATTCCATCCTAATTGGCTATAATTGGCTTTCACAGTTTGCAAGATTGCCCCGTTTTGAACAAAAGCCTCAAATCATGAACGCAGCGTGCAATTTACGTGAAATCTTTCACACATTTTCTTACTAGGCTGAGGAATATATCCCACCCTTTTCACATTGGCCTGTTATAGCGCCACCAACAGGTTGATTTTTGCAAAACACATTTTTGGAACAAAATGCCTCAAATCATCCAATTGCCATCAAAGGTGTATGAAGAAATGGCACCCTTTTCACATTGGCCTATTATAGCGCCACCACGAGGCCACAACCTGACCTGGCTTGGTGGAGACCTGTGCCCCGAGGGGCACTTTTTCTAGTTATCTCTGCGACTAGGCTACTTGAATGGCTTAATGTACAATCCCTGCATTTGAAATTATTATTGATATTAACCAATCAATATATAATTATATCATGTAAAACGGCCTATATTTTCACTCCCTTACAGAGCTATGTGTTAGTGTGTGGGTAGGTGGGTGGGTGGGTGGCTGGGTGCGTCTGAGCACGAAAACAGCATGGTTGTTTTTCACCACCTGTGCGCAACCTAACACACACACACAAACACACACGCACATATTAACTGTATATATGGTGATTTCGGGTGTGCCAGTACAGTACAGTACAGTACAGTACAGTACAGTACAGTACAGTACAGTACAGTACAGTACAGTACAGTACAGTACAAGGGTACAGTAGAGAGGGACCCCCACACGGTAACTATGTCATTTCTCAAACGTTTCGGACGCTGGGCACGTCACCCGAATCGGGCCGGCATCCTGGGTTTGTTCCTGTGGGTCTGGAACTCCCCTCCCCCCACCCCCACCCCCCCTGGGTACCCCCACCCCCCCTGGGTACCCCCACACGGAGTTGCACCACTCACTTCACACAGGTGTGATTTTTTGAGTGCTGGGTGGCTGGCTGGGTGGCTGTGTCTGAGCACGAAAACAGCATGGTTGTTTTTCACCACCTGTGCGCAACCTAACACACACACAAACGCACACGCACATATGAAATGTATGATGATTTTGTGTGTGCCAGTACAGTACAGTACAGTACAGTACAGTACAGTACAGTACAGTACAGTACAGTACAGTACAGTACAGTACAGTACAGTACAGTACAGTACAGTACAGTACAGTGTAACCAGGCTCAAGCATAGGGGCCCCCAAAAAGTGCAAAGTATTAACTTTGAACTTTTTGCCAGTAATGGGCTTATCATGGCAAAAAAATGCCCAAATGTCTTAAACCAGTGATTTTCAATTGATTGTGAATGAGGGACCGCCACCCTGTTGTGTTGGGTGGGGCTATGGGCTAAGATTAGTGCTTTTGTATCACTTGCTATGCATCCCATGTGTATACAACATCTCAACTCTCCACCAATGGTCCATTGACTAATAATTTCCTAATAATAATGACTCATCTAGACATTCCGGTGAACTTCCCCCTCTTGAGATTTTAACTCCCTTTTTCTGTTGAATTTCTTGACCTCCCACTTGTCAGTAAATGAAAATGGACGGTCATCAATGTCACCAGGTCATTCAGTTCACTGTTTCTCAACTAGTATAAAAAAAATCACACCCGTGTGAAGTAAGTGGTGCAACTCCGTGTGGGGGTCCCCGGGGGGGGGGAGAGTTCCAGACCCACAGGAACGCACCCAGGGTGCCAGGCCGATTCTGGCGAGCCGCCCCGTGTGTCACTGTACTGTACTGGCACACCTGAAATCACCATATATACAGTTAATATGTGCGTGTGTGTTTGTGTGTGTGTTAGGTTGCGCACAGGTGGTGAAAAACAGCCATGCTGTTTTGGTGCTCACACATACCCAGCCAGCCAGCTACCCAGCTACCCACACACATAGTCACTCCTAAAGTCACTTAAGGAAGTGGTTTGTTTGTAGAAAAAAAATCTACAAATCCTACATTACTAAATGCATGGTCATGACAAGGACCACATGCAATACCTCCACAGATGACCTGTTGAAAACCCCTGTCCTAAACCATCATATGATACATGTTACTGCAAGTGTTTAAACCCTCAGTTTATCCATAAGGCTTCTAGAGGGAGGTCTCCAAAAACAATTAAACCTTTGCATGTTGGTGGCCCAGGGGCCCTTTATCTCTAGATGATAGATCCGTAACTTTTCTCAACCGTTTCGGACGCGGGGTGGCATGCCAGAACCGGGGGACGCGTTCCTAGGGGGTCTGGATGTTCCGGGGACCCCCCACATGGTAGCTGTCATTTCTCTACCGTTTTGGAACCGGGCCGGCACCCTGGGTGCCTTCCTGTGGGTCTGGAACTCCCCCCCCCCCCCCCCCCCCCCCCCCCCCCTGGGGACCCCCACACGGAGTTGCACCACTCACTTCACACGGGTGTGATTTTTTTTAAATGTTTGAATGCAGCATATGTTAGCCTTTAGGCTATAATATGAATCATATTTTTCTTTTTGCATAAAACAGCATTCATATTATAATTAATTCATTGTCATGCAGGTAATATATTCTCCAAAGAAAAATAGTAAAGTGTTTTTTGTTTTGTTATATTAATCAATTTTTATCTTCACTTGAGTCAAATTCTATCACTATGAAATGAAATGTTGTAACTTGATATTACAGCAGCCAAGTGCCATGGAACTGGAAGCCCATTGTGAGACAGAACAAACAGTAGGCCTATCTATCTACAGTGTAGATTATACACTGTATACAGTATAGTAGTCTCTACCTGGCCTGAGGGCTTCATGTAAAGGTTAGAACAGGGAAAAGTCAACTGTGGAAAATTAAGTCCCTTTATCAGCTCAATCCAATCTCCAAAACTGCGCACAAATTAGATTCTGACTCTAGGGGGGAATAATCGAGAGCAAAAGAGAGCTACAGGTTGTTTTCCTGCCTTTGTCAGTCTGTCTATGTTTCCAAGCACGGCAACAACAGCGTCAAGTGGATTTGTGCCCCTCTGTGTCTACGGGGGTTCTGATGGCTAACGTGATTGTGGAGTGATGCACGGCACCCGCAGGCGAGGATAGGGGACGTTAAAGGGATTATCCACGCAGCTGCGACCACATGCTACCACAGCCGAGCCCGAGAGCCCTGCTATAAAATCCTGTGAGACTGTGAGTGTTAACTTTCAACATGGCCGTCCCTATTTTGGGCAATGTCATTATATGGGCCAAAATGTTCAAATCAATCACTCACTTCAGACGGGTCTGATTTTCTATACTGTAGCCTACAGTTTTCCCTGTTTTTCTAACTGTGTGTGTATATATATGATGATTTGTTTTCCTTTTCTTTTTTCTTTTGCATATAAGTGTATTTAAGCAGTGTATGTCTTTAAATGTTTTTTGATTAATTTAAAATGGAGGACCCTATGTAAACAAATATAGTGCTTTTCTGGTTTTATATTGACCTGTACTTTCGTTGAACTGTACTGTACCCATTCTACAAACCAATCAATCAATCAATCCCATTTCAGTTATTTAACTAATACAATTCATTCATGTAGTCTCAATACATCATTATTTGTTACAAATGTGTATGCATGAAATATTTGTATTGAATCTATTGTATTGATAATTGTACAATTTTGAGTTGACACTGTCCGACTGTCGTCGTCGTGTGAATTTGATTTTATATAAGTTCTGTGCAGAGAGGCAATGTGTAGAGTGTACAGCAGAGGGCACCATAGTTATTGTTTAGAAACTGAGTTTTATTGTCAACGATTGTCAATCAGCCATCATCATTTAGCCTAATTTTAATCAGGTGAAAGAATGCATTGTTTTTCTCCCCCTTTCCCAAACTCAACCAACTGCCTAAAAACTAAAAATCACACCCGTGTGAAGTGAGGGGCGATATTATCATCGTACATCATCTCATTCCGGGCCGGCCAATCAGAATTTGCGTCCTCACCCAATTCGTCTTCAATGTTTCTGTTATGCAATGTTACACTTACACGAACACTCAAAATGGTCCATTCATTGTCAACGGAAATTAATGTTTGTGTAGGACAAATGTTTGTGCACATACACCAAACGCTGTACATATGGGGTGCTATCAAAAGGCCTCTTGATAGAAGGTGGCACAAACCACGCCCCCATTAAGGTCTATTAATAGGCTACATCGCCAGTCGATTCACAACCCCATGCATCTTGTATTCCAGAGGACGGCAGGGCTACAATTTGTGTGGACAATGAATAATAAAATAAGTGGAGAGAATCACAGCAGGCCCACAACGGGAGCAGCATCGCAGGGGCAAAAGCGGCCGACCAGAGGCTCTGAAAACAAACCACCAGCTAAGCGTTTGGTGAAAAGAAAAGCAGTGAGTTTAAAGTAGTAAACATTAAATTACAATTGTCTTCGCCTATTTAGTGTGTGTGTGTGTGTGTGTGTGTGTGTGTGTGTGCGCGCGCGCGTGTGTGTGCGTGTGCGTGTGTGGTGTGTGTGTGTGTGTCACCAAATTAGGTGCATGGTCTTGTCTATCGACAATGACGCCAAAAAAAACAGGGGTGATACTAGCCGCAATTTGCAACCCTAGATTTTTTTAAATTGGATGAATCTAGAGTTGCAATACCCTCCATTGACTCCCCATTCATCCAAATCGCGTACAATTAAATTACTTTAAAACAACGTTAAACTCACCAACATTGCAGCTGTAGGCCAAGCAATTGAATTATCCTCTTTCAGTCGCTATAATATTCAACAATATGAACTGTATGCCATAGACATTAGACACCCTTGCCATTTGGGATAATGTCTGGCTAGCTGGTCATTGTTGTCTCCACCAGGCCGAAGGCATGGGGAGAGAGTATGTTTTGCACTCCGTCCGTCCGTCCGTGTGTCCGTCCGTCCGTCCGTCTGTGAACAGCTAATCTCCGGCACCGTTAACCCGGTCGATGCCAAATTTTGCACACACACTCCCTGGATGCCAACGATGAACCTCTGCCCCAAAATTTACAGAACGGCCTGTTATAGCGCCACCAGGAGGCCGCTTTGTGCAAAACAAGTTTTTGGACAGTACACTTACAGATTTTGTCCAAACATCACGCAAATTGGTACACAGTCTCTCTAGAGCCATTCAACAAAACGGGTTTTTCAGATTTCTCAGACTCCATCCTGATTGGCTAAAATTGGCTTCCAAAGTTCGCAGGAGTGCTCAGTTTCAAACAAAATGCTGCAAATCATAAAAACATCGTGTGATTTTCGTGAAATTGCGCACGCACATTCCCACTAGGCCGAGGAAGAAATGCCACATGAACATTTTCAACTCAGCCTCATGGTGGCGCTATAACTGGCCGAAAAGTGTTTTTACCTCCAACTGCACGGATTTGTGGATAACTTTGTATGCCAACTCCCTAGAGGCCAAGGAAAAACCTTTGCCTGGAATTTTTCACATCTGCTCTTTATAGCGCCACCAGGAGGCCGACATATGTAAAACACATTTTCTAATATTACTCCTTCAGATGTTATCCAAATTTCACGCAAATCGGTACACATGCTCTCCATAGTCATGTGATCAAGACGGGTTTGCTTGATTTCTCATAATCCACCTTCATTGCCTACGATTGGCTTCTTAACTTTTCAGGAGTAGCCCGTTTTGTACCCGTTTTGTACAAATCGCCACAACAACTCAACGCAGCGTCCGATTGCGGTGAAACTGTGCATGCATATTCCCACTAGGCTGAGGAAGAAATGCCACTTGACAGTTTTCAAATCAGCCTCATGGTGGCGCTACAACAGGCCAAGCCGTGACACACACACACACACACACACACACACACACACACACACACGATTATATTACTCCTAAACATTTTTCCAAACATCACACACACTCCTATCCTCCTGGTGGAGACCTGTGCCCAGAAGGGCACTTTTTCTAGTTGGGAGATGATTCACCGACAGGGTGATTAACCACCTCCGTTTCGTGTCGGTGGTTAATCACCCTGAAGGTGAATTTTATCCCAACAATGATAGTTGATACAAAAGGGCTATATGTAACATGGGTTTTATTTAGCATACAAATATATATATCCGCGGGTATTCCGCTCAAGAAAGTAGTTCCTTTTACAAGTTGTACCGGACCTGCACCTCTTATGGTGCTGATGCAGAGTGCTCTGAGGCAGGCTCAAAGCTGGCATTGATTAGCCATCGGTCATTATCCAGAAATGACACCCCGTTGAAGAATCAAGCATTCAACCAAGCTGGGTACGGTAATAACAAGATAATATTTTAATCCATGTAAAATGTCTCACTGGGAGGAGACCCCGGGGCAGACCAAGGCGCAGTTGGAGGAAACTCATCGACTCACTGGCCTTGGAACGTCTCGGGATCCCCCAGGAGGAAGTCACTAATGCTCTGGAGAGGGAAGTCTGGAACACCCGCGACCCGACTACGGATAAGTGGTTGAAGATGGATGGATGTAAAATTTCAACTGGAGTAACCTAACCACTTTCTTCCTAATTGCAGGCTGCTGAGGACACCAATGGGATGCAACCGGCCAGAGCTAGTACCGACAGAGAGAGTCAACAATCAATGGCAGTAATGGAGGAAAGGAACCAGCTGGAGCAGAGAGAGAGACAGTTTGAGCAGAGAGAGAGACAGTTGGAGCAAAGGGAAGAACAGGTGGCGCAGAAAAAGATACAAGTGGAGGAGATAGAAGCGCAACTGCGGGAGAGAGAGCACCAGCTCCAACACCGATGGAGACAGCTGCCGGTCCCAGAAGAGACGCCGCTGGAGCGGAAACAGAAACTGTTGAGGCAAATACACTGCGAGAAGCAATATAATGGAGCATGGGAAGATTATTTACACAGAGGTTCTATTTAAAGCTTAAGGCTGTCTTGTGGTGAGAACTTGTGACATTTATTGCAAGACTAAAGGCCTCTTGTGGTGTGTGTTCATTACACAGATTTTTTTTTTTTTTGTGGCTTTCGCCTTTATTTTATACTTTTTATGGAGGGACAGACAGTAGGCTGACAGGAAATGGGGAGAGAGATGGGGGGGAAGACATGCAGTAAAGGCCGTCTGGATCGGGAGTCGAACCCGCAGCACAAGCCAAGGTGCCTGGACCACTGAGCCATGGCCCAGGCCTCTCAGATTCCTTTTAGACTAAAACAAGCTTGGTTTGTGTCCGATTTATCTAAACTACCTATTTCGCTTCCAAAAAGGATGTTTTGGAAATCGCGAGACATGTTTAAATAGCGGATTTTTACTTCCTGACTCAGTGGTTTCCGGCTACTCTAAGCCACCACTAGATGGCGGTCAATGAGTTTCATGTATTTGAACCCTAGCATCCTGATTCTGATTAGCAAAAAATAGCAGATCTCACAACATGTCACAGCACGTGAGCTTGTAGATCTGCTATTTTTGGATATATTGTGTAGAAGTCTTTTTTTTCCTTTTTCTGTATGCATTACTACTTTCAATAATTGTTACAATTGTGGTCTACCGTATTCTTTTTTTTAAAAATGCAAATCCTAGTTCTATTCCGAGGACATGTAATAGTCAATATGACATTGTGTTCTGTCTTGAGGGCTAATAAATCTGTCCAAATTCAATATCTTAGTTTCACTGTCTTAATCATGTCTCACTGCTTATATGACTGGTGAGTCGTGACCCAAAGGTATGTCCTAGTTGCATTGCTGCATTTTTGAGGGGCCTAGCCCCTCCTATTTTTTTTAAAGATATATATTTTTTGCGGCTTACGCCTTTTATTGGTTTTTGAAGGGACAGACAGTAGGCTGACAGGAAACGGGAGAGAGATGGGGGAAGACATGCAGTAAAGGCCGTGTCGGGCTCGGGAGTCGAACCCGCGGCACACTGCGACTGGATTACCAGTCGGGTGCCCAGACGGTTACGCCACCGCCTGGGCCGGCCTAGCCCCTCCTATGTCCAGCTTTTAGTGTGCGTGTAAACACAAACTTTGTCCTAACACAAACATTAAATGCCATTGATGTTGAATGGCCAGTTTTTAGTGTTGTGTAAACACAAACATTAAAAGACTAATGATTGGCCAGAATGAGATGATGTATGATGATGGAGTGCCCCTCACTTCACACGGACCAATTTTTAATGTATTGTTGAGGGGCGCAGGTTTAATGTTTGTTTTTCCTTAGACGAACATTAAAAACGCTGTTAACAATGGATAGTTTAATGTTTGTTTTGTCTGTCTGTTTTGTCCTCTATGTAAGATAAGAGCGCCCCTCACTTCACACGGTGTGATTATTTTTTAATTATATCAACATAATTTAGCATAGGCCTGTGCATTTTAGGCAGGTAAACAATCCTATAGAAGGCCACGTTCCCAATCCAAAAATGAGAAGCCCCACAACCGCATCCTCAAATTTGACAATTCTACCGTAATGATTTCCCAACACGGAGTAACCTTGCGTCACTGTCACCACCATAGCTATCTAAAGTCTGAAGACTGGCAGTGTCGGTAGGCCAATCAGAGGCAGGCAGGGTGTTACTAACCATGTCTAGAGACGGACGTAGTTTAGAATCATGCCTGGGCTGGGTGCTACAACAAGCCAGCCTCAACAGTGGCACAAAGCCAGTGGTAAAAACATCACCAGTGAAGCAGTGATTAATCTAGTGGTGGCCAAGGCCAGAGTCAACTAAGCGGAAACCCATCATACCCACAAGTACGTTTTTGCTTTCTATGTACGTACGGTGTAATACCATACAATACCTACCATCAGTAAGGCTCTTCTGAATGTACTGTATATACTTCTGTTTAGGAAAGAGCTGGGATCTGAAACCTTCAGTCTATTGAGAGAGATGACTGATGCACCAATAAGTTACATTGCAACAGAAACCTAACATGATGTAGATGTTGGAGGCATCAAGTATCCTCTTGGATGTGGTCTTCTAAGGCTAAGCCACCAGGTAAGTTAGAGAGAATAAGATGAGACTTAAAAACATCATTCCACACAGGTTTATTAACACAACTACACAAGACCTAAAAACATTCAAAATATATTTCTTTAACCTAGTTCTCTTTTTGCCATCTAAAACAACAGGAATGCACTATACGGCTCGCATGCAACACACGTTTATGGTCACAAGAACACAAACACACTCTGCTCAAAATAAGAGTCACAAACCTCAATTGTTTCCTTGAAGTTGTGACTGTTGGTGTTGGTCATACCAACACAGCCTTACATTACTGTTTAAGAATGTGAGGCTGGAAGCTTGACAACATGCTCACGACATACCAGATTTGATTTATGTTCCCCATCCTAGTATTGGGAATTCTGCCTGACACTATTTTGAACTTCTTTATTTTAGCAATGGCCCTCTCTACATGCATCCGGTGCTTTGCAATGCGCTTTGTTGTGAGCACATCTCCACCTGGCATTTGCCTCTTAGACCTTGCAAAGGGTGGCATATTTAACTGCAGTCCTAATGCAGTCAGGTCTTCCTCAGCCATTCCATCAGCCATTATGCCATCCCCTCTTTGCAAATACCCAGCATCAATCAGTTGCTTGAGGAGTGGGATGATGCCACACTGTCTGACTATTTCCTTGTCGGACAAACTGCCAGTGAAAAGGGAAGATGAAATAAATCACAGCACCACGGGGGTCGCAAGCAACGAGACCCCTTTTCCACTGGTTGGTTCCCAATGGGAACCGGTTCAGTTCTTTTTGGTTTTTAGTCCATGAGCCAGAGCTCCAAAATTGGTGGGCAAACTATACCCTATATTAAATTGTTTAAATGTTATCGTAAGAAGGATGGCTTCCATTTTCGCATTGCAACTTTTCAGGGCTAGAAAGCCTGCAATTTCTATTAGCTTGGATTCCCCATTGAGGTCACTGGTGGACGGGTTTCTGAACTGCCCACAGCCCTCCTAAAAATCACACCTGTGTGAACTGAGTGGGGGGGGGGGGGGGAACTTCCAGACCCACAGGAACGCACCCAGGGTGCCCAGAGTTACTGTGTGGGGGAATTAGCAGACAACTCTCTCTCCCCATCTGCATCTCTCATGCACGCTCCACATTGTAATTAGCAGACAACAATGCAACACTATCTCTCTCTCTGTTTCTAGCACAACAGCGCCACTTTTGCCCCTGCTGGTACCCTAAACGGACATAGGGATGAAATGAAATGAAATCTATATTTACCCAGGGTATCTGGGCTAAGCTCAAGAACTTGTTTCCAGCCAGGCCCTGCTCATAGAACACATTTCATCGTAGTGGTTCAATGCCTTGTTCAAGGGCACTTCAGCGGTGGTAATTTTAACGTGTCGGACGGCTGATTCGAACTAGGAACCTTCCGGTATCAAGACCGCGCCGCTATCCGTTCGGCCACCGCTGCCACAATGGATGGACATATGGACATAGGGAGGGACAGACATTTCTGTTCCTTGGTTGCACTTGCACCACTAAAAAATTGTGCCACATTTTTATCATGATTATTTAGCGAGGACCTATTATGAAGATAGGTTGAAAAGTGGTGAAGTGGTCCTTTAAGCAGTCTAGGACGGTACGTCCTATAAGATGTTTTAGTGGTGTGGAAACACATTGCCATTAAAGGACTAATTTAAGCCCTATATTCAAAATCAAAGAACCAGGCTGCACAACCTCATCGTGACATCTTGTGAGCTTGTAGAGAAAAAAGTCCGCCCCCAGTTAATTTTTTGAAATTGGGACGTCCCAAACACAGAAAGGGGAGGGAGTCCCGAAAGGCTAGCTAGTGATCGCCCGTGTTTAGCCTAAGATTTAGACTCTGATACATCTACGAGAGTCTACGAATCTTAGGCTACGCCCGTGTATCGGATCAGCATTCTGTATGTAACAACCATAGAGTAATAAGGTGACAACCATAGACTGTAAAAAATAGGTGACAACACACAACTACTTTCTCTTGTGCGGCCCGCGCTCTGGTAGAGATGTGCGAGATTTCAGCTGAACGCGAGATTTCTTTAGTAACCAAGGAAACTGTGGGTCGTTTGTCTTTTCCTTGCAGCTAGCTCGTGATGATGTTTAGTTTTGAGACAACATGGACCTGCCGCAGCCGATCAGGAGACGCCTAGGAGATTTCTCTCGAAATGTATTTATTGATCAGAGTCGTAAGGAACTTACACGTGAAGACCATGCAAAATACCTGGGCTGCAGTGAGTTCCATTGCAGTTGCAATACCAATAGCTACTACAAGCTAAGTCATTTCTGTATGAGAGATAGAACAGCACAACATGCTATGTTTACTATTAACCAGCATGTACTAATGCACGTTTCACATGTTTGATCTCTTTTGTTATTAATTCGTTTCCAGTGTTGTATAATTACCAACTATAGGCGTATTAAAAGGATTCTCTTTTGTTTCCACTTCCCAGTTGTGTCCAGTTTACCACTCCAGATGTCGCTGTACTTCAATACATGGTTCTTCCCCTTGTGGTGGGTCAGTGAAATTGTAATGCTGAATCTCAAGGTGAGATAGATGCCGGGTGGTGGTACAATATGTTGATATTTTTTTGTATTGTAATGCCCTTAATTAGCGAATTGCAGAGGGCTTCCACCCTCTGCAAACTGTTCCTTCGTATCAAATAAGCTTGTGATCCGTTGAAATGGTCAAAATAACCGAAGAGACATAAAGTAATCTGTAAACCTATTTAGTTAAAACAGGCAGTACATAGTGGCTTAAGTAGTATTTGTAATCCCAGTTTTAAATGCAGGCACTAGTGCTCTTTTCCTACATGCTTTATAGCTATTATGTTTCTGTTAAAGTAATTGTGCTAATTTCCTCCAGTATCCTGCCCTGCCAGACTACTACAAGTTCATCCTCGTTACTGTTCTTATCCTAATGACCCTGATCGAGGCCATCAGACTCTACCTTGGTTATGCTGGGAATTTGCAAGAAAAGGTTGTTGTGTACAGTATTGAACACATACACATAAAGAGTTCTGTGACTGTGCTTTGACCTTTCTGTTGTGATACTGGTCAACATAACACTCTGCATCTAGGGGGCAGAGCTTGTAAAGCTTGCACGAGGGTCTTGTGGTGGTATCTAATCTTATGTGTTTGTATTGATTGAAGGTCCCAGAGCTGGCAGGTTTCTGGCTGCTGACTCTTCTGCTGCAGTTTCCATTGATCCTGTTCCAGCTTTTCAACGAGGCCATTCTCATCCAGCCCCTGGAGAGAGGCGTGCACATCGTGCTTGCCTTGTTCATACTCACACAGGTGAATTATATAACACATGAAAGATGCCCCTTAGCTAGTCTACTTTATGCTCCATTGCACAATGGTATTCTGTATTGTAAAATAATGCTCTTTTGTGTAAATTAGGCTTTAGTTAGGATCTTACATTTTTATTGTCTACAGCTTTTTGTTTGGGAATTCTGATGTTATATTATAATTGGGTTCTCCCATTCCCCCAGGCCCTCTTTGGCTTTGTGGCGTTGCGAGAGATGGTCAGACAAACAGAAAGCCAATTTCATCTAAGACAGTTTGACTGAGCTCTGAGCCCTGGACTTGCCGGTTGAGCTGCCTGACATCCACGTTGGTGCCCATCTCATTGCCCATGGTCTTCACTTCACTGATACATTAACCCATTTAGACCTGCCTGTCTATGTCTTCTAAATAGTTTTCTTGAAAAACCCATGTTTCTGTCAGTCGTTCTCAAACATTTTCATGTCAAGAACCCCCAAAAATATATGTAATTGACCACCCCAGAAGCAAAGATTTGAGTTAAAAACGTTTGCTCTGAAAGAATATATATTCAAAGATTTGCGCCACATTTTCATGATTTTTGAAAAAATAGCAGACCTACAAGCTCGTAGAGCGGCACCGAGTGCTGCGGCCCGCGCTACGAGCTTGTAGGTCTGCTATTTTTCAATAGCTAAAGTATAACATAATGCTTAAAACACCAAAAGGGGTTCTCATACAGAATGGGTTAAAGGGACACTTCACCCCTTTTGCAACCAGATCTTATTTTAATGATGTTTGGGAGACAAGAAACACTTGTTTTTAGATATTTTAATATTTCAAAGTGTCCATGATGTCATGGGCTCACTTACTTTCTGGACTACATGTTGTCTCAGTAAGACATCCCTCCCCCTATCCACAAGGAGGAGCAGTGTACCAAAGCATTATGGGAATTGTAGTAGTTGCAAAAGGGGTGAAGTGTCCCTTAAAGGCTCATCCGTTTCAAAACGCTGACAGCAAAGCATTCCATAACAGATATGGCATTTGTACTAAATGCAGCCACGTCATATTTCCTACAATGAGCTTGAAAACTTTGCACAGTTTTAAACACTTACTTTATAACATTTGTATTTTTCTACAGTTGTGAATAAATAATGTACATAGGATGTGTAAACGTGTGATAAATTAAAATGAATGGTTTGGCTGTAAATCTATTCAACGTTAAATTAAATCATTAAATCAACATAAAGGTACAAAAACTATTTTAATCTCAGATCCATGACATTAAAAATCACAAGATCAGTGCAAAATACATGTTTCCATGACACTATTATATGTGACATTGCATTAGGCATATATGGCTATATGATCCACTCACAGTGGATTTTCCCTGCCAAAATAAATCTGTTCTTTAGCATGTAGCATGCACAACATGCAGTACATGCACAATGTTCAAATGACCAGCCAGAACATTAGAGTCAAAGAAAACCTATGTGACGTGTTCCGCACAAAGAGGATGTGCCATGCAGTGGGGCAGATCCTGATGGTCTTCTGACCAGTTTCCCCTCCAGAGGCGTCAGCTTCTGATTTCGTCTCCGTGTGTGAGAAAACCTAGTGGCCTCAACCAGACTGAGTTTTTGAAGCCTATGGAAAGTGTCATCCTGGGACAGAGGACGATCCAACTGGAAGAGGTCTGAAGTCTTAGACAACGTGGTTAAAACACCAATTTCCAATTTATCTTGCTCTTTTAAGGTTTCCTTGGATAATCTGAAGATACAGAGACAGGTGACAGACAAGTCCATTAATAGAGGCAGAGAAAGCACCTTGATATTTGTTTCAAATGTAAAGTGCAATATAAATACAATGTATTATTAGGATGTAAGAACGATGATTACAAACCAAATCTTCCCACAAACCTTTTTCCTCTATCTGTGCTCCTCAGTCTGTGCAAGTATGAATTTCCATCAGGTTCACTTTTGTAAAGTGTGTTCTTGAGGACAGTCGCTCTCTGGTCCTGTCCACTAATGGGCACATTGTCCAACAGTGACACACCAACTAAATAAACAACAATATAACAAAAGAAATTAGATGTGCTACAGTAAAAGTACATAGTTAAGATATTGTTTAATGTGTCATGTCTATGTGTCATATGTTAGTATGGCATTTCTGTATGAGTATCACCTTCCATTCCCTCTTTTTCCTGGATCACCTGTCTGTACTTGGTGTTTGTCTGGGAGGTGGAGACCCAAGCAGCATTTCTGTCTACATGAGGCTGCTCAGGGCTAGACTTGGCAGGGCAAAAGGTTGATGATATGTTGAGTTCCAATACCCTTGATGGAACAATATCTGGAACTACTTTGTACTGCAAGCCTGGGGGAGACCTATCATCAGAAATATACAATATGTTGAATGATTCACCCTAGTTAAGTCATGTCATATTTCATTGGAATGCTATGATGATTCTATGATTACCTGTATGCAGTGCTGAGAGAATCTGGTAGCCTTCCTGAAAGAGGGAGATGAGTTTTACGACCAGACAGCTAGCTATGAGGCACTATGGATCAGGTTTTCAATGAGAGAATCCCAATTTATTCCTCACAATCTGTAAAGACTCAAACTATGTTTGGACTGACCTCTCAAGCCTTTGTGAGAGACAACAGAAAGTGGTGGCTGCTGCTGGGGAGGATAGAAGGCCCCTGTTTGAGGTGGAAGCAGGGTGTGCAGATGCAACAGCTGAGTTGAATACCTTCCTCTCTCCTCCTCTGGTTCCTCTGTGAAGACCAAATGCAGACAAACTGAAAGAGACTTTCCCCTATTGTCAAGAGTACTAAAATGACCAATGTAGTGTTTATTGTCACATGAATGTACTGTACAACACAGAAGTGAACTTCCTCAACTAGGGAGACATGGTGTATTATACATGATAACGTTAGTGATTGTAGAGACTTGAGCCATTATTTGACATTTTCCGGCAACATCGGTGATCAATTACTGTATGCTGCCGATGTGTCCAGATTCTTTATCACTTTCAAACCGTCTCTATTTTGGGCATTATAGTTGAAAATGTTCAAAAGTGTGCTATCCCCAGCAAACTGCTTTTTATAAGTAAAGAAAAAGGGAAAAAATAACCTGGCCACTCGGCCAGGTTTACGCAGCTCCAATGTGCTTGCATCCATTTATTTACTTTCACATCGCCAATAGCACCCAGCATCGCTGGGTTCCTCCAGACCCTTGTAGTTTCCATATCCACGTTTTTAAAAAGGTCAAAACATTGGTAATCGGTGGCGTAGTAAACTCAGGATTGGCATCAGGCCCAAGAATCTGGAATCGGCCTGGCTATGGTAGAGATCACATTTAGACACCAAGAGAGTGTTTTTACCTGATTGGGATAGTTTGGTCAGGCTCAGTCTGAGTTGCGGATACGCTTTAGCCCTGTGATGCCGGTATGAAGCCCTCATAGCTTCCAGGGATTTATTCTAAAACAGAGAAAGTGCAAATCCTGAGTTATATTTAATTATATTCGATACACCACACATTGGCACGCAACTTAGTATAAGTCCAAAAGCACATGCTTTTGAAATCACTGACTAACAGAATAGAATATCACCATCTTGACAGCCGATATCAACTGTCGACGGGTTAAGTTTTACACAAATGAGCACTCCTGATTTTACTTTGTATGAACACTTTTGCTTGATCCAATAATGTCTTAATTTACAGAGTACAGACCCTACATCAAGTGAAATGATCCCAAAAGGATGCAGAGATAATTCATTAACCTTAATAGGCTCCTGGTCCTGACTTAGGGTCACGTGGCTGGTGAGTCTGGGGCCAGAGGCTGAACGAGGAATCGCAGCTTTTCTCATCCAACTGTCAACCTTTGCACCGCAGGGGATCTTGGAGGGCACATACTGTAAAGTGGAAAGCCAATGAGTTCTTCTCTTTTATGTGTGTATCTTTGGTTGTCCATCATTCTTAGAGCCAGAGCCTCTCTATTCTGGCATGTCATTAACATTTTCAAAGATTTTCAGAAAATATAAAAAGATATCTACAAGCTCATGTTGCTGTGTTGTGACGTATTGTTAGCTTGTAGGTTTTTGAGCATTTCTTTTAATACAGTGAATAAATACAATAGAGTTCACTTTATGGGTATTTTATATTTACTTGTTTGTTTATAAGTCAAATGTCTGAAATCAATGTTTTCGAAATGGGATCCGAACATAATTCCAACGGAGCATTAGTCTGACATGCGGGAACAGCGGTCGGACTACCGCTCAAACATGCGCTGCTCCCGTGCTTGCGGAGGGTTAGGTTAGGGATAGAGGTCGGTTGTCAGTGTAATGACTGTCGGACCACCCTTTGAAATTGCTTAGAAGATGTTGCACTTTTAAAATTAAATATCATTAAATACTGGTAATCAGTGGTCTAAAACGGTCCAAAATCGTAATCGGCATAAGACCCAGAAATCTGGCATCGGCCGGACTCTAATCATCATCTGCTTCATACCTTCTTTCTCTTCTCATTTCTCAGTAGGCCTACAGTCTTTTCGATCCTCATTTTAACCATTTCGTCTTCGCTGAGCGGATTGGGCTCCTGCAAAGACCAAAACAATGAATTATTTTCAGCTCGCAAGAATAAAACAGTAAATGCTTCAAAGTGCACATCGTGATTTTGGAGTGTCTTACAATGTTGTTGATGCTACTGTGCAGGACATTGGGCTCTGTGTTGTTCTTGATCCACTCCTGTCGCAGTTGGTTCCTCTCTTTACGAGTTCTCAGGTGTTTCTTCTTTTCGATGGGACTTCTCTGGAGAGAAGTACAGCCGCATGAGGGGAAACACACCAGTGACAGATATGACTGAAAACATCAAATTTGTAGAAAGACTAAGCTTAATTATTTTGTATTTCAATGACCACTTAATCTAAAACAGAAGAGATATTTATCTAATTTAGAAATTAGGAAACTGCTCATATATTGCCATCTGACTGATTCCATGTGACTCTGGTGCACAGGCCATACCTGTGTATGGACAGCATTTTCTTGTTTCAGTAAATGTACCGGCAGTCCATCAGAATCTGTACTGTTTGAACCACTGGTGCTGTAAAGACAGGGGGAGGAGGCAGTGTTGATTTTGTCAACTAATACTATGACGAAAAATGTTCACTGACAAAAACAAAATGGAAGCTAAATGAAAACTAAGCTATGGTGACTAAAACTGAGACTGAATTTATTGACAATTTCGTCAACAAATAAAAACTAGACTACATTTTTAGGGAGGGACTAGTGGACAATAGATCCAGTATAAGTCATTTTACACTTGGTTGCATGCTGAAAATAGCAGATCTACAAGCTCACAACACGTCGCAGCGTGACACGATTTGAGCTTGTAGATCTGCTATTTTCAGCAAGTGTAAAATCAGCCATTACGACGGCATCAAGGCCTGCCAAAATACATTTTAGTCGACTAAATCAACTGTAGATTTAGTCGACTAAAATCTTGTGATATTTAGTCGACCAAAACTAGACTAACACTTAAACATTCCAGGTGACTAAAATGTGACTAAAACTAAATTAAGTTTCATTCCAAAGACTATGACTAAACTAAAATAGAAATTTGCTGCCAAAAACAACACTGGGAGGAGGGAAATCACATTCAAGGGTCAAAGACTGCTTCTCCCTTAGGAGAAATATGTCTCGGAGACATCCATACACAATACAATACACCACAATACAATGCAGTCAAAAAACAATACAAATTCAAGGTGAATGACGGCTTAACAAGCCCTGCAGCAATCCCTAATGGCTGTGGTGCAGCCAACTGGCCAAAAGGTGGCACTAGAGGTCACCAAAATCATTAGGGGCTACTGACGGTGCACAGAAAATTCCATGGCAATCCATCCAGTAATTATATAAATGTATAGTAATTTTATAAATGGGAATAAAGTGTTAGATGGAGTGACAATGCCATCCTTGGTGCCTCGTCGCTAATGGGGCTAAAATTACACAACAGAGCTTTCAGTCTTGGTGAAAGTTATGTCACACAATGAAAGGTAGGCTATTAAAAAGGTAAAGACCTGGACTCCACATCAGAGATAGAGATGCTGCAGTCAGTGCCCAACTCTTTGCCGAGCCTCTCCCTGACCTCCTGTTTCAGCAACGCTGACAACTCAGTCAGACAGTATGCCGTCTAACACACAAACGCAGACATTCAGAGAAAGAGAAACGTTATAAACAATTACAAAAATGACAGTACTCAAATAAATCGATGTGCTCTAAACGTCATCAAAAAGAGAAACAAGGTATGTTTCAGGTCATGTTGTGTTCTGTCTTACAGTTTGTGCCTAAACATATCTTTGTAATATTATTGTATAATAATATTATAATGATGATGGCTGAAAATAATACATTTGAAAACAGGTCAGACCATTATTTTAACCACATGAACCCTAGCATCCCTATTCTGGGGATGAACATTCGGCAAATGTAGCAAGCTCGCAACATGCACTGTAGTTTGTAGATCTGCTATTTTTGCCATAGATATTTAGTGTATGGGACCACAATAGGGAGCCTAGTATACAGAAGAACCCTGGGGGACTCCGGTCAACTACGTGTATAGGGTTTAAGTGTTTAATCACCTTTGTGGGATCGGGGTCACAGTAGTCCAGCAGAGTGTCACAGAAATAGTAGCCCAGGGACTTAAGGTCTTGTGTTGTGAAATGAGTTCCGCTCCTATTACCTGGAGATGAAATACGTCAAGGTGGATGATTGTATTATGTTAATGAAATCGCTGAACGCACACTCACATAGGCACAGTAAGTCACAATTAGAGTTCACTTCAAACACACCCAGAGTGGAGCCTCCAAAGGTGGACTCCATAGTGTAGCTGTTTCTGATGCCCAGACGCCACATGACGATACGCCCTGTTCCCTCTTTGCTCTTCTGCACTCTGAATTTACAGCTCCTGAATGAGAACTGAGGAGGTGGGGCACATGATATTTGATATCAGTATGCAGCACTGTATATTAATCAATAAAGAAGCTGGGTGTCATGATTATGAAATATAAGCTACATGACTACATATATGTAAGTATAGTAAGCAGCCTTTGGAACCAACCATGTCATATAGATCAATAAGCCCACTATTCCGAAGCAGTGCCATTCCGACGCCACACATTACATTAGTGACATTACTAACCCTGTCCCTAACCCTAACCGCACACAGAAGCCACGTAGTCAGAAATGCCACTCTGTCCCCAGACAATACAAGCCTGTTGAGTGCATGGACACCACAACCACGAGCTCATTAAGCAGTTAGTCACGTTATATCATGCACGGTTCTCCTACAAATATGGTATTAGAATCCTTCGTCACGTCTACCTTGTCATTGGCATTCTTGCTCATCATTAGCGGGAACACTCTCTCGTGGAGCTGCCGCGTGGCATCACCACGGTTGTTGCAGCCGTACATAAACACATTGTTTTTGCGGCTGTGACCATGGAAGTCACAGTAAAGGGCCACGTCCCTCTCAGCCATCAATCTGAAGGAAAACACGGAACAGCAGGACTCGAGTCACTCGGTGTGCAGTTGAGTTTCATTATCCAATATCATATCCTACTCCCAATGTTCAGGAGAGAAGATGTGAGAAGTGGTCGTGTTCAGTACGTTTGTGAAGTGAAAGATCGAGACACAGAGTGTGTGTGTGTGTGTGTGTGTGTGTGTGTGTGTGTGTGTGTGTGTACGCGCGCGTGTGTGTGTGTGCGCGCGCATGCATGCGTGTGTGTACTATAGTTGTATGTGAACATTCTGCCTTACCTTTTCACCATGCTCCTCATGTGCCAGACGCAGGGAAAGGATTCCCTGAGCATTGTTCTGTAGTTCCTGTTGAGGTCCCTGCCAGCCAGAGAGCATCGATAGTTCCCCACCACCACACCGTCTGGGTTCAACATCGGTACAACCTGCATCACATCAAGAAAAAGCAGAACAAGGAAATGAGGTTGTTGATGGTTGTTTGGAGTGCTACAGTTTGTAGACCTCAAATCCGCAGGTGAGTTCACAGTGTCTTATGTTGCTAGATACTTCTGCTATGTCTAACTATGTCTGGTGACTTCAAAATCCAAGGTAGTTTCTAAAACAGCAACGTGAACAGTCGCTAGTCGCCAACAAGTAATAAACCTGCACATACTGCTTTGGAAACCAATAATATTACCACCTCAATATGATGAACTGTGGATTGGTGCAACAATGCACTCTCTATTTGCGTCCTCAAAGTCCTCAAACATAAGCCTAAAAAATTGTTAAACCTTTAATACTATAACATAAATTATATCCATTAATATCTTGATGCAGTACCAATCAAATTGATACAAGCATGGGACCAAAAATTGGTAAAAGTTGGAAAAGGAATGGGATTATGGACACATAGGGGTGCAAAAGTTAATTCAACTAATTGATCTAGTCGATTATAAAAAAAATAATAGATTTAAATAAAATTTAAATTTAAATGAGTCACTTTTATATCGTTGATTTTCAAGATTTTCCTGCAACACCAATGTACATCCAAGCATAAAACATGGCTAAAGTGAAAGCAAAATGCACTTCTCGAATATTCAATTAATTCAATAAAATAATGAAATATTATAATTTCATTATAATTATTATACGCTAATATTATATATATATATATATTGCAGCCCTAACAGTTGAGTCCTCCTCATCACCTTGAAAACAAAAGTGTCCCTGAGGAGCTGAGCGTCATCAGAGTCCCCGAGCAGGAAATCCAAGAATCCTTCCATCATCCAAGAGCTGTTGGTTTCTCCTGGGTGCACCCTGGCCGTTACCACCACAGCCTTCTTCCTCCTGCTCTCTGCCCTGGTGCCAGCGCTCCCAGCAGGGGACGTCACCGTCAGCACATACACCATGTTCCCTGCCAGGCTGCGGCACAGCACCCGCAGTTTACAGTAGGCCACGACGGCCGGGTCAGACGTGACGCGGCTGAGGTAGCGCTGCAGCCGGGAGTAGGTGTAAGGATAGCAGTGAGCCAGATAGCAGGTGTCAGAGTCATAAGGGAAGTGGCAAGTCCACGTCAGCGAATACAGGGGATTGTTGTCTTCTTTACCCTGAAAGGAGAAATGACAGCCTGAGTGGAACATGTGACACAGACCTACAGTATGTAATATCGTATTCTCTCCTGATTTTGCACACAGTCCTTTTGTCATTCTGCGAGACTGCGACGATGTTTCACGATGTTGTTTAAAAGCTGTAGTGTTTATATGCATTATATGCTTATATGTTTATATGCAATCAGTGTGGCATTGTATCTCGCAATCCTACTGCACACTTTCTCCCAGCCATCTGATGACTTGTTTTATGTGCACTTAGCACCTGCTATAAAATTCCAAGTCCATTTCACATATCAAGTCTTCAACAGACACACAATCCACAATGGCTCTGTGGTCATAACTGTATTCTCGGTTTCCTTATAGCAGGTGGCATATCTGTTTCCTGTTCCAGTTCATTTACCCATAGCTTGATTTGATTGACCAGCAGCAGATTTGAACTGTAAATGCATCACATTATGTGTTTCTGGATCCATTCAAACAAAGCTATGGGAAACTGAACTGGAACAGGGAATGGGTATGCCACCTTCTGGAAACCTGGGACTGCATTTATGCACAGAGCTTTAGCAGATAATATTTCACTTTTGTAATCCAACAATATCACTCAAAATTCATTACTTTTAGAAAGACTTTTAGTCCAGTTCTGGAAAACTATCAGATCAGGTGTGCACTCAATTCTCATTCTATAAGTCAAGTATCAACTTTTGAACATTCAAGCTAAGTGGCGCCTTGAGACATGGCATGCTCTTACCCACCTGGCTACAGTTTCGATAATATCTGATATTAGATCCGATGCGGTGCCACCCAACACCTCTCTCCTTGTCAGCCCTCTCGGAATAGAGGAGTGGTTTCAAACCCAAAGAGTACAGGCTGCGACACTTCATCAGGTTGATGATGGTGAAGCGATATGTTGCGCCAGCTTTCATGTTCCTGACCCTGAAGTAAAACCACTGCGTGTGCTTGTTGGTGTACGTGTCTGTGCGCAGAGTGAGCTCGTAGTCGTGGACGCCACTGGGTAGGGGTGAGATGAGGGGAAATGCCAGTGAGTCAAAAAAATAAAAAAACAAACAAGACAGCTCAGGAGATGAAACTGCAAAGATCAGGGTAGTTAAGGCTTTACAGACTCACACTTGCGTCGCCTTCTGCAGGTTTCCACTCTCAAATCGTGACTCAAATTCTAGCGTGGGTTCCCCCTGACGTGTGGCACAAGAGGTGGCGATCTTAATTGGCCTTCTGCTTCCCCCAACACGAGAGTGGGTGAAATAGGGGGTCTTGGTGGCTTAATGAGTGACAGAGAAAGAGAAGGGATTAATTTAGAGTGAAAGGGCTATGCCAAACGGTGAGGATGCGAAGCCCACAACCATTGGCCAAGGGTGGCGCTATAGCACTCAATTGAAATTGCAAACTTTGAACAGGCATAGCTCATGAACCGTTTGACTGTCATGCCGAACTTTCGTCTTCTAACTTTTGACCTCTGCCCTCACCCACCATTTTGAATTATATGAAAAACTATCTCCTCCCGGGATATTTGATCAAAATGCACGAAAACTTCTACACGTGAACTTTGGTCCTATACGGATAAAAAATTGGGAGTACATTTTTTTAAGTGAAAAAATTAAGGGTTTAAGAGCCAATGAAAATTGCAGTTTTATGAAAATTCTTCTTCTGCCCCCAATACATACATGCAGGGTCACATGTTTATGAAACTTTACAGTATAGTAGAGACTAGAGAGTCATGCCAAATAGCACTGAAACTCGTCTTACTCCAATTGGCCAAAGGGGGGCACTATAGCAATCGTTTGAAAATGAAACCTTTGCACAGGCATAACTCATGCCTCGTTTGCCCTAAAGCCATGGCACTTGTTTCCATGGCCCTCAGATTTCCCACCGTTTTGAGCAGTTTGAAAACCGCTTAAACCCTTAAAAACGAATGCCTCGTCTGTCTGTCTGTTTGTCTGTCTGTCTGTCTGTCTGTCTGTCTGTCTGTATGTTTGGGGTATGAACAGCTGCAATACCGCTGGGTGACCTAAAGTGGCACTGTTGAGCAGCCTAAAAGGGCTTATTAATTCCTGTCTTATCGCTGCTTGCAGCTATATTGTTATTTTTGCATGACTGTTGTATAAAATTGTATAAAATTGGTATTACATTTTAATCAATTGAATCTATTAAAAAAACTGAATTAGAATTGATGTTGATTTGTTCTTATATAACTGAACATATATTTAATCACAGGCTTACCTAGGTCAATGCAGTATACCACCTTCCCCTTCTCCTCTCCCACTGGCATGGGCGTCCTCTCATGTCCTGTTAACTGGTAAAATGATTCTGGACCTGGTGGCTCCCATTCTGGAACACAATCACAATGGTAATATAAAGAACGTTTTGCACATAAGTTGGCCTCCTGGTGGCGCTCGAAAAGGTAGAATTGAAAAATGCAGGCCAGACGTTTTTCATGTATACATACAAAGTTTTACGCAAATCGCTGCAGTTCTATGTAAAGATGCGACTCGGCCTGTTATAGCGCCACCATGAGACTGACTTGAAAAATGTCAAGTGACATTTCTTCCTCAGCCTAGTGGGAATATGAGTGCACAGTTTCACCGCAATCCGACACTGCGTTGATGATTTGCGGAATTTTGTACAAAAAGGACCACTCCTGAAAACTTTCTGAAAAATCTTAGACAATCAGGATGGAATATGAGAAATCAAACATGACTATAGAGATCATCTATCTATCTATTTGCGTGAAATTTGGATAAAATCCGAAGGAGTCCTGGTGGCGTAATAAAGAGCAAATGTGAAAACTACAGGGCAAAGGTTTTTCCTTGGCCTCTTGGTGTGTGCATATACAAGGTTTTACACAGATAGGTGCAGTTATAGGTAAAACCATGAATCAGCCAGTTATAGCACCACCATGTGCAGAGATTCAGCTCTGGCATCCAGGGAGTGTGTGTGAAGAGTTTGGCTGCGATCAAGCCAACGGTGACAGAGATTAGCTGTCCACAGATGGACAGAGTGCAAAACATACTCTCTCCCCATACCTTCAGCCTGATGGAGACAACTATGTGACTTTTTCAAAATATCATATCAAAACTGCACCAATTTGACAAATTTGCTAAGGAAAATAAATTCCAGTAATCCAGTAGTCGATAATGGATCATTACCACAAGTTGTTTCTTTGCCATTTCTAGACTCATTCATCACAGTTTTAACCACTTAAATGCTGGGCTGCTGCAAGTAGTTGAGGTTAGTCACATATCCCCTGTAGCCTACATAATACAAGGTTTGTATAACGCTTTTTAGCTTTAGCTTAAAAAGTGAAAAACACAAAACAGACTAAAAGCAATAAGTGTGTTTTGAAAAGTGATTTAAAAGAGAACACACCTATGTGATGGATGACATCATTGATGACCTCAAACTCTATGGGCCAACGGACTCCCTGGAATGGGCAGGAGACGGAGGGGAAGATGAACAGCTCCAGGGGCTCTCTGAGCCTGGGGATGGGCCGTTCGCCATCGAAGGCTACCACCAGCTGAGTGGTCCTCATAACATGGCCCACGTGTATGGACACTGGATGGGAACATGTAACAGACAGACAGTAGCACAATAAGAACACAAAAATGAGTTGGCTCTACCAAAATAGATGACGAGGGCCAGGTCATTGTTTCCTTATTTAATCACCACCTCACCTTGTTTCAAATTACAGCATTGTATATTCATCATCAAAAGTATTACAGTAGCTGATCACATTAATTCACCTGATTACAAGCAAATTAATCTTTAAATGATCAATTAAGCCTCAAGGATTGCTATAGTTTAAATTCGTATTTTAATCAGTTTCAGAAATGTATACATTGCAGAAGTAAAAAATTACAACTGACCACTCTGTAGTTTTGTGTCACTATTAACAATGGTTGGTTAGATCACAAACCACCCCTAACAACCAGTGAGGGAGAGGTCCTTGTGTGCCTACAACGTAAGCTGGAAGGCAGCATATCGTTGCTGTCGGGAGGAACCTCATAACTCAATTTATGAGGTTTTAGATTCTTTTGGCATATATCAGTGCTATTGAACACCCTTTACGTCTGTGTGTTGTTTCGAAATTATTGAACCAATGGAAAGTAGTAAAAAGTGCTTTGGCCTTTGGACAAAACCACTTAACTCCATTGGACCCTCAACATGTCTACTAAAGAAACTAACTCCACCACCTCTCCCCCTCTCATGGAAGTAATTGACAATATATAAAGTTACAACACCAACTTTGATGGGGGCTGTATTGCTTTGTTTTAAACATATAAGGTTTTCTTAATTTGTAAAAAAAAAATTATATTTTTCATTTCCTGAAAATTTAACTTTTTGGAGTTATGGGGTTTCCTCCCGACGGCAGAGATATTCAACATCAAAATCAAGTATAACTCATATCCTAACATCCAAGTTGAACATCATTTGATAGATACTGATCCAAATAAAATATCCATGACTTCTCTCTCTTTGGCCCCCAGTTGCTGCCCACACCAAGTACTAACCAAAGGCATGGCACCCCATATCTTACAAGTTACAAACTTGATCGAAGTATCCCTATAGCCCCTCCTGCTCACTCAGATCAGCTAAGACAGGAAAGCTGTGAACGCTCCACACGTCCCACACTCTGGCAAGCGTAACTTACCGGAGCATCGGGAGCAGTACCAACAGTTTTTACTTGTCAGCAATTAGACTGCTGAACTAAGAGCTAAGTCCGGTGACACTGCACAGCCACAGACTGAACTTAATTTGTTTTAAGGGACCTCTTTTTATAGTATGTACATTGACCTATTTATTTATTGTGCACTCATATTGTATCATGCAGATTAGTCATAATGCTCTCCTAACTATATTTTTAACTGCAATGATGATTCTGAACCTGCATCACCCACCTTATTTTAATGTGATGTGACAATAAAGATTGATTCTGATTCTGACTCTTCTCTCTCCTGCCTCCCAAACTGTGGAACAGACTCACCATGAAGTCAGAACTGCAGACCCACTCACAACTTGAGACACACCTCTTCTTCAGGCTCCACACTCACCTAGCACTTCAATTAATCTCCCTGCCTGTACCCCTTCCTGCCCCACCTTCTGCTGCTAGTGATTTACCAAGATTGCACTATGCAGACATATCTTGTCTCTCTGCATTCTGTGTACGTATACATGTGGTACTTACCTTGCTCAACTCATGAGCTGCTAAATGCCTAAATTGTAAATCGTTTTTCTTTTAGGTTTTATGACCTCAAATTTCTCAATTAGGCTACACCCACACAACCTGAACTTTGAACATTCAGTGGATTTTCTGTGGTGTGGTATTTTCTCTGTGTCTGTGAAGCCTTTTGAGCTGTAATGGAAACAGGCAAAACAGCGAAAACATCTGCTGGCAAATTCCATTGTCATATATGGGATTTGTGGCCTCTTACATGATACATCACACTCCACAGGAAAATCAGAGCACTTGTTTGAGCCAGAAAACCCCAGACCACAGAAAATCTACTGAATGTTAAAAGTTCAGGTTTTTGGGTGCAATTGAGCTCAGGGATGTCACAATCCCTTTAGTTTAAAGTATTATAAAGTATTAAAGTATTATATGCAAAGGTTTAGTCTGTAGAGATTTGTTTCACATGTAAAGTGCATTATAAATAACATTTATTATTATTAATATTATTTACATTTTCTCCTTGCTGCTAAATCATGTTCCTCATCCTCTATGTTGGAGTCACTGTCGTCGCAGCTGTGCATTCGATCAGCATCCTTCCAATTCCTGTTGACAGAGACAATGACTATGGAACTTGTTCTCTGAGATGGAAACACGCACGCACGCACGCATGCACACACACACACACACACACACACACACACACACACAGTAACTTGAAAGTCCAAGCTCAAGTTAATTTCACACTAAAATCGACTAGATACTATGTGTGAAGTGTGAACCTATATGGTCAATTTTTAAAATAGTAATACTACTATGATGATAAACTCACATGTGAACGCTGATTCCATGGTCTTGCAGAAAATGGTTCGAGAAGAAGCTCTCCTGAATCTCCTCCTCGGTTGCCCTCTACAAATAAAACGGTAGGCCTAAATCATGAATGAAAATATGTACGTAATTATCTTAGCTCTGATCCATAGCACCAATGGGCATTGTTGGGGCTATGGACCACCAGAGCCTTTTGTCACTGAGCATATAGGCGAGCATAATTAATGTCAACAAAATACTGACTATATCTGTATATCTGTCTTCGGTAGCTCACGTGAACGCATGTTTTAGTTTGTTCACAATTATAATAGACCACCCATACACGTGCTTAATACGTTACACAAGTACACATGCCTCTTTGTGCACAACGTTAACAATAAACGGCTAATTAAAACTGGATCTTACCTTGTTCACGTTGAAAAAGGAAGTAAACGTAGCCTATTACTGGGGCAAACAACAGAGCGTGCAGTGGTGCAAGCAAAAATAATCTTTCGTCAACTACGTTGCCCAGCAACCGACACTCAACAAGAATGTTACCATGGACATGGAGTGGGGTGGGTTCAGGTTGTGGGGGGGTTTGTGTGAGAGCGGTTCTCAAATAGTTGAAAAACAGCCCTAAAACAGGACACAATTGATGCGTGTGAGCCATTTGGCCACCGCCAGAGCCCCATCTGACGGTATCCGGAGAACTCGCCAGTTTACCAACTCGCCGCGAGTTTAAACTTAAAACACCAAAGTACCGAAACAATGCAATTAATTAAAACAATATCCTGAAATGGTAGACCTACTGTTACCCCTATGATTGGTATTCACATACTCACATTTTTTATCATTATGTATAGCTGACCTGAATTGCACAACATAGTTTGATTTTTGTTTCAAAAACAGCATATCTAAAAGCTTGCGTGCTTTGAATATCCTGATATAAAATAGGGTTTAGTTAGGGTTTATACATTTCTACATATTTTAATCAAGCTCCACTTACCTCAACACAATTGCTACCACTTACCTCACATGGCATGCTATTAAACCTTATTAATTAATTACATAATGGTAGTAATTGATTTGAACATCATGAGGGGATCAACTTCAAGAGCGTATTATACACTCATTTTGATTGAGCTCTGGCCCATCACGGGGGGATTTTCAGTCTACAATGATTGGATTCAAAATTAAATAAATAACATCAGAAAAACTGTTTAATAACTTTTTACAAAATATACATTTACTGACATTCCCTTCCAATCCCAAAATCGGATATCCCATTTGCTTAAGACATTATGCTATATACACACGCACAACTGTAAAAATGCATTCTCATGGTAATCTTCACTGGATCTACAAAATGTGTGGAATATTTACAATCAACCCATCGGCACATTTGGCACATTTTAACGTAAGCATTTCTGATACAATCTAATGATGATGTCTGATACGAACTAGTCATGAGTGGCAACCATCAAATTATGTAAAGGCAAGCAAAAATAGCAGTGTAGGCTACTTTGTTTTAGTAAGGGAAGGGGGGGAAAAAAGTTAGTCATTATTATCAAAGTTGTCACATGGCGTGCCCTAGTGGCTCAGCAACACTGACCATATTGCTCTTGTCATGGTGATTAAATCTGTTCTGCCAACATAAGCTATGAATTAATTGTGTGCTTCTGAACAAATAAATAGAACACCAACATTGATTCTTCAGATAGTGATAGGGCAAAATTTAAATAACTATTGTACATACTTTACATAAAGTTCCCCAACCAAAATAAAGTAAAGCCAAATGCTTAAGAGCTTGCCATTTTACCATCAATTAGAGACAAAATAGGAAACCGTGTTAACAGCCTATTGCGATTCTATACAGGGGACAAATGCCAACACTGGGTATGGGTTTACGGTTTGTAAAATAAAGAAGAAATACAATCCACCATGGGGAACCAGGACATGCATCCATAACCACCATATACAGAGAAGATGATAGTTCACAATTCACACCCATAATTGTCCAGCATTCGGTCTGGGGAAGGGAAGGATAAAGGAGATTTGTGAAACTGTGTGCAGGCTCTGTATCAGAGAGTAAATGTTATGTGCTATTCATCATCTTCCTCTTCTTCACTCTTTCCCGCCAGTCTATAGGGAGTGCCTCAAAGTTAGCGTTCTTTCCAGCCTTTCCCCTGAGGGAGAAATAATATAATTAATAATCATTTCAGCATAATTGTAAAAAAAATCTATCTATAGGCATAAAATACTTTAATGCCATGTACAGTAGCTATTTTCAGCCGTGCACTGAATCTTACGTAAGAAGCTGCTGCTGCTTCCACTCCTCAATGCTCTTCTTGTTGAGCAGATCTCGGTCTTCATCACTAGAGCTACTTTTCTCCTCCTCGTCCAGCTCTTTCTGGATGGTCTGCCACTTCATCACCAGTGATGGCATCTTCGTTTTAGTCTTCTTTGACTTTAGAGGAAACAAAGGGATGGCATGAGAATTGTATGAATGTATGAAGAATAACTCAAATAGTGGTAAGTGCCGCTCAGATTCTTCCCTAAATGTTCAGGCTTTAAAACAGCCAACTTGTGTGGTGTGTGACAATAACTGCAATCAGTTTATTTTTATATTAGAGTAAGTTACTAACACTAACCCACGTCATGGTTAGAGGTGGTCTTCCTGCTCTTCTATTGAGAAAATTAAGATTGTGTGTTCAGGTACCACACCCACTGCTGACAACAATACTACATGAAGCTCATATCTACTCAGGCTGAGCAGGGATGCCTTATTGGGAGAATGTTAGAAATGTGGTGGTTTGTTATATTAATAAATAAATAATTTAAAATAAGATTCAATTTGAGGCAGGCAAAGCAGCTCAACACCACACAAACAGCTCAACTATTCAGTGCACGCTCTAGGTTGCCTTGTTTGAGGTAGGTTATTATGGCACTCAATTTGAAGTACACGTTTCATTACCAACCTGCTTTTCCTTTTTCAGTTTTTTGGTCTTGTCTACTACGGGTAGAGTTTTGGCTCCTGGAGGCTCGTAAGCCGGTGGCTGAGGTGAAGGCAGTGGTGGTTGAATGGCGAAAGGTGGAACTGGTGGAACAGGGGTTTCAACAGGCATGGCAGTGACTGGAGGTGGAGGCACACCCCAATAGGTACTTGGTATTGGTATTACAGGAGCTGCAGATACAGAGAAACAAACTAAATCAATAAAAATGTAATAGAGCTGCATAGCTGCATTACAATAGTAAATAAAAAAAATTAAAAAAAATGCAATTTACTGCCCGTCCAGTCTGGCAATACATTTCCTAAAATGACGTGTTAGTATTATTTTAAAAACTACACCCAACTAACTATTATACGTATTGGGATAAAGAAAAATATCGCTTTTAATGTGTTTTTTTCCATCAGCCCTATAATCACAATTGTGAACGTTTGGTAAAATCATGTGTAATGACGTGTTCACCTGCGATGGCAGCAGGCTGGGTATAGATAATGGGGCAGCTTCCAATAGTGATGGCCTTGGTCAACTGACCAGCTTTGCGTTTATGACCCTTCGCTTGGGTGGCTGTAGACTCAACAATCTGTTGAAGAAAACACAGAGCATGAAGCTAGTATGCTTATACATTTTTGAGTGGTGCAACCACTCCAAGCAACAGCAATGTCCCTATGTTTAGAGCACCAAATGTTTTAGAGTACTAACAGGGGGCATTGTTGCACCACTCACTTCAGACCCCGGTCTGATTCTTCATTTACACATTTGGAGAAAGCCATTTACACAATGTAACAAGAGGTATAATTGCCAATACCTTAGTGCTTATGATGCCTGGAGGTAATGGAGGCCGCCCGCTGCCATCTTCCTCTGTTCCCGGAGGCGGGGGGTCCCCTTCATCATCATCCATCTCCATTTCCACCTCCATGATCTCTCCATCACTGTCCGGAGGGGGAGGGGGTGGAGGTGGCGAGGTTGGGGGAGGAGGGGGAGGCGGGGGGTAGTCTGAAGGTGGTGGTGGTGGCGGTGGTCCGTCAGGAAGTGGGGGCTGAGGTCCAGACCAGAATGGAGACGCGCTGGGCGGAAGGGGGGCTGCCGGGGCAACAGAGACATGACTAGATGATCCTGCGGACACAAAGGAATCGTTTTTGTTTCATTAGTTTGTGCCAATCACAGCCTATATTATTTTCGGGTGAATAATGAGAGTAGGGATGAGACGCATGGGAAAATCTAAATTCATTGAATGAGTTTGGACCACGGAGAAAATCAGCACTAAAAAACCTTCTGCTTTGAAAACCAATCCTGAGACCATTCCAATATCAAGGACTGCCCAAAATCCTTCACATTGGTTCAGTGATGCCGTTATTTCGCTGGCAAGTTTGAGCCCATTCATTGAATTACATTTAAAACGCATCAGTAGGTGGAAGATAAAGCAACGGCTACTGTAAAGCTCCTTTAGAGACATTTTTTTGTTTACTGACCTGCAATCCCAGCAGTGGATACACAGATTTTGGCATCTCCTTGACTGGTTGTTTCATTTTGGGGCACCTGGCTAAACTTCGTTTCTTCCTGGATGTCCTCTTCAGCTGGGAAATCCCACTGGGAGGCACTGGTCCGGTCGTTCACATAGAAATAGCGCCTGTGCTCTCTAGAGAGTAGAACAGAGATAGAAGGCACAAGTCTCAAAGACTACCCTTGCAACTAGCTGCATGCCATGACAACCTGGGGACAGTGGGGTTAAGGGAGTGGACAAAGCTGCCACACGGTGGAGGCAGTAATGTTGATCTGGACAGCAACTTTAGCCATCCAAGGGCAGACACCAAATTGGAATGTGATTGTGGACATAGATGGTTGAACCCACCTTGATCTCAAAGACAAATTAACAAAAAAACAATCATCTTTTGGTCCTGAAAGGCTGATCAAAATAGCATTCAGAGGTTCACGGTTGTCAGATATGGTCAGCTTTAGACAACCATTTCCCCTCCCAAAGCACATGAAGATGCCAATCAGAAAGCACCATCAACATAATTAAAGAAAGTTACAAGCACAGTCAACTCTTTACATAGGAAATATTTAAGAATTTTCATTCAGTCAAGAAATAAAGAAACAGGAAACATGATATGAAATAGAGGTGGTCTGACCTGCTGGATCCCCTTCAATGGTCCGTCTTCACTTTTATTTGATGCTTGTGACACTCCTCGTTTCCAGGGCATCATTCTGTGTCAGTGTTGCATTCTGGGGGCTGTAGTCCTGCAAAGTGCAAAGCTCTTCCCACGGTACCACCTTCCTACCATTTACCCCTCACCCAATCTCCACCCGCTTTCCCCTGACTTCACCTCAGGATCAGTCTAGCCAAAGAGGCCTGAGGCAGGTATTATTAGGAAGTAACCAGGCCGGCCCAGAGTGGATGCTCTCTTATCAGAACAGGCAATAGCAGAGTGCCAGGATCGCATCACCGAAACATGGAGAGTCTGTTTCTGGTAATGTATTATGATCCACTCCTCCAAATCATGTTAAAAGTCTGCAACCCCCGACACTGAGGGGTATATAGTCACACGATAAGTTTTGAGGGGAGGTGGGGAGTTTAGAGATGTGAAAAGTTAGGAGCGCGTACCTGTCCCAGTGGCAGGACCAGCCTTTAGGGGTGGCGTTAAGTTCGTAATGTTTTATGTGTTCGGCAGCCTCCTGCAGCCTGCGGCGGAGAAATACCCCGTTCAGAGCGCCCTCCCTCCAGTCTGCAATTCGTGTCTGAAAAATACAGAGGGCAGGGGGGGGGGGGGCAATGTACAGGGGATGAAAGGATGGATGAGGATGGGATGAACAAGTTTTGGATAGATGGGAGAGGCAGATAAAAACAGAAAGATAAATACAGTAGTAGAAGTGAGAGATGTAGGACGGAAAGGAGAACGACAGATGAGTAATGCAAAAGAATAATTACAGGAAACTTCCACATAGATACCTTGTGATGGATTATAATGAAGCATATAAATATTTAATACTGCCATGTGCGGTGCACATTAAATATTTTAGACTGGTAAGGCAGTCACAACGAGAAGGCAGCCTATCTGGAACATAAATCTCACCTCGGTTTGTATCAGAAGCAGCTGAAAGTTTGAGATTGCCTTTTCTTTTATTCCTAAGAACTCCAGCTTGCTGGTTAAAGTGTTGGCCAATTCTCCAATCTGAAACTAAAGCACATTCATGTTAGTTCATTCATCAATTACTTCTACTTCATATAATTACTTCCCTTCGTTATCATTGCTGCAGTTACCTTGAGCTCAGGCGTTTCCACCTCCTCTTTTCCCAGAATTTTTAACTCAGTTTTATCCTCAGTTTGCTCCGATTCCTTCTCCTCAATTGCTGGTGCTGGAGCCTTCTCTGGGACTTTAGGATCTGCTACAGAACACACGCATGAAGACATGGGCTTTAAGATTGTGGGACTACTCTGGTCTGGCACAAACTCATGTGGTTCTTCAGTGTAAATACATATAAGAGTTCTGGTTCTCTCTCCAGATTACCCACGCACCACCGAAATTATGATAGGTATTGTAAATTATTTGTATGGGGATTGATCATGGTTTGCAGATTAGTAGCCCGACCACTCTCATCCACGCCGCAGCAATCTCTGTACACTTCAGCCAGCATTTTTGTTTTTACATTGATCTATGGAATTCTATCCTGGCAACAGAGAACGTGAATCCAAGCCTACCCGTGTCTGTGGTCTCCTGTGTGTAAGAGCCTCTACTGTTGGAGTCAGGGCTGGCTGCACGGAGGAAGGCAGTCTTCCATTTGCTTTTCTTCAGAAGGCCATGAGGCCCAGCAGCTTCTTGACTCGTCTCAGAACAGGGACTGGAACCTCCTGCACTCCCATCACCTTCCTCCAGAGCCCGCAGCTCAGCCTGGGGGACAGCCACGGTCAATCATGAAAATAGTTGATCATTGTCATACATATAATTGCAATTCATTATTTAAGATAACACATAACATAGTCGGGGTGCAATGGCTTTTTCGGTACTTTCATTTTGGAAGTTTCAGTCTGAAAACAGAAGCCTGTGCGTTTCTGAACAAATCAGAGCATCATATCCCTTCAGGCTATGGGACGTAGCTCCACTACATCCGCTGCACGTGGAGTCGGTTTGTTTACAAGTGAGGGAAAGACGGTTTGCTACTACGTGGCTTATTTCTAACCTATAATGTTTTCAGATGTGCGATGTAGCGTGTCACTTCACCCCTTTTGAAACCACTATTTAATGTGTTTGGGAGACAAGAAAAACTTTCCTGGGGTTTTTATGAGGGTAATGTACAGGGTGTGTTTAGATATTTTAGTATTTCAAAGTGTCTGATGTCAGACACTGGTCTCACTTCCTTTCTGGACTACATGTTGTCTCAGTAAGACAGAGCTCCCCCTCTCCACAAGGTGGGGTGAGTGCACCAAAGCATTGTGGCATACATTATTTTTCTGGCCATTGAGTGCAAATTTCAAATTGTGCTACCGTTATCTACTACAAATACAATTAACATTGAGTGACTGGAGTTTCTTCCAGCGGTGAAAGTCCCTTTAAGTTTAAAATGAGTAATACACTGTCTGGATGTCATCTTGAATGAGATTAGATAGTCAGGGAATATTATGGGGCGGCGATGGCTCAGGGGTAGAGTTTCCGGGTGGTAACCGCAAGGCCGCCAGTTCGAACCCGGGCTCCCCCAGAGTTAGTGTCGAAGTGTCCTTGAGCAAGACACTGAACCCCTAATTGCTCCTGATGTGCTGGTTGGTACCTTGCTCCGCTGCCATCAGTGTATGAATGTGTGTGTGAATGGGTGAATGTAATGCACAATCTATGTAAAGCGCCTTGGATAAAGGCGCTATATAAATGCACGATTTACCATTTTCAGAATAATGTCAAATCTGGGAATAAAGGAGTCTACTAACATATCCCACATTGGTTTCTATTTTTTTTGACAGCTGCTGAAAGTTGTGGTAACGTCAACAACCATTATAAGGAAAAATGTTCTAAATTACATTATGCTTTAAGTAGCATGTGACATGTCAAACTAGGTGGTTTTCATGATTCTGAATCCATTCCAAGCAGTGGCGCCAAACTAGGGGGTCTATGGCCAAACTAGGGGTCAAATTAGGGTTTTTTATGATTCTGAACCCATTCCAAGCATTAGTTTTGCACAAGAAACCCTGCCTGGCAGTGTGCCTCGGGTTCAACTCCCGATCCCGACGGCCTTTACTGCATGTCTTCCACACATGTCTTTCCCCATTTCCTGTCAGCCTACTGTCTGTCCCTCCATAAAAAGAAATATATAAAATAAAGGCGAAAGACAAAAAAAAAACATTTAAAGAAAAACACCCCTTGGGCTAAATTTGGCCATAGCCACCGTTTTTCCGTGCAAAACTAATGCTTGGAATGGATTCAGAATCATGAAAACATGTCACATACTACTTAAAGCATAATGAAATTTAGAACATTTTGCCTTATATTGGTTGTTGATGGTACCCCAACTTTCAGCAGCTGTCAAAAATTCCCCTAGGGTGGTTGAATAGAAACCAATGTGGGATAGGTTAGTAGACGCCCTTACAAACACATTGGTGAAGAAATGTATTCCCAGATTGTATTAATATCCTCCTATTTCTGTAATCAAAATCAGCTGTTTGGAGGAACATGTAGCAATGGGAATCAAACAGGTGAATGAAATAAAGATTTTTCAGGTCACGTTTCCTCATCACGTAATACAATTTTGATTATTATTTTTTTATCCCACGATTTTGTAACCTATTCTCACCCCTGTGTCAATTATCTAATGTGATAACACCCTCCGCCAACCTGGGGAGAGCAACGGACTTGAACTCATGCTTCCTTCATGCATGAGTGTCCAAGTTACACCTGACCAGTTTCCCTGGTTGGACGTAGCGCGTGGAAGGAACAAGTTATTCCAACCAGTTCCTTTCCCCTCCATCAGGCGCCCCGGTTGGCCAGGGGGAGGCAGTTTAGAGACCAGGATTACTGCATGTTTTTGTGAGGGTACCTACCCTAGCCTATTCTGGGCGGGAACTCCTTTTGGTGTTATAACCCTTCTGGACGGGAACCCCTCTGGGGTTCTGTTTAGTATGTACAGTATTCAGAAATTAAAAATATTTGATGCTGCTATATAAATATTTGAAGTTTTTCAGAAAACTTAGGTCAGGATTTAGAAGGCATTTTAGAATCGGCGTCAGGCCAAAATGGGTTAGGGGACACGGGGAGAACATGCAAACTCCACACAGAAAGGCCCTTTCGCCAACCCCGTCTTGGGTATGGGCACTAATGACGCAGAGGAGAGGACACGCCACCAGCGCCCCGAGCGGGAATCAAACCCAGGACCTTCTAGCTGTTTGATTTTTATGGACTTGATATAAAAATACAAAGATTTAAAATTTCCCATTGTTTTGGCATCTAGATATACTCTAAAAGTGTGAAAAACGCATTTTTCATTTCAACACGTCTTAAAGACATGCAGATTATATATTTTGTGAATTAAGAGGATTACATTTTAAAATAACCTCCATCTCATTCTCAACATTGATTGATTGATTGATTGAAGAATTTATTAACAGTTTGCAGAATTACAGTACATTTCAAGCACAAACTCAATACAAAGGCTGTTAACTGTGAGTGGACGACCCAATTAAGCATTACACTTGTTTCCAACAGGGTCCACCATGTTCAAATCATCAAAACATTTAGAGACGTACAAATAGACACTTCTATAGACAGAACAGGAATTCATCAAAAAAGAATTCATCAAAGAGGAGGTAAAAAGGGAAAAGAAATATATAGTGAGGGGAAAAAAGGGGGGGGCGGGGATTCAGATTTTACGGGGGCCAGTTTCGAATTGCAGCCATCCGTAGGTGCCCTTTGAGAGCGGTTTTGAAGGAGTCAAGGGATTCGCATGTCTTAATGACAGTTGGTAGGGCGTTCCACATTTTGGTGGCATAGGAGCGAAAAGAATTTAGTCCCTTGTTTGTGCCGAATCTGGGTTGTACATGGTTCGTTGCACTCCCTCTGGTGTTGTGGGTGTGGACTTCGTTAACATTAAGGAAGTATCTAGACAGGTACATGGGTATCTTGGTGGTGTATCGAATCTTGTGGACCAGACCCATTGCAAGATGCTGTACTCTGTCGTCGACCCTAAGCCATTCCAGCCTGTCGAAGTGGGCAGGGGTGAGGTGGGTTCGGGGGGCTAGATCAAGTAGGAGCCTGACCAGTTTGTTTTGGGAAGTCTGGAGCCTGGTTTTAAGGGCCTTTGAGGTGCTGTGGTACCAGGAGGTGCATGCATAGTCAAAGAAACCCTGTACAAGGGCTCCTGTTAAGGTCTTCAAGGTGTTTTTGTTGACCAGTGAGGAGATCCTGTAGAGGAATCTTGTTCTATGGTTGACTTTTTTGATTACGTTGGTGGCCATTTTATCACCGGAAAGATTAGCCTCCAGGATGGAACCTAGGTAGGTAATTTCATCTTTACGTGTGATAACATTGTCACCCACTCTAACCAAGAAGCCATTTGCCTTGCTGAGATTACTAATAGAGCCAAAGAGAATGGATTCAGTTTTTCCCAGGTGTAAAGATAGTTTGTTATCAGCGAGCCAGGTGCAGATTCTACCGAGTTCAGAGCTGAGGGCATTTTCAACCTGCAGTTTGTCCCTGTCCGAGACCAGCAGTGCTGAGTCATCTGCGAACAGGAACAAGTTGCAGTCACAGGCTGAAGTCATGTCGTTTACATATATTAGGAACAGTAGAGGCCCTAGTATGCTTCCTTGTGGAACGCCACAGCTCACTGGGAGGGGGGGGGACAGTGTTCCGTTCACTTCCACCATCTGTTTTCTCCCCTCCAGGTAGGATTGCATCCAGCTCACTGATGTGCTATCGAAACCAATTGCTTTTAGCTTGTTAACCAGTATGGAGTGGTTCACGGTGTCAAAAGCCTTTTGGAGGTCCAGCATGACCATGCCGCAGTATTTGCCAGCGTCCACCTCTTGTTTGATGTGGTCGCTCAAATAGAGGAGGCATGTGTCAGTGGAGTGGGATGTTCTGAAGCCAGATTGGAACTCGTACAATAATTTATTAGTGGCAAGATACTTTTCAACCTGTTCATAGACTATTTTTTCCATCACTTTCGAGATGGAACTAAGAATAGAAATAGGGCGGTAGTTGCCGGGGTCTAATTTACTCCCTTTCTTGTGCAAGGGGGTTACTTTGGCCAGTTTGAAATCTTGGGGGACCTGTCCCTGTTTGATGGAGAGGTTTACTATGTGGGTGATGATTGGAGCTATAGAGATGGCTGAGTCTCTGAGAAATTTGGAGGGAATGTTGTCATGGCCTGTGGCCTTGTGGGGTTGGAGGGCACTCAGTTTCTTAATTACCTCATCAGTTGTTACCATAACTAGTTTAAAATCGTCTTTACAAACACCTAGGTTTTTGTAGAAGGTTGTAATGTGCTCTACACCAAAGAGCCCAGAGTGGGAGGGCAGTTTGTTAACCAGAGTTGTTGATATGTTTGTAAAGAAGATATTCAAGTAGTTGGCCACATCAAGGTTGTCAGTGATGAGAGTGTTGTCAGATTTGATGTTTATGTTCGAAAATCTGGTTTTTAGTTTCTGACCATAGCTTAGTTGATTGTTTAGTAGCTTCCAGAGCTCATGAGGATTGTTTTTGTTTTCCTCAGCTTTATCATTAATGAAGTTACTTTTAGCTGATTTGGTCATGGCAGTTACACTGTTTCGTAGTTTGATTCGTTGTGTATTTAGGTTGTTCAAACGAGCTTGGCGAACACTGTCGAAGCGCTTGGCTAGCTTTGACTTGCATTTTAGAACTTCAGAGCATTTTTTGTCTCTGGCTTTCATTGCAGCCAGTATGTCCGGATTCATCCATGGTTCCGAGCGGGTTTTGCCCCTGGTGGTTCTCAAAGGAGCCATGTTGTTCAGTGCATCAATGCATCTTTACACCCCTAGAATGTACTGCATTTAAGCTCACCTTTTTCCTTTCCAAGGCCAACTCCAGCTCCATAGTGTCTTCTTCTGTCTCCTGCTCAGCATCAGAGTTCGCCTCTGAGGGAATACCGCTATGGGCCTCTTTCTGGCCCATGAGGTTAGAGTCTGGATCCTGCAGGGTGGCCAAGGGGGACCCGGGGGACCCGGGAATGCCGCTGCCCCCTCCATCAGAGTCCAGGCTGTTCTCTTTCTCGTCTGAGACGCCAATTAACGTTTTCCTCCACTTCTCTTCTGCCTCCTTTACGTCAGAGGGGATAAGGGGGCCAAGGAGTAACGCGGCCACTCCACGGCGCTCCTCCTCTTCGCTTGTGAGGGCAACGACACTCTCAATCACCTCCTTAATAGGAGACAAAAACAATAAAAGGGATCAAAGTTTCATTCAAGTTAATTTATCCCCCCCAAAAAGTGTATTTTATGCAAAGAGGAACTTGCCTTAGTCTTTGCCTCATGCTTTGACGGAGGTGGTGTAGCAGGTGCAATATTTTTATCAGCATAGTAACCTGTATGCGTTGTGCCATTAACAGCAGAGCTGCAAAAGGAAAACACTCAAATTGTTCATTTGATATTCAACGAGATGCAAGTCATTAAGTCATTATGGTCAAGAACTGAAGGAGTATTAATAAAATAAGTTTGAAAACAGTATACAAACCTTGTGGCACATACATGCATGCTTTTCTATCTGCCATGATAATGAGCAATGGACACTTACATGTTGGCAGATTGCTGCAGGCCCTGCACCTGATCAGCCAGGTAGTGAGGAAGCTCCCAGGCCACCTCATTGGTCATTGTGTTCCAGTAATAATAGCATCCAGAACTCTCCTCCCACACCTCTTGCCAATCTCCCATATTCAAACCACCAACTGAAATGAACAAATTAACAGCTCAAAGAATTAGAAATGGTTCCCTGTTGAAAAATAGGAGCACTTTATTTCAAACACTGGAGAGTGGTCACCTAATTACCTCCAGCTAGTGAGTGTTCAGTGTTGTACTGGAACTCAGTGCTTCCCTTATTCTTTCCTGCATCAACAGGGACTGGTTGCTGTGTGTCAGGTTCTGGCTTGGGGGAGACGGCAGCTGGTTCTGAAGACGTTGGGTCCTCTGAACTTGGCTGAATGGTGATTGCATCAATTTCCTGTGCAAGGAAATCATAGATATTTCCCCAAAATATTGAGTATTATTCCCTCAGAAGTTCTCCATCATTGTGTATATTTCAGTATGTCTAGAAGGTTTCAAATCATACGTACAGCCATGAAGTTGGCCAGTGTGCTGTCAATGTCAGCAGACTGGTTGTGTTGAGTCTTCACAGCAGGAGGCTGTGAAGACTCCCCAGACTCCTCTTCATCACTGTCATCATAGGCACCGAGAAGGGACAACCCTTCTAAAGATGGACACAAAAGGCATTTGGTAAATGAGATATCCATCTTGTTTTCACTCATACACGAATACAATCATTTGTTCCATTTTTATTTCTCTCCACCTCTTTTGTTTCATTTCTGTATGTCTCTGCTACAATCAGACAGGACTTTTCTGTTTGGATGTATGGACTCGATACTGACCTGACAAAGATCCATTAAGATTGAAACGTTTTTTTTTTTCAATAAAGTAATCCTTTACCAAAAGAATGGTGTGTGGGCCCTACCTCCTTCCATGATTGCTTTATTGGCCCTGCACCCAATGTCGAGGTGCATGTAAATAAGTATGCTCTGGATGTATAGACTGTCAAGAACAGAAAGTATTTTTTGACACTCAGTAGGCGTTCCCGCATAACTTCCGGGTCATGTGCATAGCCTCTATAGTCTGCAAAGAGATTTGGTGTAGCCAGCAGACCAAATACAGAGTTGACCCCTGTCAGTTGGTTTACTAAGTATAGAGAGTTTAACCACTTGCCTACTGAAACCCTTAATACACTGACTGGAGTCCCCCAGGGGTCTATATTAGGCCCCCTCTTTTTTTTCCCACACTACACCAAATATCTTAGCTGAAAATAGCCCAGAATAGGGACGCTAGGGTTCATATGGTTAACTCAGAGTTCGTAAAAGTATAAACCTCACCTGTGGCAATCACTGGTCGGGGCTTCATGTCAGTGTTTATTTCTCTCACAAATACGTGTGCTTCGCCGTCCTGTTCATCTGCAAACAACCCAAGAAGCATTTAATAAAGCAAACCACACAATAGCATCAACAACACCACGCGCCACTGACTGAACGGTTCACGAACAGTAGTAGGGTGACGTTTTATTTTATCGCCCTCATGCAACATGGGCTTTTCCTAGGAAGTGGACCTATCATTTTAGTATTGTTGGACCTATCATTTTAGTATTGTTACCGATTGTTAGGTAATGAGTGGGTCTTTTTAATCACTGAAAACAAGTATTATATAATGATGACTATTATTATTATTATATTGTGGACAAAGTCCACACCCATAACACCAGAGGGAGTTCAACAAACAACATGCAACCCAGATTCGGCACTAAATTAATTTCGCTCCTATGCCACAAAAATGTGGAACGCCCTACCAACAGTCATTAAGACATGCGAATCCCTTGACTCCTTCAAAACCGCTCTCAAAGGGCACCTACGGTTCAAAACTTCCCCCCGTAAAACCTGAATCCCCCACCCCACCCACCCCCTTTTCCCCCTCACTGTATATGTATTTTCCCCCTTTTTACCTGTTTTTGGCTATATAGAAGTGAATATAGAAGACGTATAAGTACGTCTCTAAATGTTATGAATTTAAAATGGTGGACCCTATTGTAAACCAGTGTAATGCTTTATGGTGTCGTTAACAGTTTTGTATTGAGTTGTGCTTGAAATGTACTGTAATTCTCCAAACTGATTACTTCAATCAATCAAAGTCAAAACCGTATTTCGGTGGATGTTGATACCTGGCACTTTTGACTTGGTCCTCATAAAGGCCCTTTAAACAAACACTTCAACTTAGCTCTGGTTCATAGCCCTAATGCTTGCAGAATTAAGCATTACGGCTATGGATCAGAGCTAACTCATAATACAAGTGTTTTAGAAACCGTTACTACTAACCCAAGTGGATGGCAGAGTCCGACTCCAGTCCACAACACAACTTAGTTGTGGTTATCGAACATGCTGTATCTCTGTGTAGGTTTAGGTTACCATCACATAAGCCGAGGAACGGTAGGAACCCCGAGAGAACTTTTAACAGGCGCTGCCGTCAGAAAAAATATTTGCTGGGTTAGGCTGTAGCCAATTAGAGCGTTTCGCTAGCTCGCCAACCCCAATAATCACCCTGCCGTCCTGCTAGCCATTAGCACGTTTGCTGACAGCCGTGGTGTAATTTACTCAGATTTTGAGTTCATTTTTACCATCCCAAAGTATTTCCAATTTTCAGTACTTCTACTCAGAGGCAAATATTGTACTTTATACAATTATTTACAATAATCAACCAGTCGGTTCTGCTAGCCAAGCACGTTTGCTGACATGCTAGCTAGCCGGCTAATAGTTGCCTAGCATGTTAGCTAACGTGCTAGCAGCATTCAAAGGCCCGTTTGCATCTCACCTTCGGACCCCGACCCGGTCTCTTCCCGTCCGCCGGCCGCCCCGCTGCGAAGTCCGGGTGGAGACTGAGAGAGCTGCAGTATGGTTCTCCGTCCGACCGTTCCAACTCCTGGGAGGCGAGTTTTCTTCCCCATCATCCCTGGTCGTTATGGTGCCGCTGAGTTTGTTCTGCTCTCAGTGCTCTGCTCTGCTGCCGACTGTCACTGACGACGTTTGGGGTGCAGCTACAAAGAAGACATGATGATGTGCATGTACATCCGGTTCAAAGCCTGCCCGGTGCGGAAGGATCACTTATATATTAATCTCTTGCTCCGTACAGTCCGCTGTTGTTGTGATGACAAATTCAATGATAACTACTACTGCCCGCAGGTGATCGGAGCTAATGAAAGGCAACGCCAAGGGCAAGAAATCCAATCGAAAAAGCTTTCTGGACTGGAGGAGCCCCCCCCACTCATAAAGGATAGGTTAGGAACCTCCTCCTCCTAAACTAGAATTTTTAAACCGAGTTGGGTAGCTGTTAGCCTACTTGCAGCCTGGACCAGAGTGATAGACGACAGTCTACTGGACTAGACACGCCATGGGGGGCGCTTCGAGACCGGCTTTGCTGTGGTTGCAGGACGTGGTGGCTGTCACCTTCCACAAAGCCCGTCGAACCCTGCTTCAGGCTGCCATCCTGTGCTGTTTATTCGGTCTGCTGACTTGGGTGTCTATCTTTCTGTACGGAAGCTTCTACTATTCGTACATGCCCACTGTCAGCTTCTCTACACCTGTGCACTACTACTACAGGTCTGACTGTGAAGCCTCAGAGTCAGTACTTTGTTCATTCCCCACTGCCAATATCTCATTCCTGAAGAATGGACGAGAACAGGTGATGGCTCATGGTCAGCCATATAGGATATCTTTGGAATTAGAAATGCCAGAGTCTCCAGTAAACGAGCAGATAGGTATGTTTATGATCCAGGTGTCTTGTTATACCAAGGGGGGAGAGATAGTGTCATCTGTGGGGCGCTCTGCGATGCTGCATTACCGCTCTGTCCTTCTACAGACTCTGAGCACCCTGTTTTTTGCTCCTTTTCTGCTGACCGGGATAACAGAGCAGAAGCAACTCATAGAAGTGGAGCTGTACCCGGACTACAAGTCCATTGCTTATCAACCTACATTCGGTGCTGTCATCATGATCCATTCTAAGCGGTTGCAGTTATATTCATCTCAGCTTCGAATCCATGCTTACTTTACTGGCATAAGATATGTCCTGTACAACTTCCCCATACCATCTGCAATGGTTGGTGTGGCCAGTAATTTTGCCTTCCTCACTGTGATTGTGCTTTTCAGCTACCTGCAGTGTATATGGGGGGGGATCTGGCCCCCAGAGAAAGTGAGAGTCATGGTGGGAGAAAACACTCGCTTCCAACAGAGGAAAGTGGAAGCTCGGAAGCGCATGGAGAGGCACACGTCAATGACAGAACTTCAGACGCCTTGTGAAATTGGTTCTCTGAACGAGCCATCTAACGACGCCGTAGTGAAATCGTCAGCAAAGGAACTGTCAGTGGTCCCAGAGTCCCAAGGGATTAGTGGAGAAACTGTGAGCCAGAAAGAGCCTTGTGATTCTACAGGGACTGAAGAGAGGGAAGGATTGTTGGAGACATCTCAGCAGCCTCACTTGGCTGAAACTGTTATTCGACAGCGACCTGGACCCTGGATGAGTCTGTGAACCAGTGCGTGAACTTATATTTGTGTGGAAATCTGTCACACAATACCTGCTTCTTTCAGAGTCACGTTGATAAACTTGATAGGTTCATGCAAATCATTGATGAAGCTGCACAAACACAGTATTGTTTTACTAGCCTAGCCACACTGTTATTAACTTGTTATTGTTTATTGTCATGTCGTTTTGATATCATGTATACCTCATTTTAACATGTTAACCTCAGCCCTGTGCTTTGTTCCTGTTGACAGATTTCCTGAAAAAAGACAATTTGTTGTCTTAACATTTGAGCCATTTGAGTTATGTTGACATTTGGCAAGTGATGCTACATTCCATCATTCAGATACAGTCAAAATACAGTACACCGGCAATTGGCATTGCAGTCTACTATCAGTGAAGTTGACACTCCTTTTTTGGTCATGCACGGTGTGTTGCATCTGATGATAGTATTCCACGCTGTCTAACTTCAACATTTGCTTAGATTAGGTTTAAGTGGGTGTCCCACAGCTCTTCAACCTTTTCCATTAAAAAAGACCATTATGTCCTGCATTGAACTATGCTGTGTATTTGCTCAGTGTTTTTGAAGACACTGCTGAACGTGCTGCAACATTTTCTTTTATTGCCTCATTAAAACTTTCTCAATAATCTTTAGAACAGTGGGTAGGTAGGTGACAATGCATACTTTTTTCAGAGCATTTTGTTTTGTAAAATGTGTTGGATAGGGCAGCATTGTGTTAAAATACACAAGAAATGTGTAACCTTTACTCTGTGGCCTCATCTAGTTTGTGTGAGAACTTCAGCCTCAGTTTAATTTCGATCATTTACTACCACAGCATCTTTACATAGCACAGTGGTTCTCAAAACATTTTTATGTCATCCGTAAGAGAACTGTTACAAATATTTCTATTTTCAAATTGCTGAAGTATGACATTATATGGTTAAACTGATTTTGATGCTGTATAATACTAATTTTGCTGGGGGCCCCAAGGACCACTGGGGGTCCCTGCAGGACCCCACTTTGGGAACCACTGACTTGGAGGTCTTTCGTTACAGAAGTAGAACCCTGATTTCATTCCTTCGGGTCTTTGCTTTCTGCATTGTTACAATTTAGTTTCTATTGTTAAATGTGTGCTTTTTTGTTAAGTTATTAACTATTTTAGCAGTTACTTCTTTAACTAAGTGTTGTATACCATATGCCTATGAAAAGCAAGTGAAGTTCATGTAGAAAAAGTGCAGAAACAGGTCTTAACATGATGAACCCTGTGAAGCCCTACATTACAAGGGGGTTAGATCTTAAGGAAATACATGAAAGGCTTGTTGAAAACGTTTTTAGGTGAAGGATTTCATGCCAAGGACGTTGTGAGGTTAAGCAGTTTAATCCACTTTTTTGCAAAGTATTGCATTGTTTTTGTTGCTATAAAATATTGTTTGATATGTTTTTGTCTGCAATGAATACAAACTATATGCTTCGTAACCTGTTCGTAACACAATAAAGGCTTTGAAATTGTTAATTAGTGAATCTTTATTTCAATGAATAAAAAAACGTATCTTCCATTCAGCCAAACTAAACTACTGTTGTCCTCATTTTGAACTGGGTTTAAGCTCTCATATTAGGTGATAGTTATTACTTTTCAATGGAACAACAAGCAACACAAACCAGATGCCTTGTGACACAAACCAAGATTTATTGAAAAAGTGAAGATCACCATATTTAGAGGAATATATGTGTGCTTTAAATATGTAGTCAATTATTCAACACACACACACTTTCCAAAGTATAATTTTGGAAAGCAACTCGAACCCTCGTCACCCGCTTCAATAGATATTCAACCCCAACAGAAATGTAAAAAGAAAAAACATTTAATTGTCAGTATTTTACAGTTTAGGTTGTGCATGAAATGTATGTCCAAGTATATCATGAATAGTCACTGTATAATGGCATTATGTGTAGCTCATAAATTAGTAGAGGGATTTATTAATTATTATTCTAACGTCTTTATAACAGACAGCTGCTTTTGGTTGCTGAAAATGACTTCACATAAAAACAAACTCACAATATGCAAATATTATTCAACTATAATAACATCTCTATGATGTTATTGATTAGGTTATAGATGTTTTTAATGCTTAAATTATTTTAGGAATTATCTAAGATTTTTTTTTCTTTCATGTTAACCACCCTAATGCCCCTTATTCTGGCAGGAGCAGTCGATCTACAAGCTCACAACGCGCCACATTTGTAGATCTATTTCTGGCAAAGAGATTTGGTCTAGATTGTAGAAGGAAACAAGAGCAGATCTATTACAGTGCCAATTCAATTAAATTCTGGTTTTGTTAAAGTGGTCAAAGAAATCATACTCATTGGTATGCATCAAACCTTAACCATAGCCTAGCTCTGATCCATAGCTCTAATGCCTTCATTAGAGCTCTGCTACTCTTCTCTTCCTGGCTCGCATGAAACGCAGACCGGCCTCTCCTCTGTTGTGGAAAGAAAAATAACGTTTTACCTACTCACCAATACAAAGGTGGCTTGTGTTATTAGAAAGTCTATTTTCCTTCGTGGACGCACTCTGAGCCCCCTACCACACGTATAAAATGCACTTTTTGGCCATAAAGGGATTTCTTTTCATCGGAAGGAAAAAATCTTGTCTATGAGATTTTCTCTCGGCAATATCAGTAGTGGGCGCAGTGGAGTAACTAAAAGTATAGGCTTTCTAATAACACAAGCCCCCTTTGTATTGGTGAGTAGGTGAAACGTTCTTTGTTATTTTCGTAACAGAGGAGAGGCTGGTCTGAGCTTCATGCGAGCCAGGAAGAGAACCATAGCCTTAATGCAACGGCAGCAAAGGGCATTAGGGCTATGGACCAGAGCTAACCCTAGCCACTTAAATTGAATGTTATCTCTGTAACAGAGTATAGTAGACAGAGATGCAAGAAGAGAATCTCTCTACCATAAGTTACAGATATATTCAATCAGTTGTCATCAGTGTAAAAAATGTTGTTCATATTTATATTGTCTAATCTGTTTCAGGTCATAACTATTATAAAGCAATGCTATTCAAGCATATTAGACGTTCATATTCAAAGCCATAACCCCAGTCTATCAGATAAATTATGCATTGGTCTGGATATGGAGTGCACTGCTTGACTACAACTATTCATCATGTACTTGGCAGGTAGATATAAATCTCTGACCCTGGCATAATTTAATCATTGTAATGAATTCTCTTCCCTTTATTTTACATTAAGAAAAAAAGTTAGCTATTTGTCAGTGTTGTACAATATTTCTCAAATAAATTATTAATATGTTTGTTAATCAGCTGGGAATGGTCAATTTGGACCCTACTGACAGATTGTACTATAGCTTACTAAAAAGAGAAAGTCAGCTTTGCTGCAAATATTAATTTGATAGGAAAGAATCTATTATACTGGATTCATACATTGTTTTTTTATTTTCAACTCCATGTCTTTGTGGTTACCATATTTGGAACCACATACCACCCGTCAAGGCTACACGACTACGAATGCTTTGACTAATAACAGCTTGTGCTTCTGAAGTGTCATCCTGTTCTGGCAGGTCAGTCAATACATGTTCTATTCCTCCTCAGTGGGAAGATCCTTGACCTCAGCAGAAGTCTCACTCACTGGTTTTGATCCATCATCATCCTCTTCATCATCTGAGTTGTTTGCCCAGCGCCCAACCCTTCTAACTCCTTCACCCACCACCGGAGCATTAACGCAGGGGTTATGGTCATAGATGACGAGTTTAAGCCCCTGCAGGTGGGACAACACTGGAAATTGGCGAATTTTGTTACGGTCTACATCAATTACAGCTAGAAGGTGCATTTCCAGCAACACTGCTGGGAATTTACTTAGCTGGTTACCAGCAAGCCAAATACTCCGTAGCTCCTCCAGCCCTCTAAGTTCCCTTGGCAAACTACATATCTGGTTATATCCCAAGTGCAGGGTCTTGAGATTGTGCAGTGAACAAACAACATGGGGGAACTCTGTGAAGCAGTTAGTCTCTAGCCACAAAGTATTAAGTTCCGTAAGCTCTCTCAATTCTCTTGGGAGGCTGTACAGCCTGTTGTTACCTAGGTAAAGGATATTGAGTTGTGGCAATCTGCAAACTGCTGCAGGCAGCTTCTCAAAGCAGTTGAAGTCAAGGGCCAGTAGTTGCAGTTTCCTTAGGCCCTGAAGTTCAGCTGGTAAGCTGCTAAGATTGTTGTTGCTCAGGTAGAGCTTCACCAGCTCATCAAAGGCACAGGCAGGAATTGGCAGCCGACGTAGCTGTAGGCTGCTCAGGTCCAGAGTACGATCTAAAGGCATTTCCTTCAAGTCCCCCACTAAAAACTGCTGGATTCGTTCTGAGGGGATGAAGGCAATGGCACCTCTCAAAGCATTCCCCATCCTCCTTTCTCATAGATGCTCCTATGGTCACCTCCACAATTTAACATCAGAATAGATGCATACTGAGTGAAACTGTTGGGATGAGTAAAACAATTAAAATGTTACCTTCACCACCCTTTTAAGATCATCAGGGTTAACGTAAACATATTTAAAAAGTGTTACATTGCAACTGAAACAATAACAGTGTGGCAACTGGCAAGTAAACATGCTTTTCACGATGACTTTCACTTGACAAAAGCAAAGCAATATAAAGCCCTTAAAGGTATCTTCAGGGATTTCACTTAATTAAAATATCACCAAATTTGTGTTTTTAAGTGACCTATAAGAGGGTCAGTATAATAGCATCACCAATGAAATAACTGAATTATTTTATGCTGAAAAATACTTACTTTCATTCCAGGGTCAGCAGTGATTGTCAGCTTCTCCCAAAGTATCCCATGTGTTTATCTAACTTAATGATGTCTATACCGTACACATGGTATTCCCTTGTTATATATTCCCTGTGCAGTCATAGCCCTATCCCTCAGTGGCACTGAGATTTGCTCTGACTCTCGAGTGATAGTAACCACAAGCTGCTCTCTCCTCCCCATTTGTGCCTAATGACTTTGCCCCTACTTCTCAGACATGATAGAGGTGGATGAGGGAGTACAGGGAGGGGTTGGGCGTGGGTTGTGGAGAGTCGAGTGCCATGGATCAGCATAAGAGGTGCTTTGTGATGAAAGAGCAGGGAAGGTCATCTACATTCCTCTCATACAGACCACTGGCTCTAGGTCTGTGCCTTTATCAGAGCCACATAAGGAGACCTCCAGTCTCAAACGACTTTCAGAATTAGTGACGTCTCACAAATGTTGCAAGTGTCCTCCTTAGTGCTTTCATTTGTCAAGCATGAGACTGTTGCTTTGTAAGTGTTTTGTGCCTACTGAACAAGTACCCCAAAAAGTGCTTTTAAATGTTTGTTGCAAGGAGTGGAAAAGTAACTCTCAAAAAAGTAAAGGGGCATATCAGAGGGATATGTACTATGCCAGCTAGGGTATGTCTGGGTTTTGTCAGCAGTAGCCTCGGAGACCACAGGCGTTTTATGTCAGCAGCAACACGTCTGATGTCCTCACATGCAATCTGAATTATACTTCTTTGTGTGAAGTGTTACTCAACAAAAATAACTGATTTTCAAGGGTGAAACGTGATGCTTTAGACTTGAGGTGCATTATGGGTTTTAACACTAGACCAACTTAAAACCCTGTCATTTTTTCAAAACATAGGGTTGTGGAAGAATGTTACATAGACTAGTAAGTCTACATACAGAAATATGTCTCCTACTGTCATATCACTCGTCTCTTGTTAGTTCACTCTGAGGTGTGATTTAACTATGTTATCTTGTGTACCTTCATTAGAGCTATTTTCTAACCAGATAAAACTAGGCAGGAATTTCATTTTTCTTATCGGAGGGGGCACTGGCTTGCCTCCCCTACTCTGTTTCTATTGATGGTCTGTTTTTAGCACATCCTCCTCTCATCCACTTACTGTTTGGAGCCCTCTGAATTGCAACAAGGGTGTTCAATGCTCAGCATAGAAAGTGCCATATCCATTGACCATGAACATAATTTCCATATACCATATAGGCCTACATGATCATTATACCATATACATTATCCCATTTTTAAATTTGTGGCTATTATATATGGTTGACTGGTTGAAGTGGTTCACATCAAGGGAGATAATGGGACCATAAGAGTCCATGAAAGGCAGTTGGACTGGACTCTGTCTCCCTGTCAACTGTGGTTGAACGAAAGGTACCTGCCTGCTTCAAATCATCCACTTACTTACTTTATGTGTATAATATTATCCTCCTAGCAGAGTCAGAAGATAATCTGTGGAAGATGCTAAATATTGTTAATCTCCGGGTGGTGCTCTAAATGGAGGCTTATGATAAACCAGAGTAAAACTCAGATTATGGATTTCAGAAAATAACTGTAGGCCTACTGTATGATCTCAGAAAATGTATTTTTATTTTGAGCCTTGCCTATATGGAAATGGAATATATATACTGATTCCTACATCTACTTGAGCTTTACTTTGAGTGAATTTATGCCCTATGAAGTAGGGATTGGAATGCTGGCAAAATGAAGTTTTGTAAAGACATTGGCTATTCCACATACTCACAGCTCTATGAATCATAGTAAGTAGCCTTGAGAAACAACGAGCCAAGTGGCAGGCACATAGGCGGTATATCTTCATAACATACTTTGCTGTGATGTTATATTGGCTGCCTGAAACATAATGTTTCCTTAAAGAAATGGTCAAATGACATTAAGGTCTTAACCTAAGCTTATACGAAGCAGTATGGTCCTGAGTTACTTCCTGAAGCCAGTTGAGAACTAATATTGTACCCCTTGCTATTGAATGATAATGATAATGAATTTATTTATATAGCACATTTCTAGACAAAGTCACAAAGTGCTTTACATTGTCGAGCAAAAGAAAACAACAAAAGATCCATGCGATAGCAGGCATAAAAATACAAAACATACATAATAATACAAAAATTACAATTAAGAAAAGGCTTTAACATAAAGGTGGGTTTTCAGGAGAGATTTAAACGTGGATACTGATTTTGCACATGTTAGCTCAGTAGTAGGGCATTCCAGAGCTTGGGGGCCCGGATTGCAAAAGCCCTGCCGCCCTTAGTGACAAGCTGAGCTGTAGGGGTCTCCAGGAGGGCCTTGGGCGCACAGGCTTGTATAAGGTAAGGTTTCAGCATGTCAGAGACATAGCTTGGAGCCTGGCCATTTAGGGCTTTAAAAGTCATGAATACAAAATTAAAATCAATTCTGAAACTAACAGGTAGCCAATGAAGAGTAGCTAAGATGGGGGTGATGTGGTCGCGTCTTTTGGAGTTGGTTAACAGAGTTTTGTACTAATTGTAGACGGGATAAAGATTTTTTCATTTCATACATTATTTGAGGATTCCATGGCGATGAAACAGTGTGTATGTACGTCAAATATATACTCTACATGTAGTCTACACAAGTCACAACTATATGCATCTCATAATTTATATGACACTGATAATTTGCAATTGGATTAGCCTAATAAGCCAATAGTTATATGGCTTACATGGAACACGCACGCACGCACACACACACACAGTCACACACACACACACACACACACACACACACACACACACACACACACACACACACACAGGACAAGGGGGTCTTTAAAAAAATCACATCTTATGCCCTGAGCTGACTGACCTTTTGGGCTAGATAAACCTATTTGAGGATCCAGTTCTGATTATGGGTGTTTTCTATTATTCAATTTTCACGATTACTATTTCACAGTTGTATCATAAGTATTTATTTAATTATTAGTATATTGTTATTACCACACTGTTGATGCCTATTGGATTTAATACAGGATTTATTTGTGTCTGACTACTAATAATTTTACCAAAACGTTATTAGTTTGCATCATTATCAAAGGCATATGAGCAGCAGTTGTTTACATTAGTTGGATTTGTGGACATGATTTGCTTAATAACGCATTTGTATTGGGTGCTATATAATAATTAAATTCACCACTATGTGGTTTTACTGTAATTAAGTAAAAATCCCAAGTGTTCATTTAACTCCGAGGGTGTTCCATTTGTACACCGTCACCCTCGGACTTGCACATGTCACATGGATAAATGAACACTCTGGATATCACAGTGTATATATGACGTGTTGTTTACATTTTGTGTACGGAAACGGTCACTGCAGGTTGTAAGGTCAGAGGGTAAAGGCTATTCTACTCCTTTTCCATTGAGGGAAACGTACACTCAGCCATCTTGGATCTAAACAGACGAGAGAAGGTGTAAATTGATGCGGTGAGGAGAGGGTTTATTCTCCTGCGTTTCACGCGACTATAAACTCATATAACAACATAAAACATTCTGGATCTCTTGGAGGGGAGAGGGGGGGGCTTTCCTTTTGAAGGCGCAGGAGGAGCGGGTGATGATGGCTCGGTGCTCCACCATGCAGCGCGAGCCCAAAACAGGGTCGCGCTGCTCGGTAGAGCAGAAGCCCGGAGCCCTAAGCAGCGCGAGCCCGAGTCCAGTTCCTCCTCCTGCGTCTCTGGGTGCCACCGTGCCAGTGCATAGCAAGCAAGCAAGCAACCCCGAACGCGAGACTCAAACCCGGGTTCGCCGCGCCGACGACGCACGGGGCGTGCAGTTCACACGGAGGCCCCCGAACTTTTATCAGACCCACCAGCGCTAGTTGTGTTAGCACGCAGCCCCGGCTCCAGTCCAAAGCTCTCTCTGTGTGTGTGGGGCTCTTATAATAGCATAGCACGGCACTTAACGCCGGAGCCGAAGCCATTGGCCTCTTGTTTTTTTTTAAAATGTGATTTTTAATGTGACAGCACCACCAAGTGTTCCGGTACCGGGGGAGAGGGAGCCCTGAGCTCGGCTGAGCATACTCTTAAGGCAGCAGCCAGCTAACATTTGGGCTAGTTGACGCTGCTGCTGCTGGGCTAAAGACAGGAGCCCCCATCCGTTAGCCTGACTGGAGGCTAATGTTAGCTTGGTAGCAGAGAGAGTACATTGATATTCCTGTTTGTGTCATCAGGGCTATTTGGACCAGCTTGTTTACATGATGTGCTTGGTTCCATTCTCGTTAGTTGCACGAAGTCGAAGAGTTAATTCGTTTGAAAATCAGCTGAAGTTACATTTAGCACACATGGCTGGTGGGATAGTCTGTACTTGCAGAAGAGTTTATGCACTAGCAGCACTACACTGTAAAATACTAGGTGTTCATTTAACCTACACATCCATATGGTTCCATCAACAAGTCAGAGTTGCATTATAGTGTCTGAGTTTAATTTGACTGTTCTGTTCTCTTGATGTCTTTTCCAGGTGACGAAAGGCATGTTCGGTTCTAGAAAGAAGTTTGTAGAGTTTGTCGAGGTAGTCGATAATGACTTTCCTGATGAAAGCATGTACTACAGCCAGCCGTCGATGTTCACACATCGGTCGGACAAAGACGTGAGTTTTAGTCTTTTTGCATCAATATTCATTACAGGAGGGGGTTTTCCCTGTGGTCCCACACTTTCTCTCTCTGTGTTGACTTACAGATGTTGTCATCTCCATCACCATCATCAGGTCAACTGTCACAGCTTGGTGCAAGCTTGTACGGTGGCCCACAAAGTAAGCAAAGTTTAAACTTTAAACCCTATTCGCATTGTGACAAATATGTATTGAGCATACGTACAATGTTTTCCAGATATGGTTGGTCACATTTCTCTTCTCTCACCTTCCTTTCTCCCTCATCCGTCTCCTCCTGTCCTCTCCTCTCTCAGGTGCACTTCCCTTCTCGATAAGGAGCATGGGCAACAGTACGCCTCAGTTAAATCGCAATTTGACACAAGGCACCCAATTACAGAGTCATATCACTCCCACAACAGGTGTGCCCACCATGTCCCTCCATACGCCTCCATCACCAAGCAGGTGTGTGTTAGGGTTTTGCATTTCATGTATGTTTGGCATGTATACTGTACAAGTGCTGTATACATACACGCATACATACATGCACTTTTTATTTATTTTTTACCTGGTAGAGTAGCACCATTGTATGACAGTTAATAGTTGTTAGACATGCTATATGGAGAAAATTCCATCTACTGAATAAGACCATGCTTCAATAGGGGGGCGTTGCCCATGAACACGAGGAACTTGCTAAACCACTCGCAGGTTGGCCAAAGCATTGGAATGGGTGGCAGGACCAACAGCATGGGGAGTTCTGGGCTGGGAAGCCCCAATCGCAGCTCGCCCAGCATCATCTGTATGCCCAAGCAACAACCAGCACGCCAACCCTTTACCATAAACAGGTAGACTCGTCCTCTTCCATTTTATGTGTGAACATGAATATGCATACTCTTGTGATGACTTCAGGCTTTTGTCTGTCCGCCAGTTCTGAACTATGTCAATCTGAAATATGCCATTCAGAAGAAAAAAACAAAGCCTTTATTTATTTCTGCCTTTATTGGATAGTATTAGTGAAGAGAGACAGGAAATGTTGAGAGAGACACAGATTGACATGCAGGAAAGGCTGTCAGGCTTGGGACTCGAACCCGCAACGGCGAAGCGATTTCATAACAATTGATCTAATTTCAGATATTTGTTAAGATTATTCCATGCCCAAGGTGCACAGTTAGAAAATGCACCCCCAGATCTGTCAAAGCTCTAAAGATTAGAAAGTCATAGGCTTTGGCATTACCTATAATAATTTCATAGTATACTGTGAAGAAAAAAGTACTGCCGAAGCAGACAACCCACAAAACTCCAGGTTAGAGAAAGAGTGCAAGGTGCAAGGCTCGATGATACATGAGAGAATTAAGAAAATGCCAGCACTCAATACATTTTCACATGATTTCATTTAGCAGACAACGTATGCGTTTCGGCCTAGTCGGCCTTCCTCAGCGTTGTAAGGAAGCTGAGGAAGGTAATGTATTGAGTGCTGGCATTTTCACATTTAGCAATATTTGATATGATAACATATCTAGCTTTTATTTTAAGGGAGTGATAAAAGGACCAACCATAGGGCTATCTGATAACCAATAATCGCAAGCCAAAGTGCCACTGCACACTGAACTGTGACAGTGAGTAGCCTTCACAAACATGGTTTCCACGGTTGCTGTGTTGATAAAAAAAACATATCCTCATCTTTGTGACTATATAATGGAATAAACAAATGATTACCTTGGAATTGGTTCATTGTAGGTCTACAATGACCCCCCCCCCCCAGTAACAGCTAATGTGCTGTTTTTTGTTGTTACATTTTCCCACCATCTGCAGCATGTCAGGGTTTGGAATGAACCGCAATCAGGCTTTTGGGATGAACAACTCTATATCGAGCAACATCTTCAATGGCACAGGTTTATACATTAATTTATATGTGTGGAAATTCAATATCACAGTTGATTTGTATAGTTGCATACTTTCATTTACAGTTACTAATCAATAACATGTCTTTGTACACAGTTACTCCTTATGTGGTTAGGGTATGATAGACTTATATGTGATTGCTCTGTTCTGCACGGCAATGTCTTTTAGTGTATGTACACTTTTATGGAGCTCCAGAAATTATCACTATGTTCTTGGCAGCAACGATGTTAAAACTCCAGCAGGTTTTAATTACAAGCTTTTCAATCCCTACAGATGGAAGTGAAAATGTAACGGGACTGGATTTGTCAGACTTCCCTGCATTAGCGGACCGGAGTCGGAGGGAAGGGAGTGGAAATCCAACACCACTGCTCAACCCACTAGCTGGAAGGGCTCCATATGGTAAGTTGTTAGGGTAGTTAAAATCAAGAAGTATTTAGCAGGGTAGGCTCCTTTTTTATTTATTTTTAAAAGTAGTGCAGCCACAAATACATTATGTTAATCAACCTCATTCCAGTTGAAATGCACATCTATTGTTTGTCCACAGAACACTGTTCAACTCCTTAACTTTGTCCAAAACTACTGAAGCCAAGAATGGCCAGTCCACTTAGTTACCAAAGAGCAAAACATACTATATACTCCACTAACGGCTTGTGCATAATCTTCGGAACACATGGGAGGAAAATACCCATATTTCACCATAATGATGTTGCGTAAATCATCTCTACAGCCACTGGTTTCAGACATGCACAGCAACTGTTAGGCAGCGTACCACCCCTAAACGACCTGACACACCAAGCTGATTTTGGTCAATGGTCAGGTCACCATTGACCTTCTGTGGTCCTACACTCTGTGTACTTGGAGTATGTCCAAATAACTTTATGCAGACAGAGCGTTTTTGTAGAGACGTACTTGAATGGTAAACAATGTTTTATGGTTTATTTGAATGTATGTATTGTTCTTTTTTGGATAATTACGTAAGTGCATGGGTATATGTGTGTGAATGTGGTAGTGTGTGTAATGTATGTCAATACAAATATTATTAAATATTTCCTTTTATGGTAGTCAGCCATTAGTCAGGTGTCATTTAGCAAAAAATTGGGGTGATTCTAGAGAGATGCGAAAATCACACCTTGTAAAATCTCATCTTAACTTTTTTTCATTAGTTGGCATGGTGACAAAACCTTCAAATGAACAGACACAGGATTTCTCCATCCACAACGAGGACTTCCCTGCACTGCCTGGCCCCAACTACAAGGACCCTTCGTTGAACAATGATGACAATAAAACCGTAAGTGCCTCTATTGACAATGTCTTGTGAAGGGGGGGGGGGGGTAATATACAGTATGGCGGGCGGGGGTAATGTAAATATGCCGGTTTGACTCTTCTATTCCCGTTCAGAACTTAAATTCCACTGGCAAGAGTACATCCAATGCAGATGGGCCCAAGTTCCCTGGAGACAAGACAATTTCAGCACAGAACAACAACCAGAAGAGAGGGATCCAGGTGTTGCCTGATGGTGAGATCTCGCCGACCCAGGTCTATGCTTCCTTGTGGGTGGAGGAGGAGGGTATACAAATACACACACAATGCATTAGTTCCAGTAATGTTACTAAAATGGTATGCTCTATATATGATGAATAGGCCCTGAATGATACAGAATATCTCCAAAATAGGTTTGTGCATGCCATGTAGACAACCATTCTTTCTTTCTCATGCTGTGTACAGACCTTTAGCCAGATTTCAAATGCATTCTCATATTGTGACTTTGTGCTGAAGTCTAAAATGTATCTTATGCCTGTAGGTCGGGTGACGAACATTCCTTTGGGAATGGTGACGGACCAGTTTGGGATGATTGGATTGCTGACATTCATTCGGGCGGCAGAAACGGATCCTGGAATGGTCCATTTGGCACTGGGAAGTGACCTTACAACACTGGGACTCAACCTCAACTCACCTGAGTAAGTTAACTGGCCTAACACAATTTCAGGGAAGGCCATAATCATGTCATCAGTCATGTCAGTGGTACATTGAGCATATTTAGTGCTTCAGATATGAAATGTGCGAGCCATAAGCTTCCCATCCCTTGTGAAGAGTGATGTGCATGAATATAGATGACAAGCTCTCGTCACCCCTTGGGGTTTATTTAAACGTTTTAACTGTAGCAAGTGTACATAAACCTTGTCTTCACAGTTTAATAGACGAGAGCCGTTAACAATTTAAAGCTGCAATCTGGACTTTGGACTTCTGGAGATTAATAAAATGTTATTTTAATCTATCTGTATGTTAGAGAGTATATTATTAATACAATATAACTAGCACATCTGCTGTGGTGGTTGGATGTGGTCTACCTACGCTTCCATTGAGACATTTAGATCAGGTAGTAAGTGCAGTATCTTCCCTGGCCAAGCAAGGGAAGAGTGGTAGAAGTTTTGTCTGGGAGACACGGTTTCACATCCTGTGTAGGATATGAAACTTGATATGGAGCTTTAAACTTTATCATACAACACATCAGAATATATCCGCCACCTTATCGTATGATCCATAATAATATTCTAGGCCTACATGAAACGTAGTCCAAAAAAAATAATTTGGAACATTTGTGTTGCTACCCTTCGACATTCACCTTCTCTGTCGTTTCATATATGAAGTGCATGAGGTGTAGCAGTGTTAAAAGTGTGTTCTTCATTGTGAGGCATAGTCTGTGCGCTTTGCAGCTGCCATTTCTCAACAAAGGGGGAAAATGCCGGGTCAGTTTACCATTAACCTTGGATAAACAAGAGTTGAACAATTTCTTTCCAATCCAATTTAAAACCAGGTTGACCTGTATCACTCCACTTAACTTTCTATGTGGCCCTTTCTGACCTGTCGGAGTTCTAATTTGTTTTCTAGATATCTAATTTAGATTTTCTTTTCCTTCCATGATTCAAATGTATGAAAAAAATATGACTCTTTCCTAACAGAAATTTGTACCCCAAGTTTGCTTCCCCTTGGGCATCAGCACCTTGTCGACCTCAAGATATTGGTAAGACATCAACTGGAACTATCTGGACGACACTAAGTGTATTTTATCCCACTTTTATCCTGGATTTGGCAGTCCTAATTTACACTTTGCCGTGTCAGGCACTGGCATGGATAGGATGGAAAGATCATCTTGTAATATGAGTGCTTTTAAGAAGAGATGTTCATGCTACCTGACTTGGTTGTAGACTGTTCAAGGCCCTCCATTTTCACTAATTATTATTGTGAAACCCCATAATACAAATAAAAAAAGGTGCAGAAATGATTTTTGTTGTTAAAATAAGTGCAAAAATAACTGTGTTGTGATGGTAATCGTTGCTATATAGTGTGTGTTCATTAACGGGGGTCTCCCTGTCTCTTTAGCTCTTAACTAAACAGAAAATGCCTTTTAGGTTAGAATATTAATTTGATCCAATCAGGAGAGAGAACTCATACTCATAAACAAGTGAAATTGGAAGTGATGAGAAGGAACTGGAACGGTATAAATTCTAATCTGATGAATCAATTAAATTGGCAACTCGTATGAAATTTTCCCCCTGTTTAAAGAGCTGTAGAGACAAGATGTTGAACACTATCTATACAGCAATGATTGCTATCTGAACATAGAGCTTTAACCTTTTTACAACCCCCCCCCCCCCCCCGTTTTGTTTGAACCAAAAAATAATCACTTGCACCACCTTTAACTTGGTGACACGTAGAAATTGTATAATAATGCTCTGTTGCCTCAGACTGCAAGCATCGGTGTGACATCAGCAATGTGGGCCAGCATAATGAAAGCAACAGACTCCCAAAAGGTTTTCACTGTCTAATTTCAGGAATCACAACTTAATTGTCTGCTGGTCTTCCTCTTGTCTTTCAGACTTCCATGTTCCCTCAGAGTATTTAACCAACATTCACATAAGGGACAAGGTATGTTGAACACTGAACCGTGTCACAATTAGTAGGTTTAGGTTTATTTATTTAGCACATGGTATAAAAAATAGACGATACATATCAATTAACAAAAATACAATGCAAGGAAAGGAAGAAGCTAGCTGGCTTATTTGGAATCCTTTCCTGTATGGAAGAGGTCATTGATTAAGAAGATTAAAATTTCATTAAGAACAATACAAAAGACTACAAGTTGACAAAGGGAGCAGCTGTGCAATAAAGAAATAAAAACACAGACTGCACAAAAAGGGGAAATAAACAATACAACAAAAACACAAAAGAAAATATAACACATCAAACTAAATCATGTAATCTACAGAGGAAGAAATAAGATATTTATTTAAATGTTTCTAATATCTATCATATAATTGTCAATTGATCAATTACTGTTAATTCTCTATTCCCCTCCAATCCTGTTTTATCTTAAGTTGGCTGCAATCAAACTAGCTCGATATGGTGAAGACCTGCTGTTCTACCTGTACTACATGAATGGCGGAGACCTTCTACAGCTTCTGTCTGCAGTAGAGCTGTAAGTTTGTGTGAGAAAGGTCTTACGTTTTCTTTAATAATAATAATGCACTTATAATACACTTGTATATAACTTTTCATGCATGAAAAAGCATCCCAAAGTGCTATACAAAAGAAAGAAAGGGAACACATTAAAAAGAAACATACAATGCAGAAGAATAAAACAAAACAATGAATCGTTAGTCCATGCTTTGCATTTTCAAGTTCAAATGGGAAGTCTTGTTGGGTCCCTTTCCTTTTGCTTCCTCTCTGACCTTTTCATCTGCCTCTTTTGTTTTGTAGCTTTAACCGGGACTGGCGGTACCACAAGGAGGAGCGGGTTTGGATCACAAGGGCACCCGGTATGGAGCCAACACTAAAGACCAATGCATACGAGAGGGGAACGTACTACTTCTTCGATTGTCTTAACTGGAGGAAAGTGGCCAAGGTAATGATTTGCTCGTGTGTTTGTCAACCTTTCCTCCTGCATTGTAAGCTATCAAAATTAATAATAGGGATTTTAATTTCAGAAATGTGTGATGATAACGCTAAGTAGGCTTTTTTGACAACGGATGACGATATGAGCTGTCCATGATGGAAAATGGCATTATCGCTGTTATCAATTGTGTTACATTACTTTCTTTTCAAAATCTTTTTATTTCCGTTTTATAACAGTATGGGTGTCAAGTCACAGGTTCATAGAAAAAAATTAAATATCAGATTTTAGTATCAGTGACTGAGGTAAACAAACGTAGCCTACTGTATGAATCAGAGATCGTGGGCAGACATAATGAAAAGACTGTTATTGTGCAAAACATGCCCCTTCAAGACAAAAGTAAAACATTTTCTCCCCTTCAAGTCCCAATTTAGTATAGCCAATTCCCAATTCCCCAGCCTCTCTACAAGTACTCCATCTCTGCTAACCCCCTCAGTCATTGGGAGGGTGAAGAAAGCCTCTGGTCTCCTCCGATACCCGGGCCATCAAGCCAACATCTTAATTGTGTTGCATTACTAAATGCATCTATTTTATCCCTGTGCGTTTGAGTTGCCTTCTCCTGTGCAGTGCTGCGGTGCCGCTGCTGTCTGTCTGCTACTGAGTGTGGGCTTGTGTTGATTGCTGGAGCAGCTCTAGGCTCACTCAAGTTTTAGGTTACAGCCTGATTTATACTTAGTTGCACACTGGTGTCGCTCACCGAATATAGCCCTCCGAAAATACAAGCTGAACGCAGTACGATCTGATGCGTTTGACCTTGTAGATCGGCTATTTTTCATTGTCCAACACAGCGTGCAATAAGTATAAATGAGGCATTACATTACATGTATCTTATGCTCTGACTAAGGGGTACATCCATTGTTTTTCGAGTTGTTTTAATGATGTTACACTACAGCCTTAGAGTATACTCTAAGACTACAGCAGACATTTCAGTGTTGTGGAATGTCCCTTTTTGTTAAAATAACGCAGCACGCCCACACACTGCAAAGGCAACCCGATCTCATCCAATTATTACTGAAAAGTTTGAGTAAGATGACAGACCTTGCAGACATTAATAATCCAACTGCACCCAGCAGACTTTTCAATGCCGCTGGCAGCAGCAGGTAGTATCGCCCCATAATTTATATCAATAATAGAAAAGTAGTTTTTGCCTAACGTTTATTTCACCATAATGTTGATCGACCATAATGTATGCCCAGCATTGCCCAGAATGGAGGTGCTAGGTTTTTTTGTTTTTGGTTAAAGCAACTCAATTGTGCCACTCAGTGGCTGTTTTTGTTACAATTTACATTTTGGTAAATGGTGCATGGTGCTTTTATCCAAAGCGCTTTCATAGATTGTGCATTACACGCATTCATACACAGATGGTGGAGGAAACAATGCAAGGCACCAACCTGCAATAAGGGGTTCAGACTCTTGCTCAAGGACACTTCGATACTAACTTTGGGGGAGCTCGGAATTGAACTGGGAACCTCGTGGTTGCCATTCGGCCACTCTACCCCCGAGCCACTGCTGCCCCATTTTGGAGAACATTGTAAAATAAAATCGTGACGATGTAAAAAATATTTTGAACTAGCTTAACGCGAAGTCCCACCTCACTTGCTGAACCAGTAGGAAATTGTTTTATTTTTGTACAGGTTTGGGCTCTAGCTAATTGAAGTTCTTCTCTGTTCCATGAACAGGAATTTCACCTGGAATACGACAAGCTGGAAGAGAGGCCTCATGTGCCGACAACATTCAACTACAACCCAGCCCAGCAGGCCTTCTAAGGCCCAGACCTGTCCCAAGAACTACAGCTGTCCCAGGAAAATGGCCCTAGCCCCAGGGAGGGTGGTCTAAACATCTTGGGTTTTATTCCTTCAGGATTTGTTTAATTGACTGCAGGGTGGGGGCTTTGCCGCCATACAAGAGAACGAAATTGCCCTGCCTTTTCTAAATTGCGTGCTGCCCAAAAACACAAACACTTGTTCTGTTTTTATTCCTTGTTTTCCTCATTTTTGTTATCGTTTCAAGCAGGGTCTGTGTTTTGTTTACGTCTCTTGAAATCTGAAGCCTGTTATGTCCAAGGCAGAAGGACTTGACAATGTTAAACACTTGAAGGGTTACGCCTGTTTTCCAAAAGGTGTTAGGAACAGAAAAATTCTATGCTGGCAACGTACCATCCTCAGAGGCAAGTGAAAGGGCATACGAAATGCGATGTTTATTGTTGCACTATATTTAGTAATAAAAGAACACAAAATGTGTTTGTGTTTTTTCATGTGAACACTCCCAATTACTTTGGAACTACAGCCTATCCACATGCATCCTATTTCATTTTCTTTTTTTAGTTCCACAATCTTATGAATCTATACATCTTCTTTCTACACTCTGATTTCTGTGACTAAATGTGGGTGTAAATCAGAGACTTTTTAGTTGCCACAATGTGTGGACAAGGCCTCACGAGAGGTTCTTTAGCACATTTCATTGCTCCAGAGCAAGCAAAACACTTTACAGTCTTTGTTACAATTTTGTAATAAATGTGTAATTTTTTTAGTTTCTTGGCATCACATGAATGAATATATGTATGTACGAATGTGTGTATATATGATTGCTATATATATATATATAGCTGTGTGTGTGTGTGTGTGTGTGTGTGTGTGTGTGTGTGTGTGTGCGCGCGCGCGCGCGTGTATATATATATATATATGACATATATTTTGGAGGAAATTTTGCCCTGCCTTGTACCTCGTTTTAATGGGGTGAGGATGGATGCAATATGGATATAATGGGACATTTCTGGATCTGAAGGACAGGGTGTCACTCAGTGATGTGGGCACTTAAACAAAATAATTTGCAAATAAAAGCCAAGCAAGGAAAAGCCTGATTCTCATCAACAACCAAGGACGACATCCCTCAGACAAGCAAGTCCAAAGTGAAAGGATGGACATATTGCAATCTAAGCTGTTTAAACAGCTGTGTTTCATAGGAAAAGTGAAGAAGAAAAAAAGAATCCAGACCAATCTTGTATTTTCTGAAGTTAAAAGCTTCTTTTCTTTGTATTAAAGCAGAAAAGGGCGGCTTCCTGAATCTGTCTCATATCTTAATGTTAAGTGCATGCATATGCATAATTATTGAACATATTTCTATTTAATATGGTGTAAGTATATGGCTCAATTACTGTAATGTAATTTTGAGGAATTGTATTTACTGGAGTATTACAAATTGCCAATACTTTTACTTATACATCTGAGGCAAACATTGTGCTTTTTGAGCGTGCGTGTCCGTGCTGCAACACCTAAAGTGGCCAGTAGAGCGCGCGCGCACACAGGCCAGGGAGGAGTACAGTACTTAAGACCGGTCTGATTTTTTACTACCATTGTGTGTGTATGTAACTGTGTATATATGTTTATAGATTTGGATTATTACAAAACATACAGTACATTAAACTATAGATACTTTGGCTATTTGAAAATAGATCTATACAGCTTGCTTCTATATATATTTTAAAAAGATTTGTATACATTTTGAACACTTGTGAAATGGGACATTCTGTGTAATGAGTACTTATTTACTTTTTACTATATTTTGATACATTTTAAATATTGGATTTTACTTTAACAGAGTATGTCTACATTGTGGTGGTATTGATAGTTACTTGTACTTAGTAACAAAATGTGAGTACTTCCAACCACTGGTGAAAAGGCATGTGGTCATGAGAATGGGTCAGAGATTCAACAAAAGAAATGTACATTGAAAGTGCGTGTTTCATTGATCTTTTAATTTGTTGTACAAAGTGTTGTTTTACAGAAAAAGCTAATTGACAGTTAGGAAAATGAGAGAAAATTAAGATTTCAAAATGTACCATTGACGAATGTTTAAAACAAAAAACTAACCCTCTTGGTACAGAGAAATATTGAAGATGTATGAACACTTGTTTCACACATCACACTCATGTCTTGTCGCCAATTGAATTAATTACAAAACAGTTTTATTTCTGCACGCTATGTTCTCCACCAGAAGGTGCTGAAGGAAAAGGTATCAGATGAGCTCACTTATGCACTGCAGTGCATATGTCCACAAATTGCAAAATACAGTAGCTGCTATCTAAATAGCGAAAATGGCCTCTCACAATGCATCTAGATGCACGGTGAGCTTGTAGATTGGCCAGTTTTGCCATATTGTTAAAGTTTTTAAATGATTGGAACATTTTGAATTTTCAACATGCCCAAATAGTGGATGTTAAAGTGGTTAATTTGTTAAGTCATTGAAACTAGTATACAATGATCAAAAGGCACACATGCCTTACAACAAATGGAATATGGTTTTAAAATATCAATTGCAAATTGATATTTTAGGATGCACAAGTATGGCACGTCAACATTAAGAGATGATTATGCACCTTGAAAACATTCACAAAGTCATACCAGACACCTACAAACCTCGACTGAGGCATTGCTTTAAATCCATTAAGCTGCCATAAAAGTTTTCTTTTTTTATGAACAATCAAATAGTATGAACTCAGACACAGGTGAAGACTTACAAATTTCAGTGCAAAAAAAAAAGGGAAAAAAAGCTATTATCCTGCAGTAAAATTTGATTAAAACACTGATTGGTGTTTTGTACTGAATGAAGCACAGTTCATATAAACACAACAAAGTCACAGAGCTTGTTTCATGTGAAGCTGACACTAGACATGGGATGTCTGGCTGTCTGCAGAATGGAGAGGGAAGGAAAATAGTTAGTTTACAGAACATTTCTGTAACAATGTTCTCAGCGCACACACTTTCTGCCACTGTTAAGCCCGAGTTCAACTTTAGTTACTCATGGGCATCACGCACTGACAATAGCATAATTATCTACATGCTCATAACCAAATGTGTCGCAACGCGACACATTTGGTGTGAGCTTTGGTGTGAGAAACATGTGAGCTTGTAGATGCGCTTTTTACGGTGCACAAACAAATATAAAATCAGGCGTTAGGATGCAGTGACACAGCCTTTTGAAGAGCACGTCCTTCATCGTGTTGATGCTATATGCAGATGTTTTTTTGTTTTGTTTTTTTCGCCAACCCGGACTAGTCTGGAAGTCCGAGTCTGGTGCTCCAACTCTCCTCTGTTCGTTGCAGGTGGCTTCTTCTGTCCATTTCTGTTCAGTGCTGCTACATAAATATCAGTATGTCTCCAGTGGTCACTTTGAGGCAGGTTCGCTGGGGTTGGAGCCATCTGAAGAACCCTCCACTTTGGCAGCCTCTCTGCCTTCTGGAGGAGACAAGAATGGTTGAAACATGAATTCTGCTATACTGGGGCGCCAATGGCCTAGTGGTCAAGGTTCATACCACATATAAGGCTCTAATGCAGCCGACAGCAGGTCACAGGTTCCATTCCTGAGCTGGAGGCCCTTTGCTGCGTGTCACTTGCCTTCTCTGTCTCCCTGAATCCTGTCATTCTCAACTATCCTATCCAGTTAAGGCAGAAAAGCCCCAAAAATATATTTAAAAAAAAATATAATTCTGCTATACTGTTGTAGGCTGCAATCTTCTTAGTAATAAATTATGATATTGATTATATTGTTGACTAATAGAATAATTAAGAAGCATTTGTTTTATATAAAAACAAAAGGAAATAAAACACTGTAAGCCCTTTTACCTTTATCCTTCCTCTCCTGTGTCTCCTCAGCTGCTGTCTTGTCTGCTCTGAAGAAGATGCGAGCGCTGCTCAAGGAGAAGTGCAGCAGCTCAAACTCCTGCAGGGTGGAGGGAGGACAGGTCAAATAACGCACTCTTACCGCTACATACCCAAATATGATAAGATACCATCCATTATTACACAGTAGTGTAAAAATGTACCCTTTCCTTGATCACTTTGTGGGGCATGTCAATATAGCTCAAAATCCCTTATTTCAATCACGTGCAACACCATTGTTTAAAATAGGGATTCAGGGATTTAATAGATTTAAACAGATGCTAGTTTACTATGCAAGATGTGTTACAAATGCTAAGAATAGGTATCCTAGTTTCTCCAATTCACTACATTGTTCTCTTTGCACTCTAGTTGTGACTATATTTACCCTGTAATTTTGTTTAGTTGACCAGGGTTCATGCTTACTCTAATCACACACTTGTGAATCACTCTGGATAAGTGTCTGTGCTAAATGACTAAATTGAAAATTTGAGGTGACAGGCAGCAGCACCTGCAGGTAGATGTCCAGTCTCTTCTGCGTGAGGTTCATGGTCTGCAGCAGCTTCTCATCCTGGTTGCTGGACTGGACGTTCTGTTCCTTGGCCACGGCCTTCATCTCTTTCATGTACTTATCCCTGACAGCCTGGAACCAGTGCAGGGAGTCAAACTCCAGGTACTGGTCCAGCAGCTTCAGGATGTATGCCACGCCTGACCGGAAGGAGGGAGGGGGAAATTAAAACGTGACAAAAAAAAGGAAGGAAGTGCATGCGTGCATGGCGTGTTTGTAAAGCCACTCAAAATGCAGTGATTCGTGCAGTGATTCGTCAGCCGTCCGCTCACCCATGGCGAAGCCGTCGTCCGTGAATGCTGCTCCGCCTTTATTCTTCTTGTTGAGTTTTTCTTTGCAGCTGATGGAATGCTCCACAAAGTTCACCGTCTGAGAGAAATGGTTCATGATGCATGAAGGAATGAAAAAGGGAACTAAGTATTTATAGAAGAGAAGAATTGGGGTAGACCATTGCCGGTGATCATAATAATACTAATAAGTCGCCACTACTATGACACTATTTTGTCACTGTACATTTGCACATAAGAGAAATGTATACCCATCCACCGATTAGGAGCAGTGGGCGCCATTAACAGCACACGGGAACAGTTCAGTGTCTTGCTTAGGGACATGTTGAAACATTGACCACTTTAAAGCTGGCGTCCATATTGTGGGCATGTCACTATAGGCAGGAACTGTTAACGTGTGTCAAACATGATCAGAAATAGCAGATGTACAAGGTCACAATAAAGTATGAAGTACATAGGGCTTAAGTGGTTCAGAGCGGTGCGAGGAACATGGAGAGCAGTAGCGTAAATGAAATGACCAAAAAGGAAATAATGCAAGTGAGACACTGACCAGCGGGGGTACGATCATGTAGAAGTTCCTTAAGTGCATGTTCTTGGCACTGCGAAATTCCGGCGCGAACACGCCCACCAGCATTTTAAAGTATTCTGTCCCTTCAGCAGAGTTGCTGGTCAAATCCCCGAGTACTGAGTCCAGGACACTGGGAAGAGACGCAGGGTCAGTGTCCCTCACCGTGCCCAATAATAACAAAGAACAAACAGCGCATGACATACAGACGTGAGCAATTGTTTTGGTAGGGAGTTTAAAATTAGGTTGTGGCTCCTGAACCAGGGCCCAATTTCTACAAGCACAGAGTCAGCAAGTTTGAGTTCAGGCAATATGATTGGCTAAATGCTGGCTAACCGCCCTGTCAAATCCTTATCCCGCCCTTAAAATCACTACATAATATGACCATGTGTACAAATGAACCAAATGGACCCTTATGGGACCCTACTGGATACTCTCAGAGGGGTCTGTGGCCTAATGCGTACCAAACTGGTGGTCCCAAGTCACTCCAATGTGTCATAAATGCAACAGTCATACCTGGCAGCTTTCTGGGTCTCTTCTGACAGACCCTCCTCCTTCACCAGCTCCTCAAAGTTTACAATGTCCTCCAAGTCAGGGACAAACCTAGAGATCAGTCCACAGAGTAACATCTTATTGGTTAAGACATTACTTTATTTTATGAAGTGTTGTTTTTGAGCCTGTACAGAACAAACTGCACCCACTGCCGCATTGTGAGCTTGTAGATTGGCTATTTTTTTAAGCCATTAAATGTGCCACTTGTGGACACTAAGCGCCGCTATTGCTCCACACTTAAAAAGGGCAGGGACACAACCAACTAATAGAGTTTACATTTAGCTCTGGATGTTTCCCAGCCAATACCCTACTACTGCATCTCCCTCTCTTATCATAATAATAAGAGAGGGACTCAGGGAGATAAGGGAGCTAAACAATACATTGAGTTACAGTAAGCCTTGGAACTGCAATCCCTTCCGGAGACAGACATGAGAGGATAGACATGACATGATTTTCCTTGTTTTTGACAAGACTAGAGCAGATAATGGGCACTCTGACCTTACTGGGGTAGAGAAAGTACTGGTAAGTCTCCATTCATGTTCTGCCTCTCTTCTAGTGCTCCAGTCATAATTCAATTCTCAAAATGAAGTTGTCGCTGGTACAAGACACACCTCTCGACTTCTAGTTTCAGACTTTATACTAACAGGTTATGGTCATTCTCTATTGCCTTGCTCAGAATCACAGATTATTCTTCACCTGTGGATGTAGTGTCTCAGTAATAACTCCCTGAGGACAAGCAGAACTTCTTGGATTTTGTGCTTTTTTATTACACTAACAGGATTTAGACCCAATAAGCTGTCAGACAAAATTATGTGGTCAGGGTAAAAATCCAATTTTTGTTAAATGAGTTTTTCAGGCACTTTCCTCGGAGCAGAGTTTCATATTGGGTTCACAGGGTGAAAACACTACCACCACAACAACAATGTAACATTAACCACTTATGCCCCATTTATAAAATAGCCGATCTACAAGCTCACAATATGATGTGATTTTTGCACATCAAATTTGGGGAAAATGATTAACATTTTCTTTGTGAATGTGTCCTATAATGACATGCCGAAAATAGGGACGCCAGGTTCAAAATGGTCTGGCATGATGAGTGCATGGTCTGTGTCGTTTAAGTTAAAGTGTGAATTGGTGTACCTGATAGCACTGCTGCAGCAATGTAGTCCACCAGAACGGATCATCCTCACATAGCCCATGGCATTTCCTGGGGGGCATGGGAAAGCAGTGTTTATTTACTCAGGGTTTCCTTATAAAAAGGCATTCAGGACAATGCACACCAGTACTGAGAAGATACAGACTATTGCGACCACAGTGAGGAGTAAAATGTGAAGTAATAGCAGTCGCACACTCATAGCCATAATGTAAAGTCTAAAAAGTAATCTTCTGTAATAAAACTGCATTTGCATCGTGGCTATGAGGGTGTGACTGCCAATCTCACCCTCATAGCCATTGTTCTCTTGTTAAACTAAAAACAACCATAATTGAACATGTTTACCATGCTACCAACAACAACAAAAACATGGAAATAAATACAGGAAGAGTTTCGACTAAAGTAACCAAACACCATCATTTTATTCTGTTGTGGCTGAAATAACATGCTCTTCTTAGCATGAGCAACGAGAATGACATGATAATGAACAAAAAGCATCTTGGCAGTGAAAGGGACAATGTAGAAACACGGCAGAAATGTTATAATATTGTTCCATTAACATCCAGTATATTGTGATCAGATTAGACACCGTTTTATTCATACTGTATTCTTGATAATAAATTCCACAATGCAAGTGTGTAGACCAGGGGTCCTCAACTAGAAATGCTGAAAGTCCACAAATAATTTTTGAATAAGACCATGGTCCAGTCTCATGCGCACGCAAATAGAATTGCGGGTCGCGGGCCACGTGGGCCCCACAGGGTGGGGCTGCCCCCCTCGCCCCCCACCCCTAGAAACAACTGCCTGTTTAGTACAGTCAAACCAAGCTTATACAAACCGGGTCCCATCCCAACCAACCAATACTGGGGTGGCAGAGTATGAAAATATATTTTTTCACTTTGACAAATATTCATTATTCACCTCCAAAAATCCAAATTGTTCATTCAACTGAATGTGTGATGTGTCACTGCTAGTGAGCCAGTCAGCGCAACATTGTCATGACATGCCGGCCCATAATACACACACGCACACAATCAGATTTTTTCTTCTCTTTATTCTTTTTTTTTTTTAATGTTTTTTTGTGGCTTTCACCTTTATTTTATATTTTTTATGGAGGGACAGACAGTAGGCTGACAAGAACCCGCGGCACACTGCCAGACTGGATTACCAGCCAAGGTGCCTGGACCGCTGAGCCACGGCCCAGGCCTCTTCTCTTTATTCTATCATCCAGGGTCCGCAGAGAGGTGTGCCGCGGTCCGGTCGTGGACCGCGGTCCACCTGTTGAGTGCATTTGTGCATTTAAGTGCATTTGTGTGAAGGCCTCACCGATCTGACTGATGAGCTGTCTGAATTGGTCCAGGTAGCTCTGTCCCTCAGGCGTGATTCCCAGCTTTCTGATGCCACGGTTAAACTTCTCTGCACGCTCAAACGGGTACTAAACACCATAGACATGAACAAACAAACACAATTTGTGTTGAGCACACTCATCTCTGCTGGACTGATTTCAAAAGTCCGAATTCAAAAACAATTTCAGCCTCTTAACAAAAACTATACTGTAGGTATGCGCGCGACATCATCATCATACAATTTACAATTTACAATTTAGGCATTTAGCAGACGCTCTTAATCCAGAGCGACTTACATTAAGCAAGAACAAAAAGCATGGGAATACATCACATATGTAAAATGTATTTATCGCGAAGCATGCATAAGCTAAGAAGGTGACTAGAACATATCTATATAATGACACTATACATATAAACTATAACTAGAACATATCTATATAATGACACTATACATATATGCTATACTATGCTGTACATATACACTATGAAGTGCTATGACTACATACAATGCACTTATTGTGCTGTCTACATGACATGCTATAAGTCTGTTTCAAATGCTATATAAGTCTAAGAAGTGCTGTCTAAGGGGGGTAGGGTAAGTGCTATGGGCCATGATGGAGTCTGAAAAGGTGGGTTTTCAGACTACGGCGGAAGATCGGGAGTGATGCTGCAGTTCTGATTGCAACTGGGAAGTGCATTCCACAGTTTTGGGGCCAGAAGGGAGAAGAGTTTGGGACGTGTGGAGCGTTGTCCCGGCGTTTTTAGTGAGGGTACTTCCAGCTTCCCTGCGTTGGCTGATCTGAGTGCACGGGAGGGTTTGTAGGGTTCAATCATGCTGGCAAGATATGGGGGAGATATGGGGGAGCCATACCCGGAAGTTATGCAGGAATGCCTACAGAGTGGCAAAAAACTACTTTCTGGCCTTGACAGCCCATACATCCACACAGAAACGTCCTATCTGATTGCATTAAACAACATTAACCCATTTAGACCCGAGGACGATTCTACAAAATGTCTTCTAAATCATTTTTCTGAAAAACCCATGTCAGTCGTTCTCAAACTATTTAATGTCCCAAAAATATATATAATTGGCCGCCGACCCCCATCTGAAAATATGTTGTTCCAGGGACCCCCCAGAAGCAATGATTTGAGTTAAAAACGTTCGCTCTGAAAGAATATAATATTCAAAGATTTATGCCACATTTTCACGATTTTTCAAAAATAGCAGATCACAAGTTCGTAGATCTGAGCTTGTAGATCTGCTATTTTTCAATAGCTAAAGTATAACATAATGCTTAAAACTTATCCTGAATGGGTTAAACTTACTTTGCCACTTACTTTATGCATGCACAGTTCCCTGGTCAATTGGCCCACTGCCTTTTCTCTCCTCTACACCACTTCTATTTTCTCTGAAATGTTCGTCTATTATGTCATGCCCAGTATAGGGATTCATATGATTAACTATATTGGTGATGAAATACATGAATGGTTCCATAGTTCTCACTTTCTGATCAGACTGGTCTTTTGTTTCTCTGAAGAAGCGGATGTCCTTGATGAGTCTGGATTTGATGTGTTCGTCATACATGAACTGACTGAAGATGTAGAACTTCTTACGCAGGAACTGGTAGGTGAAGTTCACCTGGCAGAGAGACAGTACAGGGCAGGGAGGTGACTGGTGTGAAAGAACTGAAATTATTACGGGAATACGTGCACGCAGTGCACACGCATGAACGCACGCACGCAGTCTCACCGTGGTGTTCATGATGCCTGTTCCATGCGTGCGGATGGAGTTGGCAATGTGCCGGATGTTGATGGTGTTCAAGTGCTTGTTGTTGCTGGCCTTCTCTATGAAGATCTGTCACCAAAACAATCATATCACGGCGTAAGTAACGTTTATACAGTGCACGAGGTATTGCACCAGTACTAAAACAACAGGTCTAAAAAGGGAGAGACAGCGACTGAGGAGTGCGGAGAGCTCTTACCTGGTTGTTGAGGTTGTAGAGGTAGCGTGAGACAAACATGTGGATATTCCTCATGATTTCCAAGACATCCAAGCCCTGTTGATCATGCACACATTTCATCACTGCATTTATACAGTAGATTATTATCTTCTAACCAACCGGTAACAAATACAAATGTATCACAAATAATAAGTGCAAGTATCATACAACTCTTAATATGTGATGCAACTCTTAATGTCCAATGTCTCATGCATCAGCTAAAGAACGTGTTCGCAGTCGAGCAGGCTATTTATTTATTTTTAGGCGATTTATCCACTTTCAATCTGGCGTCCATAAAATAGGGATAAAGATTAATAAAATGGTTTTACGTTCGTTACCACATGAACCCTAGCATTCTGGGAATGTCACACAAACATCTGGCAAAAATGGATTAACATTTGGCGAAAATGTGAGAACTGGTGTAAAGGAATTCTGAGGGTTAACATTCAATGACCCTCATCAGAGTGAGAAAGTATTTGCAGACAGCTGTCTTTCTTATCCAACAGCCACCTCCTGTGAGATTATCTGACCTGTCACACTCCCGTTGCCTCCTGTTTACAAATTCCTTAAAGGAAATGGGGTTTTATTGTTCCAACTGTTGACCTATAGATTAGGATTCTTGACAAGACCTGTTTTAGGGGCTGGGCTAGTTGTGAGGGTCTATAAACAGTGTTGTTGTAGTTGCATGTTAAGTCCAGACTGGGGGCCCCCCGGGGGCCCCCCTGGGGGGTGTTCCCGTTGCATTTCCCTGTCATCTTTGAATTGTAAATCTGTTCTTCTATTAATGGTACCTGAATATAATCACTTATTCATATAAACTCTGAACTATGTCTTTGCCTTACTTTTGTCTGTCTTTATTGATCGCGTTCCCTACCTTTTGCACAGCACTTTAAAAATGAGCTGCGACCATTTCTTTCTTCGATAGATTTACTGTGCACTACAGTGGCTCAGGCAGCACCACTTTAAGGGCTCAACTTTTTGTGTGTCGGTGGTGAGAAACGCCCATGTGTTTTTTATGCCTACATGCATAGTTTCAAACTCATTGTGTCCTGATAACTTAATCTATTCTAGACCTATACACCATTCATCCACTAGATGTCCTCAGTCCCCACATCTACAGTATGTATGCCAGTGGTTCCCAAAGTGGGGTCCGGGGACCCCTAGGGGTCCTTGAGGGAGTTTCAGGTGGTCCCCAGCTAGATGATAGATGGAAACCAAATTTATCCTTGTGGATCTGTAACTCTGAGAGTGTACAAATGGACCCGTTAAATTAACATTGATTTTACAATACAAATTGGGGTCCCAGAGATGGAAATGCCATTAAATGGGGGGGCAGTAGACTAATGCATGTCAAACTGAGGGTCCTTGAAATTAAAATGGTTGAGAATCACTGCTAGAGCGGCGCCGTAAAAATCTTCTCTTATGGGGGGTCCCTGGCATATATTTTTCAAATGGGGGTCCGCGGGCTAATAGCCCTAAAAGGCAACCCACCTGCTCCAGGGTCTGGCTGGGCAGATGAGGTTCTGTCATCGTCAGGCCATAGCGCTGGGTAGCCAGGTTCCTCATCTCACTGTAGGTGGCCCAGTCGTGCAGAGCCACAGTGGTCAGGTTGTAGAACGTCTTGTCCAAGTAGTGGGTGACGTAGGCTGTGGGGAAACTAAACGGTTAACGATATAACACTCCACATTATGTCTTTCAGGAGGCAATGCCGTTACACAGATGTGTCAGATATTGATTTCATTTTAGCCAATGTAACCAAGTTACAATCTGTTGTTTCCACTTTAGATTTATTTTGATCGTGCTAATCTGGTCCATGCATGACACACAGAAGTGCAGAAGATAGTAGATTTACACCCGTCAATTTTCCACAGTTCATTTTTAATGGCACATTCAATGTGTATGCACACTATATAGCAGTAAAAGAAGGACAAAATCCAATATAACAATTATATTTCACCAAATAAATACCTCAATATCATATATTGTGAAGACATTTTATTTTGTATTTTTTCCAAACAAATCCCAAAATAGCCGAGCCGAGCAGAACTCCCTTGCAGTGGAGGCATAACGTACCTTTGATGTGAATGAAACGGTTGAAGAAGCGGATGGGTTTGAGAGAGAAGAAGTGGGCCAGATCTTTCATGCCGACCCTGAAGGGATTCCTGTCGTCCAACTTCAGGTGCGTGTGAACAGAGAGGCGCAGGTCCTTCTCAATCTCCTTACACAATTTATCCAACAGGTGCTGAAACAACAGCAGGATGGAAGTGGAAGAGAGATGAACCGTGCATTAGATGCAGAGGAAGGAAAGAGCAGACGGTCTACTTAAATTCCACCCACACACACGTCCAGCCATTCTTGGACGTCACCTGTTCCGAATCATATTAACAGATTGCTAGCACAGATGTTCACGATGCTGAGCTAATCTAAGAAAAGAAGGCTTGTGATCCACTTTTAAAGCTCTGTACAAAGTGTTAAACATATTCGCACAGCACTTTAAAAATTATATGCAGCCATTTCTTTCTTTGATAGATTTACTGTGCACTACAGTGGCTCAGGCAGCACCACTTTAAGGGCTCAACTTTTTGTGTGTCGGTGGTGAGAAACGCCCATGTGTTTTTTATGCGTACATGCATAGTTTCAAACTTTTATTTACGCTCATTGTGTCCGTGATAACTTAATCTATTCTAGTCCTATACACCATTCATCCACTAGATGTCCTCTGTCCCCACATCTACAGTATGTATGCCAGTGGCCAGTGGTAAATTCCACCCACACACGTCTGTCACCTGTTCCTCACCTCATTGAACACGTCCATGATCTCCTGGTCGTAGCTCTCCAGCAGCTGGTCACATGACTCCATGTGTTTGGCGTACAGCATGGTGGGCACGCTGTCCCTCAAGGCGCTAAACATGTACTGCTCCGGCCAATCGCATGCAACAGGAACAAAACACAAACAAATAACAGGAGAAGCCAGTGAGAACAATCGCCTTCCTCCTAATGAACCAAACAAGAACAGGATCAATGTATTGAGGATCACATGCAACTATGGACTGTGTTGGCGCTACACCCAGCTCTGAAACTGGAAAGGACATGGCAAGTGGATTCAGTTCAGATGCTCCTTCCCACACCTAAAGGGTCAGGGTGGGATCAATATTTTCATTAGAAGACACTAGGACAGTCTAATTAAAACAGCGTGGCCTGTGTGTTCAGTAAGTAATTATGTGTGCCGTTTGTGATCTTAAGTTGCACAATCACAAGGATGTGTTCAGTGGTGAATCCAGACTATATCAAATTGGCATTGTCCCTGCATGGACATACTGGCTGCTTGTGGGCATGTCGAGTCTTGTCGACTAATGTGGTGACAGTCTATGTTTCCTTTGGCCAAAAGCCATGTTTATAAATGCTTTATAAACATTTCACCAACACTGCTCCATAAGACTTTAACAACTTTCGCTCTTCAGGAGTTTCATAAGGGCTGGGTATTTCCTGACCATTATTATTATCTTTAGGGGAATTTTGTAGATGTTGAACCTAAATCACTTTGTTCTAATGTGAGACGCTCATCATGAAGATTGTGAGAAAAAGAAAATGTCTTTTGCACATTTCTCCCACATGAGGTAATGAGGGTTCAATGAATAGGGGGAGGGGATAGAGTCCCGTTCCTTGGGGGAGGGGTGTGCAGGAATGTGGGCATTATGTTAATCACATTTTTGTTTTTTAGGTGTGTGTGTGTGAGTGTGTGTGTGTGTGTGTGTGTGTGTGTGTGTGTGAGAGAGAGAATGGATTTCAGAATGAGAAAAGATGTCGGGTTTCAAGGGAGGCAGCACATTAGTTCAACAATTTGAATATCTACATGATCAACATTTTTACACTGGTTGTCACAGACATTACCTTGGAGTTTTAAGGCTTGATTCAGCGCAAAAAGCATGAAAGTGAAAATCATCCCTCTAGCGTGGGAGATTTATCAGAGAAACAGAGCTAAACATTTTGCCTGCAGTGCACCCTGTAAATAAAGGCTTGTCCGAGACTGTTCCAGTATCCTTCCACAAATCAGTGATCTATATTTACACAGTCCTGATAATGATTTGTTGTGCATGGGTGCATCACTAGGAGCCTGCATGTCCAACAGTTAAATTATTATCCTATGCATATTTCCCATTTTATTGTTCTGTGGAAAGAAATTAATTAATGAAAAAATTAAAAAAAAATCATCATTCCTCAGCCAATCAAATCATCACACACAAAGTTGTGCATAGCAGGGTCTAACGCACCTGCATTTAATCCTCCTTGCATCTGTTAAGTGCAAGGATAACGCATGGGACTACCCAGACACAACCCTCTTGCCTAATACTACCTTCCTTAACCATTTAAAATTAATATAATTAATAGACTATTCCGGGCTCTATACTAGGCACCCTCCGGTTTTCTCTCTACACTAAATATCTCCACCGAAAACAGCATTCACAATTCAATGTGATGCGTTGTGAGCTTATAGGTTACAGAATAACGATGCTAAGGTTCACACGTGGTTAACCCTCTCATGTATCATCTGTGATTTGTCTATTTTAGAGCCAGCTAGGGGACATGCATACCTGTTCTAGAGGGCTAGGCCAGAGCGTTTGTTTACTGACATTGTACTTACGTGTACTCTTGCTGCATCCACGGCATACTCATAAACATCATCCAGGTAGATGGGAAAAACCGCTCTGTGCCAGTACAGGAAACTACAATCACACTGAATCTTGACCCTGAAGAGGAAGGAAAAACAACCCACAGATATAAAAAGGTTCCACTCTGTCGGTCAGTATCGCCAAACTGAAATTTCGAACGGAGCACATCATACATGCTGGGTTTTTCTGCATAATTGTGGGGATCCGTGGTTTCCTCACAAGAAAGTCAACACTGACTGAAGTCGCGTCATGTGTGACATATTTCACGCCGAAATAGAGTCCAAAGGGAAGCAGGCACATCTAAAAAAAGAACTTTGACGAAGACCCGCAAGGGTCGAAACGTTGTGTCTTTAATAAAGTAACCTGGGAGCTCGAGAACAGTGTGCCTTCCTTTTTCATTGTACATATTTCATTCACTCACAAAAAAAAAAAAGAGCGTAGTTTTTCAAATCTAGGTTTAGTTAATTCCTTAGTTTTAATGAATTAAACGACCTTAGTTCCCACATACTCCTGACTATCGCCACTGTGTGATGGAACCTCATTTCTGCTACAAAATGATCAGCTAAGGTGTGAAATAAAACAACATCCCCTCACCTCTCTCTGACCTCACTTATCAGATGCAGCTTCTAAATGATCAGCTAAGGTGTGAAATAAAACAACATCCCCTCACCTCTCTCTGACCTCACTTATCAGATCCAGCTTCTTCAGCACAAGCTGGAGCGGAAGCAGCTCCTCGTCCTTGAACGTTTTCTAGATGGAAAAGATCAACTTCAAAGTCAAAGAACAACAAAGAACAACAAAGCGCAACACTTTCCTTCGTGTGTGATGCGAGTCAGTAACAGTGGTGGAAAAAAGTACTCAATTTTGTTACTTAAAGGGACAGATTTTTTTAACTTAAGTTGTATGAAATACTTGCCATTAATATAGTGGTTGCAACTGTATTAATTTGATTGCCCGAGTCCCATGGTGGGAGTTCTGCTCTGGTTTTGGTGAAATATCAAGTAGTTCCGGTCATTTTGTGGGGGGCACTGGGGGCCACGCAGTAAAAGTAAATTAATCCACAAAACTAACGTAATTTGTATTGTTGACCTATTTCTAAAATATTAGTGCAACTTTCGTTATATTTTTTGTGTCCATATCACTATGCCCAAAAAATTGTTCCATGTGATAGAGGGGTCAAAGTTGAACGAAAGTCGCGCTAATATTTTAGAAATATGTCAACAATACAAATTACGTTCGTTTTGTGGATTAATTTACTTTTACTGCGTGGCCCCAGTGCCCCCCACAAAATGACCGGAACTACTTAATATTGACCAAAACCAGAGCAGAACTCCCACCATGGGACTCGGGCAATCAATTAATACAGTTGCAACCACTATATTAATGGCAAGTATTTCATACAACTTAAGTTCAAAAAATCTGAACTATCCCTTTAAGTAAAAGTATCAATGCTAGTAAAAGTCCAGAATTCAAAATTTACTTTGACTGAATGTACAAAAGTATTGGCACGTACCAAAAGTAAAAGTACTCATTATGCAGATTGTCCCATTTAGAGTTTTCCAATATCTTTTGAAATCTTTTCAAATGAACGAAACATTTCGAAAATGTATATAGGACTGAAGTTAATGTATGTTTTGTAATAATAATCAAAATGTACAAAGTAACTAAAGTTTTCAAATCAATGTAGTGGAGTAAGCGTACAATATTTGGATCCGAGGTATTTGTACTTTACTTGAGTATGTTTTCAAATCATTGTAGTGGAGTAGAAGTAAAAGTATTGGAAATTGATAATACTCAAGTAAAGTACAAATACCTCAAAATTGTACTTAAATACAGTACTTGCGTAAATGGACTTAGTTACTTTACACCACTGGACAGTACACAGCAAATCCTCTGGTTTACCATCTGAGTGCCCACGCTGAGGGCCAGGGACACCACGAGGCGGCGCTCCCTGGTGCTGGGTCCATTCAGGGCGTTTTCTGCCATCACCAAAGACGACAGCACGTCCAGACGCTGCTCACTGTACTTCTTGTCTGATACCACCCTTTTCTACAAGAACGACAACATGGCAAGACAATAGGGACACATATTAAATGTGTCTAATGCATCTCAAAATGATTAAGATCAATAATATAGTATTTTCCCCCAAATCTGATTATAAAATAAAATTAATAAATACAATTATATCCCCTTCCTTTTGGACATCCCCCATTGCTACTCAGGTTTTCTTTACAGAGGTTTCTGCCAGTACATTTTTTCTTACTTTTTTCTTTCTTTTTCTTACGTTTTCCTCATTTTTTTAATTTCATTACAATCCAATATTAGCTCTATTATTATCTTGTGTATATTGTATTGTTTGCATAGTGTTGCGGATAATGCCACTATAACATTTCACTGCTTCCTCTTGATGGTGCATTTATAATAATAATAATGCACACTGCTGTGTTGTGACCTCACCTTGGCATGGGCAATGGCGTTCAGAGCCTGGGAATGTAGTTGCTGGTTTATGTGGGAAACAGAGTCTGCTACCACCATAGAACGTCTGTGGAATGTGTGCTCCACCGCCTGCAGAGGAGATGACATCAGATATTGTTCAAATGCTGTGTGTTTGACACACACACACACACACACACACACACACACACACACACACACACACACACACACACACACACACACACACACACACACACACACACACACACACACACACACACACACACACACACACACACACACACACACACACACACACACACACACACACACACACACACACACACACACACACACACACACACACACACACACACACACACACACACACACCAAAGATAGCCGATGTACAAGCTCACATGCTCGAGCTGGCATTTTCTGCACTGACACTGGTGTGCAACTACTGTATGTATGAATCTGACCATTCTGTACGTACCTTGAGCAGTTCAACTAGTCTACAGAGGGCTTTGACGGAGGTCTTGGTCATGGGCCGCTGCATAGACATGTAGAGATTCATGACGGTCTTAATGATGGTGCCGATGCTGTAGGCATACAAGATCCCCTAGGAGAGAGACAGCACAGGAAAAGGTCAAAGTCGGGTATGCAATACGTGCATGAGGTCCCACTGGATATGCAATTGGTTGAGCCATGCAAAGTAAGCACAAAACTACTGTGAATAGTCAGTCTGTGTATGTCGCTGTTCACCAGAAAGCTCTGAAAACATGGCTCAACTAAACGCAACTATAGGTTGCCTTGTTTGCAAGTAATGTGTGTATGTGGTAACACTAAAAATTCACAATAAGAGTTCACAATTTTCATAGGGTACAAAATAACTTTAGTCAGCACAACGAAGTGTCCCCTTTTCTGCTAAATGTAGAGTAGCCAATTATTGTTTCCCGGAAGACTAGTCCAACCAATTTTAACAGACATTTGCAGTTCTCACCTGTACAAAGACATTACACCTGCTGCTCAGGTCCTCTGACAACCTCTCACTTTTCTGCTCCTTGGACAAGATGGCCTCCATCTTCATCATCCATGAAGTAACAAACACGTAGTAGGACTGAACATCCCTTAGTTAAGACATGAGACAGTTTTAAGCAGCCAATTTGGTTTTTCATGCCCAAACCATGAACGGAATTTTACTTAAGATGAAAAGAAAACAGGGAAAGCACATTTAAAAAACAAATGACAGGTGCTTTGTTCAAAGACATTGTTACTGATGTGCTCATCAACTCACTTGGTGAGCGTCTGTGCTTTCTGTTGCAAGTAGGCGTCTCTATGTGCTCTGATCGCCTGCAGACTCTTTTTGTCCATCAGCTTGGCGGCAGCCGGGACTTTAGCAATGAGGAAGGTGTCAGGGAACCAGATGATGTTAGCAGTCAGAGTCACAGCTGGGACCTGGAACAACAACCACTATGATTAGTGGGACGTCATACAAGCAGTGTTCATTTTGTCGAAAAATTATGAAAAATATTGGTCGACTACCTTTTTTCTCTGACAAACTAAAAAACTAAGCTATAACTAAAACTATGATGAAATAAATTGACAATTGTCAACAAATAAAAACTAGAATAAATGTTATAGGAGAGGATCAGTGGAGAAGAGATCCAGTAGAACTAAGAGTAATTTTGTTTGGTTGCGCTCAGCTGTTGCACTCTGAAAATAGGAGATCTACAAGCTCACAGCGCATCACGCTGCGACACGTTGTGAGCTTGTAGAACGTATATTTTTAGCATGCAGCCATTACGATGCCATAAAGGCCTGCCAAAATACAATTTTGACTAAAACTAGACTAAAACATTTCAGATATCTAAAATATAACTAAACTAAAGAACTAAGCACCAGTAGGCAAGCAGTAAGCAACAGTAAGTGAAGTCCCTTACCTTTTTACAGACATCTAAAAGTGATTTGTAGAGTTTCTTGTCGACAGCCCTGAAGATGTGAAAGTGAAGCACGAAGAGGCTGCAAACACCAGCATACTTATCTCTCTGGTCTATCTCTGCGGGTTCACCTAACACAAACGCAAATACGTACGTAGATTGAAAACAAATCTTGTCAAACACACACTCACTGTAACATACAATCAATACAACCAAAGAGGAGACACTGACCGATCTTGGACTCAACATTAGTGAATATTGTGCGTATGTTGAAGAAGAATTCCTCAGCGAAGGCACCGTTTTTAGCGACAGAGATTCCTTCTTTAGGATCGTCAAACCTCTGCTCCACGCACGCCTGTCACAAAGTCACATAAAGAACAAATTATGTTAAAGACTGTTGCTGAATACTTATAACCATACTGGTGTCAATGCATGTCAACTCATATTCACAGGTTTGGCTATCTACAATATACTGTACAAAGCATTTCCCTATTAATAGCCATTGTTTTTAGACTTAGTATTTGTTTTTTACATTTTGTCCAAAGTTATTAAAGGTTACAGAATTTAAGTTAATAATTGAGTCAATTATTACAAACATCATTCCAACGTGAATAGGTCAAGGAAGGTCATGTGAATTCTGCTCGTAAATTAATCCTTTCTTTGACAAAGAGTAGGGTCACCTGTCCCATCAAGTGTCATGTCTCTGAAACTTGATTTGCATACTATATTGAAATAAACACAGTGTATTTCCTCAAAAATCTAACAAACCATTTGGAATATGGTTAGCAGTAATGTCAAGTGTACCGTGAGTCCTAATCAATGGCCTAAACATGCCAGACCACTGGTATGGTGCAATTTGTTTGTAAATACATCAAAGATGCGATTATAATCCATCTATAATGGATAAAGCATTGGCCTGGAAGAGAGGTCATCAGGTGGTCCCCACTCCCCAACCTGTTTCGACCCTTTTGACTCCAGTTGGCGGGACAGCAGTGATTGGCCAAATCACTGCCCCTCTCATCCAGGCTTCCAGCTATTGACCTCTCTCTCTTAAAGGTGGCTCCAGACCGAGCAGACATGGCAGGTTTCTCACGATCCTCGTCGATAACGTCAAGATTATCTATCAACATCCTGCCGACAGGCAAGAGGCGGAAGAAATCCGTCCCGACGTAAAATCGAACGAATCTCCGCAGTGTGGAGTTGGCTTTATACCAGAGCCAACAGGAGGCTCCACCTGCCTTGTCTGTTCTTGGGGGATTGCAGGCACTTAGAGGCCTCAAGCCCCCTTTTTGAAACTAGCTCCTCGCCACTCGCCCTACACACTTCCACTTGGTTTGAGCATAGATATATAAAGCATAGAGACGGCACTGGATGGGATGGGAATCCCAGTGCCATCTCTACTATTTATATATCTATGCTCAAACCAAGTGGAAGTGTGTAGGGCGAGTGGCGAGGAGCTAGTTTCAAAAAGGGCCCTGCAGGACTGTGGTTTGCGTCCTGCCTAGGGTCCTCCTATGTCTCACCAGACTATAAGTCTGTTAAGCACAGTAAATGCTTCAATATGTCAAACTATGACCCCACACTTTTCCAAGGAGAAAAAATACAATAGTAAAACAAATGGATGTGGCTACCTGCAGAATCATCCCATCCAGTAGTTGGCCCTCCAGCTTCAATATGAGCTTCTCAAAAGGTTTCAACTTTTCTTCAGGAATGGAAAATTTACCAGGGTTATGATGCACTGATTTCAGCAACCTGGAACAGGAAGAGAAGCTTAACCTACTAAAAAACTGAATTTCATATGCATAAGATAATCGAGTTAAGCCGCATGCAGATAGCATCTTTGACTAGATTCTATGTTGTTCAATGCATTATCAATAACTTTGTCTCTGCCATTGGGAATCTCCTGTAGCCTGGCTAATAAGCCAGACCGAATCAGCCGTTGGCAAAAACAAATTGCCTGCCGGCGGATTACGGTCTGGAGAGGCTCAATTGTACGCCCATTTCCTACACCAGAGAACTGGTGTGGCCAATCGGGACACGGTATGCAATATGGGCGGGCTTTGGTACAGTGACGTTCAATGCTTGAGACCTTTGACTGACAGTAACTCTGACCAATTGCGTCAAAGAGAAAATGTTTGAAACCGCCCCCCCCGGGAAACAAGATCCATACACAGCATCTCCAGACTCAAATACCACACGACAGTGTGATTTGAGTCTGGCTTATTAGCCAGGCTAAATCTCCTGTACCTCAGTGTCTTTTTTATTCATTTCTTTTACCTTTTGTACATCTTCCAGTGGTCTTTTAGTGTGCCATGATTTTCCATAATCTCGTCCAATGTGAGAAGTACCACTAACAGCTCTCCAAGATGCTCATACACCGTCTGCAAAGGAGAGGCAATTTTAGGGATGCTGTTAAGTAAAGCTAATTCGATAATTTGGAGAAATTAAGCTGTGATCATGGTAGGCCAGAGCAGCTATTAGTTTTAGCTTTGAAAAATATGGAATGTTGGCAGCTATCTGTGGGCCAGTCACAAACAATCCTGTTAAACTGTGGCGCAGAGCTAATAATTAGACCACACCACCTTACCTGGAAATGGACTCCTGATGATTCAATTACTTTGGTTGCACCCCTGTGAGAGACAAAAACATTGTAAACTATTTATTTGAACTGAACAGCTACCGAAAAACAATGCTCAACCGCTACTCAGGGAGCCACTCAGGACTGTAGGTTGTGTGTTGTATGGTGCACAGACTGCACACAGGCTCTTCCTTCATTGTACAAGGAATACTGAAAATAGGCAACCTAAAAAGCTCACATGCTTGTAAATCTGCCATTTCTGAACATTTAAGAAAATGCGGTGGGTCCCAATGTGGACCTCAGACTTCATGTTACTAGCCTGTGACGTCAGTCATCCAACCCACCCACATCATACCAAGGCCATACCCTTCCTAGTTTGAAGTCCTTTTGGGAAGAAGATGTATATGAACCCAAATACTTGTAGTCGTCAAACTGCTTCACAGGAGTGTTAAGTGTTTTGATAATGTGGTTATTGTTGGATTTGCATATATTTACGCATTCAGTTTTTGTCTCGTTGAGATAAAGACCAACACAGTTGGAGGGCTGCTCAAGAGCCTGAGCGAACTCCAACGATTGACTGATAAGCACAATGTCATCAGCGAAGTCAGTGTCAGTTAGGTATTTAGCAGGATGACGAGAGCTTCTCCTAGGGTTTAGTTAATAGCCCTTATTAATAGTATCAACTGAGATCCGAAGAACATAATCAACAACAATAATAAATAGAAAGTGTTGAAGTGTGTCGCCTTGGAGTATGCCAGCAAGGATGGGGAATGATGGTGTTTCTCCGTCAGGATGGCCGCTGAGGTATTTGTATATAGAACTTTTATGGCATCGATAATTTTGTCCCCCCCAAAATTAATTCTCTCTCACACACCATCACCACGCCCTCTGAGGAGCCATGCTGTAAAGATGTTTAACCTTGAGGTCACTATTTTGGGCATGTGTGGTGAATATTTTCAAAAATGTTAATGTGGTTAATAATATTGGATCGTGCCGACGAGTCTTACTTGTTGCTGTTATATAGGGCTGCCAGCTGATGAACAATGTTGACCACTACCTCAAAACATCTTGAAACAAAACAGGACAGCTCCTATAAGAAGATATACGTTTTACATCTTCAATTCCAATGAACAGTGTCATTAATGAAAGGCTTTAATCATCCACTTCTCACCTGAAGGAATGAGATAAATCTACCCATTTGAATCTGGGACTCGCCTTCAACAACACTGGTGTCGGATACTGCACGCACACACACACACACACACACACACACACACACACACACACACACACACACACACACACACACACACACACACACACACACACACACACACACACACACACACACACACACACACACACACACACACACACACACACACACACACACACACACACACACACACACACACACACACACACTTTGTTTAGCAAGAAATTCACCTTCAAAAAGATGAAAATAGCTGATACGAGGATTACTGTAATCTCACCTCCTTCTCCATAATACAACAGTCCATTATAGAACTTGGTTTCTGCCTACAAAAGTGGAACATATTAATTATCAGTACAAATCTACTGCCTGCATGGTTATGGTGTTATGCAGACACAATTTCAACAAAAAGATAACTACATGATGACAAAATCAAATGCATATCATGACGTTTTTGACAAAATACCTCAATAATCAATATTGTGACAATAATATCATATTGTGACTTTTTTTGGGGGGCTATCCTATGCCCAGCTTTCCGGGTTTGTGTGAACACAAACATTGGCTGATGATTGGCTGATCACCCCATAGCGATTTGATTGGCTGAGCAAAATATATATTTAAAATAAATGTGAGGGCAGAAAAGTGAAGACGCCAGAAGTGATTGGCCACAATAACATTTGTGATGATTTGATTGGCTGAGCACGCCATGTGATGTATGATGATAAGCGTGCCCCTCACTTCACACAAGTGTGATTTTTTTATGTTAAAAAATAGAGAAAGATCTACAAGCTTGCAATGCATTGATACGATGTGAGCTTGTAGTTGCACATCAGCTACTATTTTCACCATTTTAGAAAGTTTTCCCCCCAAAATTGAAAGTATAAATTATTAGGGGTTAAGTCATTAACACTAGGAAAACAAAAACAATACTTAGGCCATATTATATCCAAAATCACAGACAATATCTAGTCTCATATCACAATATTGATTGATTGTTGAATACAGAGAACAGTTTGCAAAAAAAAAAGAAAAGAAAAAAATCACTGAAATTTAGTGTTGAATTGTTGATATACTGCCCAGCCCTATAGAACTTAAACTGTACACGGGCATTCCCCACAGTTTGCTCCTACCTCATGTTTTAGTTTCTTCACTTCACTGCAGAGAGCAGCATATACTGTGATGACTTTGTTAAGGACCTACACAAAGAACAATACCATCGTTTCATAAAATGTAACGAACATGTAACATAATTATGATGTGTAACCAACAAAATCCTACAAGTATGCCAAAACATGTCATGTGACTCATGACCTCATCTTACCTTGTTGTCAGTTTTGATTAATTCAAGCAAATTAGATTGCTCATATGGGAGAAGCTGCAAGAAATGGGAAGGAATAAGTGGGAGGTTGAACTGTGAGTGATCTATTCTGGCTTTCTTTTTTTAGAAGGGAAGAAATATTCCAAGTTCCAACTGTTCCCTTAAATGTCATGGTTACCTTTAGAGCAATGGGATCCAGTGTGAAATCCCATACATCCCCAATGGAATCATCCAGAGCATCTTCAATCCCTTTCAGCTGGGAAGTGTATTCCTCCAAAAACTTCCCATAGTTCTTCATTTGAACCTCTGTGTGTATCTCTGATGGGAGTGGAGAAGCTTAGGTTTAGAATTGTCTGAGGTGCTGCTGCTGGGTTCTACGTTTAGGCTGATTGCATGCGTCCATCTCTTTCAAATTCCAAACCGTGCATTTAATGTCAGGGAAATAACAATTAACAACATAATGTAACTTGGATGAGGCTACTGAAGTGCTATATTGCTAAGTAGCTAAACAGCAACTCTGGTCCGTGAAGCTGTCAAATTGATCAGCTGTTTTTGGTGACAGACTCATCAGTTAGCTCTAGTCATCTAGTCTACCCTCTACACTGAATGCCATCATAACTTAATCCATGGCCGTTGTGTTAAAATAGGTCCTATATCTCAGCCGAAAACATTCTTAATTTAACATAATTCACAATTCACGGGTGTGTTTTTCTAACTTCCTCAACATAATTTGCTCCATTCAGCAAATAGACTGTGCCCATGCTTCTTCTGGTTGAGCTAGCATACAACTTTGCATGTACCACAACAAGCAGCCAGGTAACTCTCACTGTTTCATGAATAGGCTACTTACTCTGAGAGCCATCGTCAAAACGATCAAATTCCCAATCAGGAGCGATCGTCTCGACTGCCATTCTGTCAGCTAGAAGAGCCCAACACTGTTGTCACGGTATAGCTGCCTTTGCCTTAAAGTGAAGCACAGCGATCCCATGATTTATCTCATGACCGTGTAAACAGTAGCTAGTGGTCATGGGAAATGTAGTTCTGCGTACTACACAGCATCATAGAGTGGGTTGGTGGCTCACCGTTGCTCAGTTGTCAGAAGTCGAAGTGTGTGTGTGTGTGTGTGTGTGTGTGTGTGTGTGTGTGTGTGTGTGCGTGCGTGTGCGTGTGCGTGTGTGTGCGCGCGTGTGTGTGCGTGCGTGTGTGTGCCATGCGAGCGAGCGAGAGTGAGAGGAGAAGAAGAAAGAGAGAATGTCAATTTCATCAGGTTTAGAGTCAGAAGCAGCAGGTAGCCTCGAGTCGGACTCGGAGACCGCTGGCGTTTTGTTTTAAGAAGCAGGTGTCTCTTTGAGTCTTTGCATTATTTTGTGTGTGTGTGTGTGTGTGTGTGTGTGTGTGTGTGTGTGTGTGTGTGTGTGTGTGTGTGTGTGTGTGTGTGTGTGTGTGTGCGTGTGCGTGTGCGTGTGTGTGTGTGTGAGAGAGAGAGAGAGAGAGAGAGAGAGAGTGTGAAAGAGAGAGATACGTTGTCTTGTTCTCTCTTCATTTGAATGTGTGGTTTACAAGCATGTGAGAGGAGGGGGAGTGGGAGAGATGAGCAGGGAGGGAGGAGGTGGTCACTATGGTGTGGGTTGTCATTCTATGAGTATGAAGAGCCATTCAGAGAGACACTGAGGCCACAAGGACGACAGCACACAAGAGGAGTGTGAAGTATTCAGGGTAAGTCCCTTTAACCACCACTTACAGTAAGCACATGAAACACACATGAAGTGCCAGACTGCCAGTATTCTGGGACGAACATTCACAGATCTACCAGCTCTCATAACGTGTAATTATTGCAACGCATTGTGAGCTTGTAGATCAGCAAGTGAGGGACTCCGGTCAATGGCGTGTTTAGGGTTTAATTGGTTGAACCCTATATAGTTGAGTACTCCAGGGGTCTATAGGCACCCTGCTTTTTCTACTCTACACTAAATATCTTCTGTTTAGTTGTGAGCTTGAACTGGATCTGCTATTTTTGCTGAGTGTTCGCCCCAGAATAGGGACGCTATAGGGTTCAAAGGGACAACACTGATATTCCACTACTGCACCACTTTTATTTCACTTTCATAGTCACGTATTTGCCGATGCATAATAACAGATCCACTGGTCACTCATGTTAACTTACCAGCAATGCTCTCAAATATGCATATATAGAAGCAAGTTCTAGGATAAGGTTCTAACCTTTCCAACCATGCAGGAACTAATTGGTAATTGCTCATTTTAGAGAAATTGGAAATGAAGTGGAATATTGTCTCTGTCAGACAAAGCAGCCTCAGAATTGCTTTGGGGGAAATGTAGGTATTCAGCATGATAATGCGTGCCATGTGTACCATTAGATGACTGTGACAAAAGTGTATGAGGCCACAAGCAGGTTTTTTGCCATGACCATGTTGCATGGCTAGGTGGCAGGTGATCATGTGAGTAGGCCTACTGGTCTTTGAAATGTTAACTCACTTATTGGGTTTCCTGTGTAGCTTCATAATTCTATATTATACACTTGAGTGTATAATGTACAATCTGGCAGTGATATGGAAGATTAGTGACTAATATAGCTTAATTTCCATAGCACTGTACGTACAAGTTATTTGGTTTTATTGTCCATGTGTTAATTGTTAATTGCTTTATTACTATATGCAGTTTATATTGCCATATAGTGTATAGGCCTAAAAGAAAAGGCTCAGTCTAATAGTTGGGTTGGGATGTGAGGGGCCATCAGTTGGCATATAAGGACTATCATCACTTTAGAGTTATAATGTGTGGGCAAGCTATATTATTTAAACGCAAGGCAAAATGCTTTGCAATAATTGTCCTGTCATGTTCATGACATGCCTTATTAAAGCTTTGTTCTGTTGCAGTATCACATCCTGTGGATTCATTCTGATTTGGTGGCATCATCCTCATCCTTGGATTTTCACTACTCAGCTGTTCCAGTGTCAGTGATCAGTTCAGGTGGGGACACTGTTTGTCGGGTGGCGGGCGTGGCAGAAAGCTGCCCACTGTCACTTCACACTATGGTTGTTGTTGGGCCACAGAAGGAGCACGTGGCCCTAAGTGACTCTCTGGGAAGAGGCAACGGATGGAACCAGGTGACATCCCATCAACAACAACAACTTCCCCCAGGGAGATCACCAACCGCTTATCAACTGTGTCCATATACTGAGACAGACCTCCTACTCCCCAATGGAGACAGCAAGGGGTCAAAGTTCAGTAGAGGTATATCTGGGAAGAGTGCAGAAGTCTTCGGTGTCCAGGACCAGGACAGTTCCAGGGACATGCCAACGGAGACAGTCTGCTCTATGGTGTTGCAGATTCTAGTACCCTTCCTGCTGGCTGGGCTGGGCACAGTCTCTGCAGGGATGCTGCTTGATGTGGTACAGGTAAGACTTAAAGAGACATGGGACAACAATAACACACTAGGATACCACATGGTAAAATACTACTGAGTGTTACATGAACTCTTTTGTACACCCTCAGAGTTACGCTTAGTAAAGTTAACACTTTTGCTTTATACTATGCAGCGGTTTTCAACAGGTGGTCCGTGGACCACTGGTGATCCGTGAAGGTATTGCATGTGGTCACAGTGGATGTTAATGGGTTACCAAAGCACTAAACTTAGCCCATATCCCCACCCAACACAACAGTGGTATCCAGGTTGAGTCTAAGTCAGGTTGGTGGTCCCTCATTCACAATCAGTTGAAAACCCCTGACTTATATCAAACCGGGAAAAAACACATCTGGAGCTTAATCCCTGCCTACACTAACATCTCTTTTCTACATCTCTGTTCTACTTTTCTCTGTTCCTGACATACATGTTGACATTGACTGTGACCTTAACCTTTTCATCATCTCTTCGAGCAGCTTGAGCCTACAGGTCATTACAACCACATTTCATGAAGATGCCATCCATTTATTGACCTTGGTTAACTTACTATTCTGTAACGTGTGTTGTGTGTATTTGTGGAAGTATTGGGAGGCGTTCCAGGAGGTGACAGAAATCTTCATTCTGGTGCCTGCTGTACTGGGACTGAAGGGGAACCTGGAGATGACCCTGGCCTCTAGGCTCTCAACTGCTGTGAGTAGAGACGCACGCACGCACGCACGCACGCACGCACGCACGCACGCACGCACGCACGCACGCACGCACGCACGCACGCACGCAAGCACGCACGCACACACACACGTGTAACACACACACACACACACACACACACACACACACACACACACACACACACACACACACAAACCTTTTACTCCACTACAATGATTTCAAAACTTTAGTTTCTAGTTACTTTGCAGATTTAGATTATTAACCACTTCAACCCTATTAACTTTGGCTATTTTCAAAAGATTTTGTTATACATTTTATACACTTGGAAACTTGTGAAATGGGACATTTCATGCATAATGAGTACTTTTACTTTTGATACTTTAAGTATATTTTGATGAAAATACTTTGTAGTTTTACTCAAGTAAATTTGGAATACTACATTATAGTATTGATACTTTTACTTTAGTAAAACGTTTGAGTACTTCTACACCACTGCGCACACACTACGCACGCATCTTTCTGTCATATGTGTTTCTGATGACACATAAAGGCCTCACATACCGGTATACCTTAATAAGATAAACACAAGATGAAAGGCAAAACAGGACTACAACATGTCGATCTTTTATGGTAGGTTTAAACAGGGTAAGAGTTCTTGGTATTATGTTTTCTCCCTTACATCATGAGTTCTCTGTCCTGGTGTGAAAATCCACACCAGTTTGTCAAGATAACAGCAGCGGTTCCACTTGCAGTATAGGCCTAATGACCTACTTGGCAAATTAATAAACAACTCAAACAATTTTATTTAAATGTATAATATTACATCTATTCTATATTTTAAACTCCATTGTTTTCAGGGTTACAGTAAAGGTTCATAGTTAACAAGCAATTTCCTTATTTAAAAAAATGTGCTTCTCCTGAACATTTGTTAAATAAATTAATCCATCATTTACTTTTGCTATTGCAATAATATTAATTAGGAAGACGCACATATCTAGCCTGGCATGAGCAAATTATTTTGCCTTGGCAAATTTATCTGGTTTTCCAGGCTACACCTGTATAGGACTTACAGTACGTCCTTGTCTGAAGATGTTATGCGCAAGCTAGCACTGCAGATCTATGATGTAGGATCGCATATTTGGGCAAGGTTTCAGCCCAAACGGATAAAAAGTGCGGGCATGTACTTGACTAGAGGTTCTGTCAGTCATTGTGCCTTTCATGCCCATATATGGAGATCCCTGTCATCAGTATATGCCCATATATGGGCATGCCCATTGTTTGGCATATCGGTTGGATTAGTCAAGTGTGACCGGACAACTGGATATCCATTATACTTAGAGTATAGTATATATGGACATTTCGGTCAGATCTGAGGTTCTGGAGTCTGGACAACCACCGAACGACTCGGTGGCGGGCACCGCATTCCCTCAAGTCCTTGCCGATGCACAGGCAGAGTTTGACTTTAATTGGTCCCATATATCCGCATTACCGTTATATGGACATCTGCATTATGCCTCTATATGGTGTATCAGGGTTTTTCTGGTCTGCATAGTGACGGGTCGCGGTGGTCTGCCTATATGGGCGTATCATTAGAAACCACAATCACCGGCTAACCACACTTTTGTATTGTAGTTTATTGATTGCACACAATCAACTGAACAAACGCTGATTACAACATCAAAAGAATACAATTTCTAAATGGCCATGACTTGTTCAACAGCTGGTGTTCATGCTTTTTCTTATAATAGCATCAAATGGACTGCTAAGAATGAGCCTCTGTTATCTTATGAGTGGCATGCCATTTATTTACCCATTAAACACATTTTAAGATGTATGTATACATGGAAGATGGGAATGATATTTCAAAGATGAATGATCATGTCATTATGTGATGTTGTCAGGTGAATTCAGGAAGACTGGAGTCTGCAAAAGAAAAATGGAGTTTGATTACCGGGAACCTGGCTCTGAAGCAGGTAGTTTGATTTCATATTGTGACGTGAGTTGTGATAGTCACAACACATCGCATATAGGCTACTGTACCACCATCACTTTGGAATCCATTGTGAGCTTGTAGATCGGCTATTTTCTGAATTACATTTTTGGGTGTAAAGGGAAAATAGGAGGACCTATAGAGACACCTGGTGGACTCCTGTCTATACTAAGTATATAGGGTTTTTCTTTTAACCCATTAAGACTTGGCTGAGGCTGATTCTACAAATGTATTCTAAGACAGTTTTCTGAAAAAAGTACGTTAGTATATCAGTAGTGCTCCCCAGGACCCCCACAATGATATGTATTTGGTTGTGGACCCCCATCTCAAAATATTTTGTTCCAGGGACCCCCAGAAGTAATATATATGATTTGCAAAGAAAATCAAGATAAAAAGCCAAGCCAATCAAATTATCACATTCGGTGCTACATACACACAAAGCTGTAGCAAATCTACGAGCTCATAGTAGCACTCACGAGGTGGCGCAATATCAAGGTTCAAGGTTGTACTTTATTGTTACATCTTGTGTACAGGTACATAAGAGTAAAACGAATTTTTGTTTGGCTTGTAATGAGCTTGTAACTGCTATTTTTGAGCTCCTATATAATAGTGTAGATTTCCGTCTTACACAAACATTAAATTCCCATTGACAATGAATGGAGAATTTCCGTCATATGTAGACGAGCAAATCGGCTATTTTTGTCCTACACAAAGACATTTTTAACAAACAAACCGAGAGAGATAAACAGAGTTGCTATAGCTGAAATCTAAAATAACACAGATGCTTTCCCTGTTAAGTGGTTAAATGAGCTTTTAGTATTTCACTGTGTACAACTACACACAGCTCTCCCTGAACATGTTTCAATAGTTCATCTCTTACTCTCCCAGGTGCAGGCCACAGTGCTGGGACTATTGGCTGCTGTGATGGCAATAGTCTTAGGCTTGGCAATGAAGGGAGAGATGCCTCTCAATCATGCAGCTCTTCTGTGTTCTGCCAGCATTGCTACGGCCTTCATGGCTTCATTGATACAAGGCAAGCCAAGAACACAAACTGTTACCACCCTAATCACTAACCTTTATTTCAACTCAGTACAATTGAGGGGCAGGCCCTTAATACATTAATTTAATCTGGTTAATCTGGTTCCTTTTTGGTGACAGACTCAGAACACAGAATATTTTGAAGACTACAATATTTTTGTTTGACTGTCGGCGTGATTACATACAAAAAGTCAATGCAAAGACGAGAATTGCGCAAACGGGAGCGGCGCGACCTAGCGTGGTACAAACGGGACGAACCGAGGCGAATATATATATATATTCAGGTCTGAATGCAGCTTTTGACCACTCACTTTATTGGACTCATTTACAGAAAGTAACAGCAGAAATTATCAATTTTCTTTAATGCCACTCATAAATGCCAACAAAATTGTTCACATTCCCAGTCCTCACAAGTTTCTCTGGGAGGCCATTCTCACCAGTTTGTGAGGTTGTTAACTCATTGCAGATATGTCAAGGCAGATAATAATGATTCACTCAGTCACATTAAATACTAAACATAATGTTAATCTAAACATGCTGGGTTTATGAACTGTATCTTGAACTGCTCCATGCCAGCACTTGTGATCTAGGAACTTCGAATCAATTATGCATGTTATGAACTTTTACAGGGAGACATGAACATTGCTTTTCTAAATGACAAATGTAACGCCAACTATAAGCACTAGGCATGCTTACTTACACTCCTAGTAAGAAGAAGAAGAAAGATTATGTGTACCGATTTGCGCAATGTTTCAACAACATTTGTAGGAGTAATTGCGACTGCAGGTCACATTTACTATGAAAGCGTGCATTTATCGTCAGTCAGTCTGTCCGTCCGTCACCCTACGCCTCAATATATAGTCATGCCTCGTGACATCACGTGACATCATCATGGGTGGAGATCCCTGATGTCATCAATATTAAGCCCATACTGTATATGGGAAATTAAGGAATGCCCATATATGGCGATCCCTGATGTCATCAATATTAGCCAGCAACTCTACATCTGACCTCAAACCCTTAGATCTCCATATATGGAGCTGACCTGTTCTGACATTTCATATGTTGATCCTTCCCCATCCGTCCTTTTCAATCTCCCTTCAGTCTCACTTTTGACTGATACCTGTCCATTTAAACTCTAGACGGGCCTGCCCCAAAGTTATTAGTCCAGCCGCGCTCGACAGCCGGCGAAAACTAGAGTTCTCAACAGGCCCTCATCAAACCCTGTACACTCAAGACAATGCTCCCGCTGCCACCCTTGGATCTCCATATATGGAGCTGACCTGTTCTAACATTCCATATGTTAAATGGTAAATGGTGCATTTATCCAAGGCGCTTTACATAGATTGTGCATTACATTCACACATTCACACACACATTCATACACCGATGGTGGCGGAAACCATGCAAGGCACTAACCAGCACATCAGGAGCAATTAGGGGTTCAGAGGTCACTCAAGGACACTTCAACACTAACTCTGGGGGAGCCTGGGTTCGAACTGGCAACCTTGCGGTTACCATCCAGCCACTCTACCCCTGAGCCACCACCCCCGTATGTTGATCTGACCTCATAAACCCTGTACACTCAAGACACGCTCCATATATGGCCAGTACAGAATTCATTCCATATGTTGATCTGACCCCCCATGCATGCCAAAGCGCTAGCGCTCGCCCAGCAGTCTGCCGTCACTCAAATCTTTTTCATTGGCCTCTATAGTGCGCATACAAGGTGTTACACGGTGCAGTTATAGGTAAAAACACGAATCGGCCTGTTATAGTGCCAATGTCAGGTGGCATTTCTTCCTCTGCCTCCTAGTAAGAATGTGTGTGCAAAACTTCACGGAAATTGCACACTGTGTTCATGATTTAAGGATTTTCTTCCTGTTTAGTTTGAAACAGAGCACTCCTCCAATCCAATCTTAGCCAATTAAGATGGAATATGTGGCATATTTCAGAAACACACACATGCACGCACACACACACACACACACACACACACACACACACACACACACACACACACACACACACACACACACACACACACACACACACACTCACATACATCCTTCTTGGATTTCACAGCCCTCCCAACGGACACACACACACACACACACACTCACATACATCCTTCTTGGATTTCACAGCCCTCCCAACGGACACACACACACACACACACACACACACACACACACACACACACACTCACATCCGTCTCAGAGTTGGATTCCACAGCGCTCCCAACTGACACACACACACACACACACACACACACAGGCAGTACAGCACACAGGTTCATAGGGTCACATGCACGCACACGCACGGCACCCATACACTCTTAAGGTGGCCTTACACTAGCCGATAATCGGGCACTTTTGACGCTCGGGGGGTGCTAGTTTTTTATTCCTAGGGTGGCTCAGGTTTAGGAGCGCTCGTTTTACCGCTCCGCCACATCTTTTACTACCGCGGATTTTTTAATAGTTTTTGGATTAAGGTTGGTGAGGGGTACGTTAATAGTTTTTGGATTAAGGTTGGTGAGGGATGCGTTGCTCCCCTGCTTGCGGTTATGTTTAGGTTAGAGTTAGAGATAGGGTTAGTACTAGTCATAGAGTACTAGTAGGCATAAACACTTGTGTGCGGTCCAAAACACAGACCCAGCGCTTCCTACTCCACTGACAACCAATCACAGCGCTCCAAATTCCCTCCCATCATAGGAATAAAAAACTCGCTCGGGGGGTGCCCGACCGCTCAAAGCGCGATCGGGATCGGCCCGATCCACATCAAGAATGTTTGATATTTGCTCTGCCCCGCTCCGATTATCCTGTAGTGTGTGGTGCTATCAGATTTCAGATTGAAAAAAATCGGCTAGTGTAAGGCCACCTTAAGTGAAACCAGATGAAGGAGCACTCAACACACCTCGCACAGCACACACACATAGTACACACACGCACATACCCACATCTATACCTACATAGACATATAAACATTAGGGACACACGCAACCCATAGGATGATCTCATTGGGGGCCCCGAAATTCCACACGCACGACACATGAACTATCACGTACGACACATGCACGACCACGCACGAAAAGCTACGATCCCAAATGTCTATATATGGAGATATTGATGAAATATACTTATGTTAAAGCTTGAACCTTTGTGTTGGACTACATTGAGTATTCCAGTTCAGTCCAGCTGTACATTTCCTGTCTCACCACCGGACACGACAGACCTGTTTGTTTTAATGACTATAGAGAGGATGTGTACCGATTCACGTGATGTTTGGAATATTGTCAAAAAATGTGTTTTGCAAAAATCGTTAGTCAGTAAGTCTGACAGAAGGTTCTCAACCTTCTCATGCATAGTTCTGATGAATAATGAATATTACAAATGAATGCAAAGTTATAATATTGACATGAAAATATTTCCACCATAATTAGTCTGGACTGATTCTATTTCAATGTCTAGGTTTTAATGTTCACTCTGCTTTTACACCTCTCTAGGTGTCATCATGGTTGGGGTGATCATTGGTACCAAGAGGATAGGGTTGAACCCTGACAACGTTGCCACACCCATGGCTGCCAGCTTCGGAGACCTCATCACACTGGCCTTCCTGGCCTGCCTAAGCCAGTGGTTCTATGAATGCCTAGGTAAAGATAGATAATTTATGTCCAATTGACCAGACAGTGTTATCCAGACATATAGAGTTGAGAGACAACATTTTGTTGGTTTGTTGACCCCCGTTTTCATGGTCTCATGACTCATGTTTTCACCTTTCCTTCAAAACACAAAAATATATTATATATATCTTTAAATCATTTTTTTAAATGTTTGTTTAATCTATTATTATTATTATTATTATTATTATTATTATTATTATTATTATTATTATTATTATTATTATTATTATTATTATTATTATTATTATTACAAACTCACAGTGCAAGATCAGCTATATTTTTTTTAAATAGGGCTTAACCAGTTTATTCATAATGTATTTTTGTGAGTTTGGATCTCAAGCTGGACCAGTTTTGGAACCCCTGGAATAGACCAAAGCTACCTGTTTCAAATGCATTTTCCTAGAGTGACTTGGTCACACGCTTCCCCGTTTTTCCTACCCAGTTTTGCACCAGTGAGGGGTGGGGGGGGAAAGGTGACGGCCCTAGTTACAGTTAGATGAGTCGTGAAAACTCCTGCATTTGATCATCCATTTATTCCGTTACATTAGACCATAGACCATTTTTATGATTTTATCCAGAATTAAAACATTTTCTGATGAGTTATAATGTTTTAGTTATTTCAAATATGCTACTGGCTGTATTCTTCTTTGAAAAATATAAAAAGATACTCTTATGGAAAGGCTATATTATTTTACTTATATTTATTATTGACCAATTTAGTAGGCTCTAATTTAGTATAGCCTATGTAAGGTTTAACCTCGTCAGATAATCCCCACATAGTGTACATTTACGAGCCTATACGAGAAGTTTCAACACCAAAGTGGTCACACAACAAAGCATGAATTAGTTACTGTAGCCTTACGATGTAGGAAAGGGAGCTGTCCTCAGGTTCGGCTAGTTCGGCTGAAGGAAGGAATTTGCATAGCTTGCGCCCTTTTGGCTAGTCCCATTCTACACTGTCGCAGACACATATCCCATAGACTGGAGGGACGGTGGGACTGAGGTTATAAATTCACAATAACATAGTTATAGTGATTCATTTGAAACAATATTCATGAATACAGTTCCTTGGCCTACTGGTAGGATGCACATGACATTTTATCAGTCTGGTAGTTTGCGAGATTAGCCGCAGACACTCCCAGACAAAACCCAGAAGTGAAAACACACTCTCCGGGACCAGACTTAGGCCAGGCGGAGTTACCGGTAATCAGTAAGAGAGAAGAGGTGGGAAGTATTTTGGAGTTTTCAAGAGTGAAGACCAGTGGTCATGGTGTAGTTCTCATTTTGGACCAACAGATGACACCCATGTGCAGTGCCACTGTCCTACAGTGCAACAGCGCCTTACTATACTGCAGGGGTCGCGACCCACGGGTATTTAATAAATAAATATATATATATATATATATATATATATATATATATATATAGGCATATATATATAGGCATATATATATATATAGGCATATATATATATATATATATATATATATATATATAGGCATATATATATATATATATATTTATCTTTTTTGCAACTGAATGGCTGGATAGAAATGAAGAGTTTACAAAGTACACATAGTACATGCATAAACTTTCCTTAATGATTAAATCTGGTTTCAGTATTCATTTATGATATATTTTCTCTATTATTAAGGTTCTTTTTGCAGTCCGTTTGTATTGGGGGTGGGGAGTGGGGGCAGGGCGGGGGTCGCGATACATGGCCAAAGCATTTCCGGGGGTCCCCAGCCAAAAACGTTGAGAACCCCTGCCTTATGAAGTCCTAATCTTCATTGAACTCATGTATCTTTTTTTCACTGTTATTTCCTACACAGAACAATATTCCAGTGTTTTATACCTGGTGTGTGCGTTCCTATTGTGCCTGACCCCTCTATGGGTCGCCATCTCCTTCAGACACCCAGCTAGTCGGATTCTACTGTACACAGGCTGGGAACCAATCATTACAGCAATGGTCATCAGCAGGTAGGCCTATGCCAGACGACTTCACATATCACTGTTTTTGTAGTGTAGGCCTATACCATATGTCATATTCCCACATACTGCTTCTTGGTCCAGTATTGGTTGGTAAATCATTGTCAGATTTGTATTACTTTCAACACAAAGTAACAAACACTTTTATAAATTGGGAAATATTATTATAGTTACAAATTAATTCCATTCAAGCTTATTTTGGAACATTCATTATTTATATTTTTCAAGATATATACCTGCAACATGCTAAATATATCGTGGCATTCTCTAATCCTCCTCCATTTAATAGTATGCGTAGTCCTCTTCAACATCACGTGAAAGTGTTTTGTAAAAGTACTGCAAAAGCAATACCTTTTGAGTAGGGGCGCTCTGCGGAACACACATCTCCTCTTGGCTGGGTTGCCTAGTAGTGTGGTGGAGTCATTATAGTTGAAGGAATTAAATCTTTTCCATTGAAGAGTAAAAAACCCAGAGACAAGAAGAACAATATTGTAGAGTATGGAACCCAATTATAGAAGTTGTTTCACAAAAAGAATACGACTCAGACACAGCGTGGTTCAATAATGTTAATGATTTATTCAATTAGGATAATAGAAATGATACAAGGTTACAACTGACAAGCCTTGCCGAGCCATGAGGCCCATGGGGCATGAGCCTATCTCCTGTTTCTGTAGTGTGAGGCAGCTTGATGTACAGTACAAGTACACCCCCTGGACATGATATACAAGTACACCCCCTGGACATGATATACAAGTACACCCCTGGACATGATATACAAGTACACCCCCTGGACATGATATGCAAGACAAGTACACCCCCTGGACATGATATACAAGACAAGTACACCCCCTGGACATGATATACAAGACAAGTACACCCCCTGGACATGATATACAAGTACACCCCCTGGACATGATATACAAGTACGCCTCCTGGACATGATATACAAGTACACCCCCTGGACATGATATACAAGTACACCTCCTGGACATGAACGGTTAGATAGAAATCAAAAATAAATATGTACAGTAAATTCTATGCAGCCACCTGTAAGTGCTCTTTGAGAGCGGTTTTGGAGGAGAGTAGGAATTCACATTCCTTTGCGACTGTTTGTAGGGTGTTCCATATTTTTGTGGCATAGGAGGAGAACGCATTTAACCCCTTGTTTGAGCCAAATCTGGGTTGAACGTGATCAGTGGATTAGTTAGTAAGTAAGTAAGTAAGTAAGTAAGTAAGTAAGTAAGTAAGTAAGTAAGTAAATTGTATTTATAGAGCACATTTCACAGACATCATAGTCACAACGTGCTTCACAACAATAAAAGCAAAACATGTCAATAGTGGTCAAGGTCGGGATGGTGTCATCTCGGACGGGCCATATCTTTTATCAGTGTGTCTGATTGACTAGTGGGTCTCATTGACCAGTGAAATGAGTTCTTGAGATGTCTGGTTTCAGCTTGTTGTTTAGAGAGGCGCCTGTAAGTTCAAAACACGATTCTGGCCCAACACCGTCCGCTATCTTTCTGTGTCAAAGTTTGCATAATGACGTCTCTTCAATATCTTGAGGATACGTCGATTAGTTTGTTACATTCTTACTAAAATTCCCCTTCAACAGAGATATACCTTCTGTGCCAAACTGACATAATATTTAGTTACACACTGCCTCAAAATAAGAAAAGTGATAAGATTTGGGTTTATTGAAAATGTTACACAATAAGCCAATGTAGTGGCAGAAATGCATAACCTAGGCCCACTTCATTACCTCACCTTGTTCCCCTGCACCAGCCATGGACTGTCACTCCAACCCCTGCTGTTCCCCCTCTCTACACACACTCACCCTATCCCTCCAGACACGGCAGCCCCTCCTATCTGAAATGCCCTCTCCATATCCACACTCCCTCCCCTCATGTGTTACGGCCTGTTGTCCCCGTGTTCTCCCCATTCGCCTCCTTCTCTCCTTCCGTACTCAGTCCCCCACCTTTCCTCAACTCACTTATCGAAAAACATCAGGCTACCATGCTAGTTAGTTAGTTAGTATACATCTCTGTACCCCTCCAAGTTGATAATTATTATCGATTAAAGCAATTAAATCACGTCATTTTCATGCTTTGTATTTTCTTCCCGTCTCTAATCATGTCTTTGATTATCAATTAAGACAGACCTATCAATAGTTTAGAGTTTAGACTATATTTACTATACCGTGATGTCATCACCTGTCTTTCCCTGACAAACTCTTTAGAGCAGCTGATTCAACAGCATTACATTTGCTACAATCTGGGAACCCATCGGCAAAAGAAAAACAAAGGAAAAAGCAGCGCTCTCTGCTGTTTGTTTCCTTGCCTCCTGGGGCGCCGGCCAATAGAATGTGGATAACAGGATGTTGGTCTGCCCTCAGCTCTCCTCTTCCAGTGGGGTGCTTTGCTTATGTTTTCATTCCACTAATCCCCAATGTACACACGTTCTGAATGTCCCTGCCGACAGATTCAGTAGTTCAGCTCAGAAACTGTTCTTGAGAGATTATATTTGCTATTACTTTACATAGCTTGCCTTGTAGTAATATAAGCAGTTGTTGAAATGTCCATTCATCAGTGCAGTTTTCGACAGTGCAGTAAGACATCTTATCTTGTGTCACTGCTAACAGTGCAGATTCACAGCGTGCCACAGCTCACTAAGGTCAGGTGGTTACGTTACCACATGAACCCATGCATCCCATATTCTGGGGGGGAAAATGAGCCAAAAATAGCTGAAAGCTCACAACACATTGCAAAACACAACATGTTGTGATCTTGTGAACTTGAGACACACACACACACACACACACACACACACACACACACACACACACACACACACACACACACACACACACACACACACACACACACACACACACACACACACACACACACACACACACACACACACACACACACACACACACACACACACACACACACACACACACACACACACACATTTAAAAAAGAAAATAGGCTAATGTTACCTAGTTTCCCTTTGGTCTGCACCTCAATAGCCCAATCTGGTCACCTGTCAGATCAAGGGGCAGGGGTGGTTGCTCACCTCTGCTGTAGGAGGTGCTATTGTAGCAGAGAAGACTCTTCCCCGCCAGCTTCCTAAACTGAGACACAGCCAATGATGTTTCCTGATGTAACGGATAGACTTTCTCTGGAGGGGAAAAGCTCACATGGTCGTAATTAATCGTAACACATTTACTTTGAACTTTTGCCTGGTTCTTTTGGGGTGATGTAGCATATAAGAATAATACATCACAAAAGGATGCCCTAGAGAGACAGCCTGAGGGGTTAGATCAATACAAAAGACTAATGGGCAATGGAGTTCAAATCTGAGTCGGTTGGAATGTTATCTTAAGCAACAGAATCTCAGGTTTATTAATAGCCTGCTGTGCATACAGTATAGAAGCCTTTCAGTAGTACATTTGAATTGAGTTGACAAAGAGAGGACACTGGAGTGAGAAAAAGAGAGAACTCATTCAATAGTGAGAAGAACAGAGGACACATGTGAGGGTCTGTACTGTGATATCCTTAAGTGAGATAGATAAATATTGTTTTGGTGTATGCGTGGTGAATGAGTGTGCTTGAAAGCTTGTATACTTCACAGGCAAAAATAAATATAAAATAATGAATGAATTACCTGAATAAAAGTATTGGCATCAAAATATAGTAACAGTACCAGAGTGAAAGTGCTCTAACCTCACTTTTTTGAAAATATGAGATCTACAAGCTCACAGCTAATTGTATTGTGAGATTCGCGGCACATCAGGAGTTCGTAGATCATCTAAATCTGCAAAGTAACTAGTAACTTTTGAAATAATTAGGGCTAGAGCACTGCACACTGCAGTGCACAGTAGTGCAAAGAACTATTGAAATCGCAATGATTATTATTATTTTATCCACAATTAATCGCATTTTTGAGGCACTGAACGTACTGTAAAAGTTGCAAAACTTTGTACACACATCACAAGTGGTGAAAAGTTGTGTATTTTAATTGTCGCAAAAAGGGGCATGGCCTAATGGCTCAATAGCGCCCCCTACAAAGGTTTGTGCTTGAAGCCCCACAATACAGTTTCACCGTCCTACATATTATGCAAATTGGTACACACAAAAGCAAAGCAAAGCAAAGTTCTTTGTTTACCCAGGATGAATGGACTAAGCTCGAGATGCTTGTTTACAGCCAGACCCTGCTCATAGAACATTTCATGGTAGGGGTTCAATGCCTTGCTCAAGGGCACTTCAGCGGTGGTAATTTTAACGTGCCGGTCCGGGGATTCGAACTGGCGACCTTCCGATAACAAGACCGCTCCGCAAACCGTTAGGCCACCGCTGCCCCTACACCCGTTTCATGTTCTGACTAACAAAAACGTCTCTTGGCGCCATTTTGAATTTATTGTGGAATTTTTGCACAATTTATGCCATTTTCATGGGTCACACTTTAACAAACTCCTCCTAGCAGGATGGTCAGCTACAAATCAAACTTGCTCAGTGTTGTGTATGTGGCCTATGAACACAACTAATACAGAAATAAAACACTGGAGAAGGGAGCTCAGGTTTATAGTACTTTACTGGTCAAAGCCAGAACTGACAAACATCAATCAAGGGTATACAATGCAGCTGCGCAGGACCTAAGAGCACCTAGCACAAGGCAGAGTGGTCTGCCACATAAAGTAGTCCCTGGATAAGCAATACACTACACTCCTCCCCTCTTAATTTACTAGTACCACAACACAAAAGGTGTACTCCTAACAGTCACAGTGCAACACCAAAAACAACACAATATGCACACATAACATAACAGTCAAATGATATAATGTTTTTATTTATTTTTTTCCTTTTTTTTTTACACAATAGTTTTCACTTATAAGTCAAGCTTATGTGGAGGTCGTCTCTGCCTCTGTGGGAAACGTCTGCCCTGAGACGTTTGTTTGGGGGAATTAGGTTTTTGATTGGGAGAATGGGTTGTGAGGTTGGGGGAATGTGTTTCTACAGGTTCAGGCGGTTCATTAGCACAGGCAACCACGTCCGCTGTAGGCGAGGCTGTTGGGCACACAACCAGGGCTTCCACTGTCATTGTAGGTGAGCATGGGTCAGGTGTTGAGTTTCCCACCTGAGCATCCAGGATTTGGTCTACATGACGTCTCCACACATCCTGTCCCACTTCTACCCTATACATCAGTGGTCCCTTTATGGCAGAGATTGTGCCCGGCTGCCAGTGCTGCCACTTGTCGGTCCGGTAATCACGCACAAGGACCGATTGTCCCACACTGAAGCTTCGTGCTGGCCTGGCATTCACACCTTTGAACTGTCTGTTTTCTACATCCCGCCGCACATCCGGTTTGAGAAAATCCATACGAGATCTCAGGCGCCTGCAACATCATTGCCGGAGTGTGGTTAGTGGTGGCATGCACAGCATTGCGATAGGCAAGAAGGAAGTTGTGTTGTAGTGGCCGTTTGTCGTGGTCCATTGCCTTCATGGCTTTCTTGAACATCTGCACAAATCTTTCTGCCAAGCCATTGGTGGATGGATGGTAAGGAGCAGATGTAAAGTGATGATTCCATTGCTCTTCACAAAACTTTGGAATTCCTCAGAGACAAATTGTCTTCCATTATCTGTACAGATTTCTTCCGGAATCCTGTTCCTGGCAAACATGGTTCTCAGAACTGCAATGGTCTTGTCTGATGTAGTTGTTTTCATTTTGATTACCTCTGGCCATTTGGAATGTGCATCAATGCGTCAAACTTCAATGCCAAATGCACAGTGAAAATACCAGATCTACAATGTTTACACTTTTCTTTTTGTATTTAACTGATTGTCGTACAGACTTGTGGGTGGTGTCATTGTGTGATTCTATTCTACGTCCCAGCATAGACATGGTAACGCCCCGCCTGCGTCTGATTGGCCTACCGACACTGCCGGCCTTTACCAGACTCTCCTCCGAGGTGGATAGCTATGGTGGATAGTCTGATGCGAGGTTACTCCGTGCCTCTTCTATTTTTGTAGAAGAGGCAAACTAATATTGTTTATGCCGTTTGCTTTGATGGAATAATTGAATGAACACATACGCCGTAATATGATTTAATGTGGGTGTGTTCTAAATACAGTGTAATTGTAATTGTGTAATGTATTTGTATGTGTAAACTAGAAACATTATTGTACTGTAAAAAGGTATCTTTTCCCTTGATATTTATCTTTTTTAGTATAATAGTATTAGTTTTCTATAATTAGATTAATACACGATAATCAACACTAACACTTTATTTAGAACACACCCAAATCAAATCAAATACCTCATATACATACATAGTACAATCAATTATTCATTCAAAGCAAATGGCATAAACAACATTACGCTAGTTTGCCTCATCTACAAAAATAAAAGATACCGTAGTTACAATTTAAGGCTGCATTCTGCTGTCAATCTCTTTTATTATACCTTACTTATATTTGTTCCCTCCACGCCCACGGTCCACGGAGTAACCTCGCGTCTCGGAGGACAGTCTGGTGAGACCATGGGGGCAAGACGGGCAGTGTCGGTAGGCCAATCAGAGGCAGGCGGGGTGTTACCATGTCTATGCTCGGACGTAGAATAGAATCACACGGTGTCATTGGATTTGGTTCAGAGTCCTTGTCCTTCATTGGTGTAACTTAGCAATGCCCCTCTTCTGATTAGTCAATATTGATGTTTCCTTTTTTGTTGCAATTTACTGTTCAACGGTTTGTCATACAGGCTTATGGGTGGTGTCATTGGACTTTTTGTGAGTCGCGTCACTTGATTCGATAGAAATTCCTTGTCCATGATTGGAGTCAATTAGCACCGTCCCCTCTTCTGATTGGTCAATATGTCATAGTTTCTATAACTTGCCAGAACATTTGAACAGTTTGTCGTAGCCACTTGTGAGTCGCCTCATTGGACTTGGTTTAAAGTCCTTGTCCGTTATTGGAGTTACATAGCCATGCCCCCTATTCTGATTGGTCAGTTTGTTTGTTTGTGACATGAGTCACCTCACTGGACTCTTGCCCTTGTCCTTCATTAGCTCTGCTCCCAATTCTGATTGGTCGATATTTCTCCCTGGCTTGCTTATTGGAGCAAGATAAGCAGTGATCGAGTCAGTTAATGCCTAACTATTGTTAATGCACAGATTTGAAGGTGCAGCACAATATTTGCAATACAGTCAATTATTTGATGATATCCGTATTTATTATGGTTTTAGCCACTTTGACCCACTTTGACCCAATTTAAGTTTAGTTTGAACATACCATTTTTCCCCCATTTTCTCCCTCCCCCCATCCCTCCCCCCGAGATGATGACCTTTTGAACTTTCTGAAATGGAACTTATCTCCCTTTTGGCTTTGAGCTCACATTCCCTTATCTGTTAGGTCCCATAAAGGTTCAGTTTTATGGAGGAGCATTCTACTCTCCTCTACTCTACTGACCACCCACGCCCACACATCAACCGCACGCACGCACGCACGCACGTCGCACGCACGCACGCACACACACACACACACACACACACACACACACACACACACACACACACACACACACACACACACACACCTCTCAGGTGTGACGGTACCCTAAGTGCTCTTTTGTGTCTTCTTGAGAGTTGAAACGTTTTGTAATCCATAGAATATCCACAGAGCTCAGCTCACAAAACTTCTGGGGATTTATAATCTAACTATGGCTTCATGTGCAATTTTCTCTGCATATTCAGGGATGAACTGGCCCTAAAATGCATTCACTTGTCTGAGGTAGTATTAGGTCTCAATTAAGGTCTGCATATTGTCAGTTGTCTGAATGATTTACTACTGTATGTTCTGTATGTTCTTGGAATCCAAAGCAGCAGTTAAACTGTCACATATGAGACATATGATCCACACCCACCCATGTGGTAGAGCCGTTCTTAAGGCGAGGGAAATACAGCATCAGTGTTTGCTAAAGTACTTCCTCTCCCTTACTTTGTGCCCTATCTTTCCTTACAGACTACATGTGTAGATTAGAAGTTTTCAATGCACACCTCTGTGTGTGTGTGTGCGTGCGTGTGTGCACCTATGTGTGTGCGTGCGTGCGTGCGTGCGTGCGCGAGCATGCGTGCGTGCATGTGGAAATACAGCATCTGTGTTTGCTAAAGTATTTCCTCTCCCTTGCTTTCTGCACTATCTTTCATTCCAGACTACGGTATATGGGCTATGTGTAGATTAGAAGTTGTGAAGATGCACAGCTGTGTGTGTGTACCAGCTCAGTGGCCTTGTGGTTAGAGTGTCCGCCCTGAGACTGGGAGGTCGGGGTTCAATCCCCGGCCGGGTCATACCAAAGACTCTAAAAATGGGACCCAATGCATCCCTGCTTGACACTCAGCATCAAGGGTTGGATTGGGGGTAAGTCCCTGCGACATACTAGTGTCATGTCCAGGGGGTGTACTTGTACATCAAGTTGCCTCACGCTACAGAAACAGGAGATAGGCTCCTGCCCTATGGGCCCCATGGCTCGGCAAGGCTACTTACTTACAGGTGTGTGTGTGTGTGTGTGTGTGTGTGTGTGTGTGTATAGCATAGCGTCTTGTATAGCATAGTGCAGCTTTAAGTATAACATTAAAACATTGGAAAATCCTGAGAACCTGTGCCTAATTCTACGAATGCCTTCTTAATCAGTCAATCACACTTATTGACTGATTGAATTATTGAATTATGAATATAATATGAATTATTTTAAGAGCATAGCATATTTATGGAAAGAAATAAAAGTTTATATGAGCTACAAGTTGTCGAAGCAGTGAAAACTGGTTGTGTTCACTTGCGACCCAGTTCTCTCCCAGTGGAATGGCACAGTAGCTGGGGAGAAGTTTCCTACAGTCATAGCCCTATTATTGTTAATGTTAACTAAACAATATCTCTCTCTTACACACGCGCGCACACACACACACACACGCACAAGCACACGCACACGCACACACACCAGCTGCACTGAAGCACCGGACTCCGTTCTGGTGATATTGATTATTTATTAATTAAGTAATAAAAGTATGCCTACTAGTTGTCCAAGTTTCACATCATCTGCTAATTGAAAGCAAACATTAAATTTGCGGATGCTGTAAACGGTGAGGGAGGGGTGGAGCACCGTGGAGGAGCGGACTCCTACTGCCCCGAGATGGAATCAGAGTGGGCAGCCGGGGGACGAGGGTCAGTGACAGACCGACAGGGTCTCCCTTCCCTGGGAGACTCATAGAGTATATATATAATAGAGACTGAACTGGCGCGAAGCTCCGCCCCCCCAGCTATTCATGTCAGTGGAAGTTGCTCAGTGGCGTTTTGAAGCACCCGGAAGACTGCCGGAAGTCCCTCCCAGGACCTCAACTTTGAGGTCCTGAGTGACGTAGGGCAACCGAGCGCTCAACGTTAAAGCCCAGCTGCACGGGGTTTCCCGGTCATGAATCCACGGGTCCGCCTGTAGTCCCTCCTTCTACCACTAGGACCCAGAGCTTCAACGTTGGAAAGTCTGCCTGCCCCCTTGGGGAGACTTGGGGCTGAAGGCCCGGACACGACACGGAAACACAAGCTGTTTTAATTGCTTCCACAACGTGCTGGCTATATACAATTGTATTTCTTCCCATAAATATGGTATGCTGCTCTTGCCAAATCAACATTAACATTACATACACAGCTGCTATTTAAAAAATATATAATTTAATTCGATCTCGGTGCGGTCAGCTGTGCTCGGAGGGTTTCGGTCGTGGGGGAGAGGACAGCGGGGAGGAGCAGAGGCTGTCTTCCCCCGAGATGAGCACATGAGCGGGGGTATACGAGGGAGGATCCCGACAGTTCGTTCGGTTATTTAGAAGTATGTTTACCAAGATTATATTATTTATTTCTCCATAAATAGGTTATGAAGTGACTAAATATAGACTTATTTCTCCCCTACAGCCGCTATTTTACATTTTAGACTTTAAAATGCGCGCCTGTTCAAACTGTCTATTTTCTCTCGTCTCAAGATCGCTCCAGCCTCGACTTGAGTGACAGGTGGCTTGGGCACGCCCACTTTCTGAAAGAAAAGCAGCTTCGAAATAGCCTCGGTCCCTAGCCTCGGTCCCAGGCTCACTTAACTGCGAAAAAGAAGAGCCTGGTCACAACCTAAGGCAGAGAAGCTATCGAAAGGCGGGACTTCCGCCGTGTAACCCCCCCCGGAAGTTAACGTTTTTTGACCAATCGCAGCGTTGTGTTCCCGAAAATGTATTCCCGCTGAAATGATCATTGGGTGGGGACTAGTAAACACAGCCGCACCGCGTGACGTAGTTATCTTACACGCAACACTTCCGCCACTTCCGTTGATAGTCTTTTCAGCGTAGGTCTTGGCCAGGGTGCTCGGTCCCAGGCTTACTTTTCTGCGAAAAGAAGAGCCTGGTCACAACGTAAGGCAGAGAAGCTATCGGGCGGATGTATCCTCCGGAACATCAGTCAGATGTATTTCCCCCGGATACGATATTTCCCTAGCCTCGGTCCCAGGCTCACTTAACTGCGAAAAAGAAGAGCCTGGTCACAACCTAAAGCAGAGAAGCTATCGAAATGCGGGACTTCCGCCGTGTAACCCCCCCCCCCCCCCCCCCCCCCCCGGAAGTTAACGTTTTTTGACCAATCGCAGCGTTGTGTTCCCGAAAATGTATTCCCGCTGAAATGATCATTGGGTGGGGACTAGTAAACACAGCCGCACCGCGTGACATAGTTATTTTACACGCAACACTTCCGCCACTTCCGCTGATAGTCTTTTCAGCGTAGGTCTTGCCCAGGGTGATATTTCCCCGACCAATCACAACACTTGTTTCATTCGCGGAGAATGTAAACTGATTTGTAAAGCATCAACGTCATTTCCTTGGGCAATACTTCCGCTAAAATCCCGCAACTTCCGCTGATAGTCTTTTCAGCGTAGGTCTTGCCCAGGGTGGCTTCGAAATCATTTTAGCTTGCTTTATTTTTTCAGCTTCTGGCGGTGTGAACGCTGCTTATAAGACTTTCACAAAGACAAAACAAAATGCTGTAGAAAAAATAAATAAAAAAATTAAAAGGACCAGACAAGACCAAAAAATAAGGGAAACAACCTAATAATGGGACGAAAGAATTGACAGAAACAAAAAATAAATAAACTAGAAAAAGTGCCCTTCTGGGCACAGGTCTCCACCAGGAGGATAGGGGTGTGTGTGATGTTTGGCAACATTTTTAGGAGTAATGTAAATTTTCCATGGCCTCTAGTGAGTGCACATACATAAGTTGTATACAGATTGATGCAGTTATAGGTAAAAACAGGAATTGCCCTGTTATAGCGCCACCGTGAGGCTGATTTGGAAAATAAATAGTGGCATGTCGTCCTCAGCCTAGTGGACATGTGCATGTATAATTTCACGGAAATTGCACACTGTGTTTGTGATTTGTGGCATTTTGTTCCAATTGGACCAATCATGTGAGCTTTGGAAGCCAATCTTAGCCAATCAGGATGGAAGATGGGAAATGGTGCAGATCCGTGTTGATCACATGACTATGGAGATAGTGTATACCGAATTGTGTGATGTATGGATAAAATGTGTACGAGTAATCTACAGAAATGTGTTTTGCCTAAATCGGCCTCATGGTGGCGCTAATACAGGCCGTTGAGGGATATTTGGGGCAGAGGTTCGCCGTTGGCATCCAGGGACGGACGGACGGAAGGACGGACGCACACACGCACGCACGCACACACACACGGACGGAGTGCAAAACATACTCTCTCCCCATGCCTTCGGCCTGGGGAGAGAAAATAAAATACTACCGGGAAAAGTTATACGATTACTAGTCAAGCCGCCATCTGACATTTCACCGTTCATCATTCTACAAATGACTGCAATCAGTCCTTTATCCACAAAGCGTGTGATGGGGGATGTGGGAGATTTCCACCTAAGCAATATCAAACGTCTAGGGCAGGGGTTCTCAACCCGTGGGTAACTTTGGGGGGTCCCCAAATTATTAAAAAAAGATTTTCTTTGCAACTAAATGGCTGGAAAAGAGAAATGAAGAGTTTACATAGTACACATAGTACATGCATAACCTTTCCTTAATGATTATATCTGGTTTCAGTATTTATTCATGATGTATTTTCACTATTATTATGGTTATTGTAGCGGGCAATTTGTATTGGGGGTGGGGAGGGGGGGCGGGGGTCACGAGACACGGTCAAAGCATTTCTGGGGGTCCCTGGATCAAAACGTTGAGAACCCCTGGTCTAGGGTAGGGTAACGAACGCTATAAAGGCTACCTCCAGGCACGGCAGGCAGTCAACCCCCCACCACCCTTGTACCGAGGCCCTCTCTCTTTCACTCACTCGCTGCCTTGCTCTCTCCCACGCTGTTAAGTTACACCTATTTTCTGTTAATAATAACCTGGGTAAATTTTGCGGCATTGGGATGTAAAAGGGAGACACTTTATTGTGAAGGGACATCAGGATGAGGAGAGGTGTTGTTGCTACATGCTACGTAATTGTCGAGAGTGATGGCTGCACACGATATTGAACGGTAAAAACTATTTGTATCAAATATCAATACGAGTTAAAATATGCCATTGGTTGCGTATATGGGGGACTCATAATTGGTTTTGCAACGAGCCTCCAGATCCCTAAGGCCGCCCGCCCGCCCCTGTGTGCACCTACAGGTACGTGTGCGCCAGAGTAATCTAGTAAGAGAGTGGTGACACGCTTTGAACTCACCGCAAAGCGGGTGCCTATGAGCTATTGTTCCAAACATTGGAACTATCCCATTGAGATAGAATGAGCACTTCCGCATTCCATTGTTACAATGGGTGTCAACGCTACTGTCTGTAGTTTTAGACACACAAATACACAAAGTAGACTTCAAATAATCAGACAAATTATTTTCTGCTGCAATAGCGAAACTAAATTAAACGTTAGCTTTGGACAAATGTATTCTTCTTTGATAGAGGAGGAGGCATTCTTGTTGTGTTCAAACAACACCACATAAGTAGTACGTACTGGAGCCATAAGAGCCACAAAAGCAACACAGCAGGTGTAAATGAGAACGTTCAGGTAACCGGTTAAACCTGTTCTTATGCAAAAAGTCATTTGATTTGGGTACTTGACACGTCGGGATCTAGTGGGGCACGCTCACAGCGAGTAAACCTATTATAATAATAAGTACCCACTGGATTTGGGTAGGCTACTTGGTGCGTCAGCTGCGTCTTCTCTTCAATCTAAGGGGACGCGTTCTAGCATATCGTGCAGTACCTGCGCATGCACAGCATTTTTCTTTTGGTACCACGCCGTGGTACCCTGTGCAACGAGCATGACACCACTGGTGATCGCATTAGGCGCAATTAGTTTTCCAGCCACTTTAGACAGTGATTCAAATATTGCCACCCAATAGGACTGCAGAACAACAGAACAGTATGTACATGGCTCGCCGGCGCTTGGTGACATCTGTCACATATGCTTTTCCCAGTAACTTAAAACATTATTTCCCGCCCCCTTCTCTCTTTTTTCTCTTTAGTATCGGAGGACTCATCCTAGACAAAACCGTCTCAGATCCGAACTTGGCAGGAATCATAGTTTATGCTCCAGTCATAAATGGTGAGCTGAGTTTTTTTTTTCTAATCTAAATTAACTTATTATGTACATTTTGATGGAATATGAAGACGAACGCATGCACACACGCACGCACGCACGCACGCACGCATGCACACACACTTACTTACTTACTTGCTTAAGGTTGTCCATCGTATCCGATGATGACAATCCATCTCTATGTCTTGTGAGTGCTCATGTGTCTATGTAGTCCAATCCGTGATCCACACGATCTGCCACAAACAGGGCAGGGAAGAGCACTGGCTGGGGGTGTGGGTGTGGTTCTGGCTTCATGTCTCCTTTGACGTTTCTTTGTGGCGAGCTGCCACCAAATGGTGCAGTGATCTCCAGCTGAGTCGGGTTCAGGCCGCATTTCCTCATGGCAGTCTTTAGTTGGTCTTTGTAGTGCTTTTTCGGGCCTCCTGCCAAGGGAAGACCAAGATGGAGCTGGGCACGCGGTATAGGCGTTCTTCTGGCATTCTTATGACGTGGCCTAGGCAGCAAAGTTGGTGCTGGGTGACTGTAGCCTCCACACTGCTGCAGTTGGTCTTGCAGATTATTTCAGTGTGGGAGACTTGGTCCTTCCAGGATATACCCAGGATGCATTGTAGGCACCTGATGTTGAAGGCCTCCAGCATCCTGAGGTGACGGCTGTACAGGGTCCACGCTTCACAGGTGTAGAGCAGGGTTGTCATAACAACAGCCAGGTAAACTGCTACCTTAGTATGGAGTTTAAGGTCCTTGTTCTGGAACACCCTTCTCCTGAGTCTGCCAAAGGAGAATGATGCCTGTTTGATCCGGATTTGAATCTCTCTGTCGATGCTGCAGTCGTCAGAGAGAAAGCTGCCCAAGTATTTGAAGGAGTCCACTGTTGCAAGTGGCATATTGGAGATGGTGAAGGTTGGGGGATGAGATGGAGGAGTGGATGCGAACTGGCATATTACCTCAGTCTTTGCCACGTTAACAGAGAGGCCCAGCCTGCCATAAGCAAGGGTAGCTTGCAGTACCTCCGGTGTCATTGAACCACACCTCCGGTGTCATTGAACCACTACGATGAAATGTGTTCTATGAGCAGGGCCTGGCTGGAAAAAAGTTCTTGAGCTTAGCCCAGATACCCTGGGTAAATATAGTAATCATTTCATTTCATTTCAGTGTGGCCCACAACTGCACAGTCATCTGCGTATTGCAGTTCGATGACGCACACGCACACACACACGCACACGCACACACACACACAGACACACACACACACACACACACACACACACACACACACACACTCACACTTTCATACCTCATACTTCATGGGGGGTAGTGGGGTTTAGCGCTTGGTGCGCTCATGCGCCCTCATGTGGCTGTTTAGACCAATTCTTGATCCCACATGTTGTCACACGTGGGGCAGATGTGTTGAACCTGGTTGGATAGTCCTTGCACTTGCCTGCACTTCTCTGCGCGTCTCAGGGATGTCTCCACCTCCAGGTGGGAGACACGTCCCACTGGGAGGAGACCCCGGGGCAGACCAGGGTGCAGTTGGAGGAAACACATTGACTCACTGGCCTTGGAACATCTCGGGATCCCCCAGGAGGAAGTCACTAATGTTGCTCTGGAGAGGGAAGTCTGGAGCTCTCTGGTGGAGCTGTTGCCCCCGCGACCCGACTACGGATAAGCGGTTGAAGATGGATGGATGGAAAGTGTCAGTGATGTCATGGACACTCATTGGTCTCACTTCCTTCCTGGACTACATGTTGTCTCAGTAAAACAGCCCTCTCCCTCTCCACAAGTGGGGTCGAGTGTAGCAAAACATCATGGTCCTTGTAGTAATCCAGCAGTGAGACCAGTGTCCGTGACATCACAGACACGTTGAAATACTAAAATATCTAAAAACACATTCTTTTTTTTACATTTTACATTTTTCAAGCATGACACCCCTGACAGCAACTGTCAGGGGTGTTCTGTTCACAAAAGCCAGAGTATACGGTAAAATTACCCAAAACATAAAGTGAAATATCCCTTTAACTATAATATCCCTGATACCCGTGAGCCTGTAAAACAAGTTTAGGTTATAATTCAGGCTCTGGCTTGTCATGTAGTCATGTGGTTATTAATGACTGGTTATTAACAGTCCATATGATATAATGGACTGTTAAATTATAACAGTCCAGATGTCCTTGCCCTAATGCAGTGGTTCTTAAAGTGGGGTCCTGAGAGTCCTTCAGGGGGTTCCACGGGGTCCACAGCAAAATGTGTTGTTCAAACGGCCTATTTTATATTTTGATTATTCAAAAAACAATTGCAAGCTCATAGCGTGTAGCACCGTGACGCATTGTGAGCTTGCTATTGTGAGCTTGCTATTGTGAGCTTGCTATTGTGAGCTTGCTATAGAGGGTATGCGACTATGCGCATGCATAAAGTGAGTGGCAAAGTGACACTTCCATTCCACACTTCCATTTGACACCAACAGATACATTCTCAACATACTGACAATTTGTCAAACTCCAGTCCCCCACCCACCCCCTTTCCTTTCCCTCACTGTATATGTTTCTTTTCCCTTTTTACCTCCTCTATGATGATTTCCTGTTTTGACTATATAGTTGTGTATATTCGTACGTCTCTAAATGTTTTGATGAATTGAAAATGGTGGGCCCTATTGTAAACAAGTGTAATGCTTTATGGTGTCGTCCACTCACAGTTAATAGTTTTTGTATTGAGTTGTACTTGAAATGTACTGTAATTCTGCAAACTGTTAAATCAATAAAAGTAAATGTTTATTTTTAATGTCACACCAAGCACATGCTTTGTCAAAATGAAGTCCCTTAATATTGGGCCATAATCTACTGCAGGAAACAGGAACTCTCAAATGAGGTCTTCATCCTTTCTCAAGAGGAAATTGCCTCCTTTAAACTTTTTACAGGATTTAGCAGACACTTAACCCAGAGCGACTTACAATAGGCAAGGTAAGCACTGACACTGTAGGCCTATACATCAAATTCAGAGAAACAGTGTAGTGCTTCAATAAACTAGGATCCCGAGTAAACCAATAACATAGTGTAGTGCCCCAGACAAAACCTGGCCACAACAACTCTGCCAATCAGGCTCAGCTCTATTGACACGGTAGGTTATGCACCACTTTGACAAGTGGGAGACTGGGGTTTGATCCCAGCTCGGCAAGAATTCCTATATCTGACATAGTCGGCAGGACATGGATTGTGAGATCCTAGCGTGAGGGACATGAGGGACGTTGTAAAATGTAAAGCATAGACATATATAAAGGCTAGATGGCTCAAGGCGGAGTCTCCGATGTATTTCACCTGGCGGCCATCTCGGTGCAACAGTACAGTATATGTTCTATGGCAGCTCAAACAAAAATAGTCATAACTTGCTTAAATCTTGACGGATTTACAAACGGGTTGGTTTATTACAAACGTTATCAATGTGGCTATGATTCAGGATGCTTATCTACTTAATGTTATTTTTTATATAAACGTCATATAAAAGCATATAAGTATGCGGACGTCTCTGACGTTTATAACAAACCAAACCGTTTGAGAATCGGTTGAAAATTGAGCAAGTTATGGTTATTTAAAAGTACATGCCCCATAGACACAATGTTATGCTGCCTCGAAGTAAGATGGCCGCCACATATCGATGTTGCTCTCCAATGGCCAGCAGCGCGGGTGAGCCATCTAGCCTTTCTTATATATATATATCTATGTTGTGAAGTGTGAAGGATAGATCTAGTGCCCCAGACAAGACCCGCCCACAACAATTCTGCCAATCGGGCTCAGCTCTATTGGCACGTGCGTTGGTTTGTCGAGTGGGAGACTGGGATTTGATCTCAGCTCGGCGCGAATCACTACACTATGATCAGTCTAAACAACTTCTATCAAAATAATCTGTACATAGAAACTGTACTATAGGATACCAGGTAAACAATGAACCTAGGATCTGACTAAAAAACCTACTAAATAACCTACTAAAATGTTATTAACAGTTTGCAGAATGGTACAAGGAAAGTACAGGTCAATACAAAATCTGCTAAAATGATAAAACCAGAAAAAGTGTTATGACTCGGGTTTGGTGAGACCCAAATGCGCAGCAAGGAGGAGGCAGATGAAGTGTTAAAGCCCACCTGTGCGTAGTAATAACCATAGACGTGCCAGGCTTTTGTAGTCTCTGGAGCTGATTGCAGATGCCGCTCAGCTGAGGAGATTGGCAGCATGAGGTCCTTATGCTGAGGTGTGGGAGGGATGGAGGAGATAACCCCTGGAGTGGGTGCGGGAAGCAGTTACATCTGGAGGAACTGGCTATCTAATCCATACCCCCTTAGCGGGGCGGGGGCAACAGTTCCAGCAGAGAGCTCCAGACCAGATCTCCAGAGCAACATTAGTAACTTGGGGGGATCCCGAGGCGCTCCAAGGCCAGTTTGGAGATATAATCCCACCATCTGGTCCTTGGTCTGTCCAGGGGCTAGCTCTGGTCCATAGCTCTGATGCGTTGCATTTGGAGCTATGTTACTGTCAACTTCCGGGGCTCGCATGAATGGCACCGTTGGCCCGATCCATGCCAAACGTTGCACACACACTCCCTGGATGCCAACGACGAACCTCTGCCCCAAATATAGCTCAACGACCTGTTATAGCGCCACCATGAGGCCGATTTAGGCAAAACACATTTCTGTAGATTACTCACACAATTCGGTATACACTATCTCCATAGTGATGTGATCAACACGGATCTGCACCATTTCCCATCTTCCATCCAGAAGGGCACTTTTTCTAGTTTTCTCTGCATAGCATCAATATAATCACGCTTGAGCAATATCTATTGTCTCACATCTTTGATCATTTCTCTGGAAGTGAAGACCCAGCCACAGACATCCACTACAAAAGTAAAAGACAAAACCTCATTAACCTCACAGCTCGTGTGAGCATAAGGTATGGTCCTTTGAGGGGTTAATTACAGATACCTCTGTACCTAATTGATTGATGGCTAGTCGTCAAGTAGCCTCGGAAACTCCGACGTTTTTATTTCCAGGGAGAAAGAAGTCGTCAAGCAACTGAAGCGTTATTTAGATGGTATGCATGCTTACTTGATGAGTCACTGGGGCATCCTAAGGTGACTACAGAGATATTTACTGAGTTATTTAAACACAAAGGGAGGCCGGGTCCCTGGTATCTGGTGACATGGTCTGGTAGCTCCGTCATCATTCTGAAGGCCCATTCACTCGTAAGAAATATACTGTAGAGGCAGGAAGAATGGAGTTTTAGGCAAGGAATCTGTGTGTGGGTGTGTGCGCGTGTGTGGGTGGGTGGGTGCGTGCGTGCGTGCGTGCGTGTGTGTGCGTGCGTGCGTGTGTGCGTGCGTACGTGCGTGCGTGCGTGCATGCGTGAGAAGCATCCCAAAAGCAGAGTAAACTAGAATGCTATCTGAGCCTCAATCTGCGTAGGAAGAGAAAGAACATCCGCATGCCTGACATCCAGCACCTGGCCTAAAGGTGATTTGGCTTGCTTTCATGATTCTTTTTGAAAATAGCGGATGTAATACAGCTCAAGTGCGTGAATTCTGTTTGTGTCCGAGCATAGGCATGGCTGAGGCATGGTAACGCCCCGCCTGCCTGTGATTGGTCTACTGACACTGCCCGTCTTGACTGTCCTCCGAGACGCAGGTTACTCCATGGTGAGATTGAGAAATAAATAATAGGCTACAAGAGAATGACAGTTTGACACGCGCGACAGAATGCAGCCTTGTCACTAAACTTTATTTTTGTAGAAGAGGCAAACTTATTGTTTATGCCGTTTGCTTTGATAGTGTTGATTATCGTGTATTAATCTAATTATAGTAAACTAATACTATTACACTAAAAAGGATAAAGATGAAGGGAAAATAGTCCTTTTTATAGTAGGCCTACAATAATGTTTCAAGTTTACACATACAAACAAATTACACAACACAAACACTTTATTTTAGAACACACCCAAATCAAATCATATTATGGCGTGCATGTGTTCAATCAATTATTCCATCAAAGCAAACGGAATAAACAATAGTAGTTTGCCTCTTCTACAAAAATAAAACTTACAAGTTAGCGTTCTCTTGTATCATACCATACTACTTCTACTCCTCGCATCAGACTATCCAGGCATCATGATCCAGCATATCCACCTCGGAGGACAGTGTCGGTAGGCCAATCACAGGCAGGCGGGGTGTTACCATGCCTATGCTCGGACACAAACGGAATTCACGCAGCTCCAGTGGTGAAACTGGTTGCTTCTTGTTCCTAATATAAACGTAATGTAAACGACATGACTTCAGCTTGTGACTGCAACTTGTTCCTGTTCGCAGATGACTCGGCACTGCTAGTCTCGGACAAGTACAAACTGCAGGTTGAAAAGGCCCTCAGCTCTGAACTCGGTAGAATCTGCACCTGGCTCGCTGATAACAAACTATCTTTACACCTGGGAAAAACTGAATCCATTCTCTTTGGATCTAATGGTAATCTCAGCAAGGCAAATGGCTTCTTGGTTAGAGTGGGTGACAATGTTATCACACGTAAAGATGAAATTACCTACCTAGGTTCCATCCTGGACGCTAATCTTTCCGGTAATAAAATGGCCACCAACGTAATCAAAAAAGTCAACCAAAGAACAAGATTCCTTTACAGGATCTCCTCACTGGTCAACAAAAACACCTTGAAGACCTTAACAGGAGCCCTCGTACCACAGCACCTCAAAGGCCCTTAAAACTAGGCTCCAGACTTCCCAAAACAAACTGGTCAGGCTCCTACTTGGCCCGAACCCCCCGAACCCACCTCACCTCTGCCCACTTTGACAGGCTGGAATGGCTTAGGGTCGACGACAGAGTACAGCATCTTGCAATGGGTCTGGTCCACAAGATTTGATACACCACCAAGATACCCATGTACCTGTCTAGATACTTCCTTAATGTTAACGAAGTCCACACCCACAACACCAGAGGGAGTGCAACGAATGTACAACCCAGATTCGGCACAAACAAGGGACTAAATTATTTTCGCTCCTATGTCACCAAAATGTGGAACGCCCTACCAACAGTCATTAAGACATGCGAATCCCTTGACTCCTTCAAAACCGCTCTCAAAGGGCACCTACGGACGGCTGCAATTCGAAACTGGCCCCCGTAAAAATCTGAATATATAGAAGTGTCTATTTGTAAGTCTCTAAATGTTTTGATGAATTGAACATGGTGGACCCTCTTGTAAACAAGTGTAATGCTTAATTGGGTCGTCCACTCACAGTTAACAGTCTTTGTATTGAGTTTGTGCTTGAAATGTACTGTAATTCTGCAAACTGTTAATAAATATTTCAATCAATCAATCAATCTTCTTTTGGGCTTGTTTTCATAGACCTGGTCGCTTGTTTCACTCACAGAATCTGGCAAGCTAGCTTATCACCAAACTGGAGCCTCTGCAATTAGTCAGGGAATATTATCAGTATTAATGTCAAATCTGGGAATACATTTCTTACCAAGAATTTTCTTCTCCAATGTGTTTGTAAGGGTGTCTACTAACATATCCCACATTGGTTTATATTCAACCACCCTAGGGGAACTTTTGACAGCTGCTGAAAGTTGGGGTACCATCAACAGCAAATATATGGCAAAATGTTCTAAATTTCATTATGCTTTAAATAGCATGTGAAGTGTCAAACTAGGGGGTTTTCATCATTCTGAATCCATTCCAAGCATTAGTTTTGCACGAAAAACATTCCTTGGGCTAAAAACGGCCATTGACACTTGCCCAAATGTGCCCTTGAACCAAATGTGTATTGAACCACTTTTGTTTCATGTCCCAACTGTCTCTCACTGCCACAGGTATTGGGGGAAACCTAGTCTCCATCCAGTCTAGTCGGATTGCAACTCATTTGCATATGACTTGCATACCAGGAGAGGTGCCTGAGGATCGTAGAGGCTGCTACAACCCCTGCTGCACTTTCTGTGGCTCAGGTAAATGGCTGTTGATTAAACATATAAAGAAAATGTTGTCTTCTTTTAACTGTCTTCTTTCACTCAAGAGGCTTGCCTTTTTGCCAAGCTGCCATTTAAATATAATTGAATACATAAGAATAAGTAAATGCTGAACAAACAAAACAAATGTACCTCACGTCCCTATACTAGGCCCAAGCCATTTAATCCACTCTAATTGACCTCACGTCCCTAGGCCCAAACCATTTAATCCACTCTAATTGACCTCACGTCCCTAGGCCCAAGCCATTTAATCCACTCTAATTGACCTCACGTCCCTAGGCCCAAACCATTTAATCCACTCTAATTGAACTCACGTCCCTAGGCCCAAGCCATTTAATCCACTCTAATTGACCTCACGTCCCTAGGCCCAAACCATTTAATCCACTCTAATTGAACTCACGTCCCTAGGCCCAAGCCATTTAATCCACTCTAATTGACCTCACGTCCCTTACGGTCCCTAGGCCCAAGCCATTTAATCCACTCTACTACTCCAGGGGCGCCTCCGCCTGTTTATTTTAATGCTACAGTGTCGTCGTCCTGTGTTAAAGGGGAATTTCTCCCTAAACCTTTTTTTACAAAAGTAAGTTGATAATTATGTATATTGACCAAACAAATATATAATAAAAAAAAATAAAGATATAGGGGAGCTGAAGCAGCAGAAGGAGCTGGAGCTGTAATTTACCGTAATTAAACACATGGGTGCATTTGGTTATATTATTTTGAGCTGTCTCACATCCTGTGAATCCTGACTTCACTGCCTGACCCCTATGGCCTGACCATGCCCACCTTGTGGTCACGCCCACATGAAGGACCCCCGTGTCATTGTCCAGGCAGGCTCCAGTGCTCCACTCTATACTAGTCTACTCTAATCAAATCTACTCTACTACTCTGTTCTGTTCGAATCAAATCCAATCTAATTTAATCTAATCTAACTAGGGCCAAACCATCGATCTGCCCAAGTGCTGTTGCTTTTGGTCATCCCTGGTCAGCTGATCTTCATATACATGATTCACCTGATGCAAGGAGGTCTAACCTTGCCCACCCCTGTCTTCATTATCTTCTTCTTGTGTGCCGCCCTGATTCAAGTAAGCCAGGCTTGTTTCTCTCTGCACCATTCATTCGCCATTAGATCACTGCTTTCCTGCTCCATTGCATTCTGTCTCGTCTAATCGCCTTGCCCCTTTCACAGGTCTTTGTGTTGCTCTGTATGGCCGACTGGATGGTCCACTGCCTATGGCGAAGGGGCAAGGACCCCGATAGCTACTCTATCCCATACCTCACAGCCATGGGGGACCTACTGGGAACTGCTCTCCTCTCGCTTGCCTTTCTCCTACTCTGGACCGTTGGGGACCCAGGCAGCACTTAGCAGGAATGCTTGAACAGTACTGTGCACAGTAAAATCGGTGTACTTTTAAAGACCTAGTGAAATGAAAAATACGTTTTTCACACTTTTAGACCATATCTGTGGGCATCATATGGCCATACCTAACAATGGATGCCAAAACAATTGGACATTTTTCATTTTTGGTTATTTTTATATCAAAAGTCCATAAAAATCTAATTTTAATTACTTCCCTTGACGGAAAACGTGCTCCGTGATGATGTGTAGAGGCTCACATGCATATTAATGAATCTTGATTCAATTCACCTGTTTGATATTGCTGCGTCGTCCTCCAAACATAGGTGGTTTTGATTACAGAATCTCATTCAAGGTGACATCCAGACAGTTACTGGTTTTAAACTTAATTATCACACTAAAATGTATCTGTAAACATTATGTTATGAATAAGCCATGAATAAGCCACTTTGTAAACAACACTCTGCATGTGTGTGCATGAGTCCGTGCATGAGACGGAGCGATGTCCCATAGCCTGAAAGGATGCGACGCTCTGAAGTCAGTGACTGGCGTTTGAGGCTGAAACTTCAAAATAAAATGCCCAAATTAACCATTTCCCCCCGTCTTTAACATTCTTACACTTTCAGAGTAAAAGCTGCTATAAGCAATAATACCTATGTCAAAATGTTAATGCCCCTTTTCTTTTCTTTTCTTTTTTTGTATTCAGACAGCCAGCAATGGGTAAAACGCTCCCAAAATAATTTAGTCTTTGTGACACATCTAGGGGCCGCAATCTGCATTCAAAGATTTTCCTAGAAGCTTTGTCATTGGTCGACTTGCCTGTCTACTTTCTGATTGGTTAGTCATTTCGACCGGGTTTTTTTCAACCAATGACAAAGCTTCTAGGAATTTACAATTTAGGCATTTAGCAGACGCTCTTAATCCAGAGCGATTTACAATAAGCAAGAACAAAAAACATACTAAACATAATACATAATACATCAAAACATAAAAAAGTCATCATGAATCCTACGTAAGCTTGGAAACAATGGAATATCTATCTAAGGAAACTATGTGTATACACTATTGAGTACTATGTCTACATGAAGTGGTATTTAAGTTACATAAGAGCCTGTGCACACGCCTGTAGGAGGTCGAGGCCAGGGCAAGTACTACGGCAAGTACTGTGGGCTAAGACGGAGTCTGAAGAGGTGCGTTTTCAGACTGCGGAGGAACATCTTTGAATGCAGGAACATCTTTGAATGCAGATTGCGGCCCCTAGATGTGTCACAGAGACTACATTTATTTGGGAGCGTTTTACTCATTGCTGGCTGCCCATGGTGTGGACTGTGGGGCATGGTGGGGGGGAGGCCCATGGGTCTCTGTCTAGCCTCGGACGTAGAAAGAAATCATGCGTGATTTCTTTCTTTCCCTTGGTGACGCCCCGCGCGGCCCGCCTGCCTCTGATTGGCCGCGAACCCTCTTATTGGCTAGCTATGCTGCTGCTGTCAGAAGTAGAGTAGAGGAAGTAGGGAGAAGCTTAGCGATAATAATATTAAAACGTTAGCGATTTAGCGATAATAATATTAAAACGCCCATGGGGTTCAACTCCCTGTGGAGCTGCTGGCTTATTCACCTTTTTGTATTCACATGAAAAAAATATGATGCACTGCAGTACAGTAAGAATTAATTTGTCACTATTGTTGATCTTCAGCACTGATTGATGTAATGTGTTATGAGTCTTTATGACAAAGTCAACAGTATCCATAGGAAAGCACGCTAGAGATAGAACATAAACATTATTGTACTGTAAAAAGGGACTTTTTTTATACTATTCCCTTCAGCTTTATCCTTTGTAGTATTCACCGTATTCACATTATGGCATAGACCGAATACGGACACACGCTAATCAACACAAACACTGTAGCCTATTTATTAGAACACCCAACATTGTGATCAAATGGTCGCCCATGGTGTGGAGCTTGGTGAGGGGAGGAGGAGGCGGTTAGTGTTTCTTGAGGTTTCTTGAGGTTACCATAAATTACCATTAAATTGAGTTGACAGTTTCCGCAGTGTGTGTGTGTGTGTGTGCGCGTGCGTGTGACGAGTGTCTCTTTCTCTCTTTCTGTCTCTCGGGTGGGGGGAGGGCATTGTTCCTGGTTCTAACCTCCTGCCTGTGAAGGTGTAAAAAGGTTTTAGCATTGTCTTTGATGTCTTTGATGTATGATAGAAGAGAAGGGGGGTTATCAAACCCCCTTCTCTTCTGGCATACATCAAAGACAATGCTGCTCTGTTACACCCCTATCACCTGACTACTTGTGACGTTACAAATGTGTGTGTGTGTGTGTGTGTGTGTGTGTGTGTGTGTGTGTGTGTGTGTGTGTGTGTGTGTGTGTGTGTGTGTGTGTGTGTGTGTGTGTGTGTGTGTGTGTGTGTGTGTGTGTGTGTGTGCGTGCGTGCGTGCGTTACTTCTGGTTTCCTATTAGGATACTAGGGGGGGGGGGGGGGGGGAGCATGGGCGCCCATGGTGTGTGGAGCTTGGTGAGGTGAGGAGGAGGCGGTTAGTGTTTCTTGAGGTTTCTTGAGGTTACCATAAATTACCATTAAATTCAGTTGACAGTTTCCGCATTGTGTGTGCATGCGTGCGTGCGTGCGTGTGTGCGCGTGCGTGTGACGAGTGTCTCTTTCTCTCTTTCTGTCTCTCGGGTGGGGGGAGGGCATTGTTCCTGGTTCTAACCTTCTGCCTGTGAAGGTGTAAAAATGTTTTAGCATTGTCTTTGATGTATGATAGAAGAGAAGGGGGGTTATCAAACCCCCTTCTCTTCTGGCATACATCAAAGGCTAGCTCTGTTACACCCCTATCACCTGACTACTTGTGATGTTACAAATTTGTGTGTGTGTGTGTGTGTGTGTGTGTGTGTGTGTGTGTGTGTGTGTGTGTGTGTGTGTGTGTGCGTGCGTGCGTGCGTGCGTGCGTGCGTGCGTGCGTGCGTGCGTGCGTGCGTGCGTGCGTGCGTGCGTGCGTGCGTGCGTGCGTGCGCGCGCGCGTGGCTGACTAAAATCTTCTCCCAGAGAATTCCAGGATGCAGGATTGGTGCAGTCCAAACAGGATATGCAACGTTGGCATTTTCGTTACTTCTGGTTTCCTATTCTGGTTTCCCCTTGGTGAGGGGAGGAGGAGGCGGTTAGTGTTTCTTCAGGTTACCATAAATTACCATTAAATTCAGTTGACAGTTTCCGCATTGTGCGTGCGTGTGTGTGTGACGAGTGTCTCTTTCTCTCTTTCTGTCTCTCGGGTGGGGGGAGGGCATTGTTCCTGGTTCTAGCCTTCTGCCTGTGAAGGTGTAAAAATGTTTTAGCATTGTCTTTGATGTCTTTGATGTATGATAGAAGAGAAGGGGGGTTATCAAACTGGCATCTCACTACAATAACATAACAAGCAGGCGACACTTCCTCTCCTAGCCTTTAGTACAGGAAATCTATGGAAAATACAGGATCAACCTCAAAGTAATTGCAAAAAAAACAAACGGAGCAGATTTTGTATCTTCAATATATCCTGAATAACAGAAAAAACGTTGCCTGGAATTGTCTCAGGGGAAAGTTTAGTCATGTCAAACTAGGGGTTTTTCATGATGCTGAATCCATTCCAAGCATTAGTTTTGCATAAAAAGAACTCCTTGGGCCAAAGTGGCTATGGCCAAATTTAGCCCAATAAGGGCCCTATTATGCGTGTCTTAAGTACCAGGTCTTATGACTTAACTTAAGACCTGGAGGCGTGGTCAATGCTGTTTGGCCACTCAGAATAGCCAAATGGCATTGATCACGCCTCCAGGTCTTAAGTTAAGTAATAAGACCTGGTACTTAAGACATGCATAATAGGGCCCTAAGTGTTCAGGATATATTGAAGATACAAAATCAACTGAGTTTGGTTTTTTTGCAATTACTTTGAGGTCAAATTACATTATTACCGGACTACTTGGACACTTCCGGACGAAATCTCTTCACCGAAAATAGCCGACCTACAAGCTCACAGCATGTCACATTGTGACATGCTGTGAGCATGCAAGTAGTCCCACTCTATCCCGTCAAACGCCTTCTCTGCATCCAAAGAAACTACCATATTGTGCCGAATATAAGACGACATTTTATCTCAGTAAAAAATGTCCTAAAATGGTCATATTATATTTGGGGTCTAGACTTTTTTTAAACGTCATTAAACATCAGCGCAGTTATATTGCGCCCATATCGATGAAGCCAGTGTTCTGTAGTACACACCGTCCGGACAATAACTACAGCTGTGATGTAAGATAACCATCTCATGGATGGCCGTGAGGATGACATTAGATGTAGTTGACACAGACTGCCAGATAGTCACAGAACTCAACGTTATCATTTCAGGTGCCATGTTGTTTTATTTTTTATTCCACGATTTTGCAACCCATTTTTTTCACCCACTGTCAATTATCTTATATAATTTTTATCCCACGATTTTGTAACCCATTTTTCACCCCTGTGTCAATTATCTAATGTGATCCTGAGCTCTACACACCCTCCGCCAACCTGGGGAGAGCAACGATGCTTCCTTCGTGCATGAGTGTCCAATTCGCTCCTTTACACCTGACAGGGGGCGAGGGGGGAGTTTCCCTGGTTGGACGTAGCGCGTGGAAGGAACACGTTATTCCAACCAGTTCCTTTCCCCTCCATCAGGCGCCCCGGCTGGCCAGGGGGAGGCAGTTTAGAGACCTGCATGTTTTTTGTGAGGGTACCTACCCTAGGGCACTGGGAGAACATGCAAACTCCACACCCAGTGTCAATTATCTAATGTAATCCTGGGTGCTACACTTCCTCTGCCAACCTGGGGGGGCAGCGGACTGACCTCATGCTTCCTTCTATGCATGAGGAGTCCAAGCTGCTTCTTTTCACTTGACAGGGGAGAGTTTCCCCAGCCGGACATAGCGTGTGGAAGGATTTCAGGTGCCATGTGGTTAGTCCGACATCCCATTATTCTGACTGGTTTGACTGGTCCCATTATAACTAATCATATCCCTAATCCTAAACTCACTTTAAATCAGACTCTCACATAGGCTCAGAGGATTCTACGATCAACAAGCTAAACTGGAGTTAGCTGTACGTGGGACAGCAGAGTTGTTTTTATTGCACTCAACCACCTAGCAGTTATTGTTATGGTTTTATGCATTATAAGGATAGGCTGTGTGATCATACACCTTCGTTGATCCTATATTATATCCCTCATTCCTTTGTGGCGGGCCACGCATCTTCTTGTGAAAGTCTCCTATTAATAATGGATGCCCACTTAAAAGGTATATTCAGTGATTTCACTTAAAGGACCACTTCACCACTTTTCAACTTCTCTTCATATAATTGGTCCTAACTAATGTTCATGATAAAATACCACCATTTTTTCCTACTCAGTCTGTGTCTCATAGGAGGGCTGTGGGCAGTTCAGAAACCCGTCCACCAGTGACATCATCGATGGTGAATCCAAGCTAATAGAAACGGCAGGCTTTCTTTTCCTGAAAAGTTGCAATGCAAAAGTTGAAGCCATCGTTCTCACGATAATAAAAATCTAAATATATTTTAAAACAAATCTTGTTTTAAAAAAACTATGCCTAATGATGATGTCACTGGTGGACGGGTGTCCGAACTGCCCAAAGCCCTCCTATGAGACACAGACTGAGTAAGAAAAAATGGTGGTGTTTTATCATGAACATTAGTGAGGACCAATTATATGAAGAGATGTTGAAAAGTGGTGAAGTGGTCCTTTAATCCAAATATCACTTATTTTGTTGTTTTGTTGTGATAATCTTCCCTACTATAGAGTGTGCTGACCATATAAGGAGTTCCTCCCTGTCCCCAGTTAACCCCTGGGGGTAAAAGAAAACGTAGGTTTTGTTTTTTGGCTAGGTGGCCCAGCCTTCATCCAATCACGATAGAGAGGGGCCTTCCGGCCAATCATGATTGAGCGGGGGCGGGCCTTGGTGTATGTGCTGTCCCATGTCCCCCCGCTGTAGTGCGTGCATGTGCACATCTTGTTATCGGGGCGGACCGGGGGGTTTTCCAAATCACCCAAATCACTGAATGCTCCTTTAAGGGTGGCCGCTAATGTGCTTTGCCCTCCGGAGTGTTCGCTAATGCATAGCTAATAAACAACTTCTAATTCAACAACTGGTGCTGTCATCTTGATATTCTACCACATTATCCTATAGGCCTATAGTGTATGTTGAGTTTAAATTTGCCAAACGTCCTATAGTCAGATTTATTGAGAGTCCCCGTTTTGCCAATAGTAAATTGTGGATGAATGATCAACTTGATCACTGTGAATTCACCTCAGAGGTTTTAAAGAATTTAATTAGATTTTTGAGATATGCCCAGCTTTGAGAGTTTGTGTGAACATAGACATTGGCTGATGATTGGCTGATCACCCCATAGTGATGATTTGATTGACTGAGAAAAGTACATATTGAGGATAAGAGTGAGGGCAGAAAAGTGAAGACACCAAAAATGATGCCCGGAATGACATTTGTGATGATTTGATGATTGGCTGAGCACGGAATGTGATGTATGATGATAAAAGCGCCCCTCACTTCACACGGGTGTGATTTTTATTATATGTTAGAGCTACTCCCAAATATGGAGTGTGTTGTCTAATCTCAATTTGTCGTCATGGCATCAGGCCCAAACAAATCAGTCAGCTCCATATATGGGTACAAAAGGGGGCATGCCCATATAATGTAGGCATGATGACATGACAATATATGGGCATGATACATTCAGAGATCTCCATATATGGGCATATCGGTTGGCTCGGCGGTGTGAAAGCCACAATGTGAGCGCCATGTCGCTGCCATTCTTTTTCGTATGGGAGTTACGTGATATTATTGAGGATTACTCAAAGATGACAGACGAGAAGTGTTCAGTTAGTGGTCCTTATTATATTGTTGAGCCATGCAGAAGCCAACCATTGATAGTCTATGGTCTATCTATGCAGTATCAGCTGAGCTTTACTTCTCCAAGTCTCTCAAAGTCACTTCAACTTGACCATATTTGGTTGACCAATCCAGATGAACCTATTCTTAGAAATACATCATCGTTACCGCATATCACACAATAGAGGGTATGCGCGTGACATCATCATCATACCCGGAAGTTATGCGGGAATGCCTACTGAGTGGCAAAAAACTATTTTCTAGCCTTGGCAGCCCATACATCCAAACAGAAAAGTCCTATTAGATTGCATTAAATGACTTTAAACAACAATTATTTCACTTTGTCACTCACTTTGCCACTCGATTTGCCACTCGATCTGCCATTCACTTTATGCATGCGCATACCCTCTATAGTTGCCAAGGAATGTTCTTTTCCCCTGCTATTGCTCTCTCACGTACACAGCTCTTTAGCCAGAAGAGTCAGGCCGACATATTGGCCAGTTTCCTGTCTTCCATCCTGTGTGTCTCATGATCTCCCTATAATTCCAGATAATAAGCTCCAGATAATTGTGACTATGGGGGGGCTGGCTATTTAGAGGGGGGGGCTAATTAATCTTGGTTTACATAGAAGTCAGTCAATTGGGCTTGTTTTGAGGGGGGGGGGGGGGGGGGGGGGGGGCTGGAGCCCCTCCTTGCCCCCCCCCTGGAGCCGTCCCTGCTCCCTGGCTAAATATATCTTGCTGGTTCTTCTCTGCATCCTTTTATTGCCCATGTGTGAGCACCCCCTAGTATGCTATTTTCGGCACCCTGTAGTGCGACAGGTGTTTCTTTTTATAGAAAACAACTGTCACTTGTGTTAAACAAGAGACAGAACACCTGTTTCTCCTCTAAGAAAAAAACGTACAAGTGTCTTTCTCCATATAAGATTTTTTTTTTTTAAATGAAAACTTGATTGTCTTTTTCACTTTATAATGAGCTACACCATGTCCTTTAAATCAATGGTTTTAACAAATGTTAATCTTTAGAGCACATTATATCTGACAAAAGCTGAGACCCCCGCACGCACACACACACACACACACACATGCACGCACGCACGCATGCACACACACAGGTTTCTCACACATAATTTTACAGTGTTATTACTGCTACTTCACAATCATGTGTCATGTGAGAGTTAGCAATGTGAGACGCTAACATCCTGTTTTTTATCAAACACCTCAATCTGAGAAAGGATTCAGAGAAAAACGCGGACAATCGCGGTTCTTACAGGAGTCTATGTAGCGGCTATCTTGGCCAGGGCAATAGGACCTGTTTACCGCTAGCATTAGCAACTGCACGCTAATCGTCTGGACAGTCAGCTCTCGTTCAAAACACACATCACAGCTGTCACTCGATCCTGTAGGTTTACACTCTATAACATATGACGAATTGGACCGTTCCTCACCCAGGAGTCAACCCAGCTCCTAATCCAGACAGCAGTCTTGTCAAAACTTAACTAGTGTAACTTCCTCCTTACTGGCCTACCGGCATGTGCACTTCCAACTGCCAACTGCCTCTCCAACTGATCCAAAATGCCGCTCGCGTGGTCTTCAACCAGCCAGAATTCTCACATGTCTCCCCCCTTCTACACTCCCTCCATTGGCTCACGGTCGCTGCCCGCACAGAATACAAAACTCTGATGCTGAACCAAAGGTATGGCTCCTCCATATCTTGCAAGTATGATCGAACCCTACAAACCCTCCCACGCACTCAGATCAGCCAACGCAGATACACACGTCCCAAACTCTTCTCCCTTCTGCCTCCAAAACGTCCCATTACAATCAGAACTGCAGCGGCGGTGGCTCAGGGGTAGAGTGGCTGGGCAGTCCCCACAGCTGGATAAGATCAACTCACATGCATATCGTGGAGGGGTACAATCAATCAACAGCACTCCCAACTTAAATCCCACAGACACACACACGCGCGCGCACGCACGCACGCACGCACGCACGCACGCACGCCAGTACAGCACATACACACAGACCCATAGGGTCATATGCACGCACACGCACGGCACCCAAACATATGATGACCACGGATATGGTCTAAAAGTGTGAAAAACTTATTTTTCATTTCACTATACCTTTATTGCACAGGCTTTAGGGCTGCAGACCTGGGCACTAAGCTCTGTGGGGCACCAAAGATGTGGCCAAAAAAAGCCCTACTATTTATTGCAAGTGCCACAAAAAGTCCTATAGGGCTGCTGAATATGTTGCTCACCTCTCTCTCTCTCTCTCTCTCTCTCTCTCTCTCTCTCTCTCATACTTTACTTTGAATTGGGGTTGAGTACTTTGTCCACCTATACTCATGACTGACTGATTGAACTGCTAGGCTATATAAAGATAATGAAACCTGATTACACAGATTGTGTTGATGTCAGTAACTGTCCATACTGGAGAAGTGTGTTAAAGGTCAAACACGTGAAGACATGGACAAGTTGTGAAACACACTGTGATAGGCAGGTTAAGAATAGACATGCACATCTGACTGCCTTGTTAGGGAAAGGAAGTAACAAGAGGAGGGATCCTGAGCATATAAAAGACCTTTAAGCAGATACAAGGCTTTAGTTTAGCTAACGCTTGTCCATGGACTTCTGTACACTCGGGAATAAACATACGGTACTCTACTAACCTGCACACCTGTCTGTCAGCTTGTTAATGTGTTCAACATGAATGAGTGACGACAAAGAAAATGGCGGAAAATATAGCCAAAATCGGTCTGGTCTGTATGGGGAGTTCGTTGCTTCTTGATCCAATCTCGTACAAGGACAATATTTTTGCTTGGGTCAAGAGTTATAGGCCTAAATGTAAAGCGACCTGTTATAGCGTCACCATGAGGTTGATTTGAAAGATTTGGGTCTAAAGTCTCCCTGTCTCCTTTGGCCTACAGGGAGTGTGCATGTAAAGTTTGATGCGGTTTGCAAGATTATTTGCACACAATGATTGATTGATTGATTGAACATTTTATTAACAGATTGCAGAATGGGTAGGCCTACACAAACTGCTATGAGGGTAAAACCAGAAAAAGCACTAAGACTTGTTTACATCAGGGTCCTCCATTTAAAAAAAAACATTTAAAGACATACAAATATATATCTATGCAAAAAAAGGAAAAACAAAAATATATACAAATAATAACATCAAATACACTTTTAGAAAAAAGGGAAAACATGAGCTGTAGAGGGGGGGACTTTTACTCTTTTACAAGGGCCAGTTTAGAATTGCAGCCGCCCTTAAGTGGTCTTTGAGAGTGGCTTTGAAGGAGGCAAGGGATTCACATTTCTTACCGACTGTTGGTAGGACGTTCCACATTTTAGTGGCATATAATAGGAGCAAAATTAATAACCCCTTGTTTGAGCCAAATCTGGGTTGAACGTGGTTTGTTGAACTCCCTCTGGTGTTGTGATCGTGGACTTCGTTGACATTAAGGAAGTATTTTGACAGGTACATGGGTATCTTACAACTTACAATTTCGGCATTTAGCAGACGCTCTTAATCCAGAGCGATTTACAATAGTACACTAACTTAACTTCAAATACATAAAAATAGTCATCATGAATCATACGTAAGCTAAGGACCTAACAGTGGAATATCTATATAATGAGACTATAAGTATACACTATAGAGTGCTATGTCTACATAAAATGCTATCTAAGTTACATAAATTGAGCCTATGCATACGCCTGTCAAGGCTAGGGCAAGTGCTATGGCAAGTGCTATGGGCTAAGATGGAGTTTGAAGAGGTGGGTTTTCAGACTACGACAAAGATTGGGAGTGAGTCTGCAGTTCTGATTACAATGAGAAGTGCATTCCATAGTTTTGGAGCCAGAAGGGAGAAGAGTTTGGGACGTGTGGAGCGTTGTCCCTGCGTTTTTAGCGAAGGTACTTTCAGCTTCCCTGCGGCTGATCTGAGCGAGCGGGAGGGTTTGTATAGGGTCCGATCAGACTTGCAAGATATGGGGTTGCCATACCTTTGGTTGCTTTGAATGCCAGCATCAGAGTTTTGTACTCCCTCCATTGGCGACTGGGAGCCAATGGAGGGAGCCGAAAAGGGGGAGACAGAATTTGGACTGGTTGAAGACCAAGCGAACTGCGGCATTTTGGATCAATGGGAGAGGCTTAAGTGCGGTAGGCCAGTAAGGAGGGAGTTACAATAGTCAAGTTTTGATATGACTGATGTCTGGATAAGGAACTGGGCTGACTCCTGGGTGAGTAAGGGTCTAATTGATCAAATGTTATAGACTAGAGTATAAACCTACAGGGTCGAGTGACCGCTGTAATGAAGTAAAATAAAGTGTGCTTTGAATGAGAATGCACGCACTCACGCACGCGCGCACGCACACACACACACACACACACACACACACACACACACAAACACACACAGGAAAGCCTAATCTCTGCCTCCTGGCATATGAAAAAATATATGTACCATAGACCGTGTGTGAAGATTTGTTTAGACTACTAGAGGATGAAGAATGTACAGAATATGATGGGGTAATGATGGGAATCATTTAGCAACTGGGATATACATGTATAGGAATAGGACATACTATACAATCTACATAGTGTAAGTCAAGGTACAATATGTGGGTATACAAGAACTTCTGGGAACTTCGTAGTCTCACGGGTGATAATAATATAGGAGTAGACAAAGCAATTAATTAGGAAGAGAGAGTACAGCACCCTGCAATGGGTCTGGTCCACAAGATTCGCTACACCACCAAGATACCCATGTACCTATCTAAATACTTCCTTAATGTCAACGAAGTCCACACCCACAACACCAGAGGGAGTTCATCAAACCATGTGCAACCCAGATTCGGCACAAACAAGGTACTAAATTAATTTCGCTCCTATGCCACCAAAATGTGGAACGCACTACCAACAGTCATTAAGACATGCAAATCCCTTGACTCCTTCAAAACTGCTCTCAAAGGGCACCTACGGACGGCTGCAATTCGAAACTGAATCCCCCACCCACCCCTGTTCCCCCGCACTGTATATGTTTCTTTTCCCTTTTTACCTCCTATGATGATTTCCTGTTTTGACTATATAGTTGTGTATATTCATACGTCTCTAAATGTTTTGATGAATTGAAAATGGTGGGCCCTATTGTAAACAAGTGTAATGCTTTATGGTGTAGTCCACTCACAGTTAACAGTTTTTGTATTGAGTTGTACTTGAAATGTACTGTAATTCTACAAACTGTTAATAAATCAATCAATCAATCAATCCAAGGCGTTGTCCTCATTTCAAATTTAACGTTTATTTAAGGACAATCAAAGAATAACAAATTGTGACCAACAATCCAATCTAATCCACTTTATTTATATAGCACATTTCACAACTCAAGGTTTACAAAGTTCTGTACAGAAAGTTAAAAGCTAAATACACTATAAATCTAAAACAAAAGACACCAACAAAACCACAGTAGAAAAGGACACGTAACAACAAAGCCACAGAAAAACACAGAACTCTCAAACGGAATTAAAAGCCAAGGTGTACAGGTGGGTAGGGTCTTAAGGCGAGATTTAAAAGTCTTGATGGTGGGGGCCAGTTTCACATGGGAAGGGAGCTCATTCCACAGTTTGGGGGCTATGACAGAAAAGGCTCGGACACCTCTGGTCTTTAAACGTGCCTTTTTTGTGACCTGGAGATTTAACTGGCCAGCAGAACGCAATGACCTTGAGGGAGTATAAACCTCTATAAGGTCACAGAGATACTGCGGCGCAAGACTGTTCAGTGATTTAAAGACAAACAATACAATTTTGAAATCAACTCTAAAACGGACGGGGAGCCAGTGAAGGGAGGCCAGAACAGGTGTAATATGGTCACACCTACGGGTTCCAGTTAGGAGACGCGCAGCAGAATTTTGGACCAGTTGTAGACGTGCCATGGAAGTCTGGTTTAAACCAACATACAGTGCATTGCAGTAGTCTAAACAAGTGGAGATAAAAGCGTGAATGACACGTTCAAAATCATTAAAAGAAAGCACAGACTTGATTTTGGCAAGCAGCCTCAGGTGATAAAAGCTGGAACTAACCACAGCTTTTACCTGTTTGTCCAGTTTGAGTGCATTATCCAATTTGACCCCAAGGTTAGAGACAACAGGTTTGGCATAAGGCTGCGGGGACCAAGTTCGGTGGGTACAACACCGGGGCTACTAGGCCCAAACACATATGACTTCCGTTTTTCTTTCATTTACACTGAGGAAGTTGAGAGCCATCCAGGCCTTAATGTCATTGAGACAGTTAAGAAGAACAGGAGTAGATTCTCTGAAAGCAAAGTACAGAGAAGACGTGGCCGCTTATATACGGGGTGCCATATGCACACACACTAAAATGCACGATGTGTTCTGCTGAACAGTGTGCCTTAGGGTACACACTTAGGGTGTGTGTGTGTGTGTGTGTGTGTGTGTGTGTGTGTGTGTGTGTGTGTGTGTGTGTGTGTGTGTGTGTGTGTGTGTGTGTGTGTGTGTGTGTGTGACGTGTGTGTGACGTGTGTGTGTGTGTGTGCGCGCGCCATGCGAGCGAGCGAGAGAGAAGAGAGGAGAAGAAGAAAGAGAGAATGTCAATTTCATCAGGTTTAGAGCCAGAAGCAGGTAGCCTCGAGTCGGACTCGGAGACCGCTGGCGTTTTGTTTTAAGAAGCAGGTGTCTCTTTGAGGCTTTGCATTATAGTGTGTGTGTGTGTGTGTGTGTGTGTGTGTGTGTGTGTGTGTGTGTGTGTGTGTGTGTGTGTGTGTGTGTGTGTGTGTGTGTGTGTGTGTGTGTGTGTGTGTGTGTGTGTGTGTGTGAGAGAGAGAGCGAGAGAGAGAGAGAGAGAGAGAGAGAGTGTGTGAGAGAGAGAGAGATAACTAAGTTGTCTTGTTCTCTCTTCATTTGAATGTGTGTTTTACAAGCATGTGAGAGGAGGGAGTGGGAGAGATGAGCAGGGTTAGGGTTAGGGTTAGGTGGTCACTATGGTGTGGGTTGTCATTCTATGAAGAGCTCCAGTGAGCCATTCAGAGAGACACTGAGGCCACAAGGACGACAGCACACAAGAGGAGTGTGAAGTATTCAGGGTAAGTCCCTTTAACCACCACTTACAGTAAGCACATGAAACACACATGAAGTGCCAGACTGCCAGTATTCTGGGACGAACATTCACAGATCTACCAGCTCTCATAACGTGTAATTATTGCAACGCATTGTGAGCTTGTAGATCAGCTTTGGTCGGTGAAACAAGGAGGGGGCCTCCTATAGACCCTTGAGGGACTCCGGTCAATGGCGTGTTTAGGGTTTAATTGGTTGAACCCTATATAGTTGAGTACTCCAGGGGTCTATAGGCACCCTGCTTTTTCTACTCTACACTAATATCTTCTGTTTAGTTGTGAGCTTGAACTGGATCGCTATTTTTGCTGAGTGTTCGCCCCAGAATAGGGACGCTATAGGGTTCAAAGGGACAACACTGATATTCCACTACTGCACCACTTTTATTTCACTTTCATAGTCACGTATTTGCCGATGCATAATAACAGATCCACTGGTCACTCATGTTAACTTACCAACAATGCTCTCACATATGCATATAAGCAAGTTCTAGGATAAGGTTCTAACCTTTCCAACCATGCAGGAACTAATTGGTAAATTGCTCATTTTAGAGAAATTGGAAATTAAGTGGAATATTGTCTCTGTCAGACAAAGCAGCCTCAGAATTGCTTTGGGGAAAATGTAGGTATTCAGCATGATAATGCATGCATCTTATTAGTCAACGTATAGCCCATGTGGTGTGTGGATAATCATTGGATATAACTCCAGTGTGTGTGTGTGTGTGTGTGTGTGTGTGTGTGTGTGTGTGTGTGTGCGTGTGTGTCTTATTAGTAAAAAAGCAAAGTTCTTTGTTTACCCAGGGTAAGTGGACTAAGCTCGAGATGCTTGTTTACAGCCACGCCCTGCTCATAGAACATTTCATGGTTGGGGTTCAATGCCTTGCTCAAGGGCACTTCAGCGGTGGTAATTTTAACGTGCCGGTCCGGGGATTCGAACTGGCGACCTTCCGGTATCAAGACCGCTCCGCAAACCGTTCGGCCACCGCTGCCTCAAAGTCAACGTATAGTCCATGTGGTGTGTGGCCAGCTCGCTCATCCCCAGGCCAGCTCGCTCATCCCCACCGGCCCCCTGGTTATCTGAAACCCTCAGATCTGAACGAACACCTCTCAGGGCAGCTGAAAGGAAGTGGCACAAGACAAAGCTACCAGATGATCTCTCCCACTTTCACTCACTCCTCTCTGCCTTCTCCCTCTCACTAACCACTGCTAAAACCTCCTTCTACCACACCAAAATCCAATCCTGCACCTCTAACCCAAGGAAACTCTTCTCCACTTTCTCCTCCCTCCTTAAACCCCCTCCCCCCACTCAACCCTCATCCCTCACCGCGGAGGCCTTTGCCACCTACTTCGAAAAGAAGGTTGATGATATCAGTAGCTCCTTTACCCCCCTCCCCCATAAAGAAGCACTCGACTCAACCAATGCTAACCATAACATACCATGCATGTCCTCCTTCTCTCCTCTATCCCCAGACGAGGTCCTGAAACTAGTCACATCCACTAGACCTACCACCTGTCCTCTCGACCCCGCCCCGTCTCCAATCTTCCAGACCATCGCACCTGACCTGCTCCCCTTCATCACCTCCATTATCAACACCTCAGTAACCTCAGGCTGCGTCCCATCTGCCTTCAAGTCAGCCAGGGTATCACCACTCCTCAAAAAACCAACTCTTGACCCCTCAGATGTCAAGAACTACAGACCGGTATCACTCCTTTCCTTTCTTTCCAAAACCCTTGAACGTGTTGTCTCTAACCAGCTTTCTCTCCATCTCTCACAGAACAACCTGCTGGATCCCAACCAGTCAGGATTCAAGAAGGCACACTCCACGGAAACTGCACTCCTCGCAGTCACAGAAGCACTACATGCTGCCCAGGCTGCTTCCCACTCTGCAGTCCTGATTCTCCTAGACCTATCGGCGGCATTTGACACAGTGAACCACCAGCTGCTCCTAGGCACCCTAGCTGATCTAGGCATCGGCGGGACGGCGCTGAAGTGGTTCTCCTCCTACCTCTCTGACCGGACTTACCAGGTTTCTTGGAAAGGTTTGCTATCATCCCCCCGCACCCTCCAAACTGGGGTCCCACAGGGATCTGTACTTGGTCTTCTCACTGTACACTAAATCCCTTGGCACCATCATCTCCGCTCACAATATATCCTATCACTGCTATGCCGATGACACACAACTGTTTCTATCCTTCCCCCCCTCTGCCACCCAGGTAGAAGAGCGCATCACTGCATGCCTGGCTGACATCTCACAGTGGATGTCTTCCAACCACCTCAAGCTGAACCCAGACAAGACTGAGCTTCTGTTCTTCCCAGCTAAGTCCTGCCCTATGCGGGAGCTAACTATCTCCGTAGACAACGCCCTGGTAAAGTCTGTCCCGACAGCCAGGAACCTTGGTGTTGTCCTGGACAGTCAGCTCTCGTTCAAAACACACATCACAGCTGTCACTAGATCCTGTAGGTTTACACTCTACAACATAACGACGAATTAGACCTTAGTTCCTCACCCAGGAGTCAGCCCAGCTCCTAATCCAGACAACAGTCTTGTCAAAACTTGACTATTGTAACTCCCTCCTTACTGGCCTACCGGCATGTGCACTTAAGCCCCTCCAACTGATCCAAAATGCCGCAGCCCGCTTGGTCTTCAACCAGCCAAAATTCTCACACGTCACCCCCCTTCTCCGCTCCCTCCATTGGCTCCCGGTCGCTGCCCGCACAGAATACAAAACTCTGATGCTGGCATTCAAAGCAACCAAAGGCATGGCCCCCCCATATCTCACAAGTATGATCGTACCCTACAAACCCTCCCGCGCACTCAGATCAGCCAACGCAGGGAAGCTGGAGGTACCTTCACTAAAAACGCCGGGACAACGCTCCACACGTCCCAAACTCTTCTCCCTTCTGGCTCCAAAACTATGGAATGCACTTCCCATCAGTCAGGCCCGCGGGAAGTACTTTACACTCGCAGGGGCTGAGCGTCTAGTAGGGGGTGCGCGCGCGTAGCGCGCGCCGCAAAAATGCGCGTGCACGCGCATCATGCACGCGCATTTTAGCGCATTTTCACTCGCAAACGTGGCCTTTACTTTCCCTCTCCACACGCAAGTTATATGAACGAACTGACACAGGCAATTCACCAGGATAAGGTGCCAATACTGTGATACAGCATATTTATTTATCTTTTTTTTTTCTTCCCCTCCTGTTCGAGGGGGGGCTGTGCCTGGGGGGAGGGGGTGCTACAGCCCCCCCAGCACCCCTACTTCCCTCAGCCATGATCACAGTCAGAACTGCAGCCTCACTCCCAATCTTCCGCCGTAGTCTGAAAACCCACCTCTTCAGACTCCACCATGGCCCGTAGCACTTGCCCTAGCCTAGCCCCTTAGATAGCACATTATGTAGACTTAGATAGTATTCTAAACAGACTTATAGCTTGTTATGTAGACAGCTCTAGAATTGCACTTTATGTAGTCATAGCACTTTATAGTACACATGTATAATATATTATATAGTATAGTATGTATAGTTAACATAGATACTCCACTGTTACGTTCTTAGTTTATGATTCATGATAACTACTTTTTATATATGTGATGTATGCCATGCTTTTGTTATTGCTTAATGTAAATCGCTCTGGATTAAGAGCGTCTGCTAAATGCCTAAATTGTAAATTGTAAATTGTAATCATTGGATAGAACTCCATACAAAAGTACTAACTGCATGACCTGTATGACCTATGTAGCACCTATGTTGTTAGTATCAAACTATTTCTTAAACCCTGTCTTCAGAGTATGACACTATTTGCATGGAATATGTGAACATAGATCTAAAATAGCATAAACATTATATTACAATGTGAAATACATGACATAACATTATGATGTGGGTGCGATGTGTGTGTTTTGCAGTATGTGTATTCATGAATTGTTATAAAAGAAAATACATTGTATTAGATGTTGTTCTCCCCCTGAGGGGGAAGGGTGATGGCTTCTGTGTGTCTCTGGCTGGTGGATTTCAACTCGGGCTGATGCATACATATTACATAATTTGAATATAGCTCAAAGCTACAAACTCAGATTAGTGGTATAGTTCTGCCAAGGAACACAGGGATCAGACAATATTTATACTTGCTGCTTCAAGGAGGACAAACTGAAACATAACAAGACAGGCTATACCCAAAACAATAGCTACCAGGCCTAGTGGAGAGGCTCTCAAATCAAAATTCACAATGTATTATATATTAAGGGCATTTTATCAGGTATTTGACCTATCTGGGAACTAAATCATTACCAAGGAATTTCTTCACCAATGTGTTTCTAAAGGTCTCTAACATGTACAAAAAGTTTTAAATTCAACTCCCGTGGGAAACCTCATAAAAACACATCAAAGTCAGGGTACCGATAACCGATATTCGAACATTCGAAATTGCTTAAATTGGACTTTTGAGGGGTCAAACTAGGGATTTTTCATGATTCTGAGTTGATTGCAAGCATTTATTTTTCACCAAGACCACTCCCTGGTGGAAAAATGGCCACACCCACTTTTACTGCTCATGGTTCACCCTCCCAATGTAGTCTGGTGGGAATTCTGATACATTTGACTGTTAAGAGGCATTTTGGGGTAAAATTCCGGAACCAGGCCATTTTATCTAATTCAAGGGGGCTGAATCGGGAAAAAACCTGGTTCCAAAGCATTTTTTTTGTTTTAACCTATTTAATTTGCATAACAAAATGGCTGGCGATTTTGAACTATTTCTTCAACAACCCTATTATAACAAAGCAAGAAAATTGGACAAATAAAGTTTACATATTTATGTTCTGATGGTCAGACAATGTGTGTAAGGTATTTGTAATGTATTTAGTGGTAAGCTTACTCCTAAATATGCAAATTAGAGGCCACCATTACAGAAACGGTTTAGTACTTCAGTACTTATTTTATTTAATTTTCTACCTCCTACTACTATCTAATTAAGATTTAGATGATATTGTGTAAAAATCATGGGCAAAGTGAAGAATAAATTAGGCCCTTGGTGACCCAAAACACATCACATCAAAGGGATTGCTGCTATGTAGAACTCATCTCCAGAATCAGTTACAGCCACATACCTGTACTGTAATGTACTGTACACTATTACTGTGCCGTACTGTACCTGTATTGTACTATACACTATTACTGTACTATACAATATTACTGTACTGTACTATACACAATTACTGTACTGTAATGTACTATACTGTATCTACTGTACTGTACACTATTACTGTGCCATACTGTACCTGTATTGTACTATACACTATTACTGTACTATACACTATTACTGTACTATACACTATTACTGTACTGTACTATACACAATTACTGTACTGTAATGTACTATACTGTATCTACTGTACTGTACACTATTGCTGTACTGTTACTGTACTGTACTCACTGTACACTATTACCTGTACTGTACTGTACTGTACTGTACTGTACTGTACTGTACTGTACTGTACTGTACTGTACTGTACTGTACTTGTATCAACTCTGTGTACAGTTGAGGGGCAGGCCATCATTTTCAATGTAGGTGAGATACAACACAATCATCAACAGAAATTACATTTATATACGATTAAATGCCATTGACATTGTCATCTGAGGATGAGCAAATTGGCTATTTTGTCAAATTCCCATTGACAATGAATGGAGAATTTACTATGATAAGAGCGCCCCTCACTTCACACGGGTGTGATTTTTCAGTTCAGTTTTTGAGTAACCTGACTCCGCCAGATGGGGCAGCAGAGAGTACATAGTGTAGCCTAGATTCTGTCTTAACACAAACATTAAATGCTTTTGACAATGAATGGAGAATTTATGTCATATGTGTCTGAGCAAATCGGCTGTCGTTTCAAGGTTGGTATAAGGTCAATAATTGATTAGAGCACCCCTCACACAGGTGTTATTTTTTTTAAAATTATTTACCATATTTATACTGCAACATCACCCCAAGGGGTCTCTGTACACTTCACAACATGTTATACAACAAGAACACAATAGCAAAGACTACACTACACAGTGTTACTACTACTTCTGTACATGTTCTCTATACCCTTACCTACCCACCTATCTTTATTTCATCCTTATTGCAGTGTTGCTACAACTGAATTTAACCTCGGTATCAATAAGGGTCTGTCTGTCTGTCTGTCTGTCTGTCTGTCTGTCTGTCTGTCTGTCTGTCTGTCTGTCTGCCTGCCTGCCTGCCTGTCTATTTACTTAACCAGACTTCAGAGAATTGGAGGTGTATCTTATTATAACCAATGGCAAGAGAGGAGTGGAATGACACATCCCTACGCCCACTTAAACGGTATAAAAGAGGCCCAAATAGTGGGGTTGTATCTGATACGCAAAAATGTGGGCAAAATTCATGAGAGCCCCAAATCCATATGGCCACCATCAACAACCTGTTAAGGCACAATATGGCAAAATTCCTAAAATTAATTCTGCTTTAAGTAGCATGTGACATGTCAAACTAGGGGGTTTTCATGATTCTGAATCCATTCCAAACATTAGTTTTGCACAAAAAACACCCCTTGGGCTAAAAATGTGATGAGGTCAGCACATTTGAGCACATTTGGGCAAGTGGCTGTTTTTAGCCCAAAAGGAAGGACTCAAGGTGTAAGCTATGTAACCAACCATATGTGCTGCTGTGTGTTCGCTGCTGTGTGTTTTCACACACACACGCACACGCGCATACACACGCACGCACACACGCACGTATAGGAAATGTATATCTCAGGGTATATCTTGAATGTATTTATATATCGGATGTTTTATATTGTATGCACCAATATCCAAATGTGTCACACTGCAATGGGGCCAATTTGCAAGAGGGCCTATACTCCCTATAGTATTGATACATTATCCCTGCACTCTGCTATATTGGTTGAAACACATGTGCGTGCACATACTCGGGCCATCTGGTGCAACCTGTGTACGTCATCTTAGTTAAATGAATTACAAACATATTATAAACATGTGTGCGTCATCTTAGTTAAATGAATTATACATGCATATGGCCAGACCACTTCTGACCGGTTCTGACCAGTACAATATAAAACAGATATACATTCAAGATATACCCTGAGATATACATTTCCTATCACACACACACACACACACACACACACACACACACACACACACACACACACACACACACACACACACACACACACACACACACACACACACACACACACACACACACACACACATTTTGTCCACACAACACAAAGGAGAGGGAGCACGCAATGTTAAGGACACATTTTACAGTAATGTTAAATGTCATGATACAATAAGCATGTCACTCAATTAAATTCAAAGGAGCTTTATTGGCATGAGAAAACATACGTTTACATTGCCAAAGCAAGTGTCAAAATATAACAGTTGAAAATGGGGAAGTATACAGTAGCCTACAGTTGGACTTGGAGGGGGTTGTGTAAATAGAGCCATGTCACATTGCATTGTTATATGCTACATAATGTACTGTACGTATAAAGCTTTTTTAAACGAATAGCAGCGCAATATTTTGAAGTAATTTGGGGACAATAGCAGAATTTTTCCTCAAAATAATTTAAATAGCATAGAAAAGGACATTTTAATATATTATAGAGTATGCAGACATATAGTTATGCGGGAATGCCTACTGAGTGGCAAAAAACTAGGCTACTTTCTGGCCTTGACAGCCCATACATCCAAACAGAAAAGTCCTATTTGATTGCATTAAATTACTTTAAACAACATTAAATTCACTTTGTTGCTCACTTTGCCACTCGATTTGCCACTCGATCTGCCATTCACTTTATGCATGCGCACATATCCACGCGCATACCCTCTAGTCTAGTCTACACACATACACCCATATATATAATATCTATGCATACACCAACAACGAGAGAGAGAGAGAGAGAGAGAGAGAGAGAGAGAGAGAGAAAATGAGAGGTGACGCGAGGTTACGCGGTAGGCGGCACGTTAATCGCGCTCCGTGTGATTGGCTGAACACCATGGAGCTGGACCCATCTCAACACGGCACGCCTGCAAGTATCATCATTTAGTACACTCCTTCACACACGTGAAGAAAAAGCTCACATTGTTTGTTGTGACCGAGACGAATGAGCCTCAGCAGAGGGGTTCAGGATACTATTTTTTACATGTGCGGACACCGAGTCCCGGGAACTTGTGTGGATATATATGCTAGCTTTTACGCACGCCAATAATTACAATTCAAGAAAAGCCGTAAGTATTTTTTTATTTACCGCCCATCCCAATTTCGGTTAACATACTAGAGCGCTTGAGTCTTGAACGAGTGCAGGGACTGAGGGAACGTATCGGGGTTTGGAACCTCACTCTAAGCTTCGCGCGTAGAGTGACTCACTCTGAATGAGGACGTTCCAAACGGTGAGCTAGTATGCAGACATGCAGCGCTGGCGTTTTTTGTTTGTTCATTCAGCTGTACGCTCGAGATCGATGTGGGTTTCTTTACCGACGTGTGCAGTGTGGAGGATAACGGTGTCTGTGTTATTGTGGTGGGGCATGGGCTAGCCTATAGCCTGGGGCTGGACAGACTGTGAACCGTTTATGGAAGGATTTTGGAGGACTTCACTTTCGATCCGAGTCTGACTAGAACTCTGGTTGTTGTTTTTTAGTGGTCTCAAGAATTTGGTCCCACTTTTAAATCAGTTAACACTTAACAGATGTGCTGAAATTTGACTCCCTGTCGGAGTGTCGGAATTCAACTCCCCCATGCCTTGCTCAAAGCAGGGATTTGGCTTTCTTCCCTGGATCTTGAGTCACGACATGGAGGAACCCCGCTACGCGAGGGGGGTTGATGATCTAGTTTAAGATCCCTAATCTAAACTAGCGAGAGTTTAAATCTTAAACTAGGGGTTGATAGTAGGGTCACGGCGTTGTCAGTTTTTATTACTTTGGTAATAATTGAACAAGCATCACAACAAGTCAAATGTTGTATTTTATTGGTTTCTATTGATTTAATTCCCAACACCATTTGTCTGCCTGCACCTGGTCTGCCTTAAAGGGTGGGAAGCAGGGACATTTCCTTTTAAAAAATAATGACGCATATCAAGACCCCCTGTAACGGCCATCAATTGCTTTACTTTGTTTTGGCACGTTACTGTCACAGGCATGGTGGGAGTGATCCTATACGCAGTACACAGAACACGGTTACAGATAGATGTCCAGTCTTTGATTCCAGTTTGTAGGGTATTTATTGTATAGAAGTGAGCAGTTGAAATCAAACATACCAGTTGTATTGAATTGTTCTTTCCTTTGTCTTTCTCTGAGTGCTGGTAGGAAGGGTGTGCTCCCATGACCCCCTAGTCTGTGTCCCATCTGAATCACAGTACCTGTGTGCCCTCTTAAATACACACCCAGTGCTGTCAAATCTAAAGCCCGCCACCACGTGTTCAAAAATAAAATTGCCAACAAAATAAATAATACACCACTATCATAATGGCTCCTACACCTCCTAAGGATGTCCAGTTAAAAAAACGATTTATAAAAAATAAAAGATTTAGGCACAGACCCCAAAGTAAGTCCGGACAAGATAGATATTATCTCGTCCGGACGAGATAATTATTATCTTGTCCGGACGAGATAATATCTTGTCTGGACGAGATAATATCTTGTACGGACGAGATAATATCTTGTCCGGACGAGATAATATCTTGTACGGACGAGATAATATCTTGTACGGACGGGATATTATCTTGTACGGACAAGATAAAATATATTTTGAATGCATGGCCATTCAGGGCTCCGTAACACTCTACTCTACAACTGCCTTCATTTCATCTGATTGTCTGTCTGGCAGGCACTTAACAAGCGATCGTTAACTGTCTGTTAGAGAGAGGGGCAGAGAAGAGTGGCTTTGCTCAACTTGATTTATACTTATATTCTCCACTCTGATGAAGGTACATGTTCGATATATCATGCAGCCTTACTTATTAGCCTATATTTTGGCTATTTTATTTTTTCCTGATTTTCGATTATGAAATATTAAAATCGATTTCGGAGACTCCAACGATTAATCGGAAAATCGATTAATCGGCGGCATCCCTATTATTTAGTCTGCATTTGAACCACGGACCACCATTTGATGAGATTTAGCCTCGACTCAGACCCAAAACTAAAGAATATTTTGTTAATATTGTTGGATAAGATTTTGTCCACAATTCTATGCTGTATGTATTCTGTGTATTCTATGCTGTTGGTACCATATAGGAGAAAACAGGCAAACGTTGATCAAAATAACAATTTCACTAGGGAAAGTAGGCTTTCGCTGCCTCAAAACCGTCTTTGTATTGGTGAGTAGCGAAATTGTTGTGGACCTTAATATAAGGTTATGGACCAGAGCTTGGGTATTTTGGAAATTGCCCGATGGATCGGAGCAACGAGTTAAAAAACGCACAAAGACATCAATCAGTCCATCTAGGCAAATGCCATTTTAGTCTCCTTTTAAAGTATCAATGGACTGTGGTGCTATCAGATGGTCTGAGCAGAAGGCCCAACCCAGTCGTGGGACCCCTGTAGAAAGAAGAAGAACTTTGTCTTGGAGTGGATATAGTGTGTTGGAATTTCCTGAACGGAGGGTGGAGGTCAACATTTAACCCTTTAACGCCGACCGAGTCAAATTTGGCACATACCAGTTAATGGCCAAATATATGTGAGGTGGAAAAGGAAAGCTGTCCATGCCTATTGGCTCAGTTTTGGCACATGGAAAGGTAGGACTGGAAGCACTTTGGCGCCATCAAGTGGTTTGGAGAATAAATTACATTCATTTGAAAAAGCAAGAAGTGGAGACAGCACATGGCTCTAGGCTGCCAGTGTGTGACTTACTGCCCAATTCTGAGATAAATTGTGCTAAAATAAGAATACACATCAGCTAACTCGATGTACCTATATGGAATGAATGTGGCCGCAAAAGCCTTGAAACTACATATGAAGGCAATGTCGCTGCTAATATACGTCACACCCAGCTGTCAACACATTGCGTTCCTGAGATTCCTCGTTGACGTAAGCTCAGCTGGTGGTGACTCAACTCGTACTAACCACGAGACATTAAATATAAATAAAATAAAAATAAACGTAATTAACATTCAGTTTCTGTTGTGCGACGGGCAGATGCAGCCACCCGCCTATACCGGAAATGTAGTCTCTGGGTTTTTTTGTTACTCTTTGGGTATATTTGTACATTTCCACCTTCAGTCGATGCTTCATATCCATATGAGTGAAAAGGCCGGGGTGATCGGTTTATTTTTCAAACGCAGTTCTTATATGAGGCGATCTAAAATCCCCCTATGGAGATTACAATGCAAATAAAAAGTAGACAAACCTGTGGATTGACGCCCTCTACTGACAGTGACATCAGGACTTCGGTGCTCGATTGTTTGATATATTATGGCAATGTCTGTTTGGGACAAATTTGACCCATCAGGCAACAAGTGCTAATCATGCATATGCCATCACAATAAGTAATAGTGTAATAACTGTAATAGTGTAGTGTAATTAGTGTAAAAGCCTAAGGGTAATAGTGTCCGACTGTCCCAAATTTGGCACATAGCTAGGCCTACATTTATATCTATTGTATGTGCTAAATTCAAATTGAGTATCACAACTTAGTCCAGAGCGTTTTACAGTAAGCAGGAACAATACAAGATAAAGCATCAAATACATAGAAATAGTTAACAAGAATCATAAGCAAGCTAAGAGCCTAATATCTGTCTAACAGTAGATTATCTGTGCAGTGAAGCTATACATTATAGATTTGAGTGCTATGTGCTTCGTCTACATAAAATGCTAACTTACAAATCTAATAAAATGCTAAATTCTACATATAAATTACATAACTTTATCCTTTGCATACACTTGTAACGCCGGGGCTCCACCGGACGCGTTGCGTCTCCGTCGTGTGCGTCAAAAAACAAACCGGGGCAATTTTAATGCAGTCACGCAACGCAACGCTGGCAGTGGAGCCACCCTTCATTGATTAAAAAGGGAACATTCCCTGACGGTGACGGAGATGCGACGCTGACACGCCCGGTGGAGCCCCGGTGTTAGGTTACAAGGCTAGTGCAAGTGCAAGTCGGGTAGAGGTTCTGCCTTGCCATCAGGGAGTGTCCGGGGTGAAAACATCTGCCACACCTTCGGCCTGGCAGGCATAGACAATAAGGCAACATGTATGAACATTACAAATAGGCTAAATATCTGTCAAAAAACACAAATAAGCTTATTTCCATTGGGGTCCTGCACTTTGTGAGCTTGTCGACCTGCTATTTTTGGTGCACAACAGCGCAAGTTAAATCTGTATATTCCCCTGTCACTCGAGTCTCTGTACTTTTTCTCCTTGGCAGCACATTTGTTGGCATGGCAAAAGTAAATGTGCAACAACCTTGCACAATCTGTTCCCTATTCTCCAACATGTCAAAGCTGTGTTCAATAAAGGGGTATGATGCGCATGCATAATGTGAGTGGCAAAATTAGTTTAACGTAATTTAATGCAGAGGTTCCCAACCACTGGTGCGAGGACCAGTGCTGGTCAGCGTGACGTGTCCCACCGGTACGCGAGAAAGGAATCTCAAGTTTTTCCGACCGTGAATTAAACCTTGGGTCATCACGATTTTCCAAACAGCGGTGAAAAGTAGAATCTGTCGAATAAAGATACTAAGGATTTGTCGGCAACGCATCACTGACAGTGATTTATAAACCGCTGTGAGTCCGTGTTACTTCTGCATTTGTTCAGCGAGCAGCTGCAGCAGCGTAACGACAACAAGCTGTAGCCTATTTTGTCACACTAACGCTAATGAAACAAAACACTACACAGTACAGGATTATTTCATGTCAAAACATGATCATCAGAAGATGATGTAACCTAGGTAAAGTAATGCATTACTCTGCATGTTTGAAAGTTTTAGGCCTAACCTCTTTTATCATGCTATCCTTGTTGATATAATGCAGCAGGTAGGCTACTTGGGGCCAGTCAACTTGTCTTCCGTGTTATGGACGATGATGCGTGACCACGGCGGAAATATAAATAATATATTATTAAAGACATGGTCCACAGTGACATAAAAAAACATACATGTTAATGGTATGATCACATATTATGATAATTGCTCAACATATGCAAATTAGCATCTGGCAGTTTCTACATGCTGGGGACCCATACTCAACATTTCTAACAAAACATTGGGGTACACAACACGGAAGGAGCAGACTCTTCCGTTATCTGCCTTTCATCGAACTGTGACAGGGGGCTCATGATGGGCTATGTTGTATTGTCAATTAATGAGATGATTTCTGGCCAGAGGAGGCAAGTGTAAACTTGTGTTCCGTTCACCCTGAGGGTTGATGAGGAATTTCCCATCACCCATCCACTCAAATTCGGTCACCAAAAGGACTTTAAATATACTGTCTTTCTACTCTTTGAAGCTCGCACCCATGGTGTGATAACGACAAGGCCTGGGTTTCCCAAACACATATGGTGTAAGACATGTAGTGCCGCACATGCTCAGATGCCCTCATAGGCCGCACACAGAAGCCTGTGAACATAGACATTTCGTGCATAGATGTGCCACACAATGGTAGGCCTCAGGCCTGGTATGGTAGGCCTCAGGCCATACCATTCTGAAATTTAATTTAATAATATTTGGACTGCTGGACAGCTGACAGTATGCTCTCTTTACTCTTAAAAAGGCTTGAGGCCTACCATACCAGGCCTGAGGCCTACCATTGCGTGGCACATCTATGCACGAAATGTCTATGTTCACAGGCTTCTATGTGCGGCCTATGAGGGCATCTGAGCATGTACGGCACTACACGTCTTACACCATATGCATTTTGGAAACCCAGCCAATGTCTGTCCAAAGACAAAGTACACAATGCCTTCCTGTGACCATCTCTACTGCCCTCCTGCCCCCCCCCCCCCTCTCTTCCTCTATCTATAGCAAATGTTCCTTTCATCCGTATGTTAATCTAGAGGATCTTGGATTCACCTCTGCGTCCTGTTCCTCAAACCCCCTCTCTCTCATCTCTCTTTCTGTTCCCACCTTCTGGGTGGGACCTATGACTGATATAAACCCATGCCTTTTACCGAACATGCTATGCCTGCCCTGAGATTCGCCTGTGCAGCAGCATCCTTGTGCAGACTGTGCAGTTAAATAAACCTCACCATGACTGTATTTTGCTCGCCTCGTAACTCCTCACGCGTTAGTGTTTAGAACTGCCACATCAGGGTTTAAATGATACTTCTGAACCAGCAGGCCATTTATCCCCTGGTCATTAATATTGTGTTTCTGAATACATCAGTTTCAGGCCGTACACCAAGGAAGGCCTGAAATGGGGGTCATCCCTATGTTCCCCAGGTTCTATGTTCCCCACTTACCTTAGGGTTAGCGTTAGGTTTCTAGTTTAACCCATTTTGACCAGATTCTAAAAATATCTTCTACATCCTGACAGTTTTCTGAAAAAGCTTTGATTCTATGTCAGTCGTTCTTCGATTTTTCAAAAATAGCAGACCTACAAGCTCGTAGCGCGCCACTCGGTGGCGCGCTATGAGCTTGTAGATCTGCTATTTTTCAATAGCTAAAGCATAACATAATGCTAACACCAAAAGGGGTTCCCGCCCAAAATGGGTTAAGGACTTCAGTGTTTAAGGACTGAAATGTCTGTACATAATGAGTTTAAAAATTACGACGCATGTGAAAATGCACATATTGCAAGAATTGCTCCGGACACGTGTGTCCCTTTATAGACAGAAGGCTAGCTGCCTCCAGAGACCAGAGCCACACTGTAAAATAAAAGTATAATTGCAAAGCTCCAAATGTCAAGTGATGTAAAAAGTTGTCTTATTGTATTTATCTTTCTCTTTCAGACATGGTTCTTCTTCAAGTTACCACAAAGCTGAAAGGAAGTCCAAGCAAAATGTATACTTGCCAAAGTGGACAGCAATACGGTACCAGGACTCCGATGGCTGGGATTCAAAATAAACCCCCTCCTCCATATATGCAAGCGAGACAAGATCCAAATCAGCCTCCTCAATATATGAGAGCAGATATGTCACAACTGCAAAATGTTCCGTTCACCTCTCATAATGGAGTTTACTTTAATGGACAGGTGTCAAATGACCAGGCCTTGAGGAATCCTCAGCATGGACCAACTGCACCAAGGATCAATACAACAATGCAAACAACAATACAAACACAAACCACTAACGCACAAAGTAGAAGCCATTCCTCGTCTTCTGTCTTAGGCATACTCAAAGAACTTCTGGTGACGAAAACGTCCCAGAACTACTGGCCACAGCAGAGTCCAAATGGTGGGATACAACCAAATGCTCAGAACACCCTACAAAGCTGTGCATCAACTCCAGATCAGCATGTCAAACAAACTATCACAAATTATCCTGCTACTGGTTACATGGCCCAGCAATTTGACAATGCCCAGACAAACCTGGGTCAGAATGTCAACGGAATGGCAAGGCAACCTCAGTCACAAAACTCTACAATGAATACCTTTATTCAAGATGCACAGATACTTTGCAATGGTACATTAGAGTCTGGTGTTGCATACAACCAACAGCTAGCTCAAAATCCTAACCACAGCCGAAGGTACAGAATAAATGAACTTCAACATGGAAGCTCTCCTCACGTTGCCTCATCAAGTCAGATGTCTTCACCTCAATCGTATACAAGCAACAACTATGCCCAGATGGCAAACTCAAGTGTCTCATCAAATCAGATGCCTTCACATCAGTCATTTACAAGCAACAACTATGCCCAGATGGCAAACGCATCAAGTGTCTCATCAAATCAGATGTCTTCACCTCAATCTTTCACAAGCAACGGCTATACCCAGATGACAAACTCATTAGGTGCCTCATCAAATCGGATGTCTTCTTCCTGTCAATCTTTCTCAAGCAATGGCTATACCCAGAAAACAAACTCATCAGGTGCCTCATCAAATCAGATGCCTTCACCTCAATCTTTCACAAGCAACGGCTATACCCAGATGACAAACTCATCAGGTGCCTCATCGAATCAGATGTCTTCACCTCAATCCTTCACAAGCAACGGCTATACTCGGATGACAAACTCACTAGGTGCCCCATCAAGTCAGCAGTCTTCACCTCAAGCCTTCACAAGCAACGGCCATACCCAGATGACTAACTCACTAGGTGCCCCATCAAGTCAGCAGTCTTCACCTCAAGCCTTCACAAGCAACGGCCATACCCAGATGACAAACTCACTAGGTGCCCCATCAAGTCAGCAGTCTTCACCTCAAGCCTTCACAAGCAACGGCCATACCCAGATGACAAACTCACTAGGTGCCCCATCAAGTCAGCAGTCTTCACCTCAAGCCTTCACAAGCAACGGCCATACCCAGATGACAAACTCACTAGGTGCCCCATCAAGTCAGCAGTCTTCACCTCAAGCCTTCACAAGCAACGGCTATCAAGCTTTCATACATCCGACTGGATATCACAATCATCTTACCTATTCAAAAATGAACTCTACAAATGCTGTGAAGATGCCTGGAAAATCAGACAGTATATGCCTGGTGAATGATGCATTTTACCCTGGGAATACTGTTAAGACCATTGTTAAAGACAATAATGCCAAGTGCGCTCCGACTGTGCAGTCTGAGGGGCACTCTCCTATCAAACGTTTAAAGTTAAAAAGGCAGCCTACCTCAGAGTCTTCACATGCCTCTGCCCCTGTACAAAAGGGATTCTATGTCACAGTAACTGAAGACAAAACTGGTTTTAAGGCAGACAATGTAATTTTTCTTGGAAATAAGCTAGATACCAGTAGATTCACAATGGAAAGTGTGCAAGGAGCTTCAAATTATGCACAATTGGAGCAATTGCCTCGGAAGATATCACAGCAGAGAAATGACAAGCAACCCCCTCTACAAAGCAATGTCAAACTGCCTGAAACGGTAGGCTCTACAGTAAAGCTGATAGATAGAGCTGTTGCAGTCGTACAACCACTATCGCAGACTATTAACCAGGTTTCCAGCATACAAGAACATTCTCAAATGATCCATGGTCAATGTAAAAATGGCACCATAAAGGAAATGGATGGCAACCTCGACAAATCACGCATTTCACCACATGTGAAAGATGATCCTAGAGTTTGCCTGACTATCTCCAGTGATGGCACTAAAGTGTCATTGACTGAGGATACAGGACCATACATTTTTGGCACAGACATAACCGCTACAAAGTTATCTTTTGCTAAGGACACACAACATGAAGATGCAGAATCTGATAGTCATTGTGAAGTCACACCCACGCCACAACTTTCAGTGACCACTGAAGTGTCTGTCAGCCAAACTGGTGAGAATAACGGTGTGATGCAAGAAGATTCAGATGCCATGGACTTGAGATTATCCATAGTTCCAACTATCCCATGGACATTTGACAAACTAATGACGCTTATTGAGACTACAAAACTCCCATGCAAACAAATGCAATCAGAAGACTCAGTAATTGACTTTAATAAAAAGGTTGTGTCCCTATATTGGGAAGGGAGCATGGAAAAGTTTAAGAATGAGATCAGATCAGACAATTACCCAACGGTAATGGCTGAGGTTAAGAAATTCTTAATCTTAGCGACAGACTCTGTCATTGTCTCACAAGTTGATTATTCCTGGGATAAAATTAAAGACCGCTACCAAATTATCAATGATGATTATGTTCATCCTGAGGTGACATACACTTCATCATGGCTGAATACCAATGAACAGTTGGATAACATTGACAAAGAGTTTGGCTTCCCTAAGTCTTTGAAATTCTGTCCAGACGAACTTGAGAGTGACAACCAGTCCAAACTGGGATCTGATGAAAAGCCAGAGGAAGAGGAAATGGAAGATTTGGGTGTCGAAGCCATTATTACAGAAAGTAACATCTCTGTTGCTGGAGAAACGACAATAGACTCCAATGACCCATTTTCCTTGTTGGAGATCCATGTTATGCTCCCAGATGAGGCTCAGATTGTCTTTGAACAAGTGCACAACGATCAAGCAAAAATTGAAATGCCTGCTGATCAGTCAGAAAAGTTGTTCAGTGACTCTGTGGTGAATGATAGCCAGGCTGATACTGAGAAACCCGAGAAGAAGTTTACGCCTGACATGCAAGAGTTTTGCTGTGTAATTAAGTGTATTGCAGTCATTTCTGGAAAGCCAGACACCAAGTGCCAGTGCAAGCAAAATCAGGATTCTAAAGGTCTCATCATGAACACTTTTGAAGTAGAAAATACAGGGCAAAGGGAGAAATTGGCTGAGCAATACACTGAGGTCGGAGAAATAATTTGCCTCTCAGATGATGATGATGAGATACAGCTCTCTTTTTCCAGTGCAGAACCAAAGAGCATTTCCCTACCAAGTACATCATCAATGGCTCATTCAAGCATTATTGAAAAAGAAACTGAAATTGAAACATCTGCCTTGACTTCAGAGGCTGAAGGTCATTGTGGACAAGCTGAGAAGAATGCTACAGACCAAATTCACATATCATTGGGAATAGAAAAGGGACAAACACCAACATCTATTCATCTGAGGAAGTCTTCTGATGCAAAACTGTCACTAGGTGTTGCAAAGGATGAAGTGAGACAAAGCCAAAATCTCAGTCCTAACAATATAAGCTTTGTGGCGAAACCCAACACATGCAAGAGTACTGTCATCTTGGAGAAGATGACACACAGCCTTGAAGAAGATGACTCAGACGACGACGTATGGGAGAAATTGGCAGAGCAATGCACTGATATAATGGAAGCCATTGACCTTAAAAAGTATGATGATGAGATGCACTACTCTTGTTCAAATTCAGAATCAGGGAGCATTTCCCTACCAAGTACGTCATCAATAGGTCACTCGTGCAGTTCAAGCATTATTGAAAAAGGAACTAAAATACTCTACTCTACTAAAGAAGTTGAAACAACTGTCTTGACTACTAGTGAAGTTGGAACAACTGTCTTCACATCAGAGGTTGAAGATAATGGACAAGATGAGCAGAATCCTGCAGACATGACATCAGAGGTTGAAGATGAGTGTAGACAAGCTGTGCACAATCCTGCAGACAAAGGACACATATCATTTGGAGTAGAAGAGGGACAAACACATACAGGTACCTGTCTGAGTAATAATGCTTCTGATGCAAAAGTTTGTTTCCTTAAAACTCTTTCCTTGGGACAAAGCCACGATCGTGATCCTGAAAATAATCTAAGCTCAGAGGGTACTAGACCCAACAAACGCAAGAGAACCATGGACCTGGATGACATGTCACCTTTTCAGAAAAAAATGAAGAGATGTAAACAATCATCATTGTCTTCTAAATCGCAGACTTTTCCTCTGGGTAAACCGAAACATAGGGAGAAGTTGTCTATCCAGGAAGACAACATGGACGTGTATGTTACACCTGTGACACTGGCCTTATTTGGCTACAATAGTGGAAAGCAGGTGTTAAATGGTCGAGGTATAAATAGAGACAATTGCTTCTCAGATCCGGTCCCAAAACTCATCACTGTGAACGTCAAGACTTGGAGGAAAACTACCCCTGTTGTCAAAATTCCGCGCAAACCACAGATTTTTGACGATCCCACCGAATCTCAGGCAACTAAGGCTCTACAAAACCTCTCCTTTGACACCGACACTGGGAAGAAATGTACTCTTGTGGTCAAAATTCCAGTCAAACAGATCTGTGAAGATCCCTTTCAATCTCAGGCACTTACGCTTCCACAAATCCTCACTGCGGACATCAACACTTGGAAGAAAAGTACCCCTGTGGTGAAGAGTTCGGCCAAACAATATATCCCCTCAGAATTTAGCCCTACCACTGTCAAACAACGCATTCATAATGAGTGGAAGAAAACTGTTGTACCAACCAGGGGGAAATACAAAAGGGGACGACTCACACCAGGGAACTATATGGTTACCGGCTCTTTATCAGAAGGATACCCCAAAAAGCCTGACTCTCTACAACCCACTAATGTAGTGAATCTTCCAGTGTGTTCTGAAAGAAGACTTTCAAGACTACTATCTCGTGGAACTGAGAGGAAAAAGCGGAGCTTGCGTCTAGACATTATAAAGTCTATTTTACATGGTTACAAACTTAAAAAAAACAAGTCAAAGAAGACTCCAGTTACATGCAATAAGCCTTCAGATGGCAAAGGAAGACAATCTGAGAAACGGAACCATTCCTTCATGCCCAAAGAGAAGATTGTCTCAACTCCAGTTAAATCCAATAAGCCTTCAGACGGCAAAGGAAGCCCATCTGAGAAACGGAACCATTCCTTCATGCCCAAAGAGAAGATTGTCTCAAGTCCAGTTAAATCCAATAAGCCTTCAGACGGCAAAGGAAGCCCATCTGAGAAACGGAACCATTCCTTCATGCCCAAAGAGAAGATTGTCTCAACTCCAGTTAAATCCAATAAACCTTCAGACGGCAGAGGAAGTCAATCTGAGAAACGGAACCATTCCTTCATGCCCAAGGAGAAGATTGTCTCAACTCCAGTTAAATCCAATAACCCTGAAGATGGCATGGAAAGTGAATCTGAAAAACAGATCATCTTAAAGTTCAGCGTTCTACCGAATACCTTCAACTTCAAAGATGGATCCACTGACACGAATTCTTTAGGTAAGTAATATTAATGCTTGATTTGTTACTGTACAAAATATTACTTATTATAACTGGTTTGAAATATAGACTTCAGTTTTAGGCATGTAACGATACACTCAACTCACGAATCACGATTCGATACATATCACGATATGAGGTTCACGATAGATTTTTCACGATCTTTTTAACACAATTATTTTCCAGACAAATGACCAAAAAATATTTTTTTCACAATTTTTACTTCAACTACATTGCAAAAGTAGCATTACTTTTCATGTAAAATGACTTAATTTCTGTGCAACAACTGTAACCATGCTTTCTTGTTTATAGAACCTAGCTCGAGTTAACATGTTAAAAAAAAGCTTTCTTTGATGGCATCTTAGGATAGATGTAGACCTATTTGACAGTGCAGAAACGTCACAGATGCACAGCTCCGCCGTCCCTCTGCATGCCTCTGCTACTGAAAGGATCAGTCTCATTTCTCTCCAAAAACACTTGAATATGATGGCATATGATTAAAGCTCACATTTCATATCACACACACCATAATTCACTATCCCCCCCCCCCTAAAAAAGAATCGTCGGGATTCACGACGATAATCGCCGGGATTAATATCGATATACGATATATTGTTACATGCCTAGTCAGTTTAGAGCTGCACGATTATGGCCTCACAGGGAAAGATGACACGAATTATAGAAAGTGAAGACATCTTGCTATCCACACTTTTAAAGAGGCTTTTGGTTAGGCATGTGTTATGGTTTTATGCCCGTATATGGAGAGGCTATACATGATTATTCATATTCACATATACATTATAGAGCGTCGCAGTCCCGCATGACGACGATAGACCCGGAAAAGAATTCCCCGTTAATTTTCCTCATAGCCTTTTCAAAAAGTATTTAAAGACGTTTACGCTGCGGACAAAGCCAACTCGAGTTGTGACAAATCATGACAATAAACACAATGTTTTGGGCTGATCAAATAATTAGAAGAAAAAAAGGCAGATTACAACACTTTTTGTTTTTCTTCTAACAAATCTATCTAGCAGTACAAATCTAACAGTTTTATTGCTGGGATCGTGGGACCGTGTTTCAGGCTTCACTGCCTATGTTTTAAGTTGCCTTTGAAGAGCCACTGTGCCGACCGCTGAGTTGCTTGTCATGAAAATCCACTAAAACGGTGTAATCACTTGTCATAGTGTTGCAAAGTATTCCAAAGCGGCGATCACAACAGAGCGGACGAGGAAGCGCACCGCTCCGCTTCACCCCCTCCATTGTAATGAATAGGGACTCAATTTCCCATAACCCTTTGCGCGACGGACCTATTTGCGATGTCATCAAAACGCTTCTCATATCCCACTCTGTCCGGTGGATCGCCCGTATGACTTAAAACTGATTAAAAACGCGGATTAAACAATGAAAACATAACTCGGGCAACTCGCGAACCGCAGGGAAAGTGTTCTACAGTTAATTAACTCGAGTAACTCGGGTTCTGTAGTCAAAGTGTTTTACAGTCATAGCATGAACTCTTAAACCTCAGGCCATCTGCCTGTTTGTTCATCAAGACTTCCTGATATCACCTATTTCTGGCATAGTGCGACGTCTCAGACAGCACAGGGCTTTTTGCCCTGTATGCACTATGATATGGCACAATGAGCACAGTTTATAACATGACTTAGTGGCATGTTAGCATGATTGAATGGAAGGCTCCATGTGTTTTATTTATTTATTAGGAAAACAGTCTACACATGGCGATGTGGTTATAATTAAGCATGGACGCATAATAACATAATAATATAATCATAATATTCAGAGTGACTATATGATCACACTATGCCACAACTGGCTAACTTGCCACTTTTGAGATTAAAGGATAGGATAAGTGAAGGATAGGCCTATCTCATCACTGGAGACTGTTGCGGTAGGTCAGATACTACTTGAGCTCGAATGCTCTCTTAAATGTAATTTTGTCCCTTTCAATGCATTGATGGCATTCAAATCCGCTACCAAGACACATCTTGGAGGTTGCAGGTCTCTTATTTGGGCTTATTTGTGCTGATAATAAGGTTAATACTAAATTGCCAAAAGCTGACCTTGTGCTGCAGTATGAAACCAATGACTAATGTTAACTATGTTTTAAGACCAAATTTGTTATGCATGACATGAACAGCAAGTGTATTTTTAGACCTATACGGAGGAGATCATAGTAGAGATCGAGTTATATGTCAGCCTAGATTCTAAGTCATTGGTTTTTATTTAAACATTCATGGAACATTTCTGTATTTTGTTCTCTTTTTCAGATACCCCTGACCTTGTTAAAGCACAGGACAGAATTTCAAAGACAGACGTGAAAGAACCAAAAGGTATTATACATGAACGTAAAATAGTCTCTTGTTAGCATTATTATTATTGAGCGGTGCACACTGCTCCAATGAAGGGGAAGGGCAGTGTGTGTCTGTCTGTTTAGAGTACGACCTATTGACCCCTGCAGTTGATTGGGGTTGCATTCGGGTAACACACTGTTGAGCAGCCGGGACATTCACACTGAGGAGTCATGTAATTGGGGTTGCATTTGACACACACACACACACACACACACACACACACACACACACACACACACACACACACACACACACACACACACACACATCTCAGCATAGCTTTATTTAAACCAATACCGATAGCAGTGGTGGGAAAAGTACACATTTTTGAGTGGTGCCCTATATACAACTTTCAACTTTGTGTGTCTGTCCCTGGCTGGCTGGCTAGCTGGGTCTGTCCGAGCACGAAAATAGCGTTTGGTTGGATTTCACCACCACTGTTGCGCAGCCTAACACACACACACACACACACACACACACACACACACACACACACACACACACACACACACACACACACACACACACACACACAGCCTGCACCACTCAGTTCACACGGGTGTGAATGTTTTTAGTTTTACTTCTATTGAGTCGTAATTAAGTGAAAGTTTATCGATTGATGACAACATCCAAACTATTTGGGCAAACTATTTCCATCCGACAGTGACACACACACACGCTATCATGCGACCACAATTGAAAGCAACCAGGACTGGGCAATACTGATATGAGTCTAGATATTGCTTAGGATTTCTTTTTATGTGGTAATATTGGTGTATGGTGTTTTCTTTTCCTGGTTTGAATCACTTTTGCTTATTTAAAAAAAGGAAACTGTATATTATGATTATCACAATATTGATATTGAGGTATTTGGTCAAAAATAGAGTGATAATTGATTTTGCCCAGATTGCCAAACCCTACTTTCAACCTTATGCAAGTTGAAAATATGAAATGAGTTTCAGATTGTTCTTGAACATTACATTTGAGATGATTTTTTTTTCTTATGATTATTGAACATTATAGGTGACTGGGCACTGGTTCCTTCGAAGAAGAAGTATTGTCCCTTACCCTCGAAAAGCTCTACAGTCCCTAAGGAAACCACCACCTTCCACCAGTTCCAAAAGAAATACCTTAAGGCCAAGCAGCCATCTGGAGATGAATAATGTGATGGAAATTAAAATGTTATGGATAAACCGGAGAAACGGGTATATATTTTTTCCACTGGTTCTCTTGGACATCTTGTTTACTGCCAGTGTTTCTATTTTTTCATTTTTATAACATACACATTTATTGTAATCTTTGTTTTTTATGATGCCATATCCCAAAGAAAATGTTTGATTATGCATTTGAATTTGTAATTTTTTCTTCTTTTCTTACAATTTGTTTTTGCACAATCTTTTTTTTTTTTTTACAAAAATGTGGTCAAATGCCAAATGTTGAAGCATATTGCTTCAAGTGAATGTAACCAAAATGTGTTTTAACTGTGTTCCAATCTATATTTTTTTTACATACTTTTTAAGATAAAAGTTATTTCATATGAAATCAATAAGTGTGGCTCATCTTTTGTTTTCTACAAAGGACATGAGGTTTGTACATAAACCATATGGCTGAAAGTAGGCATAGAAGCTGTAGTGGAATGTTATTGCGTTTACCCAAGTACTGTACTTTATTACAGATGTTATGTATATATTCTTTTACTTTACAGTACTTACCCTTTTTTCCCTGATATTTTTGAGTGGTGCAAACCACGTGTCTGTGCAAAGGTGAGCATGGTTACTATGGTTAGTGTGTGACGTCACTGACAGCTGATCAGACTATATAAGACCTTGCACCACTCAGTTCACACGGGTGTGATTTTTATACTTCTAAATTTATGGGTCAGACTGGCATAGCTCCATGCTAGTTGTTGACAGTGTATCTAAATGTAAAATCAACAGGTAGAATGATTAGGTCAAAAATACATTGAAACAAATACTTCCTAAGTCTTATCATTGCATGGGTCTTCAACAGGGGGTCCGGGATCTCAGAGTTACTACAGGGAGGGTGCTAAATCTTTGTGTGATAGGATGTTTGAGGGCTGCTGCTATGCATGGCTTTCTGAAATTATGTCCTAGGCCTGCCAAGTCTATGGACTTCCAATGTTTGTTTAGAGCCTAATATACATTCCATGTCCCCATGCACTCCCCAGCCAAGACTATGGACTTTAATGTTTGTTCAGGGTAAATTATGATGTAATTCCTGCCAGCAAAGTCCAAAGACACCCTATGGATGTGAACACGAGGGTGTTTTTTTTTCTTTCTCTATTTTTTTTTTTTTTTTTACATTTACAACTGTAGATCTGGTTATTTTTGGCAAATCGGTTTGGTGTAGAGCAGGGGTGCCCACACTTTTTTGACTTGAGATCTACTTTTAAAATTACCAGCTCAACAAGATCTACCAACCAAAAATGTTTTATAATTATTAATAGCAGCACTTGCATGACATAAGACAAACACAATGAATGGGACATTGGGAACCATTGTGAATGGAAGTAGGTTTTGGGGTTCTTTAACACACATTTTTTCTATTTCATATAACGTAATGCTACTGACGTTTGCACAACACTCTAGAAAACAGCATTGCATTGTGTGATCGCCTACTATAGAAGCCGCAAAGGAAGCTGACAGGCCGTTCATGTCAATCAATCAAGTTAACTTAATTCAAGTGGCAGATGCCAAAAATGTTTTGTCATTTATTTAAATAAATATTTAAAATTTTAACTTTAACTTTTGGGGCATGACATCTGGTCTACCTGCACAGCCTTTATCTACTGGTAGATCGTGATCTACCTTGGGCACCCCTGAGGGAAAAGTCACGTTTACTAAGTTTTGACGGTTTAAGTGGCTATACATCATGTGAGGTGTATTTTCACACCCAACTAACCACTAAAACTCACTAAAGTAGAGAAAACTGAACTCTATCTAAAGCAAACTGTAGAGTAGTGAAAAACCTCGTCAAAGCATCAGATCGGATCGGAGAAACGCAGGCAGAGAGAGATTTCCTCGGAGTGTGTTGTACCATTTATTTCAATCAAAGACAGAGTCCAGAATGACAAAAATAGCATAGCTTCCCCGTAGGCCCTGGTCGGCCCACGGGAGCACAAGCAAAGCTGACCACCTTGATGGCCAGCCTGCTAAGACTGAACCTTTCATTGACAAAATGACAAGATATATACTTTTGCATACTGGGTTGAATTCAAGAAGGGTGGAGTTAAGATTTACATACATCTCAACAAATGGCATTTGGTTAGCAGATAGCCGTCTCACAAACATCCTTGAAGGTTTCTTGAGACAAAAGAATGCTTAAGTGTCTCCAACACCTCAGCCGAGCCTCAAAGAGTTTAGAACAAAGCCTAGCCACAGGTACTTCCCTGAGAACTTCTAATGAAGGAAGGCTCCCAGACTAAGCACTTTTGACCAGTCAATGTGTCTACACTTAACCTGCATCCCAAATTAGCACAGAGACCAAAGTGTAGTATACAGAATATTGCTATATGGCTTATGGACTATATTTTACAAGACCACACATGAAAATACACATCTCAACATGAATCCAACACAACTCATGATAGTGCTATGAAATCTGTGAAATGTTTTAATCTGCAACACAATATATGGGGCCCCTGATTCATCTCTCAGCTAGGGGGTCCTTGGGTTGAAAAATGTTGAAGACCGACTGGAAAGGGATATAGGCTATAGCCAGTTGCTGTTTAGCAATTTGGTTGCTGATGAGACAAAGGCCCTTCCTTCCCAAGTTCCCACCAAAACCAGATGCTTAAGGCAGTACGGTTGCTGCAAAACTGGAAACTGGAAGTCTCCAACTCATGTTTCAAGAGATGGCTCAACGAGATGCTCTCTATTGCTAAGCTGGAGAGCTTGTCACACTATCATGATGGACAGATCGAATACACAAGCTAAAGTTCCAAAAAATGTGGATGCCAAGCTGGCAGTGCTTGACAATGACAATAGTTGAGTATTTGTTCTGTATATCTGGCTGCTATGGTGCAACCGTGCATCTTTCGGACTCATACCCTGCTTTCTGATGGTCATCGATCGCTCTTGAACAATGTTCATTTAATAGTATAAAATGATGACAACCCCCTTTGAAGCAGAGCTAATTAGAGCTATTCTGCTTCAAATTTCTCTGCTTCCATATGGCATGACAATAGACACATGAGCCCCTCATGGGACAGAAACATGCAATACAGAGGAATTAAAAGAACATAATAAATATTGCACTACTGCATCATGGCATGCTGACATGGTGAATACTTTAATGTTACACAGGAGGAGGCTCAGAAAAGAAATAAACTAAATCTACTGGTAGGTCTAGGCTACAATCCACAATATAGCAGAGGAAGACGAAACAAACCAATTACAGTAGGTGGCGGTATGCACCTGGTGATTCGCCAATAAACCGAGAGAAGAAGAAGAACCAAACCAAAACAATCCCACCAGAATGATGGTGAAATCGCTTTTGGATATGTGAGTGTTGACATTCTAACATTTAGGTTGATGTGATATTATAAACAATATTCTATATCATTGTGATCATATTCAATATTTTAGCAATGTATACCCTACTAGGAGACGTATGTTTATTTTATTTTATGAATACATACAAATACAATACATCATTTTTGCTGCTGTCCGGTTTAAAATTCTTTCAGGTAGGCAATTTGTCTGATATAGATGAGTGGTGGTAACTAATGCCCTACTTTCTTTCACACAAAGGTTCCCAGGGACAATAATTAATGGAGACTAGCTAGTGTTGAATCTCAGCATAGCTTTATTTAGTCCCATATGTGCCCTCTCCCTAGAGCGTAGTGCTGAGGGAACATACTGGGGCTAAGCTTTATTTAGCCCAATACCGATAGCAGTGGTGGAAAAACATTTTTGAGTGGAGCCCTATAGGCCTATACAACTTTCAACTTTGTGTGTCTGTCCCTGGCTGGCTGGGTCTGTCCGAGCACGAAGCCACGCGTTTGGTTGGTTTTCACCACCACTGTTGCGCAGCCTAACACACACACACACACACACACACACACACACACACACACACACACACACACACACACACACATATATTAACTGTATATATGATGATTTCGGGTGTGACAGTACAGTAGCCTACAGTAGAGGGACCCCCTGGGGACCCCCACACGGTAACTGTCATTTCTCAACCATTTCTGACATGGGGTGGCTCGTCGGAACCGGGCCGGCACCCTGGGCGCGTTCCTGTGGGTCTGGAACTTCCGGGGACGCCCACACAGAGTTGCACCACTCCCTTCACACAGGTGTGATTTTTGAGTGGTGCAACCACTCCTATAGACAGCTTTGTGTGTCTACTCTATCCCTGGCTGACTGGCTGGCTGGCTCTGTCTGAGCACGAAAATAGCGTTTGGTTTGTTTTCACCACCAAGTGTCACTGTTGCGCAGGGCGCAGGCTAACACATACACAAATTAACTGTATATATGATGATTTAGTGTGTGACAGTACAGTACAGTAGAGGGACCCCCTGTGACCCCCCCGGCCTGCGTCCTTTTGGGCCGGCACCTTGGGCGAGTTCCTGTGGGTCTGGAACTTCCGGGGACGCCCCGGGGACCTCCACACGGAGTTGCACCACTCACTTCACACGGGTGTGATTTTTTACTAAATAAATACTCTAAAGCTGCGTTCAGACCTGAATATATATATTCGCCTCGGTTCGTCCCGTTTGTACTGCACCAGGTCGCGCCTCGTCTTTGCATTGACTTGTAATGCGCCACTCTGATCATCCAAGTCTGAACGCACCTTTACAAGTAAAGTTTGAAATTCAAAATGTACTTGACTAAAAGTACAAAAGTATTGGCATACAAATTTACATAATTTATTTAAAGTACCAAAAGTAAAAGTAGTACAACTACTCGCATATGGAAATTGAATATCCTATTTATTTTAAGTTTTCAAAAGTATAAATGCGTTGCATCAAAACACATTGTGAGCTTGAAGATCAGCTATTGGTTTGTAATGTTTTCTAATAATAATATAAATCTACAAAGTAACTAGTAACCCAAGTGTTATGTGTAGTGGGGTGTGTAAATGTAGTGGAGTCGAAGTAAAATTATTGTAAATTGTAAATACACAAGTAAAGTGGTACAAATAAATCGATTGTACTTAATCAGTCAGTACTTAAGTAAATCTACTAGATTAAGGCTCATTCATAGTCTGGATTTTCGGTGGTGAGGTGACCACCGGAGCTGAAATAATGTTGAGCGGTGGTGAGTAAAAACAGAGAGAAGGGCTGGGGCGGTGGCGGTGGTTTGCTCTTCACAGTGGCTCGTGACGTCATGTTGTAGTTCGGTGGTCACTTCACCACCGAAAATCCAGACTATGAATAACGCTTTACTTTCCACCACCGGCCGATAGAAAGTGATGCGAGCAAGCAGTCATCTGAATTTTGCCTCTCACACATTCCCAACATCATGTTTTATATTAAGCCTTGCATCATGTCTTATCACTCCATGTCTATAATAATATACCTTTTGTTTTCTTTGTTCTTTTATCTCAGTCCAATAGGGATTTTGGTAGTGCCTGCTTCACACACATGTTCTGGTACTGTACATCAGAAGCCGTTTGCCCACTTCTTCAGGTAGTATTGGGGAAAGTACAATATATGGAGCCGTGAATTAGATTGACATGTATGATATTGCAACCATAACATCATTGTACTCAGTTCTGTACTCTGACATACTTACTTATACATCACTGAGATGTTCTTCACTGTATTCTCATGATTCCCTGTGTACGTAATCATTTGCTTGCCTCCTTGACGGTGCTCTGTTTTGGCAGGTCACAGTGTTCTGTTTGGCAGTTTCAGTGTGTGACTGTGTTCTGTTCTGTTTGGTACTGTTATTGTGGGAACAGACCATGGCGAATGTCCAGGGCCTCCAGGCATCCACATTTTGCCTGGTGGATAGGCTAGGCAGCGGGATGATGTCTATAAACAGTTTGTTTTGGCTAGGACATCCTCACTTCACACAACACATCGTGATATGTTGTGAGCTTGTAGATCTGCTATTTTCAAAATAGTTTTATGTATTTGAAACCTGTGAAATGGGAAATTCTGCATAATGGGTACTTTTATTTTTGTTACATTTTGAATTTTTTACATTTTGAATTCTAGACTATTACTTGTATCAGAGTATTTCTATATTGCAGTATTGTTTATTTTATTTAAGTATTGAGTACTTTGTCCATCACTCATTTCACTGTCACTGAATGAGATGTGCAGAATAGGACAGCAGCTTCCATTTTGTGTTGCAGCTGTGCAGACTGTTTGGCTATCTATGCAGACAACTACCTCAGTGACATCAGGACCTTACCTGTGGGCTTGAAGGACAAACTGCTGCATAGAATGACTTCGAGAGGGACAGTCACTGACATGAACATCGGTCAGGTAGGATCTACGTATAAGAAAAACTACACTACAATAGGCAAGGGATCTTTAAATAAAACACGGTTAAGTTTGCTAAGTGCTTGTCAACTCATGAGGGAGAAAAGATTACAGTCAAGGAGCCTGTCATATTTTTATGAGCTGTCTTTGTTTCAATAGTTTCAGGTGGAAAAAGGAGATCATCATATATAATGTATATACCAAAGCTTTTTACTTGCTCACAGTTTAATTAAGTTCACCCGAATCAACATATTACTACCACCAGTCACAGCTAGGGATGGAGCTCGATACCCGATAACAAGCTTATTGAGTACCCGTTTTATCAATAAGCTTTGGGCTTATCAAGCCAGTTATCGGGCATAGCGGCCCATGGCGTGACGTCATGTTTAAACAATCAAGAGGCGATCAAGAAATAAATGTAGTCATCCATGCTGGCACAAACATGTTGGTCTAATAGTGTATTGATACCTGCCAACGAGCACTTTTAAAGTGACGGTACACATAATTATTAATTATAATATTTTCCAAAAGTAAAAAGGTCAATTGCCTTCCGTCTGTTAGAAAAGTACTGTATTTGAAGGCCTTAGATACTCGTTCTGTTCAGAATTCATTTTTTGTCATCTCCCGTATTTCCACAAAATAATAATAAATGCTCGATAGTGGACTTGATAAGAACCCGGCTCGATAAGCCTGATCGATAGGATGCTCGTTATAAATAAGAATTAACGAGATCCATCCCTAGTCACAGCAAGTCTCAAGTCATGATTAGACCATCATCATCACGACCACTTAACCACTATTTTGAAAAAACAAAACAAAAAAACCCACACATCTGGTTAACACATTTCCAGATCCACATGCAGTTCATATTGCCCCATCTGAAAATGTTTTGTGCCAGGGACCCTCAGAAGAGTCTCTTTCAAAAATGTGTCAGTGTAGCCCAGAAGCTTATAGCACGCTGCATGTATATCTCCTTTTGTTTTTACAGGCATCGTATAAGATAGATATGTGTTCACTCCTTGCTCCTCACTCCGTCGCTTGGGGCATAACGGGTAGAATACAGGAAAGAACAATAATTGTCCTGAGGTTGGGGTACATGATGGTTACACACCACGGCTCGTCTGTAGCTCGTACATACATACATACATACATACATACATTCATAATAATAATAATCTTTATTTGTATAGCACCTTTCATACAGAGTTGCAGTTCAAAGTGCTTCACAGACGGGACATAAATCAAGTACTTCACAGTTGGGTCACAAGTTAACATATCATACACAATACAAGATACAGAATATGTATAAAATCATGGACATAAAATAAAAGGTCAAGTATAGCACATTGAGTGACAATAAGGGTAAAGGTCAAATACTGTACTGTACATGTGTGCTAGTTGTGCAAAGAAGCACCTCAGCTACTGTGAAATCTCAACCAAGGAAACGTAGAATAAACTTTAGGTTTTGTTGGAAAGGAAGCATCACAGGTGGAAAATAATCATTGCATTGTATCTATCTGATCATAACATACAGGTCCATATGTGCAGAGCCGGACTTACCGTTGGGCTAGGGTGGGCTGAAGAAAATATATATATATATATATATATTTTTCTTTTTTTTTTAATTATAAAATTGTAAAGTGAAATCCAATTCAAGTGAAATGTGTGTATTGTTATTGTATTTAGTTGTATTATGGTTAAACCATTGAGAGCTTCTGCCTGCCTGCCTCTCTTTTTAGGGGCCTGGGTACCCCAAAATGAAAACAAAATAGCCCAATTTATTTTCAGCCTCGCGGCTATGCCGCGAGGCCAAATCGCAGGACGCGCGGCAGAGCCGCGCGCCCCAAGGGGGACCCTCTAATTTGCTCCAGCCCGGGGGCCCTCAGCAAGGTAAATCCGGCTCTGCATATGTGTACATCTATACACTCAGAGCTGAAATGTATTAATGAACACTTGAGTAGTTTTCTGTGTGCTGTACCTACCCTAAGCAAGTGTTTCACAACTTCACAAGATAGGCTAGAATTTGGGGACCCCCACGGGTCCTTGAGCGGTTTCCAGGGCATCTCCAGCTAAATTATTCATAGTTCAGATTCAGAACCAAATGGATCCTTAAAGGTCTGTAAATCTGAGAGTGTGCATAATATAAAACGTTATGGACACTTAGGATCTATTAAGGTTCCATTTATATAGTCTTATGGGGATCCTTGGGGAATCCTTAAATAGAGTGAAAACCACTGCCCTAAGCAGCCACCAGTAGGGACATGGCATCATATTATATAATCCGACAAGATAAATATTCTAATAGACAATAACAATACTCAGGCGGCCGTGGTCTCAAAGTACAAAAGAAGTTCATTAAAAAGGCTGTTCATGAACAGGGCAGAAGCAAAAAGGAGAGTGCGCTCTCATACAGGATGAAAGTACTCTTGTACTCCTCGTTGCTAGGGAGTCGTCTTGGTATACACAGGAAGAAATTCCTTGAAGATTTGAAGACGTGGCCTCTCTAAAATATACAGAAGTAATGCAGTTTTGAGTATAGAGCATACAGGGCATAGAGCGTTTCAAATCAGTACAATGACAGCTTATAGGCTCCCTTGGGTTTTAAATCCTTTTAGCAGACATTGTATTGAACTTTACTGTACTTTCCTGTGCTTTTTTCTGCAAACTGTTAATAAAGTATTCAATCAAACAAACAATAATTCTTATCTTGTTCTCAGCTGTTGCATCCAGGGATACAGCAGCTGGATCTACGTGGCTGTCAAGTGTCAGATCTTGCCCTTCGACAGATAAGCTGCCCACAACTCAAGATGATAATGCTGGCTAGTCGGAGAATCACTTCAGAAGGTAGCAAACACACATCAAAAGGGTGATATAGTGATATGTGAACCGATTGATCAAGTCATTTGAAAGTCCTAGCAGAATGAAGCAAGTGGCGTGCCGGAGAACAGAGTGATTAGTGCTAGTCACTTCTCATATTGCTCTGCTTTATTGTCTGGCACAAATATTTAATCTCATACATAATTTAGCATGGGTGGAACAAGGATATTCAGGGTCATGGGCCTGGCATAGATGCAGTAAACTGAAGACAAAGCATTTAAGTATATCTGATACTAAGTTCAACTGAGAGGGGGGAGGGAGGAGTGGAGGGACATGCAGCAAACGGTCAGGCCAGCAGTAGTCTCGTGTGGCCAGACTGTTGCCTCCCACAATTTTCAAATAGTTGTTTGCTACACGAGACTAGGTCAGCAGGGAATCAAACCAGGGCTGGGACTGGTTATCGGGCATTAGAGCCCAAACCACTTAGCTATCAGGTTGCCAATTTCCGTTTGAACCTTACTGAACTTATGTATTCTTGTTATCTGACTTTATTTCCATGACTTCTTTCTCCATTCTTTACTCAAACTCTTTTCTTCAAACGACAAACTTTACTTGACTTCTATGGAAAATGCTTAAACTGTTGCTCTGTACTGACTGCACATGAGCAAGAGCTGCACATTTGTCTTGTGACTACATTCTATTCTGTCAAGGTTGTGCAGTAAAGACTCCCCTGACCATCCAAGTCTGTTTTATATCCTGTCTTCCACACTTTGCTTAGAGCAGTTGTATCTCATGCATTCTCACCCATATGGGGGGGAGCAGTTTTAGTTATAGTACTCTTTCTCTACTCCCTGTTGGTAGGAGTGATGTCCTTGGCCTCATCCTGCCCCTGCCTGCAAGTAGTGGATCTGGGAGAATGTGACGAAGTAACAAATGAGGGAGTAGAAGCTCTGGCCCACAGCTGCAGAGATCTGCAAGTAGTTTCTCTCAGGAGCTGCTACACTGTAGGAGACACAGCTCTGCTGGCACTTGCAGACAACTGCAGGCTCCACACAGCCCACCTCTCTGGAACACAGGTACCCCTAATGCCTCCCAAAGACACATTCAAGACTTTAACAGTCTTCTGTTTTGTTTTGTTTTGTTTGTTTTGTTTTTACCACTGGAAGTCATACAGCATCACAATGACCCTGAAGAAGGCAACCTGCTGGCCGAAACGTTGGTTTAATAAAGTTTCTAGCATCGTGACTGTAGTCACAGCTGCGGTCAGCACCTCCCCACTACTGGTGTGTGCTCCTACCTTTTTGTTTGTTCCAATACAGCATCACACATCTCATAGTCACGATCACAGCTGCGGTCAGCACCTCCCCACTACTGGTGTGCGCTCCTACCTTTTTGTTTGTTCCAATACAGCATCACACATCTCGTAGTCACGATCACAGCTGCGGTCAGCACCTCCCCACTACTGGTGTGCGCTCCTACCTTTTTGTTTGTTCATTCTATTTTATGAATGCATTCGAGGAAAGATGGAGAAACAAAGTAAACATCAGTAGCAGACATGTAAGCTGTCCTTGAGAAAAGAACAGAACACACTGTTCAGACAATGAGATCAAGGTTTTGGGGAATGGAACACTGCGTTAAACCGCTACCACCCCTTATCAACTGAAGATTACAGTGTCCTCTCAATGTATCTACATGTAGCAGGTGGTCCTCTGTTACACCTTGTTTGACCTCCTGATTCATGCCTTGTCTTCAAAGCTTAGTGAATGCGTTAGATTTGAAAGCAATTCACCAGAGTGGATGGTCAACGTAGGGTTCGACTACTTATTCCAGCACATTGTCCCTTGGTTTACAATTAAGAATTTAGACATTCACTCAGCAGACACTTAAAATCCATAGCGAGGTGCAAGGTCAAAGTAAGCAGAGTAATGTAAATATAAGCATGAACCCTGGTCAATAAATAACAAGATAAATAGTCACATGAGTAGAGTGCAAAGGAAACTAGAAAAAGTGCTCCTCGTAGCACAGGTCAGGTACGTATATAGGTTATTGTCGGCCAGCAATGTTCGAAATTCTCCAATCAGGATGGAATATGAAAAATTGGACAGATCTGTCTTGGTCACATGCCTATAGATGTGTAGCGATTTGCGGGATGTTTGGACAAAATCTGTATGAGTAATATCAAAAATGTTTAGCGAAAATCTGTCTCTGTGGCACTATAATAGGACAATGTGAAAAGGGTGGCATGTCTTCCTCGTCCTAGTGGGAATGTGTGTGCAAAGTTTCACAGACATTAAATGCTGCAATTATGATTTCAGGCATTTTGTTCAAAACAAGCCACTCCTGCAAATTTGATATGCCAATCTTAGCCAATCAGGGTGGATTATGAAAAATCTGACAGACAGGTGTTGAACACATGACTATGGAGTGTGTGTGTGCGCAAAGTTTCACGGCCATGAGTCTGATAGACATATGAACTGTTGACAGCTATTAATGTTGAGAGCTGATTCTTTCCACAATATTCCAGTATGACATCACATACTGATGCTTTGGCCTTTTATGTCTCCTATAAATGCTGTGTCCAGTGAGGAAACTCAGTTGCTTTGCTACAACGTATGAACGTTGTAATTAGCCACTGCAGTTTACTTGAAATACAGTAAATTAGCATCCCGGAAGGGTCCTGGTCTCTGTCTGCTTTGCTTCGAAAACCACTTGCTATCTGACCCGAGAGCACATTCACAATGTTACACCCTCTTTCTACCCTCTGACCCCAAGTCACTATTGGCAAACATTCACTTTTATACAGATCAATACATGTCATAACCTTTGCTCAGGCTGTTACAGCAGGTCAAAGATTGTGGTGACGAGATAGTAGATCGGGTGCGAGATAAGTGTCTTCCTGTAATTTATTCAAACACACTTGAAAGCAGTCTCAGTTAAACCCAGACAGTGTCTCGGCCGCCCGTTAGCGCTGGGCATTGGAGTGGCTGCACACTATGGTTGCACCACTCAAAAACATAGACACGGACATCATTATATTGTGCTCAGAAAATATCCCGGTCCGTGTCTTTAGTGCTAGGAGGAGAAAGAAAATGAAAATCCTTCTTATCAACAGTGTTGCCTAACACACAAAATAACTAGATAAAGTGCCCTTCGGGGCACAGGTCTCCACAGGGGCACTTTTTTCTAGTTTGTTATTAATTACCTCAGGCCCAGGGTGTTGCACCGTGGCTTGAACTCTGATCCCTGAGAGTAAAGCAATGTGACTGACTGTGTATGTGTACACTGTACAAGGACTACACTGCTCATCAGTGACACCTGCTGGTTGAAAAATACAGTGGAGAAGTTACTAGTGATAATTTTGTCATGCTTATTATTATGAGATATATGGTTGTTGATAGAACTTCTTCTTGTTTGTAGATTACAGACAAGGGCATCACTGGACTTGTTGGGCGTTGCTCCAATACTTTGCATGTAAGTATACTAGAGACTTAAATATACCATTAAGAGAACTGTGTTTAACTGTTCAGACCTTTTAACCACTGTCTTAAAAGCTATATACAGTACTTATCATTGTTCGCTTGTTGTACAAGCCCACAACTCTGCGCATAGCAATGTGTTGTGTGCTTGTAGATTGTAGCTATTTTACGTGTCTTACCTGTCCAAAACGGGGACACCAGATTAAGGCCTCATTCACACATCAAACGAACATGCTCTGTTCCCTCCGTGTTTCATGGCCGACTCAATGCTTTTCCAACACTTGTTTGATTGCCCCCCTCCCCCCATCAAACAAGTGTTTGGTCAAACCACGTATGTGACTTCCATTGGAAAATCATTGAGGCGGCCTTGAAACACGGACGAAACAGAGCATGTTCGTTGTGTGTGAATGAGGCCCAAGACAACACTGTGATTGGATGTAATTGTAGGAACTACAGGTGGCTAGATGTCCTAACTTGACTGATGAGACTGTGAGAAGTGTTTTCACAAACTGCCCCCACCTCAGGAGATTTGTCTTTAATGACTGTCCTCAAATCACAGGTAAGCTTGACAACATCTTTAACCCTAGAACACTAAACACGGGTGATCTTCTCCCGGACGATTATATTTTTGTAATTTTCATAATGTTGCTGATGTCCGAGGTGGGTGGGTCTACCCGTGTTTAGTGATGGTGTAACAAATAATGTTTAGTGTTCTAGCCGGGGTTAACTGTTTACAGAGTTTCAGTTAGAAACCATACTGTTACAAAACATTACAAGCTACAGTGTATATAGTTAGGCAGTATGACAGTAGAGCTGCAACTATCGATAATTTCCTTAGTGTTTATTGATTCTATTGATGACTTCTCCATGAATGAATAGAGAAGTGTGTATTTTTTATGTGCCTATATATTATTTTTTAAATGGTAACAAATTTACGCAAAAATAATTCAAATTTATTTTTCATAATGAACTAAATTGATATGTCTGATTACCCTATTAGGCCCTGAAATATACTTTGTCGCACAACGGAAATTGCACAAAAATAGATAAAATAACCGATAATAACCTATATACAATGTGATGCCTTGCGTTGTGAGCTTGTAGATGTTTGCTGTTTTTGAATAATTTTTTTCATAAAATCGATTTTGTTTTAATAATGGATTTTTAGTTAAATTACAATATTAACTCTGGATGAGTTCTAATAATAATAATAATAATAATAATAATATCTGGGACTTATATAGCGCTTTTCATGACACTCAAAGACGCTTTACATGTTTGGGGGCCAGGGGGGGAACAAAAAGACAACTTTATTAGAAAAAAAACACAATTAAAAGAATAAAACCAATAAAACAATGCACATAACAAGTTTAAAACACATCAGCTTTGAAATGCAATTCGGAACAGGTGGGTTTTCAGTGCAGATTTGAAGGTAGGAAGTGAGGGGGAGTCTCGTATGTGTTTGGGGAGAGCATTCCAGAGGGTGGGGGCGGCCACAGAGAAGGCCCTGTCACCCCAGGATTTGTGTTTTATTTTTTTGGGAACACTCTCTGAACACTTCCTCCAGCCAGAACATATCCTGGCTATAAATTCTGCTTCACATTTTTAAACATTTGGACATCATAACCTTGATTTAACTTGTAACATAATTGATATACTAAAGTCGGAGACACAAAGTCCTCTTGTTAGAAATACCAGATCAATGAGGAAAAATGTTAAACGTTTCCAATATGTTTTTGAAAGTCATGCGATGATGTCATCTATTCATGCTTGTAGAGCTTGGAACATAGACCTGTATTAGTCACACTGTTATGAACCTAAGACCTTTTTTTTGCACCTCACAGAGCAGTGTTGGTTATCCTCCATGCAAAACTTTGTTGGCCAAGGCAAGGTTCAAGATGTAACATGGACCATATACTGAAAGTGCTTAGGAGAAGAATGGCAGTTCACCAACTTGGGCCATTGTACTGAACAGTTTTCCGATGTGATTTCAAAACATTTAACAGATTAACAGCAGTAGCTAATCTCTTGAGTTGTTGTTGGTACAATTTTCAAATGTTGCTGCCAATCTGACTGAAAACGATCAGATCTATTCTCCTGCCTTCCCCCACTTACGTCTCAACTCTGCAAATAAGTCCTTCTGTAAACCAAACGGAAATTAAACACATGGTGCAAGGTGTAGCCACAGACTCTCTGTAGCATTTGAAGATTTTGTAAGAGTTGTTTGCGAAGACTATAGCCGTTATCTACAGTATTGATACATGGTATTCATGTCACTGTGATAAGGCAATGTCAGAGAGTGGTACTTCAATGTTGATTGTTGAAAGAATTATTACAGAGCGAGAAACTGACAGACATTCCTGAGACCATACAGTGAAAGGGTTACGGTAGCACAATAAAGGCAGAGGGGTGTAAAGTGCTAAATAATGCTTTAATGTTTACGTCCATGTAAGTGTAATTATAGTCCAAGATCTATTTTGTGCTTTATGGCTATATTATTGATGTTCCTTTCCATCCCTCCACCTCCCCCTTTCACGAGGCTGTTCTTAAGTATCTGTGTTTATAGTGCCTTTAATGCACTATAAATTAAACACTCTTGTAACATGTAGTTAATATTTTGTAATATAACACATGTATTATTTGTAAGATTTTCTGCTAATTTAAAAAGATGATTTTGGTGCACCATTAGACAGTTTGAAGCATAAATTAAACTACAATGTGATAACTTATATGGCTGTTTATATGGCTCATTTGTAACCAGTCACCTGCACTACAAAGCCAAAGTGCAGAAACTACGTTTTTGAACACAGACTTATTTGTGTATCCCAAAGATCAAATTTGTGAATTTGGGGGGATAAACAATTACCTCAAGAACAGATATATGCCTACAATTAGTGTAATTAATATCACTTATATACCATATCTCATTTGGATGACCAGTTGAAACACTTTTAAACCCATTTATCAGTCAATTATTTTCCCATGGTAACTTCACTTTGGCTTTGTAGGGCAGTATACATGTTTACTGTCGTTTCAAATCTACTTGTTTCAGGCTCAGAAAACAAATGTGAATGTTTGTTTTTGAGCCAGCTGGAAAAAGGATCTCTACGTATCATTGCCATGAAAATACCTGATGTAGAATGTCTGTTAAAGGGTGGATGAGGTGGAATCTTGGGCATCTGAACAATCACCACACATTTAGAAGTATTAATTGGCCAATATATAATTTGAAAAAAGAACAAATACATAAATAAAATGAACGCCGTTATTGCGACTGCAGGTCGCATTTACTATGAAAACGTGCATTTCCCGTCGGTTGGTTGGTTGGTCCGTCACCCCTCATTGGTCATTATTAGTTTATCATTATTTGGCTTTATTATATCAGCTTAATGATATTTGGATTGATGTACAGTATGTACTACATGACCTTGTGGCACCCAAAATAACTGGTTATTGATGTTTACTTATTTGTGATGTTTATGTTGTATGGAAACCACAAAGGCCAGTTACTAAGAAGTCAAATTCAGAAGTTCCACAGAAAGTGGAAGTGAAAATCTCAAAAGGCGGTAGTGTGCCGGAAACAAGGTTTTTTTTTGTGGAAAAGGGAAGTTTCTCAACAAAAAAAAACTAGAAGTGGGAGCTTTCCACAAAGTATATATAATATAAATATTGTTGACAAGCATTTTGCATGGAGAGAGAATAATGTCCAAGCCAGACAGTTCTTCTTTGCCAAGTAGTATTAAGAACATACAGATACAGTTTATCACTCAGCACTTAGGTTTATCACAGGTGAAAGCTACAGCACTCACCATTGCACCCTCTATGATCGAGTAGGTTGGTCTTCCCTCTCTGAGAGGAGAACCAGGCACTGGCACCAGTTTATTTTTGAGTGGTGTAAACCACTCCTACAACTGGCTTTGTTAGTTTACGTGTCTGTTCGTACCAAAAAATGAGCATGGTTGCTATGGTCACCCAGTTCACCCGGGTGTGATTTCAGCTTTGTTAGTTTACGTGTCTGTTCGTACCAAAAAATTAGCATGGTTGCTATGGTCACCCAGTTCACACGGGTGTGATTTAATTACGTCAGACATTACGTCAGATCACAGCTGATCAGCCTATATAAGACCTTACACCACTCAGTTCACACGGGTGGGATTTTTAAAGCTATTGATGGGAAGCTACCACCCTACATCACGTTGCTGTTAAACTGGAAAATAAATAGTCGTCAGACGTCAGACCCGTTCAAGTGAATGCCTTACACTAGAGGTCCCATGTGTGCAGTCTGAACTGGGAAAATCTGCTTTCTGCTTCGATGCCCCTACTACATGGAACACTCTACAGCAAACACTGAAAATTAGTACCCCAATATCATATAGTCAATTTAATAACCTGCTTCTGAACCTCCCTACCTCAATATGTAACTGTTTTTCACTTATGTTTTGTTTCACTGTCTGTAAATTATGTCTATGCCTTATGTGAAGATTTGATTTGTGTTTTATATCTGTGTTAAATTGTTTTATATATGTGATCTCGTCAGCATTGCAAATGAGGGGGGAACCTCAATGCTCTTTTCGAGAATAAATAAAGGTTTCAATCAATCAAACAAGCAAAATTAACGCACTTTGTATGCACTCGTGTTTGTTATTTGGTTTTATCAACTTATTTGGATTGATCATTATATTATGTATGCATTAAATCATGGGTTCCCAAAGTGGGGTCTGAAGACCCTTAGGGGTTCTTGAGGGAGTTCCAGGGGTCCCCAGCTAAATGATAGGAACCAAATGGACCCTTATGGGTCTGTAACTGAGTGTACAAATGGAACCAAATGGACCCTCACAGGTCCATTTGGTTCTATTTGTACACTGAGTTAAATTAACTTTGATTTTACAATATAAATGAGGGTCCCAGAGATAGAAATGCCATTAACTATAGGGGACCATAGCCTAATTCAGGTCAAACCGGGGGGCCCTTGAAATTAAAACGGTTGAAAATCACTGCTAGAGCTGTAAAAAATCTTCGCTTATGGGGGTCCTCCTTGGCATATATTTTCAAATGGGGGTCCGTGGGCTACTGAGTATGATTTTGGGGGTCCTTGACATGAAACAGTTTGGGAACCACTGCACTAAATGACCTTGTGTGACCCAAAATATGTGGAAGACGTTTACAAGCCTGAGAAGTTCCACAGAAAGGGGAAGTGAGAATATTTGTTTTAGATGCAGTTGTGAACAATAGCCAAGTAAGATAAAATGCATATCCATTGGCCAATGAAATGGTTCACTGCAGCTCAACAGTCAGTAGGTGCGTTTCCATAAAGCCGTTTTTTTGCGCATTAAGGCTCTTGCGCAAAATCTCCTGGATGGAAACACATCAAAGTGCGAATAAGTCTCCATTTTTCGCAAAAACACCTTTTCGCTTGGAGGTTGCGGATTTAGGCTTTTTCGAAAAAAGGGAAATGCGCAAATAGTGTATGGAAACACTTGCGGAAAAGGTTTTTAATTAGAAAGCATTGAACTCGCATTATATCGCTTTTGAACAGTTGGAAAATAAAATAAAACAACGATGGGGAGGCAGTGGAGTGAACGGTGCATGGGAGGGGGTGGTGTTGTGGATACATATGTCTCAATTTACTACCCGACCCGTCCGATTAATAATTGTGTAGTGTGTTCAAAGATCCCATATGAAGTCTGAATCCTCCCGAGTTGATCAGGGCGCTCCGATCATTTTGTTCTCTGGATCGCTACTGTATGGATGCAACACACACACACACACACACACACACACGCATACGCACACAAACACGTGGACTACGAGTAGTGTAGTAGACTAAACTTGTATATAACCTAGCTGCCTGTGTCCCTGCAGGCTATTCGATTTCGATCCATGCATATGCTTCATCTATTCTTATATATATTCATTGCATAAGATAAGCAACCTAAACGTGTAGGCTATATGCTATATAGCCGATGAAACAAGTTATTCACAACTGTTTGCAGCTGCAATCAATAAATGTACAGTATAAACGACCAGTATGCTCCAATCGAGTCCCGCGACATAGGCTACATGCCGAATATATTAAGACAAGCATTACACAACAAATCGTTCTTTGTACGTTCTTTGACTGTAGGTGTCGTCAATACTGTGAAAGCAGAAGACGGTCGGTCAGCCGCTGACCAGGGATCAGATTACAGCGCAGTATGCGTCCCGTCCGTTAAACTGAGAGCACACAAACAGCGCATCAAATCAATGGTGTGAACATCGATTAGGACTACTTTACATGAGCCTCACGTTACTGGCAAAACAGTGCAACCTACTGCATATTTCATGAACTTATGTCATATGCGCATTTTATCAGTTTAATGGAAACACCGACAATTCGCTTTTCTTTTTTCGACTTAATGAACATACGCTTCCTTTTTTCGCAAAGGCTTAATGGAACCGCACCTAGTGTGAGGGGTGTTCAGGAGATATCTGTGAGCGTTTAAAGGCTTGAAGGCCATTGTCTGTGATGGAGTCCACCACATGCTCTGGTAGGCTGTTCCACACCTGGACAGCAGTGTGGAGAAAAGTTCTGTCCAATGTCCGTGTTTTGGAGCCTGGGGGGATGTGTACAACGATGATAGGTTGAGAAGATAAGAGGGAGGTACGATGTATGGCGATGTCTGGCTGACATCTCGGCGTGGATGTCGACAAACCACCTGAAGCTCAACCTGGACAAGACCGAGCTGATGTTCCTCCCGGGGAAGGGCTGTCCGCACCGAGACATGGCCATCACCATTGATAATGCTGTGGTGACCTCAACTCGGACTGCGAAAAATCTGGGTGTGACCCTGGACGATCAACTGACGTTCTCGGCAAACATCGCATCAGTGACAAGGTCCTGCAGATTCCTCCTCTACAACATCAGGAGGATTCGCCCCTTCCTCACGGAGAAGGCAGCCCAGGTGCTCATCCAGGCTCTCGTCATCTCCCGCCTGGACTACTGCAACTCCCTCCTTGCTGGTGCTCCGGCATCTGCCATCAGACCTCTGGAGCTTGTTCAGAAAGCTGCGGCTCGTCTGGTGTTCAACCGCCCCAAGTTCTCCCACACAACCATCCTTCTCCGTTCTCTACACTGGCTCCCCGTAGCGGCCCGCATCCAGTTCAAAACCCTGGTGTTAGCCTATAGGGCAGTGAAAGGAACAGCTCCTTCCTATCTCCGGGCTATGGTCGATGCCTACACCCCTGCCCGACCACTTCGGTCTGCCACCTCGGGGCGACTGATTGCCTCGTCACTCAAGGGTCCTTCTGGCCGATCCACACGGTCACGACTCTTTTCTGTTCTGGCCCCACAGTGGTGGAATGAACTCCCCACTGATGTTAGGACAGCAGAGTCACTGCCCATATTTCGCCGCAGGTTGAAAACCCACCTCTTCAGGAAACACTACCCTTCCTCTCTGCCTGACCTACTTGTTGTTAACTAGTTGTACGAACGTTTGTTTTCTATTGTTGTATTGTTTAGTGGATCTTGTTTAGTCGATACACTTAATTGTTTTAGCTCATGCTCATTTGATTTAGCTATTTTGTCTCATCCGGTTAAGGAAATAGGTAGCTGATATATTGCACTTTTACCTTAGCGCTAGGTATACTCTTGGTTGCTTGTTTTTGCAGAAAATGCACTAAAGACTTCTGGTGATTAGTAGTTTTTGTTCCCTACCTATGTTGAATACACTTATTGTAAGTCGCTTTGGATAAAAGCGTCTGCTAAATGACTGTAATGTAATGTAATGTAATGTAATGTATAATGGGCAGCTCTAAAAGTGAGCCTTGAAAAGGGCTGCACAGCAAGTCAAATCGGGCTTTCCACCCTGAAGAAGCACCATGTTCCTAACTTCTGCCTAGCGCCTTGCACACTCTACCCAAGTTTGGTAGTTAGAGTCCATAACTGAGGGTGTCCGAGCTGCAATTGGCATTATTCTGGTGTGAGGTACCAAATTGAGCCACATTTTCTTCATTGAAATTAGGGACTACTAGCTGGTACTTGTAAGCATGAAAAAAATCATTAACATGGTGAAACACATCTTGATGATGTCATCAAGATGTGTTTCACCATGTTAATGATTTTTTTCAGACCTCCAGTTCTAGGAAACACAGAATGGGGGGACTTTTTTATTATTTCCACACAACCGCTCTAAGGTATATTAATGACATAGTAAAATGTTGAAAATGAGTGGAATGCCCCTTTAAGGTAAAATCGCTTCCATCGGGTGGATATCATTCACTGTCCTCGGTACTGTGACCTTCACGATCCGATTCTGGAAATGTCTCAAACAGATCACTCTCTGTACTTAGTACTTCTGACATTTAGGAACAGTTCAGGTTGGGTCTGGTTCAAGTGCCACTTTGCTATTGATTTATGAGGACAGGAATTATTTGGCTTTGAGCATGGGCACTGCCAAGCATTTCTTTTGTTGTCTTGTTTTGGTTTGGATGAAATAGGACTGTATAATAACGACCTTAGATGAAACCCCATTCTGAAACCCTTCTTCTGGAAAATTCTGAAGCTTTGCTTGCATTTCTCCACCTCACAGATAACTTGGTGGTTGTTTTCCCAGGTGCACTTCTGTATGTAAGGGGTTTCTCAGGCCAAAAATGCCCTTATTTCAGTCTAAGCATTGGGATGGAAGATGGCGATTTGCAGTGATGTCTGGAGTTGAAAATGAGCGACATCTATCAATGTGAATCGTGAGATTTCAGAAAGGGCATGTTGTTGTTTTGAGGCTTGACTCTTTCGGGAGTGGAGGAATTATCTTCTTCATATGTTTTGGACCTGTCCTGCCTTACAGTCTTATTGGTCATCCATATTTGATACTATTTCGGATGTATTACAGTTGCTCATAAATCCATCTCCTATTATTTCCCTATTTGGTGTCCTCCCTGAAACCATCCCCCTGCCTAAATATCAATCAGACCTTGTCGCTTTTGTGACTCTTCTGGCAAGACGTCTTATTCTTATCCACTGGGGAAAAAAACATACCCTCCCTCACATTCCTGTTGGATTCTGATATAGCCTACTATAGGGAAAAAAATATATATACATTGTGTGGCTCAATCGCCAAATTCAGTAAAGTATGGCAGCCTTTTCTGTCGCATGTTGACCGCCTTACACTCATGCCCCCGACTGAACCTGATTAGCTGTTATCTGACTAGCCTGCCTGTCTTGCCTGGATGATGTTTGTGACCATGAGTTGATTTGTATACTGATTGTATTGGAGTTTTTTTAATATATATTTCTTGTGTCTTTGGCTGTCTTGATCGATTTGTGTTGTTTTCTTGTTTGTGTTGTTGTTTTTTTGTTTTTGTTACTCTGTTTATATCGCTGTCAATTTATTTCTGATTTTGTTTAAAAAAAACATTTAAAATGTAATAAACTGCCTGTCATAATTTTTGGACAGTATAAAGATGTTGATATTAATTTTGTATTCATCTTTAGGGCCCAAAATCACACCTTAGAAAGCACGAGTGTCTATTTCAAACAAAGTGTTTTTACCTGGGAGTCATATTTTGATGGCAGCAACTGCTCGTCATAATTTCACCCCCTCCCTATCTAATTGGACAGTATATAAATGTTGATATTAATTTTGTATTCATCTTTAGTGCCCCAAATCACACCTTAGAAAGCATGAGTGTCTATTTCAAACAAAGTGTTTTTTACCTCAGTCATATTTTGACGGCAGCAACTGCCTGTCATAATTTCACCCCCTCCCTAACTAATTATTGGACAGTATATAAATGTTGATATTAATTTTGTATTCATCTTCAGGGCCCCAAAGCATACCCTAGAAAGCACTATATAGTGTCTATTTCAAACAAAGTGTTTTTTTACCTGGGAGTCATTGATGGATAGATTTGATCTTGCCCACCAACTACTTCAAGGTTTCTCCATGTCATGTCATGTTTGTCCTAGATCGGCCCCTGCCGCTAATCATTTTTACTATTTCTTCTTGTTTGTCCAGGTTAGTCTATGTACAACAGAGTGATATGAAAGTGTTTTCCTGCTAGCCACAGACAGGTCAATTTACTAGGCGAAATGAAGTAGGCAAAAGGTTCAGATCCACAAACATAACAACTGAGTAGGTACTTAAAAGGGTTACGGAGTGCCCTTCAACCCCACCGGCCATGACAATATTCCCTCCAAATTTCACCCACATAATAAATCTCTCCATCAAACAGGGACAGGCGGGTCCCCCAAGATTTAAAACTGGCCAAAGTAACCCCCCTGCACAAGAAAGGGAGCAACTACCGCCCAGCTATTTCTATTCTTAGCTCCATCTCGAAAGTGATGGAAAATAGGGCTTAGCCCCTTTTGGAACCTTCCGTAAAGCTTTTCTGAAGTTTGGACCTCGCTTTACGTAGGGTCCCTGTGCATTTATTCCACGCTCTATGGTAGACAGATGTACTGTACATACCCTCCGTTCAGGCCGTGCTGCTGAAGATGCGTGAAGATGCATAAAGCGGCTACGTGGGAAAACTTTAATTTGGCGCAGATACCGTTAAGTATTTCTAATTTGTTTGACCGTTTTGGCTTCTCTCTTCCTCACTTCCTTGACTTCCTTATTGACTTCCCATTGTACCGCCTCCCGCACTGAGAGTGGCTAGCTGCGCGTCCCTACGTTCCTGCCTCTGATCTGCTCTGTCTCAGCTAGCCAGTGGAAAAAAAAACCTCTGCTGCTTAGCGGACGGTGTGGTGTTGTAGAGAAGGTCTCCCCGGACATGTGCGTATGTCACACTAGTCGATACATAGCAGGGATTTTTGTCCAGCGTCCACTTTAGTCCACTTTAGACTGGAAATGGGATATTTTTTTTACCTTTCACCTCGCTGTATGGCGTGCTAAATTTTTTTACACCTCTACTGCTTAGCGGACGGTGTAGTGTTGTAGAGGAGGTCTCCCCGGACATGTGCATATGTCACACTAGTCGATACATAGCAGGGATTCTTGTCCAGCGTCCACTTTAGTCTGGAAATGGGATATTTTTTGACCACTGACCTCGCTGTATGGCGTGCCATTTCTTTTTTATACCTCTGCTGCTTAGAGGAGGGTGTGGTGTTGTAGAGGAGGTCTCCCCGGACATGTGCATATGTCACACTAGTCGATACATAGCAGGGATTTTTGTCCAGCCTCCACTTTAGTCCACTTTAGTCTGGAAATGGGATGTTCTTTGACCTTTCACCTCGCTGTATGGCGTGCCATTTTTTTTTTACACCTCTGCTGCTTAGAGGAGGGTGTGGTGTTATAGAGGAGGTATCCCCGGACATGTGCATATGTCACACTTCACATAGCAGGAATTTATGTCCAGCGTCCACTTTAGTCTGGAAATGGGATATTTGTTTACCGCTGACCTCACTGTATGGCTCACTGTATGGCGTGCCAATCCTCTGCTGCTTAGAGGAGGGTGTGGTGTTGTAGAGGACATGTGCATATGTCACACTAGTCGATACATAGCAGGGATCTTTGTCCAGTGTCCACTTTATAAAGTCCATGCACTCCAGTGAATAGCATTTATCCATTTAGATAACTTTTTAATTACTTATCTTTACACAGAAACATTACTTGTTACTTATTTTAAAAATTTACATAATGTGTGTCTTATAGCATCGTTTAAATGCTTAATTTATAGTTTTAATGTGCAAATGAATCTTTGTTTCAATACTCTAGATGGTACTCTTATTTTGAAGAGATCGTCCACCGGAAGTCTTATATTTGCTACCTTATTTGGTTGGCTCAGTGCCCTATCGAACACAATCCTTATAACTCTACAAACGCACTTAATGTTTGACAAACTATACTGCAATAACGGGCAACTTTACACTTACGCTTAGTAGTCAGATTTCTTAGATACTATATTACTCTGATGCAAATGTCTTTCCTCGTCGCACACTTTTTCGACGTGGCTGATCTTCATAACAATGCTAACTGGCTAAATAAAGACAGTGCTGCACCTTTGTGAAGATGTTGGGACTTTTAAAACAGCAAAGTGTCAGTCGTGTTTCAACACTTGTCAGAGCATTCGGCACAAACAGGAATAAATGCTTTCTTAAATGCTATGACACTGATCATGATATTAGGACGTTTATTCTCGATAATACAGAGATAGTGGGAGGACAAAACCTAACACCAGAGATCAAGTTGAGATTATTCACTCCAAACTGTCGATTTTGGCACGCAAGACCAGAGCTTTGGCCGTTCCCAGACCCATTCTGGGCAATATACTGGCCAGGGGGACAGGCATTGACCAGGTACTATGAACTCACAAGCAGTGTGCTGCTAGTTTAAGGTTATGGAAATCACTGGTGGACAAGTAGCCTACACTTGACTTGAGTACTATAGTACAATATCTATTTAGCAAGCAAGCACATGACTTTCTCTCCACTAAATTTCAAATGGAAATATATATATATAGGCTATATATATTTTATCCCAACCGATTTTTTCACCCAGTGTCAATTATCTAATGTAATCCTGGGTGCTACACTTCCTCTGCCAACCTGGGGGGGGGGGCAGCAGACTGACCTCATGCTTCCTTCTATGCATGAGGAGTCCAAGCTGCTTCTTTTCACGTGACGGGAGAGTTTCCCCGGCCGGACATAGCACGTGGAAGGAACACGTTATTCCGACCAGTTCCTTTCGCCTCCATCAGGCACCCCGGCTGGCCAGGGGGAGGTAGTTTAGAGACCAGGATTACTGCATGTTTTTGTGAGGGTACCTACCCTAGGGGACATGGGGAGAACATGCAAACACCACACAGAAAGGCCCTTTTGCCAACCCCGCCTCGGGTATGGGCACTGATGATGCGGATGAGGGAACACGGCCCCCAGCGCCCACAGCATCCCCAGCGGGAATCGAACCCAGGACCTTCTAGCTGTCAGGCACTACCGACTGTGCCACCGGGACCCCTTTCAAATAGAAATATTGTACTTTTGACTCCCACTGCATTTCTAGGAAGGGACTGTCATTCTTGGGACCTGATCTTACAAAAAATTTAGCTCTGGTCCTTAAGCAAGAGCAGTAAGGCTATGGACCAGAGCTACACAAAATTAACTAATGAAAGTAATAGAATACACCGGCACACTGTGTATTTGCTCGGAGGGACCGAAACGTTGCTTCAATAAATAAGTACCGAGCAAATACACAGTGTGCGGGTCTATTCTATTGCTTTCATTGATGTCCACTGGCCTACGCATGCATACGCCTGATTTCTAGGTGTGCGAAAGTTTTCTCCTACAGTTGAATGAATTAACTAAAATCCTAATAAAAATATTGTGAAAATAGCTGATCTACAAGCACACAACCCTATATTCTCTCTATTTATGTCAAGTTGAGGGGGGGTAGGCTTAATATTTTAAATTTCACAACACATTGATGTTAAAAATAAATTTGACTTGTAGGCTACTTTTGAATACTTGAGTACTTACGTACTTGGTCCACCACTGCAGACAAGACAATTGTTCTGATAAATTATTGTGCAACCTACGAATTTGCTAACATGTATTTTCGTATGCCACCTCCCTAGATACCTCCTCGATAATCCCAGAGTGTCCCGGGGCAAGAGAGTGTTGGATCTGGGAAGTGGCTGTGGAGCTTCAGCCATCGCTGCCAAACTATGTGGTGCAGCGCATGTTGTTGCAAATGACATCGACACTGGTGAGGCATCAATAGATTCTTAAGTTCTTTATCCATAGACTCTTTTATTTGTAGTCCCAATTTTGGGATGCAACAGTTAATCAAACTAATCGATTAGGAAATAATAGAAGATCTTCAAGTCCACGCGGTACAATGCGTCATGTTGTAAGCTTGTGGATCAGCTATATTTGTTGTTTTTGCATGACAGACCGTTGTATGACAAGTATGAAATATGTGGTTAATCATACTAATCGATTTAGTTGATTTGTTGATATATATGTTTTTATAATTAAAAAAATGTTGACTACTCGACAAATGTAAAAATTATATCAATAGAATATAATCACTATAGATCCCAATTAACAGTCACAAAATATGTTCAGTAAATGATAATCTCACTAGAATTTGTATTTGATGAATTAGTATCAAAACAGAAATGGATCTAAGTCACCCTCCTATAGGACCACAGAACTTTTTTGTGTTTTTTTCTTTTAGCCTAAATGTCGGTCAGTACCTCGTGCGTTTTACATTTCGACTAATAAAGTATTAAATCAATCAATCAAAAACCTGTTATTTCATTCCAGTTGCCACCATTGCTATCCAAATGAACTGTGCGCTAAATGCTGTGGAACCACTCACTTGTATTACTGACAATATGATTGGTTCAGAGCTGGCAGACTATGATCTCATTCTTCTGGGAGACATGTTCTATGAGGAGGACCTAGCAGATAGACTTCATAGCTGGTTGGATCACTGCATCAAAACACATGGCACTCAGGTTTTGATTGGAGACCCAGGGAGAGCGCCACTGGAGGGACACAGGATTAAAAAGCTCCTCCGTCAACTGGCCCAGTTTGAGTTGAATGAGTCTGTCAGAGAAGAGAACTATGGCCTCACCTGCAGTACTGTTTGGTACTACAGCCCAGAACTCTAAACTTTACTTTATTTTCTGTCCAGGTTACTGTGGCAAACAGGGACATCAGTACATCAGTGTGATGTGTCATCCTAATTTATTTTCCGTGGACGAACTTTGCCCCATCCTTTCTAGTTATTCCATTACAGTCTGTGGTCTATTACTGAATCACTGTTAATTGCATGCACTTATGATTTTCATCTTAAATATATCTTTGTTTTATGTCAATGATGCCTAAAGGTCTTTTCCCAGATATTAAACAACGTAGGCTATAAACATATATTGAATGTGTATATTCCAAAACAACAGTAGATGCATAATATCACATTGTAATTCATTGGCAAGACAGCAGAGGGCAGCCATGCTACATTAGAGTGACATTTCAAGTATCAACTATATACCTTAGTTGACTTTTTTTATGGATCCAACATTGTCATAATATATCTACCTGTATTAAGAAGAAATTGGTTGGTTGTAGACGGATATCAGTCACCGTCCTAAAAGACTAGTATGCTCACAACACATCGCAACTGTTTACAAAATAGATGTAGATCAGCTATCTCCGGCAAAGAATGGAAAAAAGGAATGGATCTAGTAGCTGGACCTTAGTTGACTGGGCGACTGCAGTCAAATAAAAATGTAGGGTTTAAAGGGTTAAACCTTCTGGATGCAGTCTTTATATAGAAAATCATTTTACATTCAAATTGATTTAGTCTTACTCTTTGATGTTGGATAACACAAAACAAAAGTGTTGAAACTTGGCTTCAGGAAAAATGACTAGCAACATGTGATTTTACATTTGTAGCACTTTTATGTTCCATGTGATCTTAAAAGGCCTGTTTGTTTTTCCTGTGTATTGCAACCGGCATGCTGAGAGAAGGTGCATACTGCATAACTCTAGCAGATTGAAGGTCTTGTTTGACTAGTAAAGTGCTGGTACACCTGCTTTGCACCCCATGTCTATAATGAGCCTACATGTAACCTGGAACATAGGAGTTCTGAAAGAAGTACCTGGCTGGATTGATTGATTGATTGATTGAAATATTTATTAACAGTTTGCAGAATTACAGTACATTTCAAGCACAAACTCAATACAAAGACTGTTAACTGTGAGTGGACGACCCAATTATGCATTACACTTGTTTACAAGAGGGTCCACCATGTTCAATTCATCAAAACATTTAGAGACGTACAAATAGACACCTATATAGTCAAAGAACAGATCATGAATTCATCATAAAGGAGGTAAAAAGGGAAAAGAAACATATACAGTGAGGGGGGGGGGGACGATTCAGATTTTACGGGGGCCAGTTTCGAATTGCAGCCGTCTGTAGGTGCCCTTTGAGAGCGGTTTTGAAGGAGTCAAGGGATTCACATGTCTTAATGACTGTTGGTAGGGCGTCCCATATTTTGGTGGCATAGGAGCGAAAAGAATTTAGTCCCTTGTTTGTGCCGAATCTGGGTTGTACATTGTTTGTTGCACTCACTCTGGTGGTGTGGGTGTGGACTTCGTTAACATTAAGTAAGTATTTAGACAGGTACATGGGTATCTTGGTGGTGTATCGAATCTTGTGGACCGGTCTGGTCCACATTGCAAGATGCTGTACTCTGTCGTCGACCCTAAGCCATTCCAGCCTGTCAAAGTGGGCAGGGGTGAGGTGGGTTCAGGGGGGGGACGCCAAGTAGGAGCCTGATCAGTTTGTTTTGGGAGGTCTGGAGCCTTGTTTTGAGGGCCTTTGAGGTGCTGTGGTACCAAGAGGTGCATGCATAGTCAAAGAAACCTTGTACAAGGGCTCCTGTTAAGGTCTTCAAGGTGTTTTTGTTGACCAGTGAGGAGATCCTGTAAAGGAATCTTGTTCTTTGATTGACTTTTTTGATTACGTTGGTGGCCATTTTATCACCGGAAAGATTAGCCTCCAGGATGGAACCTAGGTAGGTAATTTCATCTTTTCGTGTGATAATATTGTCACCCAAGTACCTGCTATCATTGGTAACCGGAACGGTCGGCACCAATACCTACTCGCCCCCAAGTCAAATTCTGGCAACCTCGGAATGGTAGTACCAGGGAATACCAGACGACTCCCCAATTCCAACTCGCCCCAAACCGCGAAGAACGGTCGCCCGTCCGGGACGGTCGCCCCAAAGCTTTATACCTGGCGCAGACAGCTCTGAGGTTGCCGGAACTTCACTGGGGGCAAGTAGGTATTGGTGCCGATTTTTTATATTCGTACCAGGTACTTTGGGCTAATGGAAAGGCAAAACATTATATTATGCAATGGTATTATGGAAAAGGTTTATGCTTCTATTTAGCACCATTTGACAAAAAAGTTCTAAACCGTACATTTAGCACCTTTAAGTTAACACAAAAAGAGGTTCCCTTATAATTACAAGTCTGAGTCCGAGAGAATCAGTTTGCAGAGGTTCCAGTTCCAGCAGAGAATCCCAGACTTACCTTGTGGTTGTGACATTAAAAAGTCTCTTGATAGGGGGAGGTGGACAGAGGGAAAATAAAAGGACATAAACAGACATGTTTAGGTCCATATTACTGGAAACTTTTCCGTCCCTCACTCTTTATTGTGCTACCCTTTCACTGTATTGTTAAAAATGTCTGTGTCTGTTTCTCTATAAGGATTCTTACAACAAGCAATATTAAAGTACAGCTGTACATTTCCATGTCACAGTAACATGAACACCAAGTATCAACATACAACAGAACTACAGCCTTTGCAAAGAACAAATGTAAATCAGCGGATCTACTAGACAGCAGCCATCTGGGTTTACAATTGCAAAATGGAATGAATTGTCCATTGGGATAAATAAAGTAATCAGAATCAATAGTTATCTTTATTCTGAATCTGAGTATAGCCCTTCAACTGGGCCATGTAATTCATGGAACATAATCCAATACAGAATGCATTCATTCAGACAGACACAAACATGTATACACACACACAATAGCAGCAGATGATTGCATTTCCCTTTTGAATGGCAAGGACTAGTGGCTGTTCTGCCTGTTGTTGAAAGCATTCAAGGGTATTCAACCAGAAATAAGTAAAATATTTACTTGATTTTAATGCTTTTATCCCTTAGCTTTTAGTGTTGTTTTTCCCTAATAAAGTTGTTTGTTGCTTCCTCTTGCCCCCCATGTAAAGTGTCTGGGTCCTCAGAAAAGTGCTATATAAGTTTGAGATATTATTATTATTGAGATAATATATATATTACATTGCTTTATTCTATTCCACTTCCACCAGTCTGAAGAGAAAAGGGAGACTAGTGGGGAAACATGACTGATTTGGGTAGCCTTCATTGTAATCTGTACCCAATTTGAACCACAATGGAGCTATACATATTGTGCAGTGTTCATTTTGTTGACTAATGACTATGACCTCACCTAAAGGCTACAGATAAACCAGGTTGTTGATTGATTGATTGAAATATTTATTAACAGTTTGCAGAATTACAGTACATTTCAAGCACAAACTCAATACAAAGACTGTTAACTGAGTGGACAACCCATTTAGAGACTACAAATAGACACTTCTATATAGTCAACAAACATCCTGTCACCTGCCCACCACTTAAACTGTGTGTTTGAAATATACAATCTCGCAGTGTCCTCGACATGGCTCCAGCGGACCTCATTACTGTTGCTCCAAAAGGCTGCCTCAATCAGGCCTTGGTATTACATCAACTTCCTCTGTGGTGTGATGTCAGTTCCCTCCAAACCCTGATGGACTGTAGCCATGTATAAGCAGCCCTCAAGCAGATCTGTGTGGAAGCTGTTCCAGTGACATGTTGGGACTGCTGAGCCAAGTGGCAATAGACAGATGGAGGCAGAAAACAATTTGTTACACCTTCTACAACATCTCAGGGCCCGCATCAAAAAGCATCTTATTAGAGGTTGAGAACATAAGAGGTCAACTAATTACAGCCGTAGGGTCTGACACTGGATTGATAAACATCATGAACACACCAAGTATCAGCTGTTTAGTAACTAGTTTATACTCATTTTGATGTGCCAGGCAGCCTATTTATTGAGACATTACGTCAGACCACAGCTGATCAGTCTATATAAGACCTTACACCACTCAGTTCACACGGGTGTGATTTTTTCATATGCAAGTCACTACAATTATTCAGCATCGAACCTTGATCACCTCAAGTTGAACTGTTTAATTAGTGTCATAGATTCAAATCAATTATAGTGCCAATTCACAAGATGTACGACACTTTACATACTATAGAGGGTATGCGCATGCTTAAAGTGAATGGCACATCGAGTGGCAAAGCAACATGCAAAGTGAGTTTAACATTGTTTAACGTTGTTTAATGCAATCAAATAGGACTTTTCCGTTTGGATGTATGGGCTGTCAAGGCCAGAAAGTAGTTTTTTGTCACTCAGTAGGTCACTCAGTAGGCGTTCCCGCATAACTTCCGGGTTTGATGATGTCATGTACAACCCAGATTCGGCACAAACAAGGGACTAAATTCTTTTCGCTCCTATGCCACCAAAATGTGGAACGCCCTACCAACTGTCATTAAGACATGCGAATCCCTTGACTCCTTCAAAACCGCTCTCAAAGGGCACCTACGGATGGCTGCAATTCGAAACTGGCCCCCGTAAAATCTGAATCCCCGCCCCCCCCTTTTTTCCCCTCACTGTATATAATTCTTTTCCCTTTTTACCTCCTTTATGATGAATTCCTGTTCTGTCTATAGAAGTGTCTATTTGTACGTCTCTAAATGTTTTGATGATTTGAACATGGTGGACCCTATTGGAAACAAGTGTAATGCTTAATTGGGTCGTCCACTCACAGTTAAAGGAGCATTCAGTGATTTGAGTGATTTGGAAAACCACCCAGTCCGCCCCGGTAACAAAATGTGCACATGCACGCTCTACAGTGGGGGGAAGTGCAACAGGCCAACAGCATGTGCACCAAGGCCCGCCCCCACTCGATCATGATTGGAGGCATCCTGATTGGATGAAGGCTTTGCCACCCGCCACCAAAACTGAAACTAGGGTTTTTTGACCCCAGGGGCTCACTGGGGACAGGGAGGAACTCCTTATATGGTCAGCACACTCTATAGTAGGGAGGATTATCCAGAAAAAAAGAAAAAATAAGTGTTATTTAGATTAAGTCAAATCACTGAATATACCTTTAACAGCCTTTGTATTGAGTTTGTGCTTGAAATGTACTGTAATTCTGCAAACTGTTAATAAATTCTTCAATCAATCAATCAAACGCGCATACCCTCTATAGAGCAGAGATCCGACATTGTAACCCCACCCACCCTGACTGAGCAAGCAATTTTGCAATGGTAGCAAGGAAAACTCATTTTAACGAGAAGAACCCTTAGGCAGCAACTAGCTCTGGTCCATAGCTCTACTGCATTGCATTTAGAGCTATGTTACTGTCAACTTCCGGGGCTCGCATGAATGCAGACCAGCCTCGTCTTTAAATAAAAGAACGTTTTTGCTACTCACCAAAACAAAGGCGGGTTGTGTCATTAGAAAGCCTACTTTCCAATGTTACTAAGGTAATTGCCGATAAAATGGGGCGATATTTGATAATTCAAGGTAATCTTTTTGCAGAGTGTCTTATTTTGGTAAATATCTACGCACCGAACAATGATGACCCAAAGTTTTTCAGTAACTTATTTATATTATTGACATCTCTTGGGGGTCATTATCTGATAGCGGGGGACTGGAATGTGACCCCTAATCCTACTGAAGATAGATCTACTCATTCAGACAAAACTCACTCTAAAAGTAGGGAAGTTATTCACCAGTTTTCCAAAGACTTAAATCTTAGAGACATATGGAGAGATAGAAACCCTGGTGTATCTGCATACTCATGCTATTCTAGTACATACAAAACGTACAGTAGAATTGATTTATTTCTGGTTTCTGCAAGTCTTGTAAATAGAGTTAAGGACTGTGTGTATGATAGTATCCTAATTTCAGATCATGCTCCTAATAGTTTGATTTATGTAGACCCAGGTCGGATGCGGGACCCCCCTAAGTGGAGGTTTGAGCAGAGATGGCTCCAGGACCCTGAGCTGATAACTTTTTTGGAAGAACAAATAGACACCTATTTTGCTACAAATACGGATGAAACATCGGCAACTATAAGGTGGGAAGCATTTAAGGCTTTTATTAGGGGACAGATTATAAATTTTACGAGCTCCAAAACAAAGAAAAACAAACAAAAAGTTATATTACTGGAATCAAAAATTAAAGCTATGGAAGGTTCTTACTTTAAGAAGCCTTGTCCTAAATTACATCAGGAAATATTATTATTACGTGCACAATATAATGAAATATCCGCTTCCAAAGCAGCAGCTAATTTGTTAAAGCTCAAACAAACTATCTTTGACCAGGGTGAGAAGTCTGGCAGGGTTCTAGCCTGGCGCATTAAACAAATGCAAACTGAAAGAGCAATCAACATGTTAAAAAATTATGTTGGGGAGACGATAGAAGACCCTATCCAAATTTGCGAGGCATTTAGAGATTATTATGGTAAATTATATAGCTCCGAGACAAATCAAGAAGATGTAGTTGAGAGCTCCTTTTTGGATGGAATTAATATTCCTAAAATTCGAGAGGAAGACAGTAAAAAGCTGGGGGCAGATGTGAGTATTGGTGAGATTTTGGAGGCAATGAGTAATATGAAGTCTGGAAAAGCTGCAGGGCCTGATGGTCTGCCGATAGACATTTATAAAAGATTTGCGGGCAGATTGGCGAGACCCCTCTTGGACATGTATACTGAATCTTTTGAAGAGGGAGTATTGCCTCCCACTTTGAGAGGAGCCCTCATTATACTTTTGCCAAAACCTGGTAAATCAAATGATAGATGCGAAAATATGCGTCCAATCAGCCTCTTAAATTCTGATCTTAAGATACTTTGCAAAATACTTGCAAAGAGACTAGAACTTATTCTACCTGAAATTATAGATGAGGACCAGAATGGGTTCATGGTGGCCCGCCAGGGTTTTCACAATGTAAGGAGAGTATTGGATTTATTGCATGTCCAGGAGGGGGCGCCAGATACAGCCTTTTTATCTCTCGATGGGGAAAAAGCTTTCGACCGCGTAGAGTGGCCGTTTCTATTCGAGCTTCTTGGTCGATTTGGCTTGGGGGAGAACTTTTGTAAATGGGTAAGACTGTTGTATAACGATCCATATGCAGAAATACTAACCAACAATAATATATCTAGACCGATTAGGATCCATAGAGGCTGTAGACAGGGATGCCCTTTATCACCACTCTTATTTTTGATCGCAATTGAACCATTTGCAATTGCTGTAAGGGAACATACACTAATTACAGGTATTAATATAGAAAATCTAGAGCACCGCATATCTTTATATGCTGATGATGTAATATTATTCCTGAAAAATTTGGAGATATCTGTCCCAGCTATTCTGGATCTAATAACTTCGTATGGTCGCATATCTGGCTACAAAGTAAACAACTCTAAGTCATCCATTATGCTTCTGAACTCGGAAGAAAGATCAAACCCTCCCGGTCATGTTCGTCACTTCAGACCAGTAAATGCCTTTACTTATTTGGGAATCCAAATCGTGCCAAGGTTGGAAGAGGTTGTGAATGCCAATTATGACCCAATTTTAGCCACAATCGAAAATTCAATTAATAGATGGTCAAGTCTTTCAATATCTTTGATCGGCAGAATTAATATACTCAAAATGAATGTACTTCCCAAGCTATTGTATTTATTTCAGAACGTACCCTTGTCACCTCCACCAAACTTCTTTTCTAGAACCAGGAAATTGTTTACCAACTTTATTTGGAACAATAGACGTCCTAGACTTAGATTGTCCTTACTTTATCTACCCTATGATAGGGGAGGATTACAGTGTCCTAACTTGCTGTGGTATTTTTGGGCAGCTCAATTGAGAACACTAATGTTCTACTTTACAACGGATGCGGCGCCGGCATGGAAAGATGTGGAATCAAGCTCCTTGAAGTTACCACTCCCCCTTTATATTTACTCAGATACTTATAAAAACCTAAAAAGAATTACAAGCAATCCTATAGTTAAAACAATGATTGAAGTCTGGCATGAGGTTAATATATTTTTGGGAGAACATCCACGTCTCTCTCGCTTCAGCCCAATATGGGGTAATAATCAATTTGTGCCAGGTAGAGCTGATGGGGGGTTTAAATTGTGGGCTGATAGGGGAATAGGTCAATTAAGGGATGTATTTGAGAGGGGTCGGGGGAGTATGCTCTCGTTTGAGGAACTGGTCATTAAATATGATATCCCTCGCAAACACTTCTTTAAATATCTGCAACTGAGGGACTTTATTAGAACTAATCTGGGGCAATCCATGCTGGCCCCATCCATGTCTGTGCTGGAGAAAGCTTTGGTTAATGACCCATTCGGAAGGGGGTTAATATCAGATTTCTACGCCCTATTGGTTGACTTTTCTCCGGAATCCTCGGAAGATAGGCTTAATGCCTGGAGAACAGATATTCAGGAGGATTTAACAGTGGAACAATGGAGTACGGCTTGTGCACAAGCTCAATCCCAGACTGGGAATACTCGTCTAAAACTTCTACAATACAATTGGCTTATGAGAGTGTACATTACACCAGTGAAACTTAATAAGTATAATTGTAATATTCCAGATGTATGCACCAGATGCGGTGAAGATAGAGGCACATTGTTCCACTGTCTATGGTCCTGTCCAAAATTGATTGAGTTTTGGGGGAAGGTCGGGCAGGAAATACAGAAGATTTTGTCAATAAATATTGTACCAGAACCAAAGTTCTTCCTGCTCGGTCTATATCCGGAGGGACACAAGATAAAGCGTAATGAACAAATGTTTATAGATATATGTCTTTTACAAGCTAAGAGAGTGATAGCATTGACCTGGAAGAGGCCGGACAAACCAAGTATTACACAGTGGTTCAGAGAATTGTCTTTATGTCTACCTTTGGAAAAGATTGCATACATTCTTAAGGACAAACAAGAAATGTTTCAGGAGGTGTGGGGCCGTTTTATGAGATACATAAAGAACAATAATTTGTCACATCTAATGGATGGAGCTGAAGAGGAGTAGTGCTGTTGTTGTTGTTGTTTTTTGTTTTGTTTTGTTGTTTTTGGTTATTGTTGTTTTGCTTTCTTTATATCAGTAATTGTCTTGTACTGTTCATTGTTGTTTTTTGTATATGTGTATTGTCATTTGTGTGTAAAAAGGAAAATAAATATATTGTTGAAAAAAAAAAGAAAGCCTACTTTCCTTAGTGGAAGCACTCTGAGCCCCCCACCACATGTATAAACGGATTTTTTTGGCCAAAAAGGGATTTTGTTTCCAAAAAAAATACTTTTAGTTACTCCAATGCGCCCTCTACCGATATTGCCCAGAGAATACCCTCATAGAGAATATTTTTCCTCCGGTGAAAAAAAATCCCTTTCTGGCCAAAAAGTACCTTTTATACGTGTGGTGGGGGGCTCAGAGTGCTTCCACTAAGGAAAGTAGGCTTTCTAATGACACAACCCGCCTTTGTTTTGGTGAGTACTGAGTAGCAAAAACGTTCTTTTTATTGTCTCCACCAGGCAGAAGGCATGGGGAGAGAGTATGTTTTGCACTCCGTCCGTGTGTGCGTCCGTCCTTCCTTCCTTCCGTCCGTCTGTTACCAGCTAATCTCCGGCACCGTTGGCCCGATCCATGCCAAACTTTGCACACACACTCTCTGGATGCCAACGACGAACCTCTGCCCCAAATATTCCTCAACGGCCTGTTATAGCGCCACCATGAGGCCAATTTAGGCAAAACACATTTCTGTAGATTACTCGTACACATTTTATCCATACATCACACAATTCGGTATACACTATCTCCATAGTCATGTGATCAACACGGATCTGCACCATTTCCCATCTTCCTTCCTGATTGGCTAAGATTCGCTTCCAAAGCTCACATGATTGGTCCGTTTCGAACAAAATGCCACAAATCACAAACAGTGTGCAATTTCCGTGAAATTATACACGCACATTTCCACTAGGCTGAGGACGACATGACACAATTTATTTTCCAAACCAGCCTCATGGTGGCGCTATAACAGGGCAATTCCTGTTTTTACCTATAACTGCATCGATCTGTGTACAACTTTGTATGCGCACTCCCTAGAGGCCATGGAAAAACATTTTACCTGCATCCCTCCACATCTGCCGGTTATAGCGCCACCATGAGGCCGATTTCTGCAAAACACATTGTTTATATTAGTCGTACAGATTTCATCCAAATCTCATGCAAATCGGTATACATGATCTCTGTAGTCATGTGATCAAGACAAGTCTGTTTGATTTCTCAGATTCTACACTGATTGGCTAAGATTGCCTTCCAAAGTCTTCAGGAGTTTTGTACAAAATGCTGCACATGTCCTGCTCATCCAGAATTCTATCCTCAGAGATGCTATGAGTGATCTGGCTCTGCATTTCCTCAACAAAATGAAGAAAATTGTTGCAAAAAACAAACAAACATGTTTATATCACTCCTAAACATTTTGCCAAACATCACACACACTCCTATCCTCCTGGTGGAGACCTGTGCCCAGAAGGGCACTTTTTCTAGTTTACGCTAAAAACGAGAGGCTGGTCTGCATTCATGCGAGCCCCGGAAGTTGATATAGTAACATAGCTCTAAATGCAATGCATTAGAGCTATGGACCAGAGCTAGGCAGAACCAGGCCTTGGGTGGGTTGGGTAGCGATGTGCTGTGTCTGGAAGAAAGTCAGAGAGAGACACATTTTGAATTGATTTGAGACAAAGAGAGACACAGAGAGAGACGAGCAAAAGCAGCAACAACGGTAACAACAATATTGACAATTGTGACAGCACAGGCTCAGAGTTATTTCCACAGAGCCACCTGCCATGACTTCATTGTAAAAAATGCCCGTTGAAATAAAAGCAAGAAATGGGCAGATAAAAACATCTCATAACAGCTCCGCCTCTCCTTCTGAATGTGTGTGAAGGGATAGCTGATTCCAGGTGTTTAACCCATTAAAACCGCTGGAAAGCATCTGTGTCATTTTATACTTTGGCTATTTGGCTAAATTGGCTATGAGCTTGTAGATCTGATTTAGATATATATAATTGTTTTTAAAGTGAACCTTTTTAACTTAAATCTTTGCTTCTGGGGTGCCCTGGAACGACATACAGATTTACAGGTGTAAAACAGTAGGTGAAATTTGGTTTTGTGCAAGCTCCAACGTTTGATTGTTTCCAGACACAGACAGAGGGTTATCAAAACAGAGACAACAAGGTAGCTACGTACATATTTACACAGGTTTAGAAATAGCAGCTGGTATACACGGTCCATGACATAAACAATAGTGCCAGAACAGTATCAGTGTGTTGTACATCAGATTAAGGTGCAGAGTATGTATCGGCAAGTATTAAATTCAACCACCTAGTCCACAAAAGTTAGCTTTGCAGTTATAATCAACAGGTAAGTCCATGATGAAAGCAAAAGTCCAAGGCCGGCCTGATGACAGGTGGTGGTCATGCCTTGTTCGACAGACTGATAGCCGGGTGGAAGCTGTTCATAAAACTAGTGGGCTGGCCCTTGATACTATGGTATCAATGGCCGCCTTGCCCGGCTGCGGTCGTTGTAGGGGTTTGAACATTGATTGATTGATTGATTGATTGATTGATTGATTAACAGTTTGCAGAATTACAGTACATTTCAAGTACAACTCAATACAAAAACTGTTAAAGGAGAAGTCCATACTAGAGGCTTTCTTGATTGATTGATTGATTGATTGAAGAATTTATTAACAGTTTGCAGAATTACAGTACATTTCAAGCACAAACTCAATACAAAGGCTGTTAACTGTGAGTGGACGACCCAATTAAGCATTACACTTGTTTCCAATAGGGTCCACCATGTTCAAATCATCAAAACATTTAGAGACGTACAAATAGACAATTCTATAGACAGAACAGGAATTCATCATAAAGGAGGTAAAAAGGGAAAAGAAACATATACAGTGAGGGGGAAAAAAAGGGGTGGGCGGTGGGGGGGATTCACGTTCAGCTCCGTTAATTTGTTTGTTTTCCTTGGAGGAGCTGCGTTGGGTCCCCAAGTCGGCTCCGTGGCCGTACCTTGAGTTGGCTGTGTGGCCTTTATTTGTAGTTGTTACGTCCCCACCAAAGAGGTCCAGGTGTTATTTTGTGCAAAAGCGCATTATTGGCTATTTCCCCTACCATAAGTCCTCAATTAATTGAATTGAATTGCATTGAATTGAGTGGGGCATTGGGGTGTTGTGCTATTTCGCTTATGTCCATTGCTCAAAAATCATTTTTTTAAAAATATATCCTCTCTTCATAATGTAAATAGTATCCCAAGCAGCACACTTTACTACTTATTTCGAAACCCAACCCCCATTGAGGGCCTATAGTAGGGCAAATAGCCAATAATGCACTTTTGCACAAATTAACACCTGGACCTCTTTGGTGGGGACGTAACAACTACAAATAAAGGTAAGAAAGCCTTCTAGTACTGAGTGGACGACACCATAAAGCATTACACTTGTTTACAATAGGGCCCACCATTTTCAATTCATCAAACAGGGTTTGAACAGATTGTGGCTGTAGGTTTATCTTTTCTCGGGCAATGTCGTTTCCATACCAGGCTGTATGGACAGGATGGAGTTGTTGTAATTCAATCTGACGATGCGGAGGCTAACTCTGTACTTCTTCAGGCGGCGAAACCTATACTCCTGAGTCCTGTGCAATACTTTCTGCTGTTTCCAAAGGCATTGTGGTTGTGCAGTTTGACTAACTATGCACTAACTACCCCATGACACCAGGACTTTATATGTGGGCTTAAAGGTCAAACTGCTGCATATAATGACAGTCAAGAGGTACAGTCTACGTTCAAGAAAAACAATACACTACGTTAAGCAAGGGGTCTTTAAATAAAACAGGAATAACTGAGTTAAGTTCTTATCAACACATACATGAGAAAGGAGGTGAAGATGAGTGAAAAGCAATTCTAATTCTTTGTTGTCATCCAAATGAAGTACATTGTTATACTGTTGTTACAGCTTATTTGTACCCAGATCACCTGGAGTGGAATATACACATGAAAAATGTTTATACACTGTTAACAATCACATTAGTTTCAGACACGCCACCTGGGAAAAGATCTCTAGGCATCACATAAAAACACCTGATATAAAGGTTTGTAATCATATAGGGTGCCACCGTGCCAGTTGAAAGCGCATGCTGTGCATAAGAGGTAATTAACCGTGATTCAGTAATGACCACAGGCTATAAATGCATCACCAGAGAGGATGGGGCAAAGCGTCAGCGATCATTGAAAAACCACACCCGTGTGAAGTGATTTTGGCCCATCACAATTTGCATCCTCACCTATGTCTTCAATGTTTGTGTTTACACATGTTTGTGCTTACAGACTTTTGCCTTCAATGTTTGTACATAGCAAAAACAATGATTCAACGCTATCCCAAACGGCTGCAGAGACACTCATTCATTCATAAGCTAGTTCAGGTCCAGGATACCACCTATTTAAATGTATAATCACCACTCACCAGGAAAAAGGCTATAGCGTAATCGGCCGTCCAACTTAAACAATTACATTGCTCCTATCCTTCCATTATATGTCTGTGTGGTCTCAATCTAGTGTGGTCTTATCTCAGTCCAGTCAGACATGTGCTCTATTGAGCACAACTTGTTGGTGTTGAAAACCCCATCTAATTGCCTTGTTATGATTTGGATAAATATGTAACCGCACACTGATATTTGGTAGCTTTTCATTGAGAAAACTCTACACTAACACTAGGTCTTCTTCAGGTCTTTCCAGTCCTGAGGAAGACCAGTTGTCAGTTGTGGTTCAAATGTTGGTTGTCTGCTGCTTTGCAGAGTAAAATCTTCAGAGCATAGCATACAGCTGTTTTCTTTTGATACGAAATAATTTGTTTTGCACCAGCGACTACATGGATGGGCATAACGCCACCTTTCTTTTTTCTCTTCAAATTTTTATCCCACGATAATAATGTAACCCATTGTTTCACCCAGTGTCAATTATCTAATGTTATGTTATCCTGGAGACTGCCTCTGCCAACCTGGGGAGAGCAGCAGACTGACCTCATGCTTCCTTCAATGCATGAGGAGTCCAAATTGCTTCTTTTCACCTGACAGGGGAGAGTTTCCCCGGTTGGATGTAGAGTGCCACCTTTCTGAATCAGCTTTTCATGGAGACTCGGATGTCTGTGTGTCTGTAAAACACTGGGCCGACCAGTGCGCTGCCAGTAGGCCACATATGTACTTCCACAACCCCCATATTGTTTTATACTTTAGGAAATAATTAACATTTAATCTTTTAATGGAAGTCAATGAGGTTCATATCGAGCTTTAATCTTTCCCGAATTTGGATTCCCCCCAAGGGCAGTGGCCACAGTGACTGTTTCTGTTGTGTCTGACATGACATCAGTGCTGACGGGGCCCACGAGAGCTGCATTTCTTATTCTTCCAAAATAAATACAAGACTGTCATTCCAGCTGTCATTGTGGGATCGCTAAGGCGATCACACTAATGTTATCTTAAGGCCTAGTATTTATTTATTACGCCCTGTTTTTTGGCCCCTAACTAGTCCTTCATACTTTTAGGTAAAAACTCTGTTCCAACTGTACAACGTTCAGCCTACTTAGGACATGTCGGCTACCATTAGAATTCTTGAAATAATTTGTACTTTTAGAGATATTTGTCAGTCTCCACCAGGCCGAAGGCATGGGGAGAGAGTATGTTTTGCACTCCGTCCGTCCATCCGTGTGTGTGTGTGTCGTGTCCGTCCGTCCGTGTACAGCTAATCTCCGGCACCGTTTCCCCTGTTCGATGCCAAACTGTGCACACACACTCCCTGGATGCCAATGACGAACCTCTGCCACAATCTTTCCACAACGGCCTGTTATAGCACCACCACTTTCACTTTTAGTTTCCCCTTTCATTTCAATGGGGCCTCTGAAACACGGACCGAGTTGACAAAAATGGTACCAAATTATAATGAGCATTAGTGAGGACCAATAATATGAAGATAGGTTGAAAATGGGTGAATGCGCCCTTTAATACTATATCAACATTCTTAGTGATCCCACAGTTTCTTCAGGAATAGTACTTTCTAGTTATAAATTATTATAAAATCTTTAACAAAACCAGGCCTATTTGAAATTATATAAAGATTTGCTCTCCGAATGTATTAATTCCCCCTGTTTATATGTTCTGTTTGTCACACTGCAGCTGTTTCACAACACTGGATCAACTGTTCAATTTGATGTGAACACGGCTTAGTGACTGTGTAATTATTGCATAGACTTGAAATAAATAGGCTTCCTTACACATCATCAAAATGAGTAACAAATGACACATGGCATGTGAATAGCTGTTCATGGTGTTTATCATCTCAATGTCAGTCCCTACAGCTGTAATGGCTTGACCCCTTATGTTCTCAGCCTCTAATAAGATGTTGCCTTTTGATGCGGGCACCCAGATGCTGGCGAAGGTGTAACAAATTGTTTTCTGCCTCCATCTGTCTATTGCCACTTGGCTCAGCAGTCCCACCATGTCAGTGGGAACAGCGATCACACAGGTCTGTGCGAGGGCTGTTTACAGATGGCTACAGTCCATCAGGGTCTGACTCAGGAGGGAACTGACATGAGTTCACACCGGGATGTCCCAGCAGTATTTTCTCACTCTGCAGATGGAGATGTAATATCACAGGCCTGGACCGCCACCACTTACATGGCAGCGATTCAGGCAGCCTTTTGGAGAATCAGTAATGAGGTTTGCTGGAGCTACACACAGGAGCCCGACATTATGCATTTCAAAGACTCAATTTACTGTAAGTGGTGGGCAGCTGAAAGGGTGCTGTTATCATCCTCGGAGATTGGAGCCCAAGGAAATAACGTTACCTTCTTGATCCTTTACGTCCCTCTTCTCTGCAACAGACCCAACAGATTCTCTGTAGTAGAGACAGGAATTACTTTCCTAGTATGGACGCCTTGAAAAATGTACATTGGTGATTTAAACAGAAGGTATGTGATTAGATATTTTGATAGAAGAGTGTTTATCCTGGTAGCAGACATCAATATCTGTGACACGGAGTTCAAGATTAAACAATGACAGATTGTATTGTACGGCTCATACTCGTGTTTCTGCAAGTCTCCCTTTTCTCTTCAGACTGGAGTAGAATAAAGTAGGCCTAATGCAATATTTGACTTGATGCAGCTTGAAGATCCTTTGTGAGGCAGTATGGTAGAGCAGTCATCTGTTCGATGTACACAAACAACTCACAACGCATTTGAGAGATTTGTTGTAGAAGATAGCAGATATATACAAGCTCACTGTGCATCTTGTCTGTGACGTGTTGTGAGCTTATAGATCTGCCATTTTTTGTTTGTGACACTAACGTATGGTGGAGCATGTATTGATAGTCAGGGAATATTATCAGAATAGTGTCAAATTTGGGAATACATTTCTTACCAAGAATTTTCTTCTCCAATGTGTTTGTAAAGGTGTCTACTAACAATATATCCCACATTGGTTTCTATTCAACCACCCTAAGGGAACTTTTGACAGCTGCTGAAAGTTGGAGTACCATCAACAACCAATATACGACAAAATATGTTCTAAATTTCATTAACTAGGGGGTTTTCATGATTCTGAATCTATTCCAAGCATTAGTTTTGCACGAAAAACACTCCTAGGCCTAAAAACAGCCATAGCCGTCATCACAAATGTGATGAGGTCAGCACATTTGGGCACATTTGGGCAAGTGGCTATGGCCGAAAACTAATGCTTGGAATGGGTTCAGAATCATGAAAACCCCCTAGTTTGACATGTCACATGCTACTTAAAGTATAATGAAATTTAGAACATTTTGCCATATATTGGTTGTTGATGGTACCTCAACTTTCAGCAGCCGTCAAAAAATCCCCTAGGGTGGTTGAATAGAAACCAATGTGGGATATGTTAGTAGACACCCTTACAAACACATTGGTGAAGAACATTCTTGGTAAGAAATGTATTCCCAGATTTTATTAATATCCCCTGACTATGAGCATTTACAAGACAAACTTTCACAGCAGGATGCAAAGATTAATACATGCTAGATTGCTAGGCCATTGAAAGAGCATAATTTATTTAGAGATCAAATACATTGCTGCATAAATTTGGGCTGCATTAATCATGCTGTGATAATCACGCTGTGAATGCAGCCCAAGACAATGAGCTGCATGCTGCATTGATTCTCCTTCCTCTTTATTATTGCTATTGGAAGTGAAATAATAAAACAATATCATGAACTTTGCCGGATGTATCCTACGAGAATGATTAATTATGAAAGGAAATTGATCAGAGAAAGAAATCAGTCAGAAATGTAGTGAACAAGGGTTTGCTGGTAAATTCATTTGGCAATTTGTAAGTTCACCCTTAGTTAGATTCCATTTCCTGTCTTTTAGGCATATTCTGTGAGTCTATACTGTGTATGTTTTGCTATAATGTAAATAGTGCCGTTAATATTTTACTTTTGTGTTGTTTGCAGCATTGACATTTCTAATAACTTGTCGTCCTTCTATCTATAAAGATATTTTGAAATCTCAATGGGGGCTTGTTAAATAAAGGTCTGTTAAATAATGTCCACTGTTGGGGCAGACATACGATCACAGTGACCTCGACCTTTGACCACCTACTTGTAATCGGTTCATACTTAATTAAGTCCAAGTGGACATGATGTGTGCCAAATGTCATGACATTTCCTCAAGCCGTTCCTGAAGTATTGCATTCATAATGTTGGGACAGATGGACGGACGGACAACCCCCAAAATGCAATGCCCCTAGCCACGGCTGGCCACCGGGGAAGGCATAAGAAAGAGCAAAACTACTTGCTAAACAATATTCGTATTTGCACATTTCAGAAATATACTGTAGGTCCAACCAGTCCAGATTATGTTCAATAGTATTATTGTGCCACACTATCTACTGTACACAGGTCTCTCCTAGAAAACTATAATCAGGAAATGGTATTTTGAGAGTATTTTATTTCCATGACGTAATGATGTGTTTCCGAGTGAGCTGTGCCCAATGTGAGTGAGACTGTAACGCACTGGAGCTCTCCAACCTACCTTTACACACCATGCTTCAGTACTTACACATCTTCTTCAGTGCTATAAGCACTTATTTTGGACTATAAAGTAAATAATTAAGGCAGTCCTGAATCAAGTGTTTGTTACCGCATTGTCTATTTCTGGGTACAGAACTAGTGAGATCGTGTACAGATTCTCTCTCTGGCTCTGTGCCAACAGACAGCATACAGGCAGCATACACTATGCAAACACACAAGTCTCATTAATCAAGTCTTGCAAGTGTTGACTGACACCACCAGAGCTCCCTGGGAAACTATCACGCCGGAATCTGTCTTCAGGCAGAACAGAACAGCCTATAGCTTGAAGCAAGCATGAAACTCTGTGCTTTTGATTGGGTTACTTAGTATTGCTTACCCAAAGCAGCAAAGCGATAAGCTTGTGTCCTAGTTTTTGAAGTTCTTTGTCAGCAATAAAGGTATAGGCTATAACTTTTTCCATTGGTTGTCTTCAGAACTGTCAGCTGACGAGAACATTTACTGATTAGAGGCTTTGTGGTTTCAACCAACAGATGATGACAGAATCCCAGTGGGCCCTGCAGTGTGGTATGTACACTGGGCGACTGTGGCTCAAGAGGTAGAGCAGGTCGTCCAATGATCCATGGGTCGGCGGTTCGAATCCCGGCTCCTCCTGGCTACATGTCGAAGTGTCCTTGGGCAAGACACTGAACCCCAAATTGCTCCCGATGTGCTGGTTGGTACCTTGCATGGCTTCCGCCACAATCAATGTATGAATGTGTGTGTGAATGGGTGAATGTAATGCACAATCTATGTAAAGCGCCTTGGATAAAGGCACTATATAAATGCACCATTTACCATTTTACACTGACTGTAATGCCAGCCATGGTGACAGGCAGCACGTGTGAGAGATGGGAGGGAAAAAGGACAAAAGTATTGATTCCCAAGGGTATTACAAGTGGGTCCCCAAATAATAATAGTAGCCTATGTTGTTTTTTTTGTTTTTTTTAATATTTTTTATCCCACGATTTTTATAACCCATTTTTCACCCTGTGTCAATTATCTAATGTGATCCTGAGCTCTACACACCCTCCGCCAACCTGGGGAGAGCAACGGACTTGAACTCATGCGTCCTTCATGCATGAAGGAAGTCGCTCCTTTACACCTGACAGGGGGGGTCCTGGTTGGACGTAGCGCGTGGAAGGAACACGTTATTCCAACCAGTTCCTTTCCCCTCCATCAGGCGCCCCGGCTGCCCAGGGGGAGGCAGTTTAGAGACCAGGATTACTGCATGTTTTTTGTGAGGGTACCTACCCTAGGGGACATGGGGAGAACATGCAAACTCCACACAGAAAGGCCCTTTCGCCAACCCCGCCTCGGGTATGGGCACTGATGACGCGGAGGAGAGGACACGCCACCAGCGCCCAGTATGTTGTTTTTAAAATAATAATTTTGCTGAAATTATTAGTTCCATCGATCCAAGCCAGAACACAATTGATTGATTGATCATTAAAATACGTGGGCCAAAAACGCTTTCAATATTTTCAAGTGGGCCCTGATCCAGAAAAGGTTTGAACCACGTCTAATGCAGACAGTTATGTGGAGATTGGAGAGAAGTAGAACGAGTGTGGGCTGAGAGATATAGATAGACAGTGAGGTGTGTGTGTGTGTGGAGGGCGTGGATCATGGCAATATTTTCTGTTTAGTTCTTATCTGTGATATGAAACATCTCACCTTTGTATTAGAAAGTTTTGACACATCTTACAGTTAGCTTAAGCGGGCTACTACTCCCCCAGGAGTTGCAAACTCATAAAAGTGTTACTGGAAAATAGAACAAAATAGGCCGTCTCCCCTGAAATGACTTGGGTTTCAAAGGCAGCTTTGAGACTCGGGGCAGGAGGAGGCGGCAGGGCTCCCCGGTGGATCGCATTCACAGAGGGGATGGTTGGAAGACAGCGTGCACACACACAGGCAGCAGACACCCCACCCTAAATTTTCCCCATTCCATGCACCCCTCTCTTAACATTATATGCTTCAAATCACCAGCAGGCGACCATATTTAACTTCCCCAGGGAACTGTCAATGAGCAGGTCACTGGCGTACTGCTTCATCGTTTGTGCATGTTGAAAGAGGAAATGGAACATGGTAGAGAATGTAGTAGTGCAACACTGACTGTGCTTTTGAAGCATCCTATAACCCTGGAGACCATGTGCTAGGAAATGTAGCCTTCTAGCAGATTTCCCTAGAAGTGCCGTTCCGCTGAATTCCCCTGTTTAAAATCCAATTCAAGAATCAAGCGATGGTTCTGAAGCAATGGTCTTATATGAATATGTAATATATATTATGGATGTTGTTTGCACTGTGTGCACTTGCCCAATTCTCATAAAATCCCTTACTTTAAAAGTGTCAAGATCCCCAGAGAATATTCAGTCGAAAGACATTTACATAACCTTTTTCCCCCTTTCAATGCAAAAATATAATACCTTTGAGGCCCAGTTCATGCATTTACTGTATACTGCGTCTGAGCATAAAATTGGACCTCTGTCCAATTTTACACTTTGATTTAAATGACTGTAACACTCTGGATATTGCAGTGTAAATTTGCTTAATAAAGGCTTTACATTTCTAATCTTCTATTGTACAATATTTACAGTCTACAAGGCTAATATTTCAGCGAGCTTCTTCTGCCGGGTCGATGTTTGCTTTAGCCTAGTTGTGTGAGACTTGCGCTCCTTATTAGTTCTGGAACAGAATGGCTCAGGGATTCAGTCTTTACCTAGGGGCCTCAAAATCTCTGAGGCAGTACCCTCTGCCTTGTTAGACTGTCGAAACAGCTTTGTGACAGAGGGCAAAATGTCAATTGTATAATTTATTGACTATTTGAAACTGTATGTGCAATATGTGGCACCCAGTCACACCATGCCTGGGAAGTATATCAAGGTCTTGAGATGAAGCAATTTATTGTAATGGGCAGAATACTGTGGTGTATAGTTAGGGTGCCCAATGACCATAATTTTCAAATCCCAAAACCGGAACTCTTAAATGAAAGTGCATGTTCATGCATGATGCAGACATTCGGGCATGCACAACATAGATGTTTTCATCAAATTATTTTTTAGCAACACATTAAGGTTCAAGGTTCTTTATTGCTACTTCTTGTGTATAGATACATAAGTATGAGTATGCTTTTGGTCCAGGGGAAAATGAATAAGCAATTTTCTCAACACTGCTGGCTGGCTGTAGTTATAGGCCCTCATTTATCAACCGTGCGTACGCCAAATTATGGTGTACGCCGAAATTACCGCAATTTTCGGCATTTACCATTTGCGCCAACGTTTGATTTTGAACTTGAGCCAGGACAAAACTCACGTCTGGTCGGGAGCTGTCGTACGCTTTGTCCTCACCTGTTTTTCTGTCGTAGAACAGCGGAGCAGCATTGTCTGAACTGCTGACACGCTGTCACAGGCATCTAAACATATGTTTTCACTCCTAAAATGTTAATATAAAACTGTATGTATATACATGTAAAAAGAAAAAGAAAAAGAGAGATTTCCAACTTTACAAGTAATTAAAATCGCGCAATTAAAAACAATATAACATGTTTACAATGTATTAGTTTGTGCTTAATCAAACAGTGCTTTACTGGCCTTGTTATGCGAGCGCACTTGTGAGATGATTTGGGAGCGCATCGCATGCGGCATGAGCGTGACATCAGATGCCTATAGAATCACTGTGATATTATTTTAAAAAAAAGGCACATGGACTGCACGCCTTTATTTCCAAGTGACAATGACAATCATACAGCTTGCCTATTTGCAATTGTAGCAGGCTATAGGCGTAAGGGGCTTAATCATTCACCATTTAAATAAGCGCTTTGACAGTTCAGATAAAAGCGAGATCATTTTCGGGGGTCGGGAGGCGTGCGTCGCCAGCCCAGGCCAGCACATACCGGCACACATGCAAACCTTCATCCATATGTTTATGATTCGTTCATCAATGATCAAATCACTCCATAAACGTTGATTATGACTGCCTTGACGACATGGTAGCCTATCTCTCATGCAGGCATCACTGACTCACCCACAGGACTTATCACAGCAGTGCGCAGTCTCACTGATCGCCTTCGCCGTGCACTGCGCACGAATGGGTAAAATTATTATAGGCCTACAAACGTATTCCATTCATGGCGATGCGATGTGTCATGTAGCCTTGAGGTGCGTGCGTGCGTGCGTGGACATTACAGAAAGGCAAGCGAGGTGAGAGGGAAACAGGTGAGAGGGAATTATTTAATTCATGCAGGTGTTCGTTCTTTATTTATTTAAGATACAACACACCAGTTAGTTGGGCTTGCAAGTTGTGTGTGTGTGTGTGTGTGTGTGTGTGTGTGTGTGTGTGTGTGTGTGTGTATGAGAGAGGGGGGTGAGGCGGGCAGTACGTTTTTCCTGTATCCATGGTTTCCAGGTCGTATTGCAGTTGTTCATGTCGCAAAAACGAGGGCGAGGCTTGATTTCACAGGGCGTGCCAGATTGATTTCAGCCGTCACATTTATCACTGCTAGGAATGAAATTAGGAAGAAACAGTTGTCTGCGATCACTTTGTAAATGCCGACCCGACGTGGGTGTACTACGAATCCTACACTCGAATTTGGGGCAGATTTTACACTCGATTGATAAATGAGGGCCATAGTGCTCAGTGTGAATGGCCCTTTTAGGCTGCTCAACAGTGCCACTTTAGGTCACCCAGCGGTATTGCAGCTGTTCGTACCCCAAACATACAGAAAGTGCCTGTTGCTTGCAGCTATATTTTCTGTACAATTTTTCACTTACAAACTTCTCTTCAACTGGGATTTCCGTGAATGGTCCATAGATTGTATGTAGAACATTTCACACAAATTGCTCAAAAATCCAGGCAGAAAATCAGGTTTAAAAATCTGAGGGCGGAGCTTACTGGTCAAAGTGACAGATGTGTTCCGCATGAGTCAGGGTACATGTCTAAACAAGGTCCATGGATTTTGGCCAAACGAGGCAATTATGCCTGTTCTCAGTTTTCATTTTCAAACAATTGCTATAGTGCCCCCCTGGTAAGACTGGTTTCAGTGATATTTGGACCCTCTCTACCCTCTCTAGACTAAAGACTAAATCAAAATCTGCTGAAAAAATGAACACTGAACTGGCCACCATCCAAATCTGTGTATGTCACATCAGGGCAAGCTGTGTCGTCTAACAGTGCGTTTTAACAGAGAGCGACAGACAGACGAATCTTCCGGAAGTGCATTATTTGTCTATGGGACTTCAAAACTCTCGGACAGTTGGCCTGCACGTATACAACTGTGCATGATGTTCCTTGATAGTTGTTTTGAATCAGGGTAATCTTCTCTGGGATACCGTAATGCCTCAGCAGCTTCCACAGAGTCTCTCTATCCAGGGATCATCTGGAGCTACAGAAAGATATAGTTGGGTATCATCAGCATAGAAATGAGTCAAACTCAGCTAGATTGACAAAATAACTTCTGTTTGATAGGTAGGAGGAAAACCAGGACAGGGCCGTACCAGACAAGCCTATCCAGTGCTCCAGACACTGTATTAAAATTGAATGATCAATCGTGTCGAATGCAGCCGTTAGATCTAGAAGTAAGAGAACGGATACATTTTTCTTGTCAGCAGACACCCTAAGATCATTAATTACTTTTACAAGAGCTGTTTCTGTGCTGTGACCTTTCCTAAAGCCAGATTGGAATTTGTTATGCACATTATTGTTCTGTAGAAACACATCCAATTGATGAAAGATTTCTAAAACCTTGCCCAGAAAGGGCAGATTAGAAATGGGTCGATAGTTACCCAACACAGAGGGATCAAGATTGTGTTTTTTGAGTAAGGGCCTAACTACAGCCGTCTTCAGTGAGTCTGGAAAGACGCCTGATTGTAGAGAGCTGTTTACAATTTTTAGGATATCTCCAATCACACTGTCTAAAACCTCTTTGAGAAAGGTGGTGGGAATTGTATCCAATGAACAGGAGGATGAAGTCATCCGTGATATGGTTTTGCGGAGTTCGTCTTCATCAATTGCGCAGAATGACAAGAGGCGATAGCCAATGAAATTCATGATCGCTCGCCGTTGTTCTTCCGCTGTTAAAACGCACTGTAAGTCTTTTGGTTCCAGTAGTATTATAGTACCATGACTGTTGCAATCATGAGGGGGCAGACACCAGGATTCTGGTTCATGTATGTACGGCATGCACTGGAGCAACGAGCAAACACACCTGCAAGGACTCCGGTGGCCGGGTGGCACCCATGTTGTGACGTCATCATATCCAAAATCGTCCTCGCACACGCACGCAATCAAAAGCATTTTTTCGGATGAACTCTAATCCGATCTTGCGAGTGGGAAACCATGTTGAGATGATGCTCTGGACTGAAGCCCGGTGCATATCACACAATTACTTCCCCCTCAACCAGGCTCAAAGAGCAGACACAAAAACAGTGACATTTGTATAATTTGTTGCGCCCCCTATGGGTGGAAGTGAAATCGCATTGGCTCTATGTTTATTAGTGGCTCCTCAATGATAAAAAATTGGGACAGATAGGATGCCGTGTTTATGATTTGATGCCATTTTTTCCCAAACGGACCCTCCCACAAATTTCAGAAGCCAATCACAGCCAATCCGCATGGAATATGACTAATCTGACTTATACATCTTGTATTGATCACATGACCAAAATCAGAGTGTGTGCCGATTTGTGTGAGTTGTTGACAACATTTTTAGGAGTAGTAATTAGGGTTAGTGTTTTGAAAATAAAATAACAAAATAAAAAATTGAAATCAGAAATGGGCAGGACCCCGCATAATTCTCAAAATAAAGTTTGAATCCCAAGGCTAGAATCCATCAGTAGGTCCTAAAGAAGCCTCATGCAAAATATGGCGCTTTTTTCCGCTTCGTTAATCAGCAACCCCACTAAGTAAACCCTAACCCTAACCCAAGTAAAATATTTTTTTAAATCAATCCTAAAAACAACCAGGAGTGAGGATAAAACTGGAGTAATTTGTACAATGCTGCCACATTTTGAACAAGTTGTAGTCTGTCAGTTATTTTTCTTTGGCAGGCTAGAAATAAGAGCATTGCAGTAATCAAGAAAACAAAAGCGTTGGGTCCAGTCTGGTATCAAACGGGGGGTCCTTGAAATGAAAAAGCTTCACAATCACTGCTGCAAGAGATTTCAGCTCCCATTATCCTTAACATGTCTTTAGAGAACATGAATGCGGTGAATGAGGCATTTCTGGCTGTAAGCATTATGGAGCACAACGTGATGCCATAGCAACACCATAGCAATCAGTACGCCATTTAAAAACAAATAGGTCTTTGTCCTGAGTTAACTCTTTGTCCTTTTCAGTCTGAAGGTTCTGGCCATGACAGTACAGTTTATTCAATAAGGTTTATTTGTCACTCACTCATACAGATGCACGCAGGGAAATGTTAGCTTGCTCTACAGTCTACAGATTGTTGTACTGTGACTGTAGGTTGCATTTACTATGAAAACCTGCATCTCCTGGCCGTTAGTCACGCCTTCATATATGGTCACGCCTCGTGGCATCACACCTCTATATATAGTCATGCACGCCTCCATATATGGTCACGCCTCATGACATCATGCTTCGTGACACGTCACGCCTCCATATATGGCCATCATATATTAAGATCACAACACTGACCTCATCTAAACCTGGATAACCATACTGTGTACATGGACAAGACTGGGTCATCACCTAGATCTGCATATAATGAGCCGGCCAGCTCTACATCTGACCTCAAACCTCAAACCCTTAGATCTTCATATATGGAGCTGACCTGTTCTGACATTCCAGCGTGTCCTCATCAAGACACGCTCCATATATGGCCAATACAGAATTCATTCCATATGTTGATCTGACCCCCCATGCCAAAGCGCCAGCGCTCGCCCAGCAGTCCGCCACCACCAAGGCAGACCTCGGTTGCTTCTCGCCCTCAGGGCGTCTTACTGGTAATACTGATACTGGATATAATACATTTAAAAAATATAGGACCAAGCAATAAGCCCTTTTAGGCTGTTCAACAGTGCCGCTTTAGGTCACCCTGCTGTCCGTACCCCTAACAAACAGACAGACAGACAGACAGACAGACAGACAGACAGACAGACAGACAGACAGACAGACAGACAGACAGACAGACAGACAGACAGACAGACAGACAGACAGACAGACAGACAGACCGACCGACCGACCGACCGACCGACCGACCGACCGACAGACAGACAGACAGACAGACGAGGCATGAGTTATGCCTGTTCAAAGAGTCTGTTAACGCTGCTTGCAGCTATATTATTTTGTACACATTACCACATCCCAGCCGAAAATCAGGTTTAAGCATTTTTCAAACTGCTCAAAATGGCGGAAAATCTGAGGGCGGAACTTACTGGTTAAAGTGACAGATGTGATCCCCATGAGTCAAGGCACATGTGGAAACAAGTGCCATATGGCTTTTGGCCAAATGAGGCATGAGTTATGCCTGTTCAAAGGTTTCCTTTTTCAAATGATTGCTATTTTGCATGACCCTCTACCATAGTTTCATAAACATGTGACGCTGCATGTATGTATTAGGGGCATAAAACTGCAATTTTAGTTGGCTCATAAAACATTTAAACATTTAACAAAACATTATTCATATAATTCAAAATGGTGGGTGAGCTAAAGGTCAAAAGTCAGTCGGGCATGGTCCCTTAATACAAATTATCATAAAATTGGCAATAGTGCAGGTATAGACTGTAGACAGGGAGTGGAATATATGTGTAGTATACAGAGACACTATGGAGCTTCAGTTGTGATGTGTGGCACAACCTACAGTTGTTTTTCTTCCAAGCATGTTATTTTTCTCCTGACCGGCGGGTGGTGAGGCTTTACTCTGTGGCTCTAATTGGTGGCGAAAGCAGCGGGATTCCTCCGCCAGATAAGCTACGGCCGCCTGGCTCGCTGCGGTGGGGTTGGTGTAGGTGGACCGTTGAATCCCTGAGCAGCATCAGAACCAGAACACTGTCTGCTTGGCTGCCACCGAACAGGCATCAGAAGAGAAGACACATGTGTAGACAGCAGACATGAAGCGTCGACAGCTACAGAGCATTCACATTTCAGAGGCCTTGCTTCACATAAAAATCACACCCGTGTGAACTGAGTGGTGTAACTCTGTGTGGGGGACCCACAGGAACGCGCCCAGGGTGCCGGCCCGGTTGCGGCGAGTTACAGTACTGTGTGGGGGAATTAGCAGACAACACACACTCTCTCTCTCTCTCTACATTATAATTAGCAGGCAACAGTGCAACACTATCTCTCTCTGTTTCTAGCACAACAGCGCCACTTTTGCCCCTATTGGTACCCTAAACATAGGGACATACAGCATAGGGATGGACAGACATAGGGAGGGACGGACATTGCTGTTCCTTGGAGTGGCTGCACCACTACAAAATAAGCTACATATCAACTAATTGCATGATGACCTATAGAGAGAGAGTGTGTGTGTGTGTGTGTGTGTGTGTGTGTGTGTGTGTGTGTGTGTGTGTGTGTGTGTGTGTGTGTGTGTGTGTGTGTGTGTGTGTGTGTGTGTGTGTGTGTGTGTGTGTGTGTGTGTGTGTGTGTGTTGGCGTGTGCATGTACGTGCGGCATGTGTGCGTGCAAGTGCAGGCCCCCTTGTTGTGAGACAACTCTCTCAAGTCTCTTAACTTTTCCTGCAGAAAGTCTTTTAATTTCATGGCTGTTTCCATTTCACGAAAACCGCATAATCACATTCATAATCACAATTGCACTGATGGTATTCCTCCATAGATTCAACCATTTAAGAAGTCACATCAGTTCATGGCCAAAATAATATCAGATCAGAGATTTCACACCATCGTTGTGTAATTTAAAGCCTCATTCACACCAGTGTACTATCTTTTCAGTCAATTTCTTGACTGTGGGTTTTTGGTGTTAATAATGGGAGCACTTTCATTATTGCACGGCTGACAGATCCAGTCTTCATCCTTTAGGGCTGCCGAGAGAAACATGCTTGGTATCTGTCGCTCCAGAAACCCTTTGACTACAAAGTTCCTCTCATGAAAAGAATTCGATTGCAATGGAAATGTTCAAAGGCTGACTAGACATCCTCATGCGTGGCTGGTGCCGGTCTGATGTCTGTGAATTCTCTGCCTTGGTAGTGAAAAGGCCAGTTGGTTGGCTCATAGTAATCATTTGTATAGCACTTTTTGAAAGTGAAACATAATATTACAGCATGCCAAGGCAGGAAAGATACTATATAAGAGATACAGTAGCCTACTGAATGAAAACTACCAAACTAGCAAATTAAATGAGGAGAAAAACAAGGATAAAGTAGTTTTATTTTTTTGTGTTTTTGTGTTTTTAAGACGACATTGACTTTGCTAATCTGATGCCTGTTTGTATGACACTTGTCCCGCACTTAGCCAATCTTACAAGCTCAGAGCAATTTTCTGTGCGGGACACTGTCGTATGATGGAGTATAAATGAGGCATAAGATCCTCAGGCAGTGCAGTTCCACAGTTAAATAGTTTAATGCTCTCTGTCTTCTCTTGAAAGTGAAGCTAGCTGGTAATGATGGACCAGCGTGGGTCATTTTGTTCTTTTTATAAATTTCTTTTTTGGGATGCATTTGATAACAAACTAGAAAAAGTGCCCTTCTGGGCACAGGTCTCCACCAGGAGGATAGGAGTGTGTGTGATGTTTGGCAAAATGTTTAGGAGTAATATAAACATGTTTGTTTGGGGTTCTGTGTGTGTGTGTGTGTGTGTGTGTGTGTGTGTGTGTGTGTGTGTGTGTGTGTGTGTGTGTGTGTGTGTGTGTGTGTGTGTGTGTGTGTGTGTGTGTGTGTGTGTGTGTGTGTATGTGTGTGTCTGTGTGTGTGTGTGTGTGTGTGTGTGTGTGTGTGTGTGTGTGTGTGTGTGTCGTGACTTGGCCTGTTGTAGCGCCACCATGAGGCTGATTTGAAAACTGTCAAGTGGCATTTCTTTCTCAGCCTAGTGGGAATAGGCATGCACAGTTTCACCGCAATCGGACGCTGCGTTGAGGAGTTGTGGCGATTTGTACAAAACGGGTACAAAACGGGCTACTCCTGAAAACTTTGGAAGCCAATCGTAGCCAATCAGGATGGATAATTATGAGAAATCAAACAAATCACATGATCACATGACTATGGAGAGCATGTGTACTGATTTGCGTGAAATTTGGATAAAATCTGAAGGAGTAATATTAGAAAATGTGTTTTACATATGTCGGCCTCCTGGTGGCGCTATAAAGAGCAGATGTGAAAAATTCCAGGCAAAGGTTTTTCCTTGACCTCTAGGGAGTGTGCATACAAGGTTTTACACAGATCTGTGCAGTTATAGGCAAAAACACAAATCGGCCAGTTATAGCGCCACCATTAGGCTGAGTTGAAAATATTCAAGTGGCATTTCTTCCTCGGCCTAGTGGTATTGTGCGTGCAACATTTCACTGAAATCACACGATGTTTCATGATTTGCAGCATTTTGTTTGAAACGGAGCACTCCTGCGAACTCATGGAAGCCAATCTTAGCCAATCAGGATGGAGTCTGAAAAATCTGAAAGACCCGTTTTGTTGAATGGCTCTAGAGAGACTGTGTACCGATTTGCGTGATGTTTGGACAAAATCTGTAGGTGTACTGTCAAAACATTTGTTTTGCACAAAGCGGCCTCCTGGTGGTGCTATAACAGGCCAATGTGAAAACTTTTGGGCAGAGGTTCAGCTCTGGCATTCAGGGAGTGTGTGTGCAGAGTATGGCTACGATCAAGCCAACGGTGCCAGAGATTAGCTGTTCACAGACGGACGGACGGACGGACGGACACACGGACACACGGACGGACGGAGTGCAAAACATACTCTCTCCCCATGCCTTCGGCCTGGTGGAGACAAAAAGGTTCTACTTGTTATTATATTGTGTTGTTGAATATAGCACTCAGTTGTCATGAACTCATGATTGATGGGTGATTGATGCTTATTATGTACTTTGTACCTGGGACCTCTAATTTGAATTTGTGGGCTGTGTGATACGTATTTGAAACACTGGATAGCCAGAGGGCAGAGCGAGATCAATTTAGCACGCACGGCAAACATCTCATTGCTATTCCAGTTCTCGTATACTCTGTGACTTAATATGCATAATTATTGCATACTATTAAATTCAAACTATTTGGTTATGATATCTCACTGGCAATGCGTGTGCATTCAAATCAATCAAAATGATAAATACTTTATTTGCCAGGTACCATAAATGCACAGAAATGTAACTCAATGGAGCAGTTACACACATTTTCAGATAGAGGCTAAGTAGTAATATTATGATATTATGATGCAAGGAAATCACAGTAGATGAGCCAGATAACTGCAAATTGGCCAACTACCGTATACCATCTTCATTCAAATAATTATACTTTCACCATTTCAAGATTATAGTTTGCCACTTGGTGGTGGGCAGTTTATTACCTCTGGCTGGTAAGAAAAGGGTTACTAATCTCTAATCAGTAAGAGGTCTAACTTGACAGGAGGAAAATGGCTCAATGATTTTAATCAAATTCTAAGAAAAGCTTGTGCAAGAGCCCATGCTGGTTGGTATCTTTTTTGGAACATCTCTCTCTATTGGTGAGGGAGGACACACTCTAAGGCAAGAGCATCTTGTTTATCCCATTACAGGAGCTCTGGTTCTAAAAGCTTGCTTACAAAACCTGCTTTGCTCCGATAAGCCAATAAATTCTCTTTCATCAGTTTAGTGTTCAAAGCCATTAAAGGAGCACTCTCTTTGGGAGAATAGTTGAATGGTGTAAGAGGTACAAAATAGCGTCTTGAAAGACATTGATTGATGTCGGTATATCTAAGAGATAACATTCTGCTTCCCGATTGGAACTTCAGTGATTGAATCTAAGAAGACAAATCAAATTTACGATTATGTTTCAGTGATTCAGGGAATATACAGTATATGCTCTATACACAGGCAACTTTTACAGCTTCTGCTGCATGTTAGAGAATGGGTGGCTGTAGCTATGAACCATATCAGACAGTTGAGTACTGTCTGGTATAGATGACACTATACATGCCGAAGTGTCCGTGAGCAAGACACTTAACCCCGGCATGAAGACGGCATGAAAAAGACGGCATGAAAAAAGACGGCGTGAAGACGGCATGAAAAAGACGGCATGAAAAAAACGGCATGAAAAAACCGACATGAAAACGCAGGGGTTTTTTTCAATGACGTCCGCAGGGTTTTTTCCAAAGACGTCCGCAGGTTTTTTCCAAAGACGTCCGCGGGTTTTTAATCCAAAAATGTCCGCGGGATTTGAATCCAAAATCGTCCACGTGTTTTTTCCAAAGACGTCCGCGGGTTTTTTTTCCCAAAGATGTCCACAGATCTTTTTTCCAAAGATGTCCGCGGGTTTATTTTTCAAAGGCGTCCGGATTGTTTGGGCATGTCATTATCGATTACTACAGTGTTTTCGCTGTTCATGTTTTCACGTACAAACTTCTCTACAACTGGGATTTCAGATAATTGTCTATAGATTGTGTGTAGAACGTGCATTAAAATGGCGGAATATCTGAGGGCAGAACTTACTGGTCAAAGTGACAGATGTGTTCCCCATGTGTCAAGGAACATGTGGAACCAAGTGCCATGACTTTTGGCCAAACGATGAGTTATGCCTCTTCAAATGTTTCATTTTCCATAAAATATTTTATTACTCCAATTGCCTTTGGCCAATTGGAGTCAGACTGGTTTCAGTGCTATTTGGCATGACCCTCTACCATACTGTAAAGTTTCATAATACGTGTGACGCTGCATGTATGTATTATGGGCAGAAGAAGAATTTTCACAAAACAGCAATTTTGATTGGCTCATAAAACCTTCATTTTTGCACTTAATGTTTTTTCTCCAAAGTTCACGTGTAGACGTTTTTGTGCGTTTTGATCAAATATCCTGGGAAGACATAGATTATAACTGTTGTTAATATAATTCAAAATGGCAGGTGATCTAAAGGTGAGAGGTCAAAAGTAAGAGCATGATACTTGTTCGGCATGAGGAGACGCATATGTGTGTCGAAGTTTCATTGCCGACGGTCAAACGGTTCATGAGCTATGCGTGTTCAAAACTTGCATTTTCAATTGAGTGCTATAGCACCACCCTTTGGCCAATGGTTGTGGACTTCTTCACCGTTTGGCATAGCCCTCTACCATATTGCCAAGTTTCGCGAAAACCGACTGCACGGTTCAGCCAGAAATGCTATTTTTGGTGGGAGAAGGAGAAGAAGAAAAAAAAAAACAATAAGGGACCAAATGTCCCTTCGAGACAGGACAATATCAGTCACCAGAACCAAGGACGGGTGTCTTTGATAAATGATTAAAATAGAGTTTGTAGCCTGGCTCCAGCCCTGAATCCCTAGCCACGCATTAAAAAACATAACAAAAAACAAAACGAAATTTCAGGCTAATAGGAAGCCAGGGCTGGAGCCAGGCTACAAACTCTATTTTAATCATTTATCAAAGACACCCGTCCTTGGTTCTGGTGACTGATATTGTCCTGTCTCGAAGGGACATTTGGTCCCTTATTGTTTTTTTTTTTCTTCTTCTCCTTCTCCCACCAAAAATAGCATTTCTGGCTGAACCGTGCAGTCGGTTTTCGCGAAACTTGGCAATATGGTAGAGGGCTATGCCAAACTTACTGATAAAAGATCAAATATCTAAATTCTGAATCAAGCAACTTAAAACATTTTAAATGAACCCAAACATGTTTGAAAGTGAAATATCCCTTTAACTCACTTACCGCCGAGATCGCCTTTTGATGCCTTCTGGTCCAAGCGCCCTCCCCTCCGAGATCGCCTTTTGATGCCTTCTAAGTTCTGGTACAAGCGCCCTCCCCTCTGAGATCGCCTTTTGATGCCTTCTGGTCCAAGCGCCCTCCCCTCCGAGATTGCCTTTTGATGCCTTCTGGTCCAAGCGCCCGCCTTTTGACACCTTTTTAATATAAATTGATTACGGTTCAAACTGTGTTCTCTATGCGCTCGTAACACCCCTGTTGTGGTGTGATGAACAATATAACGAATCGTATTATCTCGGAGTCATCAAAACAAGCTTGATTTGCGGCTCATTCTATAAACAATATGACATTCAGTGAAGGCCATCGGGATCAGGAGTCGAACCCGCGGCACACTGCCAGACTGAATTACCAGCCAAGGTGCCTGGACCGCTGAGCCACGGCCCAGGCCGTTTTTTCACTTCCTGACTCTCATTTTCCCGGTGAATGCCTTGCATTGAAATGAACGAGTGGCAGTCCTGGAGTATACAATTCAGCCATGAGATGGTGGTGTTAGCGGTAAATGAGGTCCTTACACAATAGGGGCATTTTATTTAGCCAAAATTATTTTATATTTTCATCGAACATATTCAAAGATTTTCAAAAAGTTAAAATAAAATGAATGCTCAAAAATAGACATGCTGATGCTGGCATTGCCCAAAGGGAAAAGCAGCTCTTTCTGCTTACAGTTGCATTTGACCTCCCTCTCCTTCTCGGCTCTCATGTGTGGGAGAGAAAACCCGCCCTCCGCAGGGAGTGCCTCGAGGATTTATAAAGATTTACATTGCTGCTAATTAGTGGTCTTGAGAATCCTTGAACCCAGCGACTTGAATCTTGTCTCTGATCGTCTACACCCACTTTTTCTTTTTAAATTACTGCTTTAACCTATTTCGGGCATGTCATTGTAGGTGAACAATTTCTATTTTGTTAAAAGATTAACCCCCTATATTTAAAAAAAATAATGCAGATCTACAGTCTCACAACGCGTCAGGCTTGAGTGGTTAACAACATAATGTGAGCTTGTGGATCAGCTATTTCCGAACAAAGTATATAAATCATTCAGGCTTAAGTGGTTATAAGATCCTTCTGAACAAAGTTCGGGAGATTGACTAAATTGATGCCTCGGTCGATAGCATTTTCATGGACCATGGGCCTGTGGATCGATGACTGCTCAAACTGCATCTGCAAGGACCACCCCCATGAGGGGGATCTGTCAGGGCAACGCTTGGCTCATTTAGCAGCTAATTGGAGCAGTGATTCTCAACCTGTGGGCCCGGGACCGCTGGTGGGCTGCGAGGGTATTGCAAGTGGGCCCCCTAAAAATGTTTAGGGGGCCCTTAGAGTTTTATGATAATATAAGATTGATATAAAATATTTATATAATATATCATATATATATACAATTATAATATTCCCATACTTTTGTTCTTGCCTAATGTAAGTCGCTCTGGATTAAGAGCGTCTGCTAAATGCCTAAATTGTAAATTGTAAATTGTAAATTGATATCATTCTTTAAAACCTTGAAAAAATGTCCTTTGTGATATCAACAATTAAGAACTTGTATGTTACTTCTATTGATCCAAACCGGAACACAATCAATTGATTGACCATTAAAATAAACATGGCCCAAACAACAGCCCACCCATCTGAACATTTAAGTTGTCTGATGGGTGGGCCGCAAATGCTCTAGTGATCTAGAAATGGTTTAAAACCACTGAATTAGAATAAAATAAACCAGAGTGTTAACTTAACTCAGAGAGAATAAAGTTGGCATGGCGTACATATTAGTCTGATCTCTGTGTGGAACCTGCATTTCCAATGGGCAGATTAAAAAAAATGCCTGCTGATAAACCTGTCCCACATTTGCATACTGGGCGCTGATTGGTGCCCCACAAGTTTAGGGGGCAGCGGAATCCAATCACAACCGAGCGGGGTCAGACCAGATCTGCATATATCTGATCTGATTTTCTATATGTGTTACCGTACATTACATTCAGCTGCACATAATATTGTGTGTTTGGACGTGCACGCGCTGAGTCAAATGAGTCAAATCCCATTCGTTATTTTGAAGTTGTTTGTTGTGACCAACAGAGCACGACTGCCTACAGTTTTATTCAGTAACTCGACTAGCGTCGATTTGTCTACAGTGTGTGGGTTTACCCCCCTCTTTTTAAACAACTATTCCTGCTTAAACTGCTGCAGCTCATCATGATCCCAGAGTAGGGCATCATTTGCTCCTCGACTAACCAATCCGTCATCTCGACACGTCACTTGTAAGTTCCTTCTCCCGTTAGACATGTTTGACAAATAGCATGGCTGAATCACTTCACTGTTAGTCATCACATGCAAAACAAAGGTCCGTCTGATTGATGGACAACAATTGTGTGTGTGTGTGCGTGCGTGCGTGCGTGCGTGCGTGCGTGCGTGCGTGCGTGCGTGCGTGCGTCATCTGTCAACTGTAGAATCACAGTGCGTGTGTGCAGACACACACATACACACACACACACACACACACACACACACACACACACACACACACACACACACACGCAAATCTTAATCTAGTTTCAGATAACATCCATTGTCTATAATATGAGGCCACGATGACGCAGTAGAGAGCATGGTAGCCTACAGTCCCCTTCATAACAGACCCCTCTGATTATATTTATGAAATTCAATTACTTTGACACAGACAGATGGACTTGCTGTCGAGGTGGGGGGGGGGGAGTTTGTCATTTGTTAGCATCAGCGAACATGTCAGCCCTGAGGTACCGATGGGACTGAAGTCTGTGTGACTGGAAACAAAAAGAGGGGAGGAAGAGCAAGGAAAAGGATAGGCGAGAGGGTGGGTGCAGTGAAAGAAAGAAGAATGTTGTCTCTGAGTTTTACAAACACAGTCAGTGCTTGTCCTGAAGACAGAGCCGGCTGCCATTAGCAGAGTGGATAGGAAGACCGCCTGGTAATCTCAAGGTTGCCTGTTTGCCCGCTGGCCCGCCTAGCCTTTTGTGTGTGTGTGTGTGTGTGTGTGTGTGCGTGCGTGCGTGCGTGCGTGCGCATGCGTGTTAGTCTTCTGTCAACTGATCACAATCACAATGTGTGTCACCCAAAACACTTGTAGGTCTTCAATGACTTCCACTAGGTGCGACTTTCTGGCACATAACATAACACATAACAGTACTTAACAGTCTCTGAACTCTACTAAAAGGACAGGGACTAGTATGTGTATATCTGTATTTAATGACACATCGTAGCAGACCAAATGACATGCAGAGTTGCCCAAGGCTCCGTTCCTCCATTCTGGGGCCTCTTCTGTTCAATATCTACACCGTACATTATATTCTCCCATTGGCCATAACTATACACACAACAGATACGTTTTAACCATAAATGGCGGCGTTATGTGCACAGCGACCGTTTCCAGTTAATAACACTACGTTAATGCACTCAAACTTACTTTTACACGTTGTCTTAAAGCTCTTAATGTTTTGTGTAAAGCACTTTCAATTGCCTTGTTGTTGAAATGATTCCTACAATCTGAATTCCACCTTTCTTTCCTTTTTTGATGAAAATATTGAAATATTGAAATTAGGGATCTTAGTTGCCAGTTCACAGGCTATGGAATATATTCAAATTGAAACCAAAAGCAGAAGCTGGTGGCATTTCCCCCAGTTACAGTTAGCTCCAGCACCATTCAGCACCCGCTCACTGGTGAATTATTTATGAGCCTCCTCTGAAAAAGGATGGAATTCATTGCGGGAGAGTGCTGACAATTCTGGTACTCTGGAAGGAAAAGAGAAAAATAATTGTTCATGTAAAGAAATCCCACATGGAATATTAGGACAAAGAAAGATAGAGTGAGAAAGGGAGAGAGAAAGGGGGTTGGGGGGGAACGAGCTACTTTCCACAGATTACAAACACCCAAAAACAGTTTGAAAACATGACTAATCATGAAAAATCTCCCATATATGCTGGTGAAGTACAGCAATGTGCAAGCAAATGCAGCAGCACGATTTGTGAGCTCTTGTGACAGGAAAAGATGTCCAATGGAATACAACCACCTTAACAAGACTACTAATCATATCTGTATATCTGCACTAGGGATGGAGCCCGAAAATCAGGTCCATTTCAAACCCGGTTCGGCATTTATCGAGACCCGAGTATCAATAAGCTTTTGGCTTGTCGAGCCTGTGTGGGCATAGCGTGGATTAAATTATTGAAGTGGGGGTGGTGGCGTATCTCCTACCAATAGGTGTGAACTGTGAACGGTTTTGCCGACGTGCAAATGATATGATATAGTACTTTATTGTCAGTTCACACTGAAATTTGTCTTGCGACACAGCAGCCAAGTATGCAGAACACATATACGTACACACATTTGACATAACACAAAGAACAAGACAATTTACATACATAAAGACATGAAGACAAGAGCAATATCCACCGCTTAGATTATCCTGTGGCTACTACGACTCTTGATTAAGCCTCAAGGTCGACTGGTGGACAAAGGACCTCTTTAGTCTGACCTTATTGTATGCTGGTACACCATATCTCCTTCCTGAAGGTAGCAACCTATATTCTCCATACAACACATGCTTAGTATTAGAGGTGATATTCCTTGCTAACCTTAGGATGCTGTTATCATACGTGGATGTATAAAGTTTCTGAAGTTGTTGTCCAACAATCTTTGAACAAATGTTCAGTTGTTGCAGCATTTGTGACTTTAGGGCTGCAGACAAACATCCATACCAGGTGGTACTACAGTACTGAAGAACACTCATAATAACAGAAGTGAAAAACAAAAGAAGAATCCGTCTACTAGCACCGAAGGATCTTAGACGGCGAAGGAAGTAGATTATTTGGGGGACGCCGTCTAAGGATCTTAGACGGCGAAGGAAGTAGATTCTTTGGGGGACAATTTAAAACAAAGGCGGCTAACATGCTGTAGTTTGCTACTAACTTTGCATGCACAGCACAAGGGCTGCCAAACTAGGCTATCTTTTGTTGTTTTTCTTACCTTTGCATGTCTGCACCGAGTCGAAACAACACGGGAGCCGTCAGCTGCTGCAAGCAATTCATAATACGGAAACTCAATTAACAGTACCCTCTGTCTGTTAGAAAAGTACTGTATTTCAAGGCCCTCTTAAAATGTAGTGCAAGGGATGTTTTGGTTGGTTCAAATAAAGAGAAGATTATAGACAAAATATGCATAGTGTGTGTGTGTGTGTGTGTGCGTGCGTGCGTGCGTGTGTGCGTGTGTGTGTGAGAGAGAGAGACACACACTTTATGGCATACAAACTCTCACAACTGGGTTGAACTGGCCAATAAAAATAAGGTTCTGTTCAGAATGTATTGTCTCCCAGCTTTCCACAAAATAATAGCAAATGCTCGATAGTGGGCTCGATAAGGACCCGGCTCGATAAGGACCCGGCTCGATAAGACTGATCGATAAGGTGATCGTTCAACAAAAATGAACGAGCTCCATCCCTAGTCATGAGTCATGACCCCGGTGAAGAGTCTCCATATAAGTAAGGAGAGACTAACCCTAATTTATATGCCGTAGTACCATGGTGTTATGCTCCCCAGAGTAGTATAAAAGAGAGTAATGACACTCCCGTTGACTCTCATTGTAACAATGGAATGCGGAAGTGCTCATTCTATCTCAATTGCAGTTGCCAGATGATTTATATCTAACATTTATATCTAACACAAAACCAGTCAGTGACCTTGTGGTTAGAGTGTCCGCCCTGAAACTGGGAGGTCGGGGTTCGATCCCCGGCCGGGTCATACCAAAGACTGTAAAAATTGGACCCAATACCTCCCTGCTTGGCACTCAGCATCCATGTGTTGGATTGGGGGGTCAAATCAACTAATCAAATGATTCCCGAGCGCGGCATGGCTGCAGCTCACCGCTCCAAGAGATGGGTCAAATACGGAGAACAAATTTCACTGCGGATTGTGTGACAAATCGTAAGACTTTGACTTTGACTTTGATCTGGTGCACTGCACAACTGTTGAAACTACAGAACAGTCAGGAACTACTAAGTCATGGACATGGACATCCTAACACAAACCACAAACTAATAGACTTCCGTTACAGCCCAGCCAATCAGTGGCTAGCTTGCCTGGTATTTTCTCTGATAAAACCCAGAGTTGCTGACACACAGACCCTCCCGTCGCTGGAATTGATGACATAAAACAGACAGGTCTGACCCTCTGAGACTATAGTGTCTGTGTGGCGTGCTGCAGAGGTGATGGTGCTGAAGAGGGATTGTTTATGTGTCTTTGTGCATGGGGATAATAATAGCAGCACTTGAGTGATGATTGTGACAGAAGCTGATGTCTGTTCAGGGCCCATGTGGTTTCAGTAATAAAGATACTGGGCTCAGAGTGGCTTCATTTAGTCTTAAACGCTCCTTAATCTCACCATAAATGGCACACTTGGCTCACAGTGAGGGGAGTGAAAAATGCAAAGCCTTTGTGCCAGTGCAACTGGGATTTTAATGGCTGGCTCTGCTGAGCGAACACTGCCATGCTTTATTGTCAAGAAAAGGCGCTTAGTGGGTTGGCTGCAGCCAACACCCAACACCTTATGCTTCTATATAAATAAATAAAACCAAAAGCATATCTCATCTTCACAGAAAGTTAAAATAATACCTACATGGCTATTTGCGACATAAAAATGCGAGTGAAATGGCATTTTCCAAACCCCATGACTGTAGTTCATGGAGAACAGTACAACTCATATTTGAAACCTCAGATATTGTCTTGTGACGACAGCACTTTAAAGTTAGACTGTGTGACGCTTCCACTTTTTCTCTTTCACATTTTGACTCCACTGATCACGCTGACAGCATTTTTGTCATGACACATCAAACAGCAGCAGTGGAGTTGGATCTTGAATGCAGCTCAAGGATAATGCAAGCAGGCCCTGTCAAACTTTAGCACTGTCAGCAAATACTACACGATGCGTTTGTTCCGTTGACAAAGACAGTGGTGTACCTTAAACGATGAACTCCAGTACTTCATATACCAGGGAATACACTAAAAGCTTTTCCTTTCTGTGGGTCAACAACACCAAGCCACATAAAATGCTATTATACACATTATTATTGGGGTTGGAACCTTCTCTTAACTGTCAGCAGGACCTAAATCATGGGTTCACGTCATTAGAATAATTAAATGCTCAGTTGATCTCATCCTTTATTGGCCTATTACGTGGAAAACATGATCCATGGGGTCTTATGCTGATTGCTAAATTGCTCTGATTCTGCAATGGGCAATTAAGCATATTACAGTTTAAGGTAATAGGGGTCATAAAATTTGATTTTGAATTGTGGCATATTTTACAAAAGGAAAAGAGCTATTTTCAGCCTCTTTTGGTGTAAATGAAGCACTTTCCGGTGACAAGTGAAGGTAAAGCACATACAATATTATGCCCTAATACAGTGCGCTGAAAGTTACAAATCACACTCGTGTGAAGTGAGGGGCGCCTTTTATCACCCGCCACATGACGTCATGGGGGGCATGCTTAACACTCTTATCGCCTCAGACGGTGACCTCCGTCCTATTAAATAGTTACACCCAACGCCATAAACGGAGATTAATCAAAAGACGGAACATTACTTACATGATAAGAGAGCGCACTGCTACAGTCTAGGAGCGTCTATTGGGCAACATGCAATGTCATTTCCAGCTAGTCCGGCATCCAAAGTGGTCCAGCTCCATTTTAATGGATGGGATTAAAACATACTAACTTTATTTGGAAAGAAAAGAAACCCAGATTACGATTGTCACTACTCTTCTTGCCATATGAGAGAGGGGGGTTAAAACTTCCCAATCTCTACTGGTATTATATGGCAGCTCAGATAAGAGCAGCAATGTTTTGGTTTTCTGATAGAACATGCATAGCTTGGGTGCAAATAGAGCCTGAGGGGCTGCCTTCACGAGGACGTCGCGGGCTGTTCCCCGCCTAAGTTTTGTGAACGATATAAAACTTTACTGCGTCTACATTGCGGTTATGTTAATTATGTACGACGTCCACTCGAGACCGGTAAACTGCTTCGTTTTCAAGATAAAGATGCAGTACACATGGCTGGCCTGTAGATGGCCACAAAAAAAAGAAAAAGCTTATTCTAAAGGCTATATGAAAGCGTTGGTATTTCACACAGGTGTTGCCAAATAACTAATTATCTTGATCAGATGCGCATATGCGTCATATCAATTTAATGAGCAGAGCAGTGCTGCTTCTCTCTCTGAGTCTGCACACACTGACTGACCAGCTAAAGTGTATGCCTACTAAACCATAATATATGACAAACCTTGGATTAATTCTTCTGAAAACAGCAGCAAGCACAAAGTAAGTGTGAGAGAGAGAGAGAGAGTGTGAGAGAGAGAGAGAGAGAGAGAGCGAGAGAGAGCGCGCCCCTTCTATTTTTTAACATGCAGCATCTCTCTCTTTCTCTCTCTCTCTCTCTCTGTGACTGTGACTGCGACGCGGTCAATAATATATAGCATAAATAATAGGCCAAATATAACACTTTCCCTCTATCTGTGATCAGCTCCTCACACACAACTCCTCTCTCGTGCATGCCTGCTCAATCTCAACAACGGTTTGCATGCGTGCGGGCTGCAGATCGGCTATTTTTGGAGAAGAGATTTATAGACATTATGTGCAAATATAAAATAGCTGTGATACTTATATGTAAGTGGTTATGGTGAAATAAACCATTAACACTGGTTAGTTTGGAGGGGCGAGGGGACTATGACATCACCGTTTCAGCAAATTAGGCGGCATTCGCTGTACACACGGAGACGTGAAAGTCGCGTCTCCAAACTTTCCCACTCTGGAAGGTAGTTTCAAAATTAGCCGTTAAAGTCCCCCAAAACGCCGTCTCCGTGTGACAAAAAGGGTAGATCGGCTAATTACTTGCCCCAGAAACACCGAATACGTCCTCGTCTGTACAGGCCCTAACACAACATCTTCCCTGCCTTTGAACCTTTATTTATACTCTGACTCCCTGTAACAGAGTGGTCCTCTGTTACTTATTCTGCACAGCATATTGGCACTTTATTAACTTGCACAGTTGTCTTTTGCAGTCATGATTTTATTGTTGAATACAGTTTCCTGTTTAGCTGAGATGGCCACTCAGCCAACGAGTTCCGAAATGCTTGGTTGATTAACAAACATGAGGGGCAAGTGCAATGCAATATGTTTGGGAAGTGCAATAAGGTGGAGTTCTATTGTTTGGGCTGGACCATGTCGGATAGCAGGGGGGGTTAAGATGTGCTGTTGTGATTGCTTATTTATGTTGTAGTGTGAAGGACTTATTATATAACTTGTATAGTTCATGTAGTTCACAGAAACTTGTAACATTTGTATGGTTTAAAGTTATTTATTTATATGTATTTATTGTATGCTTATTTATGGTATGTTCTCATTTGAAGACACCCCTGTAAATGGTATAGTCCATTCTCATTATCTTCAGCTGGGTATAAAAGGCTGCCATTTGCCAGTGAACTGAAGTCTGTGCTGGGAGTAGAGAGCTTCCTGTATTTATGCCGGTTTGTAGTGCTCATTTGGGGAATAAACTACCATTGGTTAACCTTTACCAATGCCTCTGTACTGTTTCTCCAGCCACTAACACGGTCATTCTTACACTCCCTTAAAAAAATTACAAAAAAGATTAAGAACATGATTGAAATCTGGTTTAAAGCACAAAAATGCCTTGGTTCAGATACTAAACTTTCACGTTTTTCTCCTTTGTGGGGTAACCAGAATTTTAAACCATCGATTTTAGACCGTCATGATCGGGGGTTTAAATCATGGGCAGACAAGGGGATTGCCAAAATGTATGAAAAGGATGTACTGATGTCTTTTGAAGGACTTCGCAGGAAATATGATATTCCATCAAATCATTTTTTTTAAGTACCTACAGATAAGAAGTTGTATTTCAAGTACCTAAAATAACTCAATCCAGCTGCCATCTCTATCAGTCTTAGAAAAGATTATTGTAAATTATTCTTATAGTCGTGGTCAAGTATCTCTGTTTTATGATGTTTGAGGTTGTCTGGGGAATCCTCCGAGTGTAGAAGATTGGCCTGGTGTAACGATCTAAATGTAGAAATAAGTGTTGAACATTGGGAGAGGGCTTGCTGCAAAGCCCAAACACAGACGATCAATACCAGATACAAGTTACTACAATACATGGTTGATGCAAACGTATATTACTCCTTCTCTACTTAATCATTTTGATGATATACTGTACCAGACCAATGTGTAAAGTGCAACGTGGAGAAGGGTACATTATTTCACTGTTTATGGCAATGCCCAGAGATCATGAAGTTTTGGAAAGAAGTAGGCCTACTTGGTATATTATCCCAGATAATCTCAGAGGATATTCCTATTTGTCCACAACTGTGTATCTTTAATTAATAAAGATACACAGATACAAAGTTAAAAGTAAAAAGAAGAGTATGATTACTTACTCTCTTCTACAGGCTAAACATACTATTGCACTCTTTTGGAAAACCCCAGACATCAAGCAAAGAACTGTCAAATTGTCTTGCACTAGAGAAATTGACTTTAGCCATTAAGGGAAATCTGATGACTTTCAAGAAATATGGGGACAGTTCATGCGTTTTATGAAAAGCAATCCATTAGGACCTGTATTAGATAATCCACATGTGGGGAGGAAAATGGGGACCATATCTGTTTTATTTGTTTTTGTTTTTGATTGTTGAGTTGTGTTTGTTATGATTGTATTTTTATTCATTTATTTTTTGTTATTGTATTTGTATTGTATTTGTGTATCTGTTATGTGGAGGCCCGGGGCGGAGATCTCCGTCAAGTTCAAGGTCATGGTCAAGTGCCCAAGGTGGAGATTGATAAATAGGACGGAGATTAATGATATAAAAACCGATCGCTTCGCTCCACAGCCTAGGAGTGCTTGTAGCCCAATCCGATGACGTGTCAAACAGTGACACGTCATCGAAAATGTTCCCTGCCTGTTTAGCTGACGAAAACAAAAATCTTAAAACGTTCATAACTCCCGATCTAAATCATCCCGTCTAATTCTGAAAAAAGATCCTGTGTTAGACGGCGCTCCGCGGTCCAGTTGCTAGTCGCGATAGATTTATTCTTACCTCCCGTTGTTGTCGATCGACTCTAGAGTGGTGTGGCTATTGTTAGCTGCTACACAGACATGCACACCAACTTCTGGTGCGCCGGTAAAAGTGGTCCGGGCGCTATAAATGATGGGCACATGGATTAAATTGATTAAATAGGTCCGGGCAAGCAAGGTGTTAATGATTTTTTTCAGACCTCCAGTTCTAGGAAACACAGAATGGGGGGACTTTTTATTATTTCCACACAACAACTCTAAGGTATATTAATGACATAGTGAAATGTTGGTTCCAAATGACGCTGGGCGATAAGAATGTTAATGTTGCGTTCACACGGGCAAATGTAAGAGATGCGGTCTATCATTTATTGTCAATGGAAGCCAGCGACATGACGTTGCAAAGACGTCATGCATGTAGCTGCTCCAAATCAACTCACAACGAGTCTTTGCATCGTTTCATCTGGCCGTCTGAACGCACCATAAAGCAAGCATAAAGTATAAAGTCCATAGAATGGGGGGGTGGGGGGGGGGGGGGGTCATGCCTAAGACAAACCAAGACAGTTGAGCATATCTACAAGGCTAAGCTCACTCACATTATAAGATTGAGATTTCAATTTGTATTTTGTTGACACATTTTTTACCTTTTTTTTTGTATAGAGCTGGTTAAAGCACATGTCATGTCTACTTCTTTATCTTCCAGATAAATGAATGGTTACACAAACAATACACAGGCTAGCAGATATAGTTTCTCAGTTTGAGACCTAATAGCAGCATTGCAAATGTCACTGGTAAAACAAATGTCTACTCTACATGCTTCCATTCCATCCTCCCGGTGGTGCACCCCTTTGGGCTTTCCAGTGTTGTGCCTGGATCAGAGGCTGGGGGACTCTGGGACTATTTACGTGTCTGGCCGCAGTCTCTTCTCTCCTGAGCTCTCAGTAGAAATGCTGCTCTTGTTCAATCATGCATCCTTCCTTTCCTTACATCCCTCTCACTTACCAGAGCCAGACTGCCAGAGTGCATTTGACTGACTAAACACAGGTCTTTTAGAGTGAACAACACAGGCCTGTGCTGTGTGCATTTTATTTTGATGATTTATTTTGTTATTATTTACTATAGTCCTACTAGACCCCAGGCCACAAACGATCACAGGATCTACTGAATGTGAAGGGGGGTACTAAAGGGGGATGCCATACTGTGTTGTATGGCTCAACATGTCAGTTTTCCAGAACGGCCTGTTATAGCGCCACCAGGAAGCCGGCTTTTGAGAAACACATTTTTTTATATTACTCCTCCAAATTATGTCCAGAAATCCCACAAATCGTTACACACTATCTCTATAGTCATGTGTTCAAGATGGATCTGTCCGATATTTCATATTCCATCCTAATTGCCTAACATTGGCTTTAAAAGTTTGCAGGATTGGCCCTTTGGAAACAAAAAGCCTCAAATCATGAACGCAGCGTGCAATTTACGTGAAATCTTTCACAGATTCTCCTACTAGGCTGAGGAATGTATCCCACCCTTTTCACATTGGCCTGTTATAGCACCACCAACAGGTGGATTTTTGCTAAATACATTTGGGAACAAAATGCCTCAAATAATCCAATCCAAATCAATGGCCTAAGAACAAAATATAGCACCCTTTTCACATTGGCCTATTATACAGTAGGACCAGTAGGCTACGGTGCAGACTCTTGTCTACCCAGACACCAGTAGTAGGAAAAAATACTAAAAGACTTAAAAGTTGGACATACAATGCATAACTAACTATAAAAAGTGCTCCTCAGACCACAGGGCATTGTGGGCCTGCAATGTTCGGAATTCAGTCATTATAGAAATAAGTGGAATCTGTAGAAATAAATGTTGACAACTTTACATGCCAATCTTAGCCAATCAGGATGGAATATGAACAATTGGGCGAATGTTACGTGGATTACAGATGTACACACACACACACACACACACACACACACACAACACACACACACACACACACACACACACACACACACACACACACACACACACACACACACACACACACACACACACACACACAGAGAGACTTGGTGAATTTATAGTTAGATATAGAAATAGGATATACACTTAGAAAGCTTGTACATTTTAGCCCTTTGCAATAAAGTGTAGTGAGAAATTATTAGTGAAATTAGTTGTAGGTACACATCGCTCTAAACACGATCTGATGCTATAGCATTGCTTTAAGGATTGACACAAAATTGGAATACCCATTTCCTAGCTCCATTTCACCAGTCATTTTAACTGTACTGTCAATGTGGGTTCAGCATTTACAAGGCTCTGACCTTTCATTAATCAATGCTTTCCCAGAAAGGGGTAATTTGTGGTTTTCACAGTTCTTGTGAAGAGGGAATTGTTCTTTCCCTCTTGAAGTCTGTGTGCCACCTTTCACAAACCTTTAACCATGCAAACTAAAATGTTTGTGTTGTAGTTTTGACTGTTTGGGCCACTGTAGCGACGCAGGCCTCTCAAGGCCACGAACAACACGTAGATGGATGCCAGGAGACACTGCAACGTAAATGCAATGGAGCTATATGAGCACCAACATGCTAGGGAGGGAGTGGAGTTTTCATTGATTTGAAACATAATTTGTAATGTCCAAAGAGGCAAAACATCACAAAAGTCCTACCAGGGTATCCGGAATGCTCGCCTTAAAATTTAGACCTGGTGTAACCTATTTGTTGTTTTACCTATCATGCCGGATGCGACCTCTGTGTCTCGTATAGCAACATCCTTTATTTAAAAAAACTTTTTAGAATCGTCCTTGTAAACATTTCTAAACATTCAGGTCTTTAATATATATTTCTTCTTCTGGGATACATCACTGAGAATACGTACCAGGTGCATCCAAGTGATGCAATTTCGTTCTGAGGTATTCTATTTATAGTGACTCATAGGAATAGACTATGTGACAACCAGGTATAGTCTGGTGACCACCTGGTGAGAGCAGGAGTTGACCTGGTGAGACGTAGGAGGGGCCCAGACAGGAGTCAACCCACAGAGCCTAGTCCCTCCAATTGTGCCTCCCAGTCCCGGCAGAGTAATTTCTGAGTGGTTCCAACGGATTGTGTGGCCCTGGTCATTCCCTAGTGGGTCTGATCGAGGGTAGCTACTGGGACGAAAGTTGGGACTTGATCACCCCGGCTGGGTCACCCGAGTGAGGGGTATGATGTTCCATGCTGTTACAGTATATAGCCCTTTGATGTCCAGAATGTGCTTCATGAAAAGATAGCTGGTAGCTGTTTGTAATCTAATGAGGCTCTCACCTTTCACTAGATTTTCAATAGAGGGTATGCCGTATGCGCATGCATAAAGTGAGTGGCAAATCGAGTGGCAAAGTGAGTGGCAAAGTGAGTTTAACATCGTTTAATGCAACTCAGGCATGAGGATGTCACGCATACCCTCTATAGTTATGAGCCACGAAGCTGTGATAGACTACATACTGTATGAAGTACCTCCGGTGTAATTCTGGGCTGGCATATTGTACAGAAATGTTTAATAAAATGCACTGTCCCAGTGTCCCTGAGAAATAAACTGAGAAATATTTAATGTCATTATTTAATTACTAATCAAGTGGAGTAAATGGAAATTGCACTCTCTGGGAAGCAAATTATAATCTTTTTTTAATTCCTAAAAGCATTATGTTTTGCATTATGTAGCTGCAATAAGTGACGTCACCCAACAATTACACAATATTCTATACTGTAGTATTTGTGAAAACGTTACTGTATGTTCGGTCTCTCTCTTTCTTGATATTTCTCTATCTCTCTCTCTCTCTCTCCCTACTCTTTCTACTTCTCCTCCCCCCACCCACCCCCCCTCTCTCTCTCTCTCTCTACCCCTTTCTTGGGATATGGGGAACATTGCCAAAACAAGTGTGAAATTAAACAATCAAAACTAAGAAACTAAGAATCTAGACGTACAATAGAATGGCTGAACTGAGCTATCACATTGCAAGTTTGCGATCAAATATGTCGATAAAACAAAAATGCTTTGAGGAAGTACAAAAGCAAAGAATTGAGCTGTTAAAATACTTGAAAACTATGTAGAATATGTAAAAGATATTGGCAGCAAATGTATTTAAAGGTATCTGCTCGGTCTGTATGTACACTCAATACTCTCGTTCTAGGTAGCCTACATAATATACTGACATCGGCAAGGTGCAGGAATACACATATGATTAGTAGTATTTAAGGTGGTTGTTGTATTCCATTGGACCTCTCTCTCTCCCCTCTCTCTATCTCTCTCTCCCCTTCTCTCTCTGTCTTCCTCTTCCAATCTCCCATACACCCACGGACACATATAAATCCATCACCGCTGATCCACCCCCACATACATCCTAGATTTCCACTTCCCACTGTCAGCATTGCATCTGATAGCAACATTCGTCGCCAGCGTCGATAAGGCCCAAATTTGTCAGTAGGGTTAAGGAGACAGAAAGTGGTTGCCGGCATCGAGTGAGAAGAGATGGGTGATTAGCTGACGGCTGACTCAGGCTACTTGCAGCTTTGTGTGTCAGGGCGGGGGAATGGAAAAGCCAATGAAGCACATCTCCCTGGGTGTCATAAACCCTTGCTTTATGGCCCGTTTGTGTATCCTTGCAGATTAAGTTCAAAGAAAGACGGCCCTTCTTTCCTCCACGCATCTTAAATCCTGTTTCTATTCAGCTGGATCTGTAGATCTATTCTGTGGGCAGCGGAGAGATATCCCTGTTGTCAGCAGCTATAGATGAAGGGTGGGGGGGGGGCAGTCCCCTCAGTGAATCATGACCGCTCCATTCAGACTGCACACTCTTCCCATCTTGGTCTGCTTTTCTTTGGCTTTAGGCAATGGTGCTCACAGCTCTTGGGAGGATGAGAGGATACAAAGCTCACATTTTGAAAGGGTTTAGAATCAGTCAATCAATGGCTCTGCAATGATTCATGCAATGATTTCCTTCTACAAAAAAACACTTCCACCATTTATCTCAAGAGAGCAGCTCTACTCTGTAATAAATGGAGTGGTGACTGGCGATGGCACGCTTCCTTTCTGTTTAGACATAAAGGCCAATTACAAATGGGGCGACTGGCAGAGTACCCACAGCTGTCTAATCTCTGGGCCTGAGGTATATTCTGCTAAAGAAGTGCCATAAAGTAGCAGTTGACGCCACTGCATACTAGTCTAAACTAAAGTCTAAACAATCATGTAAGCAATATATTTGTTCAGCTTGAGATGCCTGAGACTCGTTTAGCTTGAGATGCCTGCCGCATTTGTAGCAGGTGTTATCTGGAGTCAATATTGTGTTGAGTGTATTCCCCACATCAATGAGAATCACATTTGCCTTTAAGACAATCCAAATTCATTAGAGAGACACTTAGCAAAAAAGTATGATTATTTCTAAATAATCAACTTCTCATCTCATCTCATCTCATTTGTACAACTTCACTTTGCAAATGCACCTGCACCTGCAGTGTTCCTACACTGTAGAACAATTGAAAGCATACAGTAACAATAGCAAACGTAGTCAGAGGAAATCGATCTGAGCATTGTTCAGGATTCATAGTTTTGTTGAACAAGCCAAGAATACAGAATGATTTCTGAGCAGATTTCACACAAACTGCAACATACTTTATTTTTAATCAATACAGAACTGTTTTAAAACTGCATGGTTGCGTGCTCTAACAACTCACATCCTTGTAAGGTGCACTCTTAATGTCCAGAACAAACCCACACTGTCCAGAACAAACCCACACAAACCCACACAAAGTCTGCAATATTCAAAAATTAATTATAAATAAATTAAATCCCATTCATACGGCAGTATGAAAAGCACAACACTGAAATGAAACAATGCCACGACGGGTTGACCCTTTTTCCGGCGCTGGCCAGACAGCCATACATAGGTATTCATGGCAAATTCAGGACAAATGTCGCACGTACAGGACAATACATCCATGGATGTACGCCACATGTGCGGGACGGAACTTCCATGGTCGGACAGAGAATGCACGCAATAGAACGTCCATGGACAAACTCTGCATGCGCAGGATGAAATGTCCATGGACGAACGGTGCACAGAACAATCTGGAAAGGCGCATGAACGAACAGCTGCACCGTGAGCTTCAAGTTATTGGTGCTTGTTTTGAGAAAATAAATTACACTCATAACACGGGTTGAAATGTCCAGGGCTCAACTAAACTATGGGACATATCTCTGAGCTCAGCTGCAGACTGAACCTGCTTGTAGCCAAGGAGGACCAGTGTGTCATTACACAGATTCTGCAAAGTCCTCACTATGTCAAAGCCCAGGCGAAGCCTCCAGCTCTCTGCTGTCGCTCTAGAGTCTCTGCTGGTGGAGTATCTGTAGTTCCATTCTGATGGAGAGGACACACTGCTGTTGGTGTTCTGTGCGATCCAGGAGCGCACCCTGTCCTCCATCTCCAACCCCACAAACCTGTAGATCTCCGTGGCCTTGTCCTCAGGGTTGAAGGCCAGGTCCTCGTAGCGCACGAGCAGGTAGCGGCCTCGTAGCCACATGGGCTTTCTAAGTCCTGTTGCCGCCGAGGCTGCCATGTCTTTGCAGGTACTGGTGATCTGGGACAGGTCCACGTACCGGGGCTGGCGTCCTGTGGCGTTCCAGATCTTCCAGGCACGGAACTGATCTGAGAACGCCACCATCCGCGAGGCGAGGATGGCCCTTGGATCCCGCACCAGGTGTATGATCCTGAGGTCCAGGCGAGGGTCCTCGGTGAGGGTGCGCAGGTCCGCCACCTCGGGGACTCGCACCGTCTTTATAGCCATGTGTCCCCTGGAAAGACACGACATAGAGGCGAGGGTGAGGTTCAGTGCCCCACACTTCTTAGGACACCAGATTTCATCTGGTTGCCCACTGGACGACTCCTCTTCACCTCCCAGACACACGGGAGCGGAGCAGAGGGCGTGACTGGAGCTGCGGCGGAAGAAGGCACCCGTGACGTGGTCCTGAGGCTCGGGGCGAATGTAATTCTCCATGAAGCTGAGGTCGCACGTGTAAAGGTTAAGAAGCAGGTCCCTGTAGGCACCCAGCAGGGCTCGGCGGTCCATTGCGTGACGCAGTCTGCTGCTGGAGTTAGTGAAGGCTTGCTGCACGTGGTAGAGGGGCTCAAACACATAGAAGACCCCCGAGTGCTGGTTCAGGAGCTGGCCTGTGAAGGAGGAACCGCTGCGTGTGGTGGCGAACAGCAGAATGTGTGTCCTTGATGACTTGATGGGCAACCAACCGTCATCACAGGGGCTTCTCCACCTGGAGTCTGAAAGGCAGAGAGGAAAGAAGGGAGGCCCTATGTTTGTGTTGGTTTTTTAAATATTATTTTATGGCATTTTGATGTTTTTTTTAGACAGGACAGTGAGTGGGTGGAGAAGTCTCCCAAACTTGTGGCACAAGGGCAGCCCCAAAAGCCCTTTTATGCCCTTTTTAGGCTTCAAATCACGCGTCAAATTGTGACAAGTTTGTGAGCAAGTATTTATGGATTAAGTGTTAAAAGACCAATACATAATTTGTGCTGGTGATTGAATCTTGGTAGAACATTGTCCATGAGAAGTAAAAGTCATTCATCTTTATGTTAGCCATTTAATTTCCCCAAATTCTAGCATCAAGCAATCTAGAATGTTTAAATTGTATGAATGTATTATTGATTTTATTTTTCTGTATGTCTCTGCTACCACACATCCTCCAAAAAACAACACACACGCACGCACGCACACACGCACGCACACACACACACACACACACACACACACACACACACACACACACACACACACACACACACACACACACACACACACACACACACACACACACACACACACACACACACACACAATTTGCACTCAAAGGACCACAATGGAAATAAGTTCTCAAGCTTTATTGTGTTATCCTTTTGACAGATATTTACATGTTCAAGTAATACTATGCATTTCTGTCAAAACAAACTAAAAAATATAATAAAAATCAATCAATCAATCAATCAATCAATATACAACCAAAGGATATATCAGAGCTCACCATAGCTAACATTTTGCAGGGAACTTCCCAACGCTCTATGTGAGTATACCTCCTTGTCCGTCTTAATCCTCAATTATCTTCCCCTGCAACGCCCACAAACTAAGAAACGTCTTTTGTCTGTTGATAAACGATTGCCACACGCTGGAAGCCACCACAGTCACTTTCATGTAGACAATGGGGTTTGTTATATTTTTATGCTGTTTATGTGGAACTCCATGGTATTGCTGAGGACGCTAATGTTAGCTACCCTATAGATTTGAAACCGGGGGCCCTGCGCAAGTGATGACATTCTCACCACTGAGCTAATAAAGCAAACCTATTTACTCAGGGGAGAAATTGAATGTTCAGCTTCAGGCTAATGCCGACCAATAGTCATACCCTACCACATGAATCTAAATGTCTCAATAGTCATACCCTACCACATGGATCTAAATGTCTCAATAGTCATACCCTACCACATGGATCTAAATGTCTCAATAGTCATACCCTACCACATGGATCTAAATGTCTCAATAGTCATACCCTACCACATGGATCTAAATGTCTCAATAGTCATACCCTAGCACAGGATCTTTATGTCTCAATAGAAGAGCAGGGAGACCAAATACTACTATTGCAGTTATTGCATTGCATATTTTAGACCGCTGTAAAATAATTACTTGCGCAAGCAGAGCGCGCAAGTAATCGTTTTCGTTTTCGTATGTCGCCGTTTGATGTGTATGCGCCGTGCCAGCGTATGACGTAATGACTACTTGTGCTTGATATGGCAGTGGTGTCAGATTACATACATGTATACATAAGGGCATTACCTTGAATCCTCCCGGCACTAAAACATATCGTCATTACGTCACCATCGAAAACCAATTACACCCTGGCATTGGGTCCTTTAATCCACATCTTTATTACGTCATCATTGAGAGCTAGTTGTACCAGTTATACCCTGACGTCATATGCTGCTACGATACATACGCATCAAACGGGGCATATGCAAAGTAACCACAGTATACCGCTAATCAACTTACAAATTACATATAAATATACATAGAGGCATTTCCTTTAATCCACCTGACACTGATCGACATATACGTCACCATCGAAAGCCGTCACTCATCCGTATTAATTACAACATTACGTAATTGATTGTTGTTAATTACGTAACGAAAGAATGAATTTGAAATGCTTAAATAGAATTACCTTCATGTTCCTTTATGTTCTTCAACAGTTCTTCAACAGAAGAACATGAAGGTAATTCATGTTTTTCTTTCACAGAGAAGCTGAGATTTGACAGTTTGTAGCGGTCGACAGAGTGCAGTTCTAGTTAACTACTGTGATGAAATTGACAGATTTGATTGATTGATTGATTGATTGATTAATTGATTGATTGATTGATTGATTGATTGATTGATTTATTGATTGACAATAGTTTATTGAAAAAATATTTAAGTACAGCAGTACATCAAGTTAAAAATGCCAACTGGATGCGACAAAAAAGCCAAAGGCTTGTTTCCATTGTGGGTAAACATTAAACAAAATGTAAGTGGCATGTCGTCCTCGGCCTTGTGGGAATGTGCCTGTATAATTTCACAGAAATCGCACGCTGTGTTCATGATTTGTGGCATTTTGTTTGAAACAGACCAATCCTACAAGCTTTGGAAGGCAATATTAGCCAATCGGGATGGAATATTGGAAATGGGACAGATCCGTGTTGATCACATGACTATAGAGATAGTGTATACCTACTGTATTTGTGTGATCTATGGATAAAATTTGTACGAGTAATGTAGCAAAACTCAGCCTCATAGTGGCGCTATGATATGATATGATATGATATGAACTTTATTTGTATAGCGCTTTTTAAAACATAGTTCCAAAGTGCTGCACAGAGCAAGATTAAAACAGCAAGAAACACACAATAACAAAATGATAATGGCACACAAAACAAGGATGTATGTACAATTGGCTATTAAATAGTTAAAAAACACTCAGTATAAAGGTGGGTTTTCAGGCGTGACTTAAATAACGGGACGGATGGTGCTACCCTAATGTGCACTGGCAGTGTGTTCCACAGTCTGGGTGCCCGAGCGGCAAAAGCCCGGTCACCCCGGGTAACTAGATTAGTGCGAGGGATAGCCAGAAGGGCCTTATCCGAGGATCTGAGGGTGCGCCCGGATTCAGGGAGGGATAGCATATCACGGATGTAAATAGGGGCTAGCCCATTTAGGGCTTTGAACGTGATTAGTAGGATCTTGAAGTCACATCTAGCGCTCACCGGCAGCCAGTGCAGATCTGCTAGTATTGGTGTTATATGGTCCCGTTTCTTTGTATTTGTCAGTAGTCGAGCAGCAGAGTTTTGTATTAATTGTAAACGGGATGTGATTTTCTTCGGAAGGCCAGAGTAGATGGAATTGCAATAGTCAAGACGAGATGATATGAGAGCGTGAATAACAGTTTCGAGATCCGGGGCTGAGAGGAATGGCTTGATTTTGGATATGTTCCTTAACTGGAAGTAACAGGATTGGACGACTGTTGTAACCTGTTTTTTGAACGAGAGGTCTGAGTCAAAAATCACCCCCAGGTTACGGGCTGCAGGAGTGATATTGGTGGAGAGGGAACCAAGTTGTGCGTGTAGTGGAAGCGTTAAACTAGGGGGGCCGAATAATATAATCTCTGTTTTTGACTGATTTAGTTGGAGAAAGTTCTGTGTCATCCAGTCTTTGATGTCTGATAGGCAGGCCAGTATGCGTGACATATTTCCTGGACCTGGTTTTAATGGCATATAGAGCTGGGTGTCGTCCGCGTAGCAGTGGAAATGAATATCATGGGTGCGAATGACAGGCCGTTCTCAAGAAGTTGGGGCAGAGGTTAGTAGTTGGCATCCAGCGAGTGTGTGTGCAGAGTTTGGCATCTGCCGGGCCAACGGTGCCGGAGATTAGTACACGGACGGATGGAGGGAAGGAGACATGGAGTGCAAAACATACTCTCTACCCATGCCTTCGGCCTGGTGGAGACAATTATGTTCATGTTTCCTTTCCTTGCAGAACATGAGCAAAATTTTGCTTAATATAGCCTTTTTATTTTTCTTATTTTTGGCAGGGCACATTAAGGCACAGATAAACGGCGATTAAAGGATCTTCGTTTTGATCACCTTCACACTGCGGGAGAGTCAAATACAGCATCTGCCAGATAACACCTAAATAATGTAGAAGGTAAACAGGCATGATTAAGATGCTTATCTGCTGCTGCTTGCTTGGAGTTAAGAAATGGTGGATCTCTAAATATAGCACAGACAGCCAACATGTTTTAATTACTGCTGATGATGGGTTGATTGCAAGGGAATGTGTTACTCTTGCACACAAACCAGATGAGAGGATTAATGGAGATAAATTGGAGGGTAATTGTCAAATGAATCACAGATATTACATAGCTCTATCCTACCCTCTTCATCGTGTAATGGGAATTCCCTTGCTTAATGATTTATCATTTTGATCTTCTTATCTTTCTTATGTTCTTTGCTTCGGGCTCAATAGGGTGGCACGGTGCCATCCTCTTCCTGAGAACCCACTGCCCACAGCTACTGAAATATTACTACTCACTCGTTGTTATGCTGAAATCCTATGGTGCAGATAATGTTTATGTATGCCCTCTGCTGGTGATTTGCTTTGTGAGTGTGCTGCCATAATGCAATCGATTTTGCATGATGTATGAATGTACAGCAATAGATGCCTGAATATAATATTATGCTGCGCTTTGAATGCTGTGAGAGTTCAAGCCCCTTGCAGTGTGGTCTGAGCCGGGCGACATGCGTGGCTGGCTGATAATGTAGTCGAGTCCCACCTCTGTGCTGTCTGGCCTGGCAGTGGAAGGCTCCCTGGCAGGGGCCCGACAGCGAGTCCTTCAGGGTACGGATGGCCGTGTACTGGACCCCCAGAGACGCACAAACCAGCAGCAGTACAGCCTTCCAGGAGCACTCCATCTTGCACCCCCTTCCTCTGGCCCTACATCTTCCACTCGGACACTGCCAAAGACAGAAACACATTGACTTTGACATTAATGAACCTTCCTCACAAGAACAGAAGCTTCAGTGTGGGTTGACATTACAGAGAAGCACAGTGCTTAAAGCATACAATATAGCCTACAGCATTTCATTAAATAAATAAATCAAAGAAGGATGATAGAAGGGTGAGGACTGGAGAATGGATATTCATTGATTCAGCTCATACAGCGGGGTGGTGAGCAACCAGCAGTATATCGTTTAGTGATTTAAAACCATTAGAATTTGTTGAAACAACAGTTGAAAGAAGAGGGGTTTGGGTTTGCATAGGGACCACTCATCATGTGATGTCATGAAAATCTCTGTTCAAGCAGCAAATATATTACATTTGATATGACGCTAATGAGGCTGACATTAGCTATAGACTATAGATAAAAAACTGAAGAGTGAATCAATCAGTCTAATTTCAGAATTGACTGATTATTGATCTCCTGATAATGTGTGTAGAAGCATTACGTGTGGTGTGTAAAGGCCTTGAGAGTGGCTACTGATTTAGAAGGCATTTGTAGAATCAGCCTCAGGGCTTAAGGAAATATTATCCTAAATGTTAAATGGACTGCATTTATATAGCACAGTTTCTAGCCTTACCAATCATTCAAATACTGTATGCTTTACAATGTACTTTCCATTTGTACACACCGCAACAGTGGAACACCATTTCACATTACGCGTTTACAGTATGCGGTACACATTGTAGAATAGTCTAGTTTGAGTGTCAAGGAAGGTGCTATAGGTAGGCAGACTCAGCAGACAACTTGATTTTGCAGAGATGAATATTTATTCACATTGCTCTCCAATTCTGTACCTGGAAAAAAGTATATAGCCTATATATCTCATACTACACATACTGCATACATCTACACCCTGACATCCAAACTCATATCTGTCTCTCTGACATGAGACTGACATGCAATTTCAAGGAAATGCTCTGCTTAGGTTCCATCTTCTGTCATGAGTGATGTTCAGTAAGTTGTTTTTACACACCTTGAGTAATTGCCCTGTTATTTGGTCAAGTTCTCCTGAGAAACATCTAACTTGAAATTGCACAGAATAGTCTGTCTGTCTGTCTGTCTGTCTGCCTGCCTGCCTGCCTGCCTGCCTGCCTGCCTGCCTGCCTGCCTGCCTGCCTGTCTCTCTGTCTGTTGCCCAAAATAGGGACACCAGGGTTAATGTAGTTAACATACACTTTTAATAACATTGTTAAAATGTGATGATGTTATCAAACATAAATATGAAAAATATCAAACAGTCTACATTTTCCAAAAGGAACTGTGTATTTAATTCAGTCTGACCAGCCCACCGGTGAGAAAAATGAATGACCAGTGGGGGGTGATATCAAAAGCAGAGGCAAATTGAACCCTGAAAATAGCTGTCCTCGTCTAGATGAGTAAAGAGGTTCTGCTGTGGACTGCTGACATCTTTGCCTCTGGGCTACAAGAGATGTGATTTTCCAAATGGATTTAGAAAAAGGTGACTGCATCCATTAGACCATCTGTACCAGACTGATGATGGCACGTAAACACACTACTGCGCTGCCATCACTCTGAGTGGCCCGATCCACCATCAAGTCATAGGTAAATATACAAATATGAATAATTAAGCTAAATATTGACTTCCCCTGTTGCCTCGCTACCATGTTTTTGTCATTCTCTCCTGGTTTGGCTCTTGTTCATTAATGATGTTTATGTTTTCCTGGCAGAGTTCTATCCTCAGGAATATATCACGCTGAGCAGAGATATGCCTTTGATCTTCCATTAATCACAAGCAGTGAAAAACAAACGAAAGATATTTACTCTGTGGGAGAAAGGAGTGAGGTACTGACATCACAAACCATGCAGAAATAACATGGTGAAAAGAAGCAGCTTGGATGCATAGAAGGAGGCATGAGGTCAGTCCGCTGCCCCCCCAGGTTGGCAGAGGAAGTGTTGCACCCAGGATTACATTAGATAATTGGGACTGGGTGAAAAAACTGGGTTGCAAAATCGTGGGATAAAAATGTAATAATACAAAATAAAATGTAAATATGGGTGGATGTGTGCTCTCATTTACTTATCAGTGATGATTGAACCTGAAAAAGTCGTGATGATAGAGATATGTTGCTTATTTTAGCACATCTATTTCTCACATTTGTGTGTTTTTATGTGTTTATATTGGGAAATAATTAGATGCATACACTGTATGGCTACTTGTAAAATAAAAAACCCTGGCTGTCGTAGTTGTGCTGCAACTTAGACTGTCACAATGCAAAACTTATACAGAGAGAAACTTTGACCAAACTTCTTGCCGTTGTCTTGCAGTAGCCCACCAACAATCCATACATTTGAGTCTTCCCATGTACTGTGGTCTACAGCTAGCTGACTACTAAAATGGTGGATCAGTATGGGTCAATTTTAATACATTTGTACACTCTCTTGTGTGTATGAGACACCCCAGTGACAGGTTTTATTTTGCTTTCCAGTCATCTGAGACCATTTATTTCAGTCGCTGGCCCTCTGGAGACCAAGTCTCTTCTGAGTCTCTACGGATGAATGCAAATAGATGTCCAAGTGCCCCTTTCTCTTTCCACAATCCTTCATATTCTGTCAACTGCCGCGAGTGGACTTGTGACTTTGTATACACTACTGTAGCTAGCCTCACGTCTCCAATGGTACTTACAAAGGGATACAATAAAATAGAAATCCTCAGGGAATCGAATCAGCAACATTACAATACACATTGCACGTGCATCTGGCAGGTCTGAAGAGCCGTGAATCCAAAGCGCAAGTGCATTCGTTACCAGGACAAAACAGCTCGGTTGCAAACGTGTTGGCGATAATGACATTTGTGCACGGTGCTGGAAAAGGAATTGCTTCTGTGGCAAATGAAAACCAACAAAGGGGTTTAGGAAGCAAGTGATGAGGGTGGGACTGGGGGATTTAGGATTCAGGTGATTGGGATGTGACAGTATGAAAGATTTTTCTATTAAACCACGTGGCTTTTGTTTCAATGCCCCCGAGCCCAGCTCGATGCTCACCGCCAACAGAGGAAGACACATCGTTGGGGCAATATAATACCCATAAGGCTTCACACATTGTGGAGTTAGATTTTCCAGTCACATCCACAACATATGTATTCTCTTTCTGAGCACCTGCCCCCCTACCCCCCACACAATCTCTCTCTGTTGTGTGTGTGTGTGTGTGTGTGTGTGTGTGTGTGTGTGTGTGTGTGTGTGTGTGTGTGTGTGTGTGTGTGTGTGTGTGTGTGTGTGTGTGTGTGTGTCCTGTCAGTTGTAGTGCACACACACGTAAGTACGCATGCACATCACATGCATGCGGCCATGCACACACACACATGCACGCGTGCACGCACACACACACACACACACACACACACACACACACACGCGCACACACAGCTGAGAGAGCAGAGCAAGAGCACAGCGCTCAGAATCAGATGGAGCTCAGATGACCCCGGGCAACAGACGGACTCCTGTGATATGAGAGAAGATAAATCTTGTCCTACATGCCTCCTCGAGCACACAGAGCGAAGAGTGGGCACTCTTAACGCACGGAAAGGTCAACGCCTGTTCCAGTCCTGTTCATGTTGCATAATCTCAAGCGTATATCAGAGTGCTTCTGTTATATGTGCGTGAGACACTGGACCTGTTACTCATTGATACTGATACAACAACCTATATTATAGGTTGTTGTCTATGCTTCCTTGGGAAAAGATAGTATATAGCCTACTGTAGGCAGCGGCTGATAACATCATTGGAAGTAATAATGCTTTGTGCATATCATAAGGCAGTGAAAATAGTGTCTCTACAAAGCTAAGATGATGAGGATTCAAACTCATAAATGTGAGCTTGCTTACAGTATGGGCTATTTTCAGCCAAGAGGTTTGGTGTAGAAGGAAAGGGGAGGGGTCAAAGTAAACCGCTGGGTGACCACAATCATCAGAATACAATTATCAAATAAATAAAGTGAGAAATATACTGGAATTTATATTAAGACAGGCTCTGCGATAAGCCAAATAGTGAAGGGAATAAAATGGAGTGGACAGTGGACACTGATAGAAGAAGCTGCAACTTTTGCACCCTCCGGCCACCCCCAATCACCTGTCCAGGATGAATTAACCCCGAGTAGCCTGGGACCGAGGCTACCCCGAGTTGACTTAGTAAACCTGATTCATTTTACACTCCGTAGTACGACGGTGTCGTCTGCTGAACCCACTCAATTAACACAGATAGTAAGCACGTGCGCACAAGACGAATTTGAAAGTATAGGCAACTAATTGCAGCGTTCAAAGGGAATTATTTGTGAGTGTTCATCTCGCGTACGTTTGTTTTAAATAGTCTATGGGTTTACCGTACTTCACCCGAGATACTCAGCTGATGGCGTTTAAATAATGTACCGCGTTCCGTCCATTTGATCAGAATTGATTCTCGCTCAACTGCTTCAGAATCGGTAGTCCGTTTTGTTTCACTCCCGGTGAAACAAACCAACCGGTGCGCGAACACTGTTGCGGCTTGCTTTTTCGGCGCGCGTAAAAAGGCAAAGAAGAAATCGAAAGAAACCCAGGGTACCTTAACCTTACCTTCACCAGTGGAACCAATCTTTCCCGGCGGTTCGAGTGATTTCCATTGCGTTCTTCTAACAAGGACCTTGCAGAGGCAGAGAGGAGCATGTGTGTGTCAGTCGTGTCCAGAGTCCAGTATAGGTGGGATGAGGATGAGCGGATCAGACCTGACGGCACAGCGCGCAGCGCGGCTCTGTTCTGGAGATGCGTGGATGCGAGGAGGATGGAGAGCATCACTGCAGCTACAGTATGAGATGCTGACAGTCAGATTCATTGTATGAAACATCATAGTTCTCAAACGTTTTCATGTCAAGGACCCCCAAATATTTTGTGCCAGAGATTTGAGTTGTTAACATCTTTCAAACACTACCCCCCCCCCCCCCCCCCCCCCCCCCAATATCTGATCTATACTCATATCTTGCACTGTGAGTTTACAGACAAGCTATTTTCAAATAGCCGATAGGGTTAAAGTAGCCTAGTTATCCTAAATAGATTTAGATGCTATTCACTAATTTTGCATGGGACCCCCTCACTCCCAAAGGACCCCTTGGGGGTCCCCAGGCCCCATGACTTTGAGGAGATCCACCGATATAAAGCGTATACATTTATGGTTATGTTATGTTATTATGATGTTTATTTTATTTGACATAGCCATCACAATCATATTGGATGAACCAGATGCATTGTTTAAAGTAAACTATAAAGTGTTATAGTGCTAATTTTCAACTCCATGTGCAGGAGGCTTTTCTATGAATGGAAACACTAATCTAAGACCCAATTCATATAAGCCATCTCATATTATAATGAATAGAGGGTATGTGTGTGACATCATCATCAAACCAGGAAGTTATGCGGGAACGCCTACTGAGTGCCAAAAAACTATACTTTCTGGCCTTGACAGCCCATACATCCAAACAGAAAAGTCCAATATGATTAAACGATGTTAAACTCACTTTGCTACTCGATTTGCCACTCGATTTGCCATTCACTTTATACATGTGCATAAAGTTTGTCTATTGCTTACATTTTCAGAAAATTAAACTTGCTCCCCATGGAGGATGGACCCTAATCCTTTGAGTCACCCCATGGCCTTTCCTAGGAGACTCTAGCACCCCCCTCAGGCAGGGGTCGTGCCTAGCACCTGTAGACATGCCATGCATTGCAGACAGGTAGGAACTCTACCAATGAAGTCATTTCTGGTATAAAATGTGGAGGCAGACATGCAAGAGTCTTCTTTATATTGTAAATGCTTCTCTTCATCCAACTGCTGCATTGGTAAAACCAGATAATAATGTAGCCTACTCCATTAGGCTATGTGCTCTTGACCTTTTGAAATGGATGCACGTATAGTCGTATACCGTACCATCATCTTTTCAAATCTATTCCTTTTTTTTTGCAGTGATGGAGAATAATATATAAAAGTGTGGATTCTTCCATTAGGATCCATTTCTTAATGGATTATTAATGGACCACTTCACCACTTTTCAACCTATCTTCATATAATAGGTCACTAATAATCATCATGATAAAATGGCACAATTCTTTCCTACTGAGTCTATGTCTTATATGGACTGTGGGAAGTTCAGAAACCCGTCCACCAGTGACATCATCGATGGGGAATCCAAGCTAATAGAAACTGCAGGCGTTCTAGTCCTGAAAAGTTGCAATGCGAAAATGGAAGCCATCGTTCTCACGATAATACAAATCTAAACATTTTTATAAAAAAAATATTGTTAAAAAAATCTGCCTAACCTGTCACTGGTGGACGGGTTTCTGAACTGCCCACAGCCCTCCTATGAGACACAATTGTGCCATTTTATCATGATTATTAGTGAGGACCTATGAAGATATTGTAGGTTGAAAAGTGGTCCTTTAATGGTTATAAACAGCTAATCCCTGTGTGGATTAGCTGTTTATAACCACACAGATGGCCCTCAAGGAAGACATTTCTGCATGTTTGCTATTTGAACAGAGAGCTTGCATATGCCATAACCTTACGCTATACACAGGCTGTAGGGCTCTTGGGTATTGGCATGAGGCATGCATCGGACAGTCGAATTGACAATTTCCCACATGCAGTGCAGTGGCGGTTGTTTCCTTGCCTGCGTGTATTTGGTGTGTCGGAGACTCGCCGTCCACTCGCTCGTTCTCTGATCAGCAGCATACTCCAATTTTAGTGTCAAGAAGGACCACGATCTGCACCATCTGTATCCTAATATATATATGGGGTATCTGCAGACCTGGAGGAGGCAGTTATATGGCCTTGACAAATATATGGCGCAGGCAGTTTCACGACCCAGACCAAAAATAACCACATTAACAGACTGAATCACACTGAAAACAACCATATTGAAAGCCGATGAGCTGGTGCATAGACAAACACGCCGTTGGCAAGCCGTGGTGGACGTAATAGGTTAACACCTGTTTCGAAATTGCACATAAAATGCAGGACGTTGAGTGAAACAAAATGAGCGCTCGCTCCCCCACCCCCGTGACGACCCTAAATGATAGGCTCCTAAAAATGATGAAAATGTAGCCTCTGGCTTCTCAGCAGGGTCTTGAAACTGCCTGGGCCGTAGATCTGTTTTTGCTCCAGGTCTGCAGAGTGCAGACTGCCCTGTCTTGGACGGACAGCATACAGAGGCACACACTTATCTGCTGTATACGTGTTATTTTTGTCACTTTATAGTTGGTCGAGGCGCACTCAGACAGAGGTCTCCAAAAATGCAAAATCACACACACCCACCTCATATATTATTCATGCCTGTTTAACTCAGATATAAATTCCTCAAGCTTTTAATAAGAGGAAGTAAAGTTTATGCATTTCTAACCCACATATGGCAACAGTTACCCACTTAAACTCTTGTGAAGTTGTAGATCGGCTATTTTAGCTTTTTTCTATTTTCACCTAATGTTCGCTTATTACTATAACATGCCCAGAATAGGGTGGTTAAATGTATCCAACAAAACTGTTGTGGGTAAAATATCCATATAGGTTTCTATTCTCCTTTGTTTAAAAAAAAATCACACCCGTGTGAACTGAGTGGTGTAAGGTCTTATATAGCCTGATCAGCTGTGGTCTGACGTAATGTCTGAAGTAATGAAATCACACCCGTGTGAACTGGGTGACCATAGCAACCATGCTCATTTTTTGGTACGAACAGACAGACAGACACGTAAACTAACAAAGCCAGTTGTAGGAGTGGTTTACACCACTCAAAAAAGCTTACTGATTGATTGGTCAGGTAAATCAGTGGTTCTCAACCTTTTCAGGCCCCCCAAAATAATCATAATTGAACTGGGGACCCCCCACCCTGACAAGCACTTGGAATTGTAGGAGTTGAGGCATGAAATATTTGGTTCCACAGCTAAATATTGTGAAAATAGCAGATCTACAAGCTCACAACACCTGTAGATTGTTTTTTTCCCCACAAATTTTGTCATTTTTATTTTCATATTTATATTTATTTTCAGTTTGTTGATTACTTTTGATGCAATAATGGTCTTTTTCTTTCTTTCTTTCTTTCTTTCTTTCTTTCTTTCTTAAAAGTCCTTACATTATCACTGTTATCTGGGGACCCCCACCAAAATCATGTGGGACCTGGAGGTCCCGGCCTACAGGTTGAGAACCACTGAGATAGATTATGCATACTGCCAGGTTCCATTTGGATCATTGCCAGCCAGACATCCTAATTTTACATCTTCTGCTCTTGGCAGTCTGAGGGGCTGTAGATTGGTTGTTGACGACTTGCACCTCCCGCATAAGGACATCAGTTTGTTCATGGGAGACTGCATTTTGCACCGGTTTGCCTGTTTCCCCCAAATAAGGCCCTTGTTTATGAAATAGAGCCCTGCCCCCTAGGGGGTGTATAGGGTTTGATGAGGGCCCAGGTAGGACCGGGCCTTAATATTCGGGCCTGTTGAGAACTGTTTTCGCCGGCTGCCAGGCACTAATAACTTTGGGGCGGGGCCCGTCTAGAGTTTGAATGGACATGGTATCAGTCAAAAGGGAGACATCAAAGAGGAAGGACGGGGGGTTGAAGGATCAACATATAGAATGTCAGCTCCATATATGGAGATCTGAGGTTTGAGGTCAGATGTAGAGTTGCTGGCCGGCTCCAGCAGATCTATATGATACAGTCTTCTCCATGTATGGCTATCCAGGGTTTGATGAGGTCAGTGTCGTGATCTTCATATATGGAGATGGCCATATATGGAGCGTGTCATGAGGGGTAATGGACTGACGGCCATATATGGTGCGTGGCGTGTCACGAGGCGTGCTATGGTTTTGTGTTAATTGCGACTGTAGGTCGCAGATTACTATGAAAACCTGCAAATCCGTCGATCCGTCAGTTAGTCACACCACCTGTAGCGGACCCAGCTGGCCAATAACCACACCATATATGCACACGCTGGCATTTCAAGCATAGCATAAATATGTAGCACTCCCATTGAAAACAGTTGAAAAAAAAATAGGCTACACTGCACTCAGGAAAAAAAAGTCAGCGTCATTATTCCGACGTAGCCTGACCGCACGCAAAGCTAATGTGCCGTCGGAATTACGAGTGAATCCCAGGAAAAAAAGCATTGGTGGATACAACATTGCGATACGACCATAATATAGCCATAGGTGATGGGGTCATCGTCATTATTCTGGCGGTGTAAAGGTGCTACCTGACAACGCTGTCAACATTTCTCAGTTGCAGAATATACAGTATAGTCAGAGTGAATTCACAACAGATGGATAATATAGCATTACGGGCATAGGGATGAATCTCGCATAATTGTATTTCTGTAAACTGAATTGGTAGACCTCTAGCCTCTAGTCACCCTATCATAGAGCTGCCTTTCCGAGGCTAAATTGGCAACTATTCAATGCCTAGCTAGCTCAATTATGCCGGATGAAGCACATTATGCTGTTGATCTGTTTTGACATGAAACTATGAACTATGCAACCAGTTAGTGTCTTATAACCCCATAGATGGCAGGACATTCGTTGTACGGTGGCTTTGTTGTGATGACAAGCTCACAACATGTCAGGAGTTTGTAGATATCCTATTTGCGAAAAATATGAAATAAAATAATAAAATGTTTATTTAAAGCTTTTGGCTATACACCATATTGAAAGTGGTTAATTTATTGTATCCGATGTTATGATCAACAACTAATAACTTTGTTATGTATCATGTTCTTATATGACATAATTGTCCAGCGCGAGAATCTACCTGGACATTTTGTTCACAAACACACAGGCAAAAATGGATGAAAATGGGACCTCCGTGGTCGAGGCTAGCTTGTGTATATAATGCATTAAGTCCTACTTATACAGTATTATTTCAGGCCTTAGTTCCACGAGGATACAGTCTGGTAGTGTATCTAATATAAACTGCCAAGCTCTTGAGAACTGTACCCACTATCTCTGTAATGGAGCGGCAACAATGGGAATTTTTCTCCATGTCAGTGTGCGTGCGTGCGTGCGTGCGTGCGTGCGTGCGTGCGTGCGTGCGTGCGTGCGTGCGTGAGTGCATGCGTGCGTGCGTGAACACACACACACACACTCAGTCTCCTTCTTACACTATGACCTCTATTCCTCTTCATTCTGGTGTGGATGAGAGCTATCATCGTCCAGTGTTCTTCACTGGAAGCTGGCCTCACCCTGCTGTCTCCTTTATATGGGGGAAGGGTCCCGTCTCATTGCCCCCAGGGGTTACTTTGGGGTCAGACTTAACCGGTGACAGCTCCATTACTCTGGAGGATAGAGTCGATTCCCTTAACAGTGTTTCAGATTTATCTCCTGGTGTGACAAAGTCACATTGGTTGTAGTGCAGACTCCTCTGGGTTCCACATAGTATAGCAGAACAGGGCAGTTGTCTATTACATTTTTGATATTTCCTCCACATCTCAGCTTTCATCAGAATTCCACCGCTGGGCACACTTGATTAGCTGCCAAAGCACACGTGAACCCTTCTGCCCTACATCTGAGTAGAATTTGTTGTTCCAATAGGGCTCTCAAACTTTCCTGGCCTTTCATGACCCTTATTTCAACCTTTGCAGCAGCACACGTAAACATGCCAAAACAAAGGCAGGCCCAGAGAGAGGAACTGGAACACCGTCATCTACTAACATAGATCTGGGGCAGTCTTGATACAGAGATTTCACTGCCAAAGGTGTCCTGTACCAGCACACACAAAGGAGGACGAGCTGCCAAGAATACTCAGTGAGTGATATAGTGAGTGTACTGCCCTTCTTCCCTTTGGTACCCACAATCACTGCCTACCTACGGCACTGACCCTCACCTCCGCACAGCCTGACACCCCCACAACACTAGTCTTGCGTTGCCAGACGATCTGAGATCTCTGCCTGCTGTCCATCTAAAATTAATTTGCGTGGAGCATATCAGGCAAGTCGGCTTGCCCTTGAATTCAGAGAAGAAATATCAATCTCTCCTAGTAGAGTTGAATACCCGATTTTCCATGACAAGCTTTCTTTTCTTGGAGAGCATCTTGAATCGCAGCAGCAGCGTCTCTTCTTCTCAGTCCTCAGTCCCCAGGTGAATGTTACGTGTCCTGACTCCTGAGCCCCATGTTCATGCTGTGAATGACGACGTAAATGAGGCCAACCATGGTGAAACAAATGCTAATTACGAGCGGCCAGGGCTGGCTATTGTTCTCTCGCCGCCATGGTGAAGCCAAGTATGATAATTCCGAGCGCCGAGGCCACGGCCATGACTGGCTAATGGCTATTGTTCTCTCTCCCCATAGACTTAACACAGGTAGGCTACAGTCAGTGGCGAGAGAGAGAGTGGCCTACAACGAGCAGCAAAGAGGGCTGAGGGGGGAGGTGACCTTAGAGGTATAGCATGGTAAAATAAATCATGTTGGGGCCGCAGTTGACGTCTTTCAGGGTTGCCCTGAAAATGGCAATTTCAAAATTCTACTGTAGCTAGAACAGTGGTGACAATGGCTACCCTAAAGTCTTTGCATTGGTTCTGCGATGCAGTTTTTCTGTCTCCAACAGGGTGTGTGTGTGTGTGTGTGTGTGTGTGTGTGTGTGTGTGTGTGTGTGTGTGTGTGTGTGTGTGTGTGTGTGTGTGTGTGTGTGTGTGTGTGTGTGTGTGTGTGTGTGTGTGTGTGTGTGTGTGTGTGTGTGCGCGCGCGTGGATCTGCTCTGGCCAGGATCTGCTCTGGCCTCCAGGGACTGTATGTGCACAGTTTTAGGCTGATAGGTCCAACGCTGCCGGAGATTAACTGTACACAGAGGCTCAATTGTACGCCCATTTCCTACACCAGAGAACTGGTGTGGCCAATCGGGACACGGTATGCAATATGGGCGGGCTTTGGTACAGTGACGTTCAATGCTTGAGACCTTTGACTGACAGTAGCTCTGACCAATTGCGTCAAAGAGAAAATGTTTGAACCCGCCCCCCGGGAAACAAGATCCATACACAGCATCTCCAGACTCAAATACCACACGACAGTGTGATTTGAGTCTGGCTTATTAGCCAGGCTAGATCCTCTCCCCCCTGGAGGCCAGAGCAGATCCTCTCCCCCCTGGAGGCCAGAGCAGATCCTCTCCCCCCTGGAGGCCAGAGCAGATCCTCTCCCCCACATACAGTCCCTGGAGGCCAGAGCAGATCCTCTCCCCCCAATCTTTTTACCTGCTGGTCAAACACTGACCATGAAAACTAGACGACCTAGTCTAGCCCTAGTCATACTGAATGCATAGTCCTGATTGGCTGCTTCTGGCCAATGGGACAGGACAGCTCCAGCCTAACTGCCTCGTCTCTGGCCAATGGGACCACAACAAAATAGCCTCGGTCCCAACCATCATCTGCGAAGAGAAAACATATGAAGACTTGACGAGAGAGACAAAAAGCAACCGACGTGCGCGATGCGAATGCATGTGCAGACTCGGCACACTACAGACATAAAAGCCCACTACAGAAAGTCCCACTGCTAAAGGTACAATATGCATGACAAAGTAGTAAAGTAGTAACAACTAGAAAAGGGGCCCTTCTGGGCACAGGTCTCCACCAGGAGGAGTGTGTGTGTGTGTGATGTTTGGCAAAATGTTTAGGAGCAATATAAACGTGTGTGTGTGTGTGTGATGCGGCTTGGCCTGTTGTAGCGCCACCATGAGGCTGATTTGAAAACTGTCAAGTGGCAGTTCTTACAAAGCCTAGTGGGAATATGCATGCACAGTTTCACCACAATCGGACGCTGCGTTGAGTAGTTGAGTAGTAATTAGTTGAGTAATTTGTACAAAACGGGTACAAAGCGGGCTACTCCTGAAAAGTTTAGAAGCCATACAATGAGGGTGGATTATGAGAAATCAAACAAACCCGTCTTGATCACATGACTATGGAGAGCATGTGTACCGATTTGCGTGAAATTTGGATAAAATCTTAAGGAGTAATATTAGAAAATGTGTTTTACATATGTCGGCCTCCTGGTGGCGCTATAAAGAGCAGATGTGGAAAAACTCCAGGCAAAGGTTTTTCCTTGGCCTCTAGGGAGTTGGCATACAAAGTTATCCACAGATCTGTGCAGTTAGAGGTAAAAACACTTTTCAGCTAGTTATAGCGCCACCATGAGGCCGAGTTGAAAATGTTCATGTGGCATTTCTTCCTCGGCCTAGTGGGAATGTGCGTGCACAATTTCACGGAAATCACACAATGTGTTCATGATTTGCAGCATTTTGTTTGAAACTGAGCACTCCTGCCAACTTTGGAAGCCAATCTTAGCCAATCAGGATGGAGTCTGAGAAATCTGAAAGACCCGTTTCGTTGAATGGCTCTAGAGAGACTGTGTACCAATTTGCGTGACGTTTGGACAAAATCTGTAGGTGTACGGTCCAAAAACTTGTTTTGCACAAAGTGGCCTCCTGGTGGCGCTATAACAGGCCGTTCTGGAAATTTTGGGGCAGAGGTTCATCGTTGACATCCAGGGAGTGTGTGTGCAAAATTTGGCATCGACCGGGTTAACAGTGCCAGAGATTATCTGTTCACAGACGGAAGGACGGACACACACACACACACACACACACACACACACACACACACGGACACACGGACGGACGGACGGACGGACGGACGGACGGACGGACGGAGTGCAAAACATACTCTCTCCCCATGCCTTCGGCCTGGTGGAGACAATAACTTCAAAGTGGTGATTTCACTGTTTGTGAGAAATCGTAAATTCATTGTGGTGCACATTCTTTACGAGCTTGTAGATAGGCTATTTTACATGAGATTTAGCCTACCCACTTTAGCCATATTACTCAAAGCCCAGGGGGGACTGTGTGTGTGTGTGTGTGTGTGTGTGTGTGTGTGTGTGTGTGTGTGTGTGTGTGTGTGTGTGTGTGTGTGTGTGTGTGTGTGTGTGTGTGTGTGTGTGTGTGTGTGTGTGTGTGTGTGTGTGTGTGTGTGTGTGTGTTACTGAAGAGTTTTAATTGTCTTTAGGACAGATCCTGTTGTTTACACACACACACACACACACACACACACACACACACACACACACACACACACACACACACACACACACACACACACACACACACACACAGATATTTACATTTCATAGCACAATTCTGCAGATATAATAAGGCAGTTGGTAATTAATTTATGTTTTATATTATTCCTACAGATTTTGTCAAAACACCACGCAAATCTGGTTTACATTTTCTCTATAGTCATGTGATGATCAAAACGGATCTGTCCGATTTGTCTTTCTATCTCGATTGGCTATTGGCATCTAAAGTTTGCAGGAGTACTCTGTTGTAAACAAAATAATTCAAATCATGAATGCAGCGTCCGATTGCAGTGAAACTTCACATTGGCCAAATGTTTTATTTCTGGTGGAGACGTGCTCCAACTTCCAAGGAGCACCATTTTCGAGTTTATTAAATTTTTACTCTCTAATTGTTTCCACCCAGCAATGAAGTAAGGGATAATATCTGGCTAGGTGGTCATTGTCGGGAGATAATTCACCGACAGGGAGTTTAACCACCGAGGCGAAGCCGAGGTGGTTACACTCCCTGAAGGTGAATTATATCCCGACAATGACCACCTAGCCAGATATTATCCCGCTTATTACATGGCTAACTAACATAAATTAATCCATTGATCCAAAACACAACAAAAAAAGTATTCCATAACTTCGCGCTGGCTGCGTCTGCCCAGCTGCAGGGCTGAAGCACTGTCGGAAAACAAGGAAGTGAGTTGATCAAATAGAATCCATTTTCGGGTCCAGCTGCTTCGTCTATTTCTCGCTCAAATGTTTTCAAAAACATTTTTAAGAGCAATGTTTAGCTGTAAATTACATTGTGTGTCAGTAGTGTGTGTGTTTACATGGCTGTTATGTTGGAAACGGCAGTAAATCAAGCGGGCGCAGCCGCGCAGCTGGTGGTGCTCAGAGGGTTTGATTAGGCAGCGGTCATTATACAGCGGAGCGGTCATTATCATGAGATAACTCACCGCTGAATTAAGCGATTGACCAATCAGAATCAAGCATTCAACCAAGCCATGTAATAAGGTTGTTTAACTCTCACCAGTGTCTACTGTCTAGATGAGTGAAGTGCTTGTTTACTGGCTTCAACTCTATTTCACTGACCCTCACCTAAACGCACTCCGACACCCCCACAACTCTGACACTCCCTACTATGCAGCCTGCCTGACACCTCCACAGTGTTTTAGTGAGGCTTGAATTTGCCAATTATTATTATTATTATTTTTCGGTGTGAAGTGTATCCTATACAATAACGCACATAGTTGATGGCACCACCACCACACTGTGCACCTGCATGCGTACTGTATATTGCATCACAGTGATGCGTTAATACCGTGAGAGAGTTATCTGATAGTCCAATAAACAGGCAGTAAACATAAGTCATGGAATCATATATTTAATGATTTCCCGGGATACTTATCCCAAAATGAATGGTCATGTGATATGCATATGAACAGTAAAGGCATAGATGATAGCAAATACGACCTGTTACATCACGAATCAGATTCGCTCATATCAGTCCGTTGATCGGGGCGCCCCTGGAAGCAGGACAGAAGGCTCGTCTATCCTGGAGAATTCTGACGTGTCTCTACTTTTTCAGACACTATATAGAAATCTTTCTGTCGCTCTGTGACCTTGCTTGAGCACAGCTAGGGTGCACACTCTTATAAGTGATGGTAACTGCTTAAAGGTCTACTTTATCCCAACAGTCATGCAACACACAATGACCTGCATGCCTCCTTTCATTCTTCTCTCCCAGAACAATCAGGATGTAATCACATGTCCTAGTCCTACCAATCTCTCTGTTCCACCCCATATCTGATCTTTGACACAACAGCCATCTTTCTTCATATTGTGCGAGGTGCGTAGAGAAGTGCCGCGCTGAAATCTCTCCATTTTTCTGAAAAGCCCAACCTTTCATCATTAGCTCACAGGCTGCAGTTCTCTACAGTATATGTGGGCTTGCTTGGCAACTTCACCTCACCCTTTCTTTGCGCTGTGATCCATCAGGCGCATTATCTGTCAATCTGACTGTGCAAAAGGAAAGAGTATCTCAAATGGCTTATCTAAAGAAGGAATTTTATCTGCAAGGTGAAGCTGGTTTCTCTGTACGCTCCATCTCAATCAACTGAGTGAAAAGCAGTCCATGGGCTTGGAACCTGTGCTGGCAATGATGCAATAAGCAGGTGAAAGGAAATCTCATTTCATCCGGTAGTATGCCAACAGAGACAGCTAAATTTAATTCAGCAAACAACAAGCACAGGGCACACAGGCAAACCTCCTCGATTCCTCATGGCATTTCACTCATGACATACTACAGTATAAAAAATATTAAGAATTATTATTATTGGTGGAAATGAGTCTGACACAATGTCAATATTACAAAGGCATGGCAAGGCCAAACATTTAATACACATAGACTTTACAGGCATAATAAGACATAAAAGACATTTAAAAGCATACAAATACAGAGATACTAAATAATAAAATAAGTATACGGTAACAAAATAATGTTTTGGTTATTCATCAGGAGGATGGTATTGGCATACAACACATCTTCAGCTTTGGTGGTGGTAAATCTCTATCTTACTGTGACTATGGTTCCTTTTAATAATTGTAATCATATACTTACTGTATTTCATGCATAGAGTATTTTTCTAGTCCTCATTGACCGTACTCTAGGAAGCCTTCTGCCCGTCAACATGGCAGTTTAAGCCTAATCTCTCTAGAGCATTCATAGGAGGGCATGGCTGAATGGAACAATACTGACCCCAATCAGTACAGTCTCTATAACACAGTTTTTGATTCCGCTTGATTGCCTGTTATCTGGAAGAGAGAGAGCCTCCAACTCGGCTTGTCTCATTTGTCTTTCTATTGGCCATTTAGGGGGAGCAGGATCATCTGGAATGAGTATATCTACCACCCCCCCCCCCCCCCCCCCCCACAACGATTCCATCACCAGCTGTTATCCATGAACACTCCAAATAATAATGGAGGCCACTGATTTTACACCTAGTCTGCCATCACCTGCTGATGCCATTATTTGACTTTTTCAACGACATCAGTATCAACAGTTACGCAGACAACGTGTGTCAGTTTTAAGCACTTTCAATCTGGCCTCCCTATTTTGGACATTGACATTTTTCAAAAGTTTTCAAAAATTCTTATCCCACGATTTTGTAACCCATTTTTCACCTTGTGCCAATTGACTAAGCCGTAATCCCGGGGCGCTACGTTCCCTCAGCCAACCTGGGGAGAGCCTTGAACTGAGCTCATGCTTCCTTCAATGCATGAGGAGTGAGCAGGCAGCTTCTTATCACCTGACGTAGCGCGTGGAAGGAACACGTTATTCCAATCAGTTCCTCACCCCTCCATCAGGCCCCCCGGCTGACCAGGGAGAGGCAGAAAATGAAATGTACAAAACTTGACAATAGATTTTTTCAAGATTGATCACATTTCTTAATACAAAATGTTGGTCAAAAGCATCTCTAAACGGTAGGACTCTCCAAAATGAACAGCATCATACCCAAACATCTGGCATCAGTCGGGCTCTTGTCTATCTATTAATACGAGGCTGGACTGGTTGCAGCTGAGGTTTTGTGGCACAGAAAGGAAGGTGTCATAAGAGTGATGTGCAGGGAGAAGGCAGAGGAAGAGATGAAAGAAGAACAAGAGGCAGGGAGAGAGAGTGTGTGTGCGCACTCAGTGACTGATTATTTTCTTTTACTTAAGTAAAAATATTCTCTGTTAAAAGTTCTGTATTCAAAATGTTACGTAAAATGTCAAAATGTTAGTAAAAAATTATTGACATCAAAATCTACTTGTACTTGTATTACAGTACCAAAGCAAGGAGGAAGAAAAGATGAAGGAAGAATGCAAGGCAGGGAGGGAGAGTGAGAGTATATTTGTGCATGTGAAGGGGTGGGGGGGGGGGGGGGGGGGGACTCAGAGAAGAGAGAATAAGATTTGACAGGGGAGGCAGGACAAGAGCGTGAGTTTACACAGACATACGCCATCTGTGCATTCAAGGTGTGGCTGGTATTTGCTTGTGTGCACCGTGCACATCTCTGTGTGATTGTTTTTGAATGAGAGGTCTCTTGAATATAGATGGTCTTATTTATACTCACCCCGTCCACGGAGATCCCTTTCCCCGATGTTCTGCTTTAATTTAACTGCATCCTCACATGAATGCACACGTTTTGTTGTTGGACCCTATACTGTGTTCAAAAACCCTGCTTCGTAGCAAAGGCCATACATTATGTATATGCGGGTGCCATGGAGAGATGCACTCAGTGAGATCACTCACCGAGAAGATTATTCGAGTCCTGGCACCTCATCAAGACATTTATTGGACGAAATTAACACAAAGTTAATTTCGTCCACTAAAACTATGCCGGAATGTTTTCGTCGACTACCTTTTTACACTAAAAACTAACTAACTATATAAATTAAATAGAAACTAAGCTAAAACTATGACTAAATATACCTGTTCTGACATTCCATATGTTGATCCTTCCCCACCCGTCCTTCGTCTTCGATGTCTCCCTTTTGACTGATACCTGTTCATTCAAACTCTAGACTAATTATAGCACATTTTAGCACAAAATGTCCGCCCTACCCGGCCTGAAAATGTCAAATTTAAAAATAAATAAAAAGGTTCATATATGGGCATTCCCACACCTGTAGTTTGATGTTCCTCAGGGCGTCTTACTGGTTCAAAAGACTATGACTAAAACTAATTTGCTGTCAAAGTTTCATGAGTCGCCTCATGAAGACATTTATTGTACGTTGTGTGTGTGTGTACGTGTGTGTGTGTGTGTGTGTGTGTGTGTGTGTGTGTGTGTGTGTGTGTGTGTGTGTGTGTGTGTGTGTGTGTGTGTGTGTGTGTGTGTGTGTGTGTGTGTGTGTGTGTGGGTGTGTGTATATGTGTGCGCGTGCGTGCGTGCGTGCGTGCGTGCGTGCGTGCGTGCGTGCGTGCGTGCATGCGTGCGTGCGTGTCTGATGCACTGTTCGTTGAGTGACAGTTAGACAGAAGATTCCCCTCATCCAACCGGTCCCTAACCATCTTTGTTCACTTCCTGGAAGGATCTTCAACAAGCATTCCATAATGACACATTGTGCGTTCACACTCGCTCTCTCACACACACACACACACACACACACACACACACACACACACACGCACGCACGCACGCACGCACGCACGCACGCACACACGCACACACACACAGGATAAGGACACAAAGAAGAATAGGCAAGCAAAACGTTTGGCATAGCTTGCTCGTGAAACATAAAAACAAATGACGGCATGAAGAAAAGTATTACTTATGACATGTCATCACCAACCCCTGATTCATACTTATAGTTGCATGCCAGTGTGGCACACCGAACATAGCAGATCTACAAGCCCAAACACATTGCACCGTGACACGTTGCAAGCTTGTTTTCGGAGCAGGGCACGTACCCAGTACAAATCAGGCATAAAACTGTTTCATCACTGGGGGAGTTCATGTTCTACAGTCTGACAGAAAACCATTCTCCCGGAATCTCAAAGCTTCTTCCTGCCACAGGCTATTTCTTTAGCTCATGGACTTGATGGAATCAAAAGGTACTGAAGGCCGATAAGGCTTTCAAAGGGAAGTGAGTTTATTGAGAGTCCTGATAGGTAGTGGTCTCGGCTCTATTGCCCCCCCGCCGCCCCCGGGAAACAACAGATATAAATCCCTGCGTGGCTGCGGGGCTAACCAGACACCTCCTCCACGTCTGGCAGGCCACTATTTGGGATGGACGGCAGCCTCAAGTGCTTCTACTCGTCCCTGTTTGACTTATTTTTTGTCTTTGGCCAGCAGCGTATCAGCCATCAGTGGGGTGCATGGTGCATAATTGAGGCCATTAGCAAAGAGCATCACACACTCTCCAGGCAGTAACTCCAGACAGGAGCGGCAGTGAGGTAACCCGCCCTCTCTCTCTCTCTCTCTGTCTCTCTCTCTCTCTCTCTCTCTCTCTCTCACCCGCCCTCCGCTCCTCTTATCCCTGATCCAACTGTTTCCCACTCACACGGCTCACAGCATTACATTTTGCCGGAGTAATGGGCCAAATTACAGCAGATCGGACCACAGCATGCAGGCCCAGCTATACCGCCAGGGATCACAGAGCAGACATGCTGATTCTACCATACACGCTCCCCTGATCATAGAAGGAGCTGCCTTATTGGAGGAGGGAGGCCATTACATGTGTTTATACTTAAATTGTGGATTAGTGAAATCGTGTCTTCTTTGGTTGGGTTCTCTCTCTGTTTAATACTAAGCGTCAGCTCAGCTCTCCAAATAAGGACTCATGAGTCATTGTATAGCAGAGGCCGGCAGTCTGTGTTGAGCATGCAACGATCGATACTTTGTTGATTGTAATGGCAATAGGGATAGGGACCCCTGTGTGCATGCGTGTGTTCACATGTGTCAGAGATGTTGGCTAATATGTAAATTAGAATTCTGGCCATGTGCCAGATGTGCTCCTGAGGATGTTGTGTGGGTCCACGACGTGAACAAAAGGGGGTTTTGAGTAAACACCTGAGCTGGCATAATTCCCCACATGATTTCATTGATTAGTGTTGAATATTCAGTTATGCTGCTGCTGATTGAAGCTTCTAATCACTGCCTCTGTGCGTGCGCTCTGTTATATAGCTCAGATTGGACGTGTTGTTGATCCATTTATGCTCACTCTGCATAGCAAAGGGACGGAATCCATGTTACATGGATTTCCTACATCAGTGGTTCCCAAACATTTTCATGTCAAGGACCCCCACAATGACCCCCATTTGAAAATATATGCTAAGGACCCCCATAATAGCAGATTTTTACAGCTCTAGCAGTGATTTTCAAACATTTTCATTTCAAGGACCCCCAGTTTGATATGCAACAGGCTACAGACCCCCCATTTAATGGCATTTCTATCTCTGAGAGCCCAATTTATATTGTAAAATCAATGTTATTTTAACTCTCTGGTCCATTTGGTTCCATTTGTACACTCTCAGAGTTACAGACACATAAGAGTCCATTTGGTTACAAACTATAATTTAGTTGGGGACCCCCTGGAACTCCCTCAAGGGCCCCCAAGGGTCCCCAGACCCCACTTTGGGAACCACTGTCCTACATCTCTGAGGTACGCTACTTTATGTATCGTCTCTGTGTTCTCTATGCTCTGTCCTGGCCCATTCTGTGTTCTCTATGCTCTGTCCTGGCCCATTCTGTGTTCTCTATGCTCTGTCCTGGCCCATTCTGTGTTCTCTATGCTCTGTCCTGGCCCATTCTGTGTGACTGAGCGCATTCTTAATTAGACATGAGAACAGAGCAGCTGCTGCTCTACCACATCTGTGCACCCATCAATCTATATTTATGATGCCAGCTTCGCACTCAGTGATGTGATGTATGTAAAGTAGACAGGGAAGCCTGTAATCTCTGTCTGTCTGTCTGTCTGTCTGTCTGTCTGTCTGTCTGTCTGTCTGTCTGTCTGTCTGTCTGTCTGTCTGTCTGTCTGTCTGTCTGTCTGTCTGTCTGTCTGTCTGCCTGCCTGCCTGCCTGCCTGCCTGCCTGCCTGCCTGCCTGCCTGCCTGCCTGCCTGCCTGGCTGGCTGGCTGGCTGGCTGGCTGGCTGTCTGTCTGTCTGGCTGGCTACTTACCCATCTTATTGATGGGCTTGTATATGGACAGTGATTACGTCTGACAATGTGCTAAAACCATGTGGACAGAGATGGTTTTTAATGAAAACGTCTTGCCTCTCTCCATCTTCCCATCTGGCTCTTATTCTCCCTCATCTATCTCCTGTGATTTCCCTCATAAATAAAAATTAAAAAGAAAGACAGGTGAACACCTGCTAACCAAAATACATCTTAGAGAGAGAGAGAGAACTGCAACAGCAGTATCAACCATGTACACGTTTTATTTAATTCTCAAAGAGTATGTTATGAACACTCAAGAGTGGCCGTCTTAGAAATCAGAAGGTTCTCAGTTTAATCCCAGACTCGTTGTGTGTGAAAGTGTGTCCTTCAGTAAGACACTGTCTGAACCCCTAACCTAAGTGCTCCTGATGATCCAGTGGATGCCTTGCATGGTGTGCGAATGTGTGTCTGTGATTGGATGAATGTAATGCACATATTGTAAAGCACTTTGGACAAAATGAATTCACCATTTACCATTTAAATGCACCATTTACTGTGAGGCAAGCTGTGAATCAAGCTGTGAATTCTTTCTCAAATCTATCTATGAAAATGTAGATATAAGATGTATCTGAAAATGTAGATATAAGATGTATCTGAAAATGTAGATATAAGATGTATCTGAAAATGGATCCAGAGCTATATTTATTCTTCATACATTTTACTCTTGGGATGGCTTTGCCCCCCTGAGTTTATTATCATGTCTTTTATGCGTGGGTGAGCATCGTAGACATGAATGAAGTTATTTACATACTTATCTTATAATAATATATAATACATACAGTACTGTATATTCATTTTTCTAAAGGAATGGAAGGATGAAAATTGTGTGAATTGCCAACCATTAATCCAGCCATTGTTTCTCGTGATATTATTTCATCCTATTTTCAAGGTCACACACAATTTTTCTTCCTGTTTTGCTCCTCAATTCAGTCACTACCAATTCCCTCCCAGGGACTGCAGGAGGTCCCTGTCACTGCCAAACCCCACTGTTGGTCTGGGGAGGACGTAGAGTAGTAGACATAACCACATGTCTCCTCTCATATGCACGGAGTCACCAGCCTCTTCTTTTCTCCTGACAGTGAGCAGTTTCACCAGGAGAACAGAACGTGTGTGTGGAGCAGGGACGTGCACACATAGGCTTCAGCCCCTGCCCTTTTACCCGTCTGTAAAACAACTGCCCTTTCCAGACCAGGAATGCAGCATTTACTATGGTGAAAGAAATGCAAATGCCACTCTTTTCCATGCCATGCCGGAAGCACCATTCAGGAGAATTGCTTTTTTTCCGAAGTCTCCTGAACTTGAATACAGTATTTTGCGTTGAACAAATTTGTTTAGAAATCCATGTCGTACGCCCCGAAAATAGCTATTTTTGTCCAAAACTCTTAGGGTATTTCAGCCCCTGCCTCTCTAACACTCTCTGCACATCCCCCCCAGGCACAATCCCCTGATGGCTGCCCATGAACACTGCAGTGCCAAGTTGCGTTCGTTGGAGCGTAGACCAAGGCCACGTTCACACTAATACATTCTCATTTTGAAATGGCGTTTTAAAATGAAGACAATCTCTGTGTCCATACCAGAATTTTAGCACTGTTTCAGAAATAATCTCTGTCCATACTGACATGCGTTAAAAACGCATCATTTGACATTTGACGTCCATGAAATAGTACTAGTAGTCGGACAACGCTTGTGCATTCAGTTCGAGTTGTTGAGGTGTTTGTTGAGGTAGTCTGGGGTTTTAGCTATAGGAGTTGTTTTACTTGGATGTGTGCAGTGAATCGCTCCCAAGCATTGTGGCGTATATTGTGTGTTTGGTGGAAGTTGATGACAAGATCCTTCACCTCAGGCTCAGTCTGTACTCAGTGTTTTGATGTAGTCTGGAGTCTGGACCCAGGAAATGATGGTGATGGCCATTTTCCAGAATCTTCCCTCATCACTCAGGTAATACAATGACGTACACTACGTGCTACCCTCATGAATGCATACACGGGCGCCCTCATTTTTGTTGTTGCTCTTCCCATATGTGGACATAGTGTTTTGAAGTAGATGAGAGCTGATCGGGACATTCTAAAGTGTCTCACCATTCATCAGGAAGTGGAACCACAACGTATTCATAAAATTATACCACAACAAGGTGCTGGTTTTCCCAGTCTCACAAAAAAAACGTCCAGCACTATAAGTATGTAGGGCTGTTGTCATACTCATAAATAATAATACCCTGCCTCCTGGACCTGTAGCATTATAAAATGCAGAATTGAACTGCCTAAAATCTTCTACCAGGTCAGAAATGCCTGTCATTTGTTTTCCTTGTTAAATTAACCACTAGTACTGTATAGCACTATAGAGGAAAGGTCGTGAAATCACCAAAATGTGTTAATTCTGTAATCTGTATTATGATATATCTTGGGTGCAGCTGGCACTACAGAAAAACTCATGGGGTTACTCAAATCGTTAGCGTTCATCCTCCGGCAAGCATGACGCGGACAGCAAATTTCATGGCAATCTGAATCTACCCATTCGATCTGGAGAAATCTTGTGTACAAGTGGGGATATTGGAATAAGGTTGACACTAGAGAAAAGGCCATGGGGGCACCAAAATGAATACAATGCATCCTCCGGGAACTGGGAGCATGAAGGTTCACACAGCAAAGCCTTTGGCTACAAAGCCAGTAGCTTTCAAGATATGTTGTTTGTGACTATCACCAAAGTCCTGTCCTAAAGGACCAAAAAATCCTAACAATTATCCTCCACTCCTACTACACAGTTTTAATTTAACTCAACTAAACTCAACTAAATCTTTAAACTTTCAGAGTTAAAATACACATTGTAGTAATGACCTACTATTCTGTGCCAGGCTTAGTATTAAAATGAAGGCACATGTGAATATAAAGTATGGGAGGATGCATATACTACGCTATTAACACTTAGCCCGCTAGCATTTATAGAGGGTATGCGCGTGACATCATTATCATACCCGGAAGTTATGCGGGAACGCCTACTGAGTGGCAAAAAAACAGAAAACAGAAAAGTCAATCTGATTGCATTAAATGATGTTAAACAACATTAAATTCACTTTGCCAAGTCACTTTGCCACTCGATTTGCCACTCGATTTCCCATTCACGTTATGCATGCGCATACCCTCTATTCAACGTTTCGATCACTAGGATCTTCTTCAGGAATTCCTGAAGAAGATCCTAGTGATCGAAACGTTGAATCAAATAAACCAGTGGAGCTGAGTTTTCATACCGGTGTTGCGGACTCTATTTTTTCCTCTAGTATCATGTCAGTATCATGGTCAGTATCATGTCAGTATCATGGTTAGTATCATGTCAGTATCATGGTCAGTATCATGTCAGTATCATGGTTAGTATCATGTCAGTATCATGGTTAGTATCATATGTCAGTCAGTATCATGGTCTGTCTCATGTCAGTATCATGGTCTGTCTCATGTCAGTATTATGTCAGTATCATGGTTAGTATCATGGTTAGTGTCATATCAGGGACATGGTCATGTATGTCAGTAACAAAAAATCACACCCGTGTGAAGTGAGTGGTGCAACTCTGTGTGAGGGTCCCGGGGGGGGGGTTCCAGACCCACAGGAACCCACCCAGGGTGCCGGCCCGATTCCGGCAAGCCGCCCCGCGTCCGAAACGGTTGAAAAATGACAGAGTTACCGTGTGGGGGTCCCTCTACTGTACCCTCTACTGTACTGTACTGTCACTGTACTGTACTGGCACACCCGAAATCACCATATATACAGTTAATATGTGCGTGTGTGTTTGTGTGTGGGTGTTAGGTTTGCGCACAGGTGGTGAAAAACAACCATGCTGTTTTCGTGCTCAGACGCACCCAGCCAGCCACCCACCCAGACACATAGCTCCGTAAGGGAGTGGTTGCACCACTCAAAAATGTGCAACTACACACAACTCAGAAACCAGAGTTAATACAAAGGTCTAGGATGAAATGAAGAAAATGTACACCCCCCCCCACCCCCCCCCCCCCCACGCCTCCGTTGAGAAACACCAAATTATAGCTACCTATCATCTACATCTAGACATTTTCATCTATTGAAGTGACACTTTTTGGGTGTTATTTATACCAAGTATTGACCATATCTGAGCACCCACAGCCAAGGATGCAGTCTGAGGGAATGCACCTGTTCTACTACCTCTACTTTGTTTTGTGTGTAACGGGTCAAACACCATGCTCCAGTATAACATTCTGTGAAACCTTTCTGTAACTAGAGAGTAGTAAGGATATCTCAGAATAACAGTGAAATATAGTCATTTTGAGCTAGCCCTTTCTCATTTCACGTACAAGTTAGAATCATTTTCTGCACCCCTAGAGTGTTCCACATACTGTTTTGAGCTCTAGACATATAGAAGGCATACCCCATGGGAATAGCTGGTGTGTATCATCAATTATTTATTGGATTATGTGTGGTGAATACACACTTAAAAACCATGGTTTGGAAGTGACAGATAAACAGAAGCCATGTTCAGGATGATACTGTACATTTCCTTGATATAGCTAGAGAGTGGAAGAGTTGTGGATTTCACTTTGGTGGGTTAATAATCCATTAATCATCTGCAACTTGCTTCACAATTTTACTTTCAGTTTCAACCCAGCATTGAATCCAAACAGATGATTATTATCCACTTGAGATTTAATAACTAGCAATTATCTGCGCTGATTTACTCAGTTGATTGCATAAGCCATGGTCTAACCCAAACTGTCATTCCAGGAGTAATTGCAGTTTGTCAGCTAGTAGTTTCCAAGTGACAGGAGGTATTTTATGTGGCCTAGAAAATTTGAAGCTCTATTGTATTAGCCTCGGAAACCCAGACGTTTTATTTCCTACTATTGTATTGACTCTATACAATAGGGTTTTGGGCAGGTATCTAGAGTGCTGATTTAACTCTTACAAATGGATAAATAAACACTGAGGATTTTACTGTGAATGACTGAGCCTGACTGTTAAAGGACGAATATACATCCCCTCTATGGGATATATTCAAGAAAATACATAAAAGGTCAGGCAAAGTGCATTCTCTGCCACAAATAACATGGGCAGATACAGCTATGCTTTGCTGGCACTTTGCAAAACCAACATGCATAGGAAGAAAGTCTATATTAATATTACATCACAATGTAGCCGCACTACCCTTCTATCCAGAGAGGACAGACCCTCGGACCCCACTCGAGCAAGGGTTCCCAAACCTTTCAGGCCGTGACCCTCCAAAATAATCATATTACAGACTAGTTCCAGACTAGGGAGGGTCCATTTGGTTCCCAACTATCAATCATTTACTGTAGCGTTGGGACCCACTGGAACCACCTCAAGGACCGCTGGAGGTCCCCAGACGCAGCTGAGAACCACTGTAGTAGCCTACTACTTTACAAGGACCGCTGGAGGTCCCCAGACGAAACTGAGAACCACTGTAGTAGCCTACTTTCAATCACAACTAATGACAAGAGATTAGTTTAGAAATGTATTTTCTTAAGAGAGACAGCATGAGACAAAAGACTGTATAATGCACAATGTCCTTCCGTAAAATGGGAAGACAATTATTTTTTCATCATGTCGAATGGAAAATGTAGTCTTGCCTCAGCAACATCTGCACAGCGATAGCTTTCTGAGCTTTCTGACAATTAAACCACAAATCAGTTGACAAGACTTCTCCAGCCAAGAAAAATAAAGAAGGAACTGCATGGAATATATAATATCGTACCTGAAACTGGATCAAGTGCTGTCATCAGTATTATAAGTATATATTTGTCTGATCGGCAACAACTGTGGTGGCAAAGAAAGGGAACTTGGAAAGACACTTCACTTACTGACAAACCACAAATCATTTCACAGGAATGTAGACCTTAGAAAAAGGAACTGAAAAGTGCTGTAGAGTTCATGAAACTTGATCAAGTGCTTTCATCAGTATTTTAAACTATTTGCTTCTCAGTTGATGTTGTTTTTGTTGTTTTTTCTCATTGAGTATGTTTGCACATAATATGTAAAAGCTGTCTGGTGATAGACTCTATACCAGACAGAGCAGGGGTTCTCAACCTGGGGGTCGTGACTCGCGACACCTCGGGGGGGGGGGGGGGGGGGGGGGGGTCGCCAAATTATTTTGGGGGGTCCCCAAATTACTTGTGAAGTAAGGGGCGCTAATATATTAAAGTCTAACTCATGTTGCTATGATTAGGTGATGTAATGGTGATGCAAAACAAACATAAAATTCTCTTTATTGTTAACGGCATTTAATTTTTGTGTTAGGGACAAGATGACGTACATTTTCCCTTCATTGTCCTAGTATCCTGAATGGCTTGATTCTAGGCTTAAAATAATTGATATACTGTATATATTTTTTGTAAATCTCTATGGGAAAAATTAATGGACGGTTTTTCAGTGCGTCCAGAAAACCACGGCCACTGCTATGCTCTATACAACGTATCTCACCAGAAAATAGCCAAGCATAGTTCATGCCTGAATAGGTTACCTATACTTCTGTGGTTTTCCTAAATCATATGCCCAAGTCACACCGATGGGAAAGTAAAAATCTCTAGGCACACTTGTAGTCATTGCTAAAATAGCTGATCTACAAGCTCACAATGCATCATGACACATTGTGCAGATCCTTGATTCACTATTAATGAAAGGCATTGGCAAGAAAGAATGCCCATAATGGCATGCTCAAAATAGGGACACCAACCAGGTCATAGCATTTGCCTCTAATATAGAGTTATATAATTTACAGAACATTAGTTAGTGATTTATTTACATTCTATAGTAACTTTTTGTATAGTTTTGTATAATGTGTGATTGTCCCAAAATCCCAAGGCACACAGGGACTTGTCTCATGCACAGCACACCACTGTGACTGTGACTTTCCTTTCCCCCCACCCTAACCATTTTTGCATTTTATCATGCAAACCTATTATAAACAATTAAAAAAATATATACATAGGAACATAGGAACACTTCAGTCCGTAAAACATACTCTATACAGGTTGTTTTTTTTATTTTAGAATTGATATAGCGCTTCAGTGTGTGATGGCCACACAACGTTGGTAAAACATGGTGGATACTTGTCTTTTTTGGTTTAATTTAGTTTATATTTATTTTCAGCACTACTACATTCTACATGCATAAAGAACTACACACAACCGGTTAAATGACACACTGTTTATTTCAAGTTTGTTGATAAAGTTACAGACTGGAGTGCACATCCATATATTTATATTTTGTCAAATGCCAAGTTGTTTTATCAGTAGTTATTTAATGTTTGTTTTGAGTACAGTTCAAACTAGAAAAAGTGCCCTTCTGGGCACAGGTCTCCACCAGGAGGATAGGAGTGTGTGTGATGTTTGGCAAAATGTTTAGGAGTGATATAAACATGTTTGTTTGTTTTTTGCAACAATTTTCTTCATTGTGTTGAGGAAAGGCAGAGTCAGATCACTCATAGCATCTCTGAGGATAGAATTCTGGATGAGCAGGACATGTGCAGCATTTTGTACAAAACGGGCCACTTTGGAAGGCAATCTTAGCCAATCAGTGTAGAATCTGAGAAATCAAAAAGACTCGTCTTGATCACATGACTACAGAGATCATGTATACCGATTTGCATGAGATTTGGATGAAATCTGTGCGACTAATATAAACAATGTGTTTTGCAGAAATCGGCCTCATGGTGGCGCTATAACTGGCAGATGTGGAGGGATGCAGGGAAAATGTTTTTCCATGCCTCTAGGGAGTGCGCATACAAAGTTGTACCCAGAACAATGCAGTTATAGGTAAAAACAGGAATTGCCCTGTTATAGTGCCACCATGAGGCTGGTTTGGAAAATAAATTGTGTCATGTCGTCCTCAGCCTAGTGGAAATGTGCGTGTATAATTTCACGGAAATTGCACACTGTGTTTGTGATTTGTGGCATTTTGTTCGAAACGGACCAATCATGTAAGCTTTGGAAGCGAATCTTAGCCAATCAGGAAGGAAGATGGGAAATGGTGCAGATCCGTGTTGATCACATGACTATGGAGATAGTGTATACCGAATTGTGTGATGTATGGATAAAATGTGTACGAGTAATCTACAGAAATGTGTTTTGCCTAAATCGGCCTCATGGTGGCGCTATAACAGGCCGTTGAGGAATATTTGGGTTCGTTGTTGGCATCCAGGGAGTGTGTGTGCAAAGTTTGGCATGGATCGGGCCAACGGTGCCGGAGATTAGCTGGTAACAGACGGACGGAAGGAAGGAAGGACGGACGGACGCACACACACACACACACACACACACACACACACACACGGACGGAGTGCAAAACATACTCTCTCCCCATGCCTTCGGCCTGGTGGAGACAATGAGTGGCTGGTCACAGAAAGAAAGCTGGGTAATTGGACTGCACCATGTCCCCTTTGCATTGGGGATGGGCAGGGATTTATGTTTGAATGTTCAGTTTCATTGTATTTTCTTTTGTTAATATGATTTAGTGATGTGTTGTAGTGGATTATGTTGTAGTAATTTGAAGTGTGTTTAAATGTTATTATTTGTCTTCCCCTGTGTGTCAATGGTGGTTTGATCACCCACTAATACCACTACAGTAGGCCTATATATGTTCCCCTCATGTCTCATTTTGGTTAGGTCAGTACTCAGTAGTGATGTCAAGTTCGGTTTGTCTTTATTATTTAAGGCCTAGAATTAATGTTTGATATTTATTTTGTCGTGTTTTCATGGGGGAAATAAAAGACAAAATACCTTTTTAAGGTGTGTCCCTGACACAGTATCAAAACAGTTAGTCATTTCATGTCACATTGACCCAGCATTGACATTGCACTACAGTATATCTTATCCAGTGCATGTGTACACTTGCTGTATATGGATATAAAGCAACATCTGCTCTAGGGGTTATTTTCCCTGTTTGCTTTGCAATAGAAAACTGTTTTTTTAGTCAACACTTTTTGTCACTTTACAACGATACAGCATTTCTGTTACCTGCAACTGACATGGTCTCTAACTCTTTATACATCAATACGTGTACAATTTAAAGTCATCCTGTTCGTCAGCACTGGCTTATTTGGAACCACTTGCTCAGATATTTGGTGAAAGGAATAACCAAGGCAACTGTGCGCTGAATCCTGTGGAAGGACGCACCGTTCATAGAGTTTCTGTTTATCACTGTTTCTATGCTGCTGCAATATGTCCAAGAAGTAAATCTTATTTTATTTAACTGTACACAATTAAGACATAATAATATAAGATACCTTGAACCTTAAAAGATAGCAAAGTTGTTTGTTATTGATATAGATTTTTTTCCTTTTCATTTTGCTGTGATACTTTTCCAGGTTGTGCCAGTGATTATGGTTTTCCAAAAGATACAGACAACACAGAACACATTCTGTGAGATCAATTTGAAACATTTGTCATTCTTTACATGGAAATAATCTTGACACATATCGTATAAAAGTGTAAATATTAAAACAATATGGTGATGAAAGATGAGATATAAAATATACGCGTCACTTTTATTAGTTCAACATGGGTTTTCTTGCAGCCAACTCGTGAAAGATGTCAGTCTCCGTGAGTGAGACTGTCGGTGCAAGTGGGATCCAAATTATCCACATTGAATGCACATTGTTGCTTCTGAGAGCTGTTTGTACTCTTCTTTTTTATTGCAATCACTGCTGCGATCACCCCAATGACCAGTAACGCAGGCAAGGCATATGCCATTGTGTTGCTACATTTACAGAGCAAACGTGTACAAATAAACGTTCAGATTTCAAATATAAAGTGCTCACCCAAGGTACCATGGATGTTAGAATTTTCCTGTGTTGGCTATCAGCACCCGACATGTGCATTCTGCGTTGTTGTATAAAAATATAAATAAAGTCACCATAGACTTTTTTCTTCTTTTTAAAAAAAAATAAACTTTATTCAAAGAGTATGAGCATGACATCATATGCAAGTTTCACAGAAAGAAAATACAACTCTTTGTTTTTATATTTTCTCCCACAACTCCTTTCCCAATCCTCCCCACCCACCCACCTACCATAGACTTTTAACTACGCAGTTAGGAGGTGTATTGCACTCTACTAATAATAGCCGAAAATTTTCCAGGGCGGTCGGATTAAAAGTATATATAAATAGAATTTAAAAAGTATATATAAATATAAAGGGCTCATCTTGGGTGAGCACTTTATATTTGAAATCTGAGCGTTTATGTACATGTTTGCTCTGTAAATGTAGCAGCACCAAAAAAACAGGCTGAAGTTGAACCATGACTCTCATGATTATGACAGTCATGTTTCAGGGCTACTTCATCATAGTCATCATCAGTATCCAGGTATTCAAGGCCTCCCAAGACAACACAGAAGTATACGTCATGGTATCATTCATCGTCAGCCCAGTAAGGTTCAGCCCTGAGGTTCAGCCCTGTTCAATCACGACCCCTCAGTTCCTCTGGGATGAGTATAGACCTATAGACTTGTCCTTCAAATTGTGAATAAGGATGTCTTCCCCCGAGGATCCTCGACGGTGCCACTGCACACTGTGGGACTTCTCTTGGGGTATCTCACATTCCAGCAAGACTTCCCCACCCTCTGAAACTGATTTTGTATTTGGGTTTCACCCTGGGGCAAACAACTACAGAGTATTCAACATTATGAGTGAGGGAGAGTAACATGCATAAAAAACCCAGTGTGGTTTTCAGACACCATAGCAATTACCAGTGATGTTGTCCTGATTTACCATCAAAAGTTATTTGATCACTCTTCACTTTTCCATTAACGGATCATGTCTGTGTCTTAGTGGTTGTATTAAAGTTACCAACTGGTGTCTCCCATCTCTTGTTCTTGTGATCTGACTGGCACGGAAGCTCCTGCGAGGCAAAAATGACTGGAATATCAACACTCAGACAGGTATATGGTTTGGAAACTGAGGCAATTATCATCCTTCATCGCAAGACAGTAAAAATGATGGCTCTCCTTTAGCACTTGGCTGGTGACATGGAGCAACGCACCTCCATCTCCTACCTCCAAGACCCCCTGTAGTTCCCCCACAAGAGGTTCCAGTGACACACTGTTATCCAGGAAGAGGGTAGCCTTATAGGATGGGAAGGGCTCATGGTACCAGCGTATAGTGACTCCATCCAGACCTATGGAACTGCTGTTTCACAGCAGCTCAACCCATCCGTCCTGCATCACTCCCTCCTCTCCTGTATATGCCAGAGTCGGAGTACTTAAGTTGCTTGATCTGGAAACCGAGTAGCTGCAGGTCGGCAGTGATGCTGACACGACCCTGGAGGTCGACGGGGGGTGAGGGTGACGTTACACCAGCTGAGGAGTTACCCAGTATCTGGTCCCCGTCTGGAGCAGATCTGTAGATGACAATGTTGTCCATTCCAAAGCAATACCCCATTTCAATATACCTCCCTGGAATAGAGCGTCGCAGTCCCGCCTCCTACCCTGGACCAGGAAATGAAACCCAATGCATTTTTCCCATAGACATTTCTTAAAGTATTTATTTAAAGACGGTTACGCCGCGGACAAAGCCAACTCGAGTCGTGACAACTCATGACAACACAAACAATATTTTGGACCAAACAAATAATTACAAAGAAGAAAAACAACAAAAAAAGTGTTGTAACCTGCCGTTTTTTTCTTCTTTCTAATTATTTGTTTAGTCCAAAATATTGTTTGTGTTGTCATGAGTTGTCACGACTCGAGTTGGCTTTGTCCGCGGCGTAACCGTCTTTAAATAAATACTTTAAGAAATGTCTATGAGGAAAATGCATTGGGTTTCATTTCCTGGTCCAGGGTAGGAGGCGGGACTGCGACGCTCTATAGAGGCTCTGAAGCACAGAAATCCTATTTCCCTGATGGAAGCCGACAGTATTGTGTCTGTCTGGCCATGTGTCCGTCACACACTGAAGCATGTTGTGAAATACTGTATGCTCATTTTGAGGAATCTGACCTGTGTTATCATGTTGGTGCCGCCTCCAAATGGTGTAATGTAGTGTAAACCTATACTTCTAAATGTACATGCTATAAACATGCCTCCAGACTACGCACGCACGCACGCACGCATGCACGCACCCACGCACCCACGCACCCACACACACACACACACACACACTCTGCTTCTCATGGTCGCTCAAACCCAGTTAAAGCAACAGCGTACAGGGCTTAAAGTTCTCAGTCTTGGGGACGGATTTCAGTCCTGAGGATTTCATAGGGGTCATTAATGAGATCAGTGCAGATTTGCAAAAAATAAATGACAGTCTTGGGATTTTTTGGGGCTTTAAGCCCTGAACAGCGTAGTCAAGTTCAAACTGCCTACCCTTCCCGTTTAGGTCTGGACACTTTTTAATCAAGAATAAAAAAAAACACACCTTATCTCCATAGACTTTGAACCATTTTGAACTGTTCTCCATGTCATGCACGCCCACGTTTTTATAGCATCGGCTTTTATTATCTCCTGTTGTTGTTGTTATCGTCTATCAGCCTCATTTTATGCTGTTACTCTCACGTTTTAATGTTGGTTGTTTATTGTACGTGACATTATTATGCTTTTTTATTCTCATGTCGTACAGCACCTCAGTCAACTATTAGGTATTTTTTAGAAAAGACAATGAGTGGTACACACAGTACTAACTAACTAATAATTAAACCATCAACATAATACTTAGAGTTAGAACACCGTAATGATTGATCTTTATGACTCTCAAACAATCCATCTATGATTCTATGCCAATAGAGCTGGCAGTAATGCACATTGTTGACAGGAGAGCGACCTGACTGGTTTTTAGTCATCACTTTATGTCACATTACAACCATACCGCACTTGTGTCACCTGCACCTGAGGTGATCTCCAGCCTGCAACAATAGTGTTGCACACTGAAAACAGCAGATTTACAAACTCTCAACGTGTCGCATGCACAACGCGACAAGAGCTTGTAGATCAGCTATTCTCCTTGTACACCACCGTCATAGGGCAGAGCATAAGTCGGGCCTAACTTTCTAAGTACAGTATGTGCAAAATGTAAAGTGATCCTGTTTGTCAACACAGGCTTGGAACCACTTGCCCCAGATATTTGGTGAAAGGAATAATCTCGGCCATCAATCAACTGTTCATGCACTGAATCCTGTTGAAGGACGCTGTTCATATGGAACCAAAGTTAACATTGAAACATAGTTTGTTATTGATTTGATTTCTTTATATATACACAAATTATATACGTTGATTATGTTGATTATGTATTTTGAAAAGTTACAGACAGCACCAAAACACATTCTATATGAGATCATTTTTAAACATTTGACATTATATACTGTACATGTATGGAGAGGACTAAAATAAAATCTTGACAAACTGTCAGTGAGAAAATGTTCATTAAGATCCTACAATGCTGAAAATTGAGAAATTATGAGTTCATGCAGTTGATTTTTTATCAATCCAACATGGAATTTCTCACTCACGAAAGATGTCAGTCTCCAGGAGTTAGCCTGTCAGTGCAACTTGGATCCGAATTCATTTCTGTGTCCTTATCCATGTTTAATGTACCCTGCTGCTTCTGAGAGGCCTTTGCCCTCTTCCTCATATATGCAATCGCTGCTGCGATGCCCCCGATGACCAGCAACGCTGCCACGGCCGCCCCCAAAGCATATGTAGTGTTGGAGGTTGCAGATGGTTCATCAACAGTCAGAATAGTCTCCTGCTTGGAAAGGCATTTGTCCATTTGAGACCAACTGTCCTCATCATCGTAGTCTTCTTCATCATTCTTATCCTCCTCATTATCATACTCATCATTCTCCAGGTATTCAAGGCCTCCCAAGACAACGCAGAAGTACTCCCCAGTGTCATTCATCGTCAGCCCAGTGATGTTGAGGAAGGAGCCCTGCTCAGAGACAATCACTCGACCCCTTAGTTCCTCTGGGATGAGTATAGACTTGACCTTTGAATTGTGAATAAGGATGTCTTCCCCTGAGGATCCTCGACGGTGCCACTGCACACTGTGGGACTTCTCTTCATAGTGGGGTATCTCACATTCCAGCAAGACTTCCCCACCCTCTGAAACTGATTTTGATTTTGATTTCACCCTGGGGCAAACAACTACAGAGTATTCAACTATGAGAGAGGGAGAGTAACATGAATAAAACCCAGTGTGGTTTTCAGACACCATAGCAATTACCAGTGAATACATTCCTGATTTGTCTTCAAAAGTTATTTCATCACTCTTCACATTGCCATTAACAGATGTCGGTGTCTTAGTGGTTGTATTAAAGTTACCTACTGGTGTCTCCCATCTCTGGTTTGTTTTATCTGACTGGCACGCTAGCACCACTCTGTCCTCCTGCGAGGCAAAAATTACTGGAATATCATCACTCTCAGACAGGTCCATGGCTTGGAAACTGAGGCAATTATCATCCTTCATTACAAGACAGGAAAAATGATGGCTCTCCTTTAGCACTTGGCTGGTGACACGAAGCAACGCACCTCCATCTCCTACCTCCATGACCCCCTGTAGATCCTCCACAAGAGGTTCCAGTGACACACTGCTATCCAGGAAGAGGGTAGCCTTATAGGATGGGAAGGGCTCATGGTACCAGCGTATAGTGACTCCATCCAGACCTATGGAACTGCTGTTGCACAGCAGCTCGGCCCCTCCGTCCTGCATCACGGCGATCTCCTCAGCCTCGACCTCGACGCTGCACACAGAGAGACGTTGGTAGTGCTGTTTGACCAACGTTGCATTCTGCCAACACTCCCTCCTGTATATGCCAGAGTCGGAGTACTTAAGTTGGTTGATCTGGAGCCCAAGTAGCTGCAGGTCGGCAGTGATGCTGACACGTCCCAGGAGGTCGGCAGGGGGTGAGGGTGACGTTAGACCTGCTGAGGAGTTACCCAGTATCTGGTCCCCGTCTGGAGCAGATCTGTAGATGACAATGTAGTCCACTCCAAAGCAATACCCCATTTCAATCATACCTCCCTCTGGCCGGAATACAGGCTCTGGCTCTTCACTAGTGCAGACCGTGTTGAGGAGAAGGAAGAACAGAAATCCTGTTTCCCTGATGGAAGCCATGCAGTATTGTGTCTCTCTGGCCATGTGCCTGTCACAACTGAGGCGTGTGGTAAAAGTGTACTCATTTTGAGGAATCCGATCTGTGTTGTCGTGTGGGTGCCGCCTCCAAATTGCATCTTAAGATACCTCCTCTCCCAGACACCTAGCACAGACCTACATAAACATACCGTCAGACTTCAACTGACACATCGACAACTGTGCGTGCATACAAGTGATTTATTAACTTTTACACTTGTCAGTCCGTGAACAGTGGCAGGAGAGGGTGGAAAGTCATCAAAGTCATTAAAATAATCAGTTGCATTAATTTTGTTTTGACAGATCTGAAGGCGGCATTAGGGCCCCAAACAAAAGCTGCAGAGTGATAAAAGAATAATAAAAGCTTCTGCTTTTGGCTGTCACGTAGCGATGTTTCTGTTGGACTGGTTTGACCCAGAGATGGGTGCAGTCTACCACCATGCCAAGAGTCTTTGAGGACTGTTAGAAGGTGTGTATATGCTGTGCATGCATGTGTTTGCATGTGCGTGAGTGTAGTGTGCAATCGCGTGTATACAGGCATGAATGCAGGTCTGACAAAGCATGCAGTGTACGTTCTGTGAGATCTCTCACAACTAAATCTGAAAATGTGATCTAATCTGTCGAATCTGTTGCCACTTGTAAAAGTTGTTTGTTGTGTTATAGCAAAAGGAAACTGTATCCTCTTCTTAAACAATGAATGGATTCTGGGACCAAGAAATGAGTAAACAACTTTAACCTCTGTGACTCTGTTTTGGGCATTTCTTAAATGTTCTGAATTTTCGTACAAATGTTTCAAGAATCTTGTTTGCAGGAGTGGCCCGTTTTGAACAAAATGCAGCAAATCATGAACACAGTGACCGATTGCGGTGAAACTATGCACGCACATTCCCACTAGGCTCAGAAAGAAATGCCACTTGACATTTTTTAAATCAGCCTCATGGTGGCGCTATAACAGGCCAAGTCGTGTCTTTTCCTTTAATTGCACCGATCTGCGTAAAAGTTTATATGCACACTCCCTAGAGGCCATGGCAAAACCTGCATTTTTCAAATCTGCCTTTTATAGCGCCACCAGGAGGCCATGTGAAACACATTTTTTATATTAGCCCTTCAGATTTTATCCAAATATCACGTAAATCGGTACCCATGATCTTTATAGGCATGTGATCAAAGCGGATCTGTCAGATTTTTTGAGGGGCCCTTCAACGTCTGGCTTTCAGACATGACGTCATGTGGCAGCCGAGCCAAGTCTATGGACTTTTAATGTTTGTCTTATTCATGCACCCCCAAAAATATGTCAGCCAAGTCTATAGAGCCCGCCCCCGACGAGCCAATAGACGTTTCTGAAAGTATTTATTTAACTCACTGACCGCCATCTAGTGGTGGCTTAGTGTGGCACAGGCCGCCGTACATGATATCTCAATGAGCGAGGCTCTTAAATTGAAAGCCGTTTTGGCTCTGTTATAGAGAAAATATACTATTTCCATTGTAGGTGAAGCTGTAAGAATGACGTTTATTGTGAAATCTAACAGCATGAAAAACAAACACACATTCTCTTCTCTGTCATATTGTCCCCCAAGCCCCAGAGGGCATCAACCCTGAATGAGTTCCCCTTGTCCTTCTCTCCTGTCTCTCCTGACTCCAAACCAGTGTTGTTTTTGGCAGCAAATTTTGATTTTAGTTTTAGTCATAGTCTCTTGAATAGTTTTCATTTAGTTTTAGTCACATTTTAGTCACCCGGAATGTCTTAGTGTTAGTCTAGGACGGTTTAGTCGACTACATATCATAGATCACTAAATCTACAGTTGATTTAGTCGACTAAAATGTATTTTGGTGGGCCTTGATGCCATTGTAATGCGTGTTTTTACACATGCTGAAAATAGCCGATCTACAAGCTCACAACGCGTCGCAGCACGACGCATTGTGAGCTTGTAGATCGGCTATTTTCAGCAAGGGTAAAATTACTTATACTGTATCTCCTGTCCACTAGTCCCTCCCTAACATTTTAATCTAGTTTTTATTTGTTGACGAAATTGTCAGTACATTTAGTCTTAGTTGTAGTCATCATAGCTTAGTTTTCATTTAGTTTCCATTTAGTTTTCATCAGTGAAAAAAGGTAGTCGACGAACATTTTTCATCTTAGTTTCAGTCGACGAAAACAACACTGCTCCAAACACCTCTCTACATCTCACAGTGTCCACCTACAGTACTTAACCGTTTCGATACGTAGGACCGGTACAGAGGTATGCACATGCATAAAGTGAATGGAAAATCGAGTGGCAAATCGAGTGGCAAATCGAGTAGCAAAGTGAGTTTAACATAGTTGAATGTCATTTAATGCAATCAGATAGGACTTTTCTGTTTGGATGTATGGGCTGTCAAGGCCAGAAAGTAGTTTTTTGCCACTCAGTAGGCGTTCCCGCATTACTTCCAGGTATGATGATGATGTCATGCGCATACCCTCTATACTCGTCATGATTAATACATTTTGAGCCGTGTGCTGATGTGATTACACATGACGAGCAGGGTCGTCATAAGGTGTTTAATATCGCTGTAACATTGCCTGGTTTCTCATTCATTGAATCGCTCCGGTTACTATGCACGGTTGCCAGGGCCCCTCCCACACTGCAAAACTTTCTCAATAGCCATTAGCCTCTGTTTTAGGCCGTATCTTTGAAGGCTTTTTTCTCAAAAACTAAAGCGCTGTCCGTGGTGTTGAACAGGTCGGCGATGTTCGGAGGTCTTTTCTGGTTATCCGTTGAGCGCGATGGGAACATTGTCGCTGTCTAGAGCTAGTATGGACATAATTTTAGCTCGGTAGCATTAACGCTAATACTTTAGCATTCAAGATGGAAGCCAAAACCGGACGCGAGTCATAGTGGAATAGCCTGAAATCACCCGGCACCCAAGCGCCATACCAGCTTCGTCCAGCAGGCGGCACTGATTGTGTTAAGAAGAGAAAACAATTAGGTATTCAACATAAAAGAGAATCCAAAGACCTTTAACATAAGAAAATGGAAACGGGAAGTCCTCTGCAGACCACTCCGCTCTTGTTTATAGGAATAATTATCACATTTCACTCATTGTAAAAACAATATTTACAAACCCCACATGATTGCATGGTTGAAGGATAAATAACACAGAATGTTGACTGGAATTGTAGCTGTAGCAAGGACACAGACTGTCTGTTACAAGGACACTGTCTGTTACACATACAACAAAGAAAAAAATAACACTTCAGTTATGTTGTCTGCTATTTGATATCCCCTTATATTGTCACTGTTTCTCTTTCTCCCCTTCTCCCTCCCTCTCCCTCTCTCTCTCTCTCTCCAAACACACACGCACACACGCACACATGTGCACGCACGCACGCACGCACACAAGCACGCACGCACGCACGCACGCACGCACGCACACACACACACACCGCCTCTCTCTCTCTTCACTCTTTGCATCATGACCTGAGAACCTGTCATGTTACTAAGATGTTATGGCAGAAAACAAGCATCTGAAGAATTGTCTCTCCGAAATCATCGAGTAGAAGAGAGGGAGAGACAAAGGGAGTTCTATGTGTCATTTATGAAGCATTTATTGTTCCGTTATGATTTCCTCGATCCACTTTTCTTTTGTTTTCGTATCGGCCCAAGACGAGTTTCAACAGAGAGTCGACAGGACCTACGAGGGTCTACTAGGAGTCACAGACATAGTGTCATCCACTATGTCCTTATTTTTGGCAGAACTAAAGAAGAACACCTCCGTGCCATGTTACAGCGCTCCAGAGAGCGAGGAGTCAAGTTCAACCCAGAGAAAAGCACTCTCTGAATAGATACAAAGACTGATATTGATCTCACAGGGGAAATTCAGTTGTCATGGCAATACCAGAGTTATGAAATACAGAACAAATACAAAAAAGAAATAAAGCTAAAAAATAAAAAGCTAATAAGACAATAATGATGAGGTAATGAGCTATTACCATAACCACATGAACCCTAGCATCCCAGCTATTTGGTGAAATAGCCCATCTGCAAGTTCACAACACGTGTGTTAGCTTGTGGGGTAGAGGGAAAAGGGAGAAGGGTTTAAGTGCAACATCGAAAGAAAATAGCAAAAGATTGCTGATCTACAAGCTTACAACACCATGCATACATTATATGTGCTGTTCATGCTTGTATATCTTCTATTTTAGCTAATTTGCCATAGCCTACGACGTAATTCTCCTTTTCAACATAATAAATTGAAAATGAAACCAGGAAGGTCCTCTTCCTTTGTGTCCCATAATTTTGTTTACAGGCATATCATCTATAATGAACAGAACCCTGCCTCCCACTCACCACCACCACACTGAATTCTGTTGAGACTATCTGAGTAGTGTTGCCAAATTTTGCAAGATAAACAAGCGGCCACCCAAAAGGAGCATGATCACGCACGCACGCACGCACGCACGCACGCACGCACGCACGGCAACCTTCCCTGTGTTTCGTCACTAGTCCGATCCAGAAGAACACAGTTTGCCGGCCACTGCTACAGAGCTGACAATGAGGTTATATCTTCCCTTCTTCTCTGGAGTCCTGCCTCAAAGCAGACCAGAGGTAGAAAACTGTCGTTCCATGATGTCATCGCTAGGGACACATGCATCAGTAAGCAGGAACTGGGGATGGCAATGAAGGACCGGAAAGTCTGGCGTGGCATTGTGAAATCCATGATCTCGACCGCGGTCGAAAAATGATGATGATGACATGTACACAGCGGTAGAATAATACTCACATTTTGTACTAAAAGTAGGTTACCACTACCAATACCACAATGTAGAATTACTCTGTTACAAGTAAAAGTACAAAAGTATTCACATTAAAACATACTTTATAGTACTGACATGTCCGGGTAGCTCAGTTTGTGGAGCTCTCGAGTCTCGCCTTTGGACCAGAAGTTCATGGGTTTGATCCCGGACACCGCCAAATCAGCATAGCACGCCTTGGGTGCAGTAAGTCATGCGGAAAGTGCTGAGAGCTGATGGTAGGCGCTGCACTCCACCTCTGCAATCCATCTCCCAGGGGTCTAGCGTGTTGTAACGGGGACAGACTCCAGCATGTTACCGGCTAATACCGACAATAAGTCACTCCCGAGTCCCGACCTACTTATAGTAGGCCTAGTCATTGTCCTATTTCACAAGTTTCCAATGCTTTGAAAATAGCAAATCTACAAGCTCACGAGTTGTGAGCTTGGAGATTGGCTAGCCAAAGTTTAAATAAGGCTGAAGTGGTTAATGTATGTTTTGAAATCTAAATCTATACAAAGTAACTATAGTTTTCTGATAAGTGTTGTATATGTAAGTGCCCAAAGTCACTTACAATAAGCCGACTTGGCAACGTTTGTGAGCAGTGCTGATGGAACAGCTTGCTGAGCTGGTGATCAAGCATTGTGATTAAGAGCCAACTGTGAGAAACTCAGTATGTTCAGACAGATTCAGTCTTGTACTCATTACAGTGATCAGGGTCCCATATGGTGGAGGTCTGGATGCACACCAACTCTATTATTATGATTTATTATATGTGCAGTATAATTTCCAAAAACTGTCTCTGCCACCACTTGCCAAGAATTAGCCTATACGAACTAGCTCTGGTCCATAGCTCTCTAATGCCTTCATTAGAGCTATGTTACTCTTCTCTTCCTGCGCTCGCATGAAATGCAGACCAGCCTCTCCTCTGTTGCGAAAATATAAAGAACGTTTTACCTACTCACCAATACAAAGGTGCCTTTCCTTAGTGGATGCACTCTGAGCCCCTCACCACACGTATAAAATGCACTTTTTGGCCAGAAAGTTATTTTTTTTCACCGGAAGGAAAAATCTTGTCTATGAGGTTTTCGGTAGAAGGCACAGTGGAGTAACAAAAACCAAATCCCTTTCTGGCCAAAAAGTGCATTTTATATGTATGTGGTGGGGGGCTCAGAGTGCGTCCACTAAGGAAAGTAGGCTTTCTAATAACACAAAGCCGCCTTTGTATTGGTGAGTAGGTAAAACGTTCTTTATATTTTCGCAAAACAGAGGAGACGCTGGTCTGCATTTCATACGAGGGCAGGAAGACAACAGTCCCATAGCCTTAATGCATAGACATATAAACGTAGACACCTCTTCCGGCTCTTTCACAGTGACAGAGTGCATCCACACTGTAGCGTCACGAAGATGCCAACATCGCTAAAGTGTGGATACACTGACAGTGAGAGACATGGAGGAGTCGCATGAGTGACGTCACTTTGGCAGCGATGCAGCGTGCCTTCAGCACTTCCCTATGGCACTTCCGCTTGACTTCCTGCCTTCATTGGGAGACACGTTGCTCCAATGAACTGCAGCGGCTAGTGAGGCATCTATTTTTGAGTGGTGCAACCACTCCAAGGAACAGCAATGTCCGTTTCCGTGTGACACCTATGTGACTCATGTTAACCTATGTTTGTGTGTGACTCATGTGTGACTCATGAGTACCAGTAGGGGCGCTGTCGTGCCAGAAACAGAGAGAGAGAAATAGTGCTGTACTGTTGCCTGCTAATGAGAGCAAGAGAGAGAGAGGGGGGAGGGGGGGTGTAAGGGGGGGAGTTGCACCACTCAGTTCACACGGATGTGATTTTTTAAATATCTATGGCCTTAATACTGCCAACAGCAGCAAATGGCATTAGGGGTTAGGTTAGGGCTATATGGACCAGAGCTGCTATGAACGTTTAGAACAAACACACAACACAAGACAGGAATGAGAGCAGTAGAAGTCTAAAAGCTAATTAAAGCACACCCCACATGTACTTGGGTACATATGTGGTACATGTACATGTAACGTGTAACGTTCCTGCAGTGCAATCACTGCACACTACAGTAACAGTAGGATATGCATGCATTTTGAGCCAGGCCGCTCTGCAGTACACATCACCGCCTCTGTATGGTGCTGTTGTGCACATCACCAGCTAAGGCTGGTCTACACATGTCCCGAAAAAGAGATGAGTTTCATAACAAAACGTCACATCCGTTGACCGCAGCTGAAGGTAGATGTTCAATTTGTAGTGGTGTGCGTTGAAATGTTGTTTTTTTTGCATGAATTCTAGACATGTTTACAGTCTCAGAGAGGAGTAGCGTGACGGTGTTGCAGAAGTGTGTTGGATTTAAGTATGAGGGCTGTCTCACTCTGCTAAATGATGTTAGCTGCTCACTGGCATGCATTGCCTGTGGTGGACTGTAAAATCAAGTACAAGTACTTGAGTACTGTGTAGCCTTTTTGGTTTATTTTTATTTTATTTTTTGGTAGCCTACTGTAGTACTGTTAGTAGGCTAATTGTAATTTTCGAATATGTTTGCCACTGAATTCACTACATTTCTAGGAAGGGAAATTAACATTATGAATTAAAAACTTGAGCCCTATTTGCTATTTCAAATATAGTGAAAATAGATCTACAAGCTCACAACATGTGCTGCATTGTTTAATATGCCTATATATTATTTTGGGGGGAAATAGCAACATTTTAATAAAGCATATTTTTGTAATCTAAACAGGCCACTTTTTTTTTCTTTCTCTAAAAATGTAGACCTACTTTGTAATATGCACTTGAATACTGTACAGTATTTTAAAAAGCATGTACTTTTCAATAATTGAACAGTACAAATTTGACTGAGCATCTTTCACTTGTAGTTGAGTAGACTAATATTTAACCAGGAGTATGAGGAGTCAAACCGAGGAGTGCCAGACCAATCTCCCCAGGGACTTTTTTTCCTGTGGCAGATTCGTCTGGTTTGCACTTGCAGGCTATACTACTGTTCATTGCAATGACTTGTTCCTTTTGTCCCCCTCCTCAGCCCATGTGCCGACTCCTTTCTATCAAATATCATGAAAGAAGCATTTAAGGTGCTTGTTTTCTTACTACCGGTAGTTTGTAAATGACATATGTTGATTGTCATTTTCACCAATCTGAGCGTTTTGCATCAATGTTGCGACTGGTTGCCAAGTCCCTGTGCCTCCAGTGCCAGGGTGTCAGAGCTCTTATAAACATCAGGCCATGTGCGACACTGAGCTCAGCAGAGAATCGGCACACAGTGGAGGCTCTCTACGAGCTTTCTGTGGACATTCGGAAGATCCGTCAGCTCAAGGGCTGGGTCCTGTGTCGGGACCCGGCCTATGTGACTGAGGCGGCCAGCCTGCTGAAGGACATGGGAGCGTCGGGGCCTGTTGTCGCCCGTGTCCTGGAGCTCCACCCTGAGGCGGTCCTCTGCAGCCCCGAGCAGATGCAGGTGCAGAGGGAGCTGTGGACCTCGGTGTGCCCGAACCAGAGAGAACTGGTGGGCATCATTGAGAAATTCCCCGCTTCTTTCTTCACGTCGTCCAGCCACCACGACAACCAGCGGAACAACATAGCATACTTCCAGAGCTTGCACCTCAACAAGCGAATCGTCGCCAAGCTCATGGCCAGCGCCCCGCAGAGCTTCAGCCGACCGGTAGGGCAGAACGAGGAGATGGTCCTCACGCTCCAGCGGGCCTACCTGGAGCTCGGGGGAGAGGAGACCAACATGAAGATCTGGCTTCAGAAGCTGCTGACTCAGAACCCATTTGTTCTCCTCAAACCCCCTGAGGCGTTGAGACATAATTTTCTGTTCCTCAGGGACAAGGGTTTCACCACCGCAGAGCTCCTACGTCTTCTCTCTAAACTTAGGGGCTTCGTCACCGAGCTGAACCCGGACAGTATGCGCCGAACCCTGGCTTATTCCCAGCACACCATGGGCTGCTCTGAGCCACAGCTCCGGGACATTGTCATCGAATGCCCGGCGCTGTTGTACTACTCCGAAGCCATCCTGGCCGAACGCTTCGAGGGCCTCCGCAGGGCCGGCATCAGCATGGCTCAGATTACGGAGACCCCCACCATTTTGGAGCTGACCATACAGATAGTGAGCTACCGGATCCAGAGACTGAGAGCGAGTGGATACGATGTAAAGACAGGCAGCCTGGAGGCACTCAATGGCACTAAAAAGGACTTTGAGAAGAGCTATGGAAGACTACAGCTACGAAGAGAGAGGCCGCTTTTTAACCCCGTGGCCCCTTTAAAATGCGATGATTGATAAGCAAGACAGTAAAATCTTTAATATTTAACTCAGAGATTATAAAAAATTTAATTAAGGATTTTACTGTGTACTATGGACTGAGGCAAATTAATTAAATGTCATCAGCAGATGAAACTAGAGTCTATGTGCCTGATGGTGTTTATATACTGTATGGATGGAAAACAAATTTATACAACTTTTATAGACATTTCTGTTGTTTGATAGATGCAGTTAATCATTATCATGTGGGATGTTCAAATGTCAGACAATTGGAATGCCAGATTAACTACTTTCAACTGTGTCCCTATTTTGGTTATCAGTATAGTTGATTTTTTTTTTATCGCACATCTACACACATAGTCCCACGACAATGTATAAAATAGGGTAGTAAGTGGTTAAGTTAAGATGCTAAATGCTTTATTTATGCTAGTTTATGCACAGGCTAGTTAGCGCATCATACAGTAATCGCCTAATATAGAAAATCAACGCAGTATAATTAACTGTTTGATGCTGAACATGTTGACACATCTATCAATACATTACTGAGGGATAAAGCTAGATTTTTCAAACCTTTTCATCTTCCATCTGCTGCAGTATCTCATTTTCACGCAACACTCTTGGCAGCACGGATCTATTCCCTTGAGGGTTCTATCTTGTGTTTCACATTGTACAGTTGCATTTCAGATGGAAATGCTTTTTATTTGACTGCTGCTGACATGTCATTTAATTTCCATTTCAAATGGTTTCACATGCAAACATAATGAAATTGAATAATGAGTTGAAAGAAGGGAGGGAAATACTTTGATTTAGATGGGACACAATGATAAAATATATTTTATGTATTCATTTATTTTTCTTCTCTATGCAGCTAACAGCAAGCAAGAATACTCTGGGAGTATTTTAGAAGGTATTGTCAGACTGCAACGTGTTTTATTAACTGATTATTAAGAATTGGTCTAGACTCTAGAAATTAATATAGTTTATGAACAACCATTCTCTGATCAGAGGCCATTGTCTAGGAGTTTTTGTTTCTTGTAAGTGAATTGCTTATTAGAAACATTACAATACTAAGTATTTGAAATCCTTTGCAATGAGAACAGCTGACGTTCAGTTTAATTTTGGAAAATGTTCCATTGTTTTGCCATCACCATGTGTTTCAAATTATCTTTGAGCCTCATGCACTACATATGAATGCTTTTGGGGTTAGTTCACTCTGTTTATTCAGCATAAAGCCAGTCAATATTATTAGTGAGCGTTATCTAAACCAAGCCAGGGCTTTGTATAGACTAGAGCATCCTGAATTTAGGTTTGAATACCCCTCTTAATGTTTTAAGTTTGCAGGAGATCTTGAAACATGCTTGGAGTGCTTTTTGAGTGAGCAGCACATTTGATTGCATGAGTCATGTAATCATGACTTTACATCTCAAGGTCCCTTCACTCTGATAATGTGAATGACGCTGGGAGGAAGCGGGGTGTGTGTGTGTGTGTGTGTGTGTGTGTGTGATACTAAACTGTACACGCAGTGGTGGACAAAGCCCTCTGTGTGGAAGTATCCTGGTCAGATATTACTAAACTAGTGAAAGTTGCTCCGTCAAATTTGTACTTGAGTACTGTGGTGCTTTCTTTAAAACCCATTTAGACCTGAGGCCGATTCTACAAAATGCCTTCTAAATCCTGACAGTTTTCTGAAAAACCCATGTTTCTATGTCAGTCATTCTCAAACATTTTCATGTCAAGGACCCCCAAGATTATATGTAATTGGCCGCCGACCCCCATCTGAAAATATGTAGTTCCAGAATGGGCTAAGTACATTTTTGTTTTAATATCAGTGCATTGCTGTATGAATGACATTTCCTCACCCATTTCAAAGATTTCAAAATGGTGAAAATAGCAGATGTACTCACAATGTTTTGTGTAGATCTCCTATTTTTTATATTTGAATAGTGATAATGATAAGTGATATTTTTGTAATGTACGTTTCCCCTTCCTAGAAATGTTAGTGGTGCCAAAAGTTAAATATTTGTTCCTAAATTAGAGTGAAAGTATCCAAAAATTACAAATACTCAAGTAAAGTACAGCTATTCAAACAAATTGTTTAAGTACAGTATTTGAGTAGAATACTGGAGAACTCGCCGGTTTACCAACTCGTGGAGAGAAATAAGTTTCAATGTCTTCATCAGTATAGTATGTCAAACCCACAGATGTTATAGTTAATTTCCAAAGTGATCAAATTATTTTGTGCAATTAAATGGTCAGCTAGATAATGATAAAAAGGTGAGTATGTGAATACCAATGATTTGTCAGGATATTGTTTACTAATGAATTACATTGTTTTGGTACTTTGGTGTTTAAACTTTAGCCTTCCTACTTCATCTAGTCACTAGATGAAGTAGGAAGGCTAAAGTTTAAACATAGTAGTCGTTTAGTTTACACTAGATTCTAGTGTAAACGAAACGACTATCCTCTCTCTCTCTCTCTCTCTCTCTCAATTCAATGCATTTTAAATGAAGGTGAAGTAAAACTAAAATGCACTAAACCGTGGCGAGTCAGAAAACTGGCGAGTTCTCCGGTTACCCTTGAGTAAATGTACTTGGTTACTGTCCACCTCTGGAAACGTTTGATTCCTCATCTGTTGTAATGTGTGCACACTGTGCACCATACTCAGCATGGTTTCCGTAGTCATGACAACGACCACTCTGTAGATCAGGTGTTCCCAAACTGTTGCGTGCACCCCTTGTGGTGCGTGGGCGCCTTCTAGGGGGTGCGCGATATGAAAAGGCTAATGGTGGTGCTATGTTTTTATTACTTGCCAATATATGGCAAGTAGGCTATATGCAGAATATAGCATTTGCTGCAATATATGCCATATTCAGGTTCATATATGTGCATACATGGATAAAATACGTGGATAAAAAGGAAATGTATGTCTATATAGCTTATGCAATTTATATTAGCTAGGTCAGGAAGTAGCAGGGTGTGCATGGCCAAAAAGGTTTGGGAATAGATAATGGTCGAAATTGCATTTAATACTAATAATGGTCGAAATTGCATTTAATACTAACTTTCCACTCTCTTCTAGACTGACTTTGATTTCCTAACCATTTGTGATGTGGCCTAACCTGACTCCGCCAGATGGGGCAGCAGAGAGTACACTGGTTTCCCCCCTCTTGGGAACCCAGTGTACTCTCTGCTGCCCCATCTGGCGGAGTCAGGTTAGATGTGGCCTGGGCCTCCTACGGAACTGTAAGCAGTGGTGGAAATTATCCAATTAGCTGGCTACTTGGATAATTTTAGATACTTTTACTTAGCATACAGTACCTTTTCTCCACTACATCCACTACATCTCAAAGGAGAATTTATTGTATGTTTTACTCCACCACAATTACCTGACAGCTTTATAGTTACTAGTTTCTTTCTAGAGTTAAATTATTTTCATTAACCACTTAAGCCCTATTTTATACCTTGGCTATTTGAAATGAGCTGATCTACAAGCTCACAGCAATATGTGATGCGTTGTGAGCTTGTAGATCTGCTATTTTCAAGTCAATTCAAGGTTTGCCAAATTGTTTTATATTTGAGTACTTTTACTTTGGTACAGTACTTTAGCAGATTATTTTCATATTGTGTAGCAACTAAGCAACATACATTTTTCAGAAAACTCTTGGAAGAAAATAACTTGGAACAATGGACAAAGGTTCTGTTTTGAAAAATCTTGATTTATTCTTTGTAGTAATATATTGTAGTTATATATATATATATATATATATATATATATATATATATATATATATATATATATATACATATATACATACATACATACACACACACACACACACACACGCACACACACACACACACTCATTCATTTACATCTTCTCTTCTGGGGGTCCCTGCCACAAAACATTTTCAGATGGTGTTCCGCAGCCAAATACATTTTGGGAGTCCTTCACATGAAAATGTTTGAGAACTACTGGTTTAGAAGGCCTTTGGTGGTCTTAATGGGTTAAGCTCTTTGTGAATAGCCTACTCAAGTTTGAGTGTTCCTTCTGGGGGGGAATAAGAAACCAAGGCAGAGAGACGTGCAAGACAAGACCTTTGTCAAGGTAAATGATTACAGAAACAATTCTTCCCCACAGGACTCTTTGCTGGTGTAAATGCAAAAACGGCTCTGCTCCTCTAGCCATAACTCCAATCATCCACTGTCCTTTCAATCTCCTCTCCTCCTGCATTCTGTTGAATTACACAGACAAGCTGACAGGGTTAATAAGGATGCATATAAATTGTCCATCCCTGTTTCAGACATGGCGTTGATTATTATTAGCCAGGGGTTACACATTGCCTTTATGGACCATACGTCACAGGGAATATGAAAATAGAGACACCTGCAATTCAAGTTATGATCCCCAATGTAGACAGAACTATTGCAATGGTAAATGTTCCTGCTTGTCAGAAGTCAGATTGGCAGTACATGTATATTTTCAAAGAGCTACTTGTAGATGTAAAACATACAAAAATGTTATTAAACATAAACCCATGACACCTGCACTGTATTGCTACGCATTTCATGTAGCCTACATTTATCTGCTTTACATGTTTTGACCTATAAGACCGGTATAGGTCGAAACATGTTGGATTAATAAAGTATCCTATCCTCTTTTTTAACTTTGAGTGTCCGGATCTCCTTTTTTAATCGACAGTATGTCATTCATTTGAAAAGTCAACTGACAAAACCTAGTCCAAATCTACAGTTTGGCTTTCAGTTATTAGCAGTATGTTGCAGTCTTTGAGTGTGTCTCCACCTACTGGCCTTTTGTGGTATAGTGTACAAAGACTATTTGAACTGAAGTAATGAAATACAACAATTTGTGATAAAATGCTTTAATGTATTCAACAATGCAGTAACAATGTAATGTTTTTTCTTTATTTTTCTGATAATACGGAAAATATGTTCATGTATGCACACTGCATACATCCCCTGAGATAAATACTTTCTTTGTAGTCTAATACCCGGGATTTGCAGTAAACTACTATAGTTCACCTATCCGTTTTTCAGAGACATAAGTACCCTGTGAAATCCACAGCACTGAAGCACACTGACTACATGCTGGCAATGATTCAATACAAATATTGGACTATTCCTGCAAACAAGAACAGCATAACAATAATAACCAGAGATGTGGATAGGTAGCAGCAGGGGGTTGGAGGACAACACTTTTTAATCCACAATTTCACTTTAAAATATACTTGGGCTTTTGTTTTTACGTTTTTGAGATGTTTGATTAAATATTTAGATGTTTGATATTCATTTTTACTTATATTAGGAGGGGGCATGTGTTTGATTAAATGAATAGCATATTATACAGTTTCTAAATTTTGAATCAAGAACGTACCAATACGTAAGAACGTAGATGTGAAAATTAGTCCAGGAGTGTTTTAAAGTAAAATTCCCCTGTGAGGGGCTAATAATATGATGGGTGGAGTCCTACAGTATGTTGTAATTAAATGATCGCTCCAAACCAACAATGTCTAAAATGTATACAAGGATACAATATTGTATACAAAGGATCCATCCAATAGTGTGGTTGTTGGGGGAACATTCACTTTATCTTATATCAAAACGGTAGATGTGTAGATGTTCCATGTTCCAAACTATGTACATTTGCTGAGATTTGGAAGTGTACACACATCTTATTATTATTATTATCTCTTGTAATAATAAAACAGCCATTGGCATTCGTATATTCTCCAAACCGTTTGAGACAGTACAGTATGTCCAATAACTCAGTCCAGTGTCTCCCCTGCATCACAAATCTCCTTCTTGTACACTTGGAACTTGTACTTGATGCTATTCTCCTCTTGAATTTCACTTGATACACCAGGGAATCTGAATGGGAAACAGAGAGAGATTACAGACAAACGCAAATCAAACAATGAAAAGTGATACCGTTATTAGACCCCATCTTGTTTATATTTCGATTAAATCCTGGGCGCTACACTTCCTCTGCCAACCTGGGGAGGCAGCGGACTGACTTCATGCTTCCTTCTATGCATGAGGAGTCCAAGCTGCTTCACCTGACAGGGGGCAGGGGGTTGTTTCCCCGGCAGGACGTAGCGCGTGGAAGGAACACGTTATTCAGACCAGTTCCTTTCCCCTCCATCAGGCGCCCCGGCTGACCAGGGGAGGTAGTTTAGAGACCAGGATTACTGCATGTTTTTTGTGAGGGTACCTACCCTCGGGGACACAGGGAGAACATGCAAACTCCACACAGAAAGGCCCTTTCGCCAACCCCGCCTCGGGTATGGGCAGTGTGATTGTTGTCCTACAAAAACATTAAATTCCCATTGACCATGAATGGAGAATTTTACGTCACAGTGTCTGAGCAAATCGGCTTGGTGTCTATTTTACGTCATGATGATGTACGATGATAAGAGCGCCCCTCACTTCCCACGGGTGTGATTTTTGATATACAGTTTGTCCCCACACGTCTCATATTTGCCATTGGCAATGAAAGGAGAAATTAGGTCATATGTGCCATTGACAATGAAGCGAAAATGTACGTCATATGTAGACGAGCAAATCGGCTAACCAATCACATACATCTTTTGTCCCCACACGTCTCATATTTGCCATTGACAATGAAAGGAGAATGTGCCTCAAATATGACGTAAATTTGTGGCAACACAAACATTAAATGCCATTAACAATGAAAGGGAAATGTACGTCATATGTAGAAGAGCAAATCGGCTAACCAATCACATCAATTCAGTTGTTCATGAGATGATGTATGATGATAATATAATGATAAGGGTGCCCCTCATTTCATTTGATTTTTTTATAATATATTTTACTTTTAGAACTTCCTGTTCTTATCAATATCTGGGTTAGGAAAGCCTGCATTGATGGTACAGGGAATGAGCTGGTAGACATACCGTTCTTGTACTTTAAACACATCTCTGTCAAATTCTGGGAAAAAAACATCGCAGTCGAAGTCACCCATGACGTCTGTGAGGTAAACCAAGTCACACCATGGATGCATTAGTCCTTCCTGATCGAAAGAAGAGGTGATATGCAGTTTAAGTCAGTGGATAGAGACTGAGTACACATACTGTACTGTTGCTGCAACAGTCATTGATTTAATCGATTATAAGAAATCAATTTTCAAAAATATCAGATCTTCAAGCTCACTATGTATCACAATGCAATGTGTTGTTGTAAGTCCATTTCTATTCTGTTTACTGGAAACTGCAAGTAATGGGAGCTTATATGACAAATAATTTCACCCATTTTACAAATGGAGGACAACATACATTAACCAAATAGCCAACAATCACTGTGTGTGCGTGCGTGCGTGCGTGCGTGCGTGCGTGCATATGCATACCTGCATGAATACATGAGTACATGAGTACTTGAATTACTTTTTAAGGATAGGGTCAGTGGTGCTACAATACAGGAGGATAAGGAGATATGGGTAAACATTGAACAGACAAGTTGCAGAAGCACGTATAGGAGTTTACCTTGTACACCCGAGTCCCCCCTGCAACCCAGATGGTCTCGACCAGGTCAGAGAGGGGAGGTGATGTTGCTAGATGCACAGCACTGTCGAAGTCCTGACACAGGAAATGGGCGTTGTCTGGAACCGTTCTAAGGAGAACACAAGAAGACTGAGTGAACACGGAAACCGCTTCTCTATAAAACACATTTGATACTCCTATGACTTGATCCACTTTGTGTATATGCTACCGGATTTAAATGCATGTGACAGAGTATAATCTCACCTCAGAGTCGTACTCAGAACCACATGCAGAACATTTGCCATTGGGAACAACCACTCTGGATTGGAGTACCAGCATTTTTTCCCCCACACCACCACGTTCATCCTTCCTGTTGTTAATGGGTTCAAATCACATTTTAGACAAACAAGAGAGACAAGACATTTTATTGATCCGTTCTAGCCTGGAAACCAAAAGAATCTGCCAGAGTGAATTTAATTTGTTCTGGTGGATTATTCAGGCTAGGGAAAAATGCAGGTGCTGTAGCAGCCATCAACAGTGGTATGCATGAACTACATGAATGGTATAGGTAGAGAGATAAGAACAAGATATCATGCCTGGAATTACAGTTGACCGGAAAACAACCAGCTTTGGCAATGAGGTTGCCCACATTCCTTACAGCATTACATTCACAAACAAGTTGGCCATTCTGGTATAGGAACTGCTGCAGATCCCACTACCTCCCTGAACACACTGCTAGAATGTCTGAAAGACATAAAAGCATGGATGGCCCTGAACTTTCTAAACTTTAATGAAAGTAAAACAGAGTTCATGGTGTTCAGACCCAGCACTGCCTGTGACACCTCCTCTCTGGAGTCTGGATTTGGGCCCCTTGCAACCGTTTTTAAAACCGGTGGTCACAAAAATTGGTGTCAAATTGGAGAGTGATTTTAAGTTTGACAAACAGATCAATTATGTTGTTAAATCCAATTTTTATCAGTTAAGCCTTTTAGCGAAAGTCAAGTCTGCTGTAACCTTTTATGATTTTGAACGTCTTATACATGCTTTTATCTCAACCCTCCTTGACTACTGTAATGCACTTTATGTTGGTGTTACCCAAGCCTGTCTGTCACGACTACAGTTAGTCCAAAACGCGGCTGCTCGCCTCCTAACAGGGGCACGGAAGTATGACCTCATCTCCCCGATTCTCGCCTCCCTACACTGGCTCCCTGTGCGCTACAGGATCCAGTTTAAGATTTGTTTTTAAGCCTGTAAATGGGTTTGGCACCAGTCTACATATCGGAACTTGTACGTAGCTCCCAAAGAATCGACAAGGGTCCTGAGGTCAACTGACCAGCCACTTCTTAAGATCCCTAAAAAGCCTATCCCGGGGGGATAGGTCATTTTCTGTTGTAGCGCCCACGCTGTGGAATGAACTTCCACCTCCTATAGAGCTTCTCAAACCTTGACCGTGTTTAAATCACGTCTGAAAACTCACTTGTACTCCATGGCGTTTGAACATGCTGATTAAGAGTTGCTGCTTCCATTGCATTATGTCATTGTGTTGCCCTGTTTATGTAGTTTGCTTCGCCCTTGGTATTTTAGTATTTTTCTTGTGTACATCACTTTGTTTCAACTCTTTTGTGTTAAAATGTGCTTTATAAATAAAGTGAATTGGATTGGATATAGACTAGTCACTAGACAAACAATTGCTCACATTCTGAACGAACTTTGATGCATTGATGTATGCTCAACTAAACCTAGTTGTAATGCTTGCCTTTTTCACCACCTACACTGATTGCTGGTCATCATAACACTGTGACTGAGATCAGATTGCTGAACTGGCGAGTGAACATGATTTTTCATGATACTGATCCATCCAGCCATCCATCTTCAACCGCTTATCCGTAGTCGGGTCGTGGGGGCAACAGCTCCACCAGAGTGCTCCAAACTCTCTCCAGAGCAACATTAGTGACTTCCTCCTGGGGGAAGCCATTAGTGACTTCCCCCAGTGTCCCCTCCCAAGGCAACTAGGCAAGACATGGATGGCTTCATACAATCACTGCCACTGTGCAGTGTGCAGTGCATGATGCAGGACATGTACAGTAATAGTAAATCATTTAGTTTTAGTCTGCAACACATGCTGTGGAGTTATGCATGTGCAATGTGTGCAACTATAGTGTTAAGTGTATTTATAGCTTATTCTGCACATGGCTTTGCTGTGAACAGTGTGCCACAGCAATGAATGATATACAATACATACATGTAAATAAAGTCAGTTTACTTTTGCATAACTTTTATAATATTTACCTGGTCGGGAGACTGTTGTGACATTCTTCACAAAGAACTGGAACTCAGACCTTTAATATGCAACAACAATTACAATCAACAACAAACTACGGTATCTATACTTTAATTAATATAATGGCAGAAATGGTCATATGGTCCAACATACAATCAACATAAGCCAGGGCTGCCAACATTGGAGTTTTATTTTATCTTATATAATATGTGGGCTGTCAAACGATTACAAATTTTAAACTGATTAATCACAATCACAGCTTGAAAATTAATTAATCGTGATTAATCACCATTCGAAATATGTCAAAAATATGCCATGTTTTGTTGTGGGAAAGATAAGTGACTTATAGCTCTCATTCTCTTTATGTCTCTAACCCTGTTGTAATGCGATTTGAGCCTTTTATGGCAATAACCGACTTGTATATGATACAAAAAAGGAGACTGTATGATGTAATGATTAAGGATTACTGTGATTATGGTAAGATCACATCTCACACATACCATAATTCACTGGCAAAAAAAAAGATCTGAATTATTTCGCGGACCCCCTGGCTATGCCCACTTTGGGAACCACGTTTGCTTTAGTTTATGGCAGCCATTAAACATAGACAGTCACAAGACACAGAACATGTGTTTGATATGTGTGTATGAGGCCTTAAACACAAGACCCATCATATCCATTCATTATTAAGTGAACATCTCTGTATGATGCACAGAAATTTGAAATGGTCCTATTACAATAAACATAAACTAGTCTACTTTAATTACAATGTCAGAAATGTCCCCATGTTCACAACCGATTTAAATTAGCGTACGGTTTAAATCCTATATTTAAAATATTAAATTATATTAATATAATTATAATAATATAACTTACGGGAGATGCCAGGGCAAGTGTCCATCCTTGCCGATCCCCATGTCCCTGCAAGCTGCGGCGATGAGCCGGACGGGTTTCTTGTTCTGTTTCGCTGGAGCCATTTCAACAGAATGTTTCCACAATGTATCCAGTGAGGAGAAGGACCAGGAGTCAGGACTGAGTTCACACTACATCACAACATGCTGGCGTTGCTTTTATAAGTTAAACCCCCACCCCTCCCACAGCACCCGCTTTATGCTTAATTATTCGACAGCAATTCTAACCATGAATCAGTGACAGTCATTTAGCGTGAAACACCACCGCTGTGGAGGCTGTCCTAAATCGATGACGTAATATTTACTTTATAGTGACCATTACTTATCAATACCGTTCGTGGCGTCCCATAATGGCCGGATGGGATAATTTAATGATGAGGTAGTATTGTAGTAATAATGACTGTAAATATGCTTCACTAATTCAATTAATTAAAAGTAGTATCTGATAGACTGTGTACTTGAGTAGGCCTATTTGTATTGTGTGGTGTATTATGAATCATAACATATTCATAATTACATGGTTAGTCATACTTTAACTCTGTATTTATCCCTGATCTCACTCCAGTGTCTCACCAAAGTGACTGACTAGAACTAAAGGTCTAAAGCAGGGGTGCCCACACTTTTTTACTTGAGAGCTACTTTCAAAATGACCAGCTCGGCAAGATCTACCCACCAAATCAATTATTATACCATTGCTGAAAATAGTTTAAATATGTACCTGAGGGGGCTTCGGAATAGTAGAGTTTGTGTTACATTCTGTACAGTATAAGACAAATGCACTTGGAATGGGAAATAGAGGGGGAGAAAAAAAATGTAATCGTTTTTTTTTCTTCAATATATTTAAATGAAATACTCTTTAGGGGCATGTCATGTGATCTACCTGCACAGCCTTTGTGATCTACTGGTAGATCGCGATCTACCTTTTGGGCACCCCTGGTCTAAAGGCTATCTGTACTACTTCTGTAGGTAGGGTCTGTGACCCCAGGCCTTGGCTTACAGCAGCATTGGCCCAGGTGGTCTTCCTGAGTGATAACAATAGCCTAGGTGTTAACACCTAGGCTATTGTTATCACTCAGGAAGACCACCCTAGGTGTTTTTATAAAAACACCTAGGCTATTGTCTTTGTAACTTTGTTGATAACATTAATAACACCAGTAAGACGCCTTAGGCGAGAAGCGACCGCAGGGCTGAGCTGTACGTCACACTACCGGAATGACGGTGAAATCTCTACCGAAGTCCTGATGTCGCTCATCCCCTGGTCCAGGGCCGTAGAAGTTTCATTTTAAATGGTCTCATAGGCATTGTGGTCCAAAAATAAATAAACTGTAGTGATATTTTCAGGGAGGTATCTCTGTGTCGTCACAACAGTCAGTCATGCAGTGATATTTGATAGCGTCTGTTTAGAGCGACATTTTTAAGAATTCGACGGAAGTATACATTAGCGTTTTCTCTAAGTCAGTTGATTCTTCATATCCATAGGAGTCAAACCGCCGCGATCATTTGTTTATTTTTGGAACAGTTCTTATTTGACGCGATATGAAAAAGTTGGACATTTCTCAATGCACTTTCGCACAAAATACGAAAGCGGCTCACCGCTCCAAGAGTTGAGTCAAATGCGGAGAACAAATTTCACTGGGTAACGTGTGTGACTAATCGTACGACTTTGACTATTCCTGATAAACTATAGGATCCAGTTTAAAGGCCTTAGCCTACTGTTCCAAATATTGTATGCACCTGTTGTCTAACTGTCCTCTGTAGTGATAACAAACAATCAGAATCAAATGGGTTAAGAGCAACAACAAATTGGTGGAACACATTTTTTATTACTCATAGCATTTCAATATTTATTATACAAAAATAATACATTCACAATCAAATGGAAGAGATAAATACATACATTGAAAGTGCAATTTGGAGTATCAGTGACTCCCTTAATATTAAAAGTGATATTGGAAATCCTCACAAAATGTACAAAACGTATAAATTAAAAATGAAAATCTTTTTCGTTGTGAATGTGCTCCAGAGAAGTAAAAATCACACCCGTGTGAAGTAACTGGTGCAACTCCGTGTGGGCGTCCTCGGGGGGTCCACGGAACTTCGGGACCCACAGGAACACGCCCAGGGGGCCGGGCCGGTTCCGGCGAGCCGCCCCGCGTCCGAAACGGTTCAGAAATGACAGAGTTGCCGTGTGGGGGTCCCCAGGGGCCAGGGGGTCCCTCTAATGTAGTGTGTGTGTGTGTGTGTGTGTGTGTGTGTGTGTGTGTGTGTGTGTGTGTGTGTGTGTGTGTGTGTGTGTGTGTGTGTGTGTGTGTGTGTGTGTGTGTGTGTGTGTGTGTGGCTGCGCAACAGTGACACTTGGTTGTGAAAACCAACCAAACGCTATTTTCATGCTCAGACAGACCCAGCCAGCCAGCCAGCCAGCCAGCCAGCCAGCCAGGGACAGATCCAGCCAGAGACACACAAAGCTCCGTAATGAAGTGGTTGCACCACAAAAAAAGGTTAGCACTGTAAAGGGGCTATCATCATCACCAGCAACGACTACTGGTTTATTTGTGTCACCTGATGCTAAGACAGAACCAGGAGAACAGACAGACTGTGGGTCAGGTCGGGACACACTGCAGGTGGTGACTGCTCTATGACAGAAAAAAAGTCGTGGACTGAGAGGGCAACACAATTGTTGTTCTTCTTCTTCTTCTTCTTCGTACACTAATTGCTTTTCTTCCAGGTCACTGGTGTGGGGTCTTCAATGCGTCGTTTCAGACCGGACTGTCCTCTAACTGCAGGAAAAAGAAACAATGAAATGGATTAAATTGTTATTCATGATTTGCTACAGAACATGAGGCCATTATGCATCATGCCATCTGTCTGTTATCCAGTGAGAAGACCACTTTTTCATCAAGTCATGTAAAAATTCAACCAACATTACCTGTTTGAGAGGATACCATTTGCATGGAAAGGTTGTCAGTAGATGCCCGTGAACCTAGGCCAGTCGCCGTAACCACTCCTCCAACATTACTTCTCCCATTGTTCACATTCATGGGTACTGTTTCCAATAGGCCTGCAGAGTAAAAAAAATCACACCCGTGTGAAAAACTTTTTCGAGCACCAACCTACATGTCTCAGGTTTCACCACAAGCATTAACATGGCTGCGATGCGATCAGAAATCACTGAACACCGGGCAGTTTGGACTAAAACAACAACTTTGGAGTATTGGAGTAACAAGCAACAAAGAAACGACAATGAGTGGATCCTTATGGGAGGCGCACGCAGAACGTGGGCGCTGTCTAGCAGCCTGGGCAGCACGGAAGGTTAGTGTTGAGCTTCGGCCGCATGGTACTAATATAACCCTTAGTTGAAATACATTTACCATTGTCATATTTCATTTGTTTTGTGGAGTAGGCTATCATCTGGTTTAATCTGGAATATATATTATTTATCAGCAAAATGTCCAGTCAAAGCTAAATAAAATAGAGACAGGCTCTGGGCAGTATTATGCGTGTCTTAAGTACCAGGTCTTATGACTTAACTTAAGACCTGGAGGCGTGGTCAATGCTGTTTGGCCACTCAGAATAGCCAAATGGCGGCCTGGGCCATGGCTCAATGGTCCAGGCACCTTGGCTGGTAATCCAGTCTGGCAGTGTGCCGCGGGTTCGACTCCCGATCCCGACGGCCTTTACTGCATGTCTTCCCCCCATCTCTCTCCCCATTTCCTGTCAGCCTACTGTCTGTCCCTCCATAAAAAATATAAAATAAAGGCGAAAGCCACAAAAAAACATTTAAGAAAAAAAAAAAGAATAGCCAAATGGCATTGATCACGCCTCCAGGTCTTAAGTTAAGTAATAAGACCTGGTACTTAAGACACGCATAATACTGCCATACTATTTTACAACTACCAGTAAGACGTGGTAGACGCCTGGGGGCGAGAAGCGACCTCGCCCTAAATGCGTGCACGCATCCGCCTCGTTGACGGAAGACTGCTGGGCGAGCGCTGGTGCTCTATAGCTATAGGTTGTCTCCATATATGGAGCTCAAGGTGATATACACGCCTGGCATCGTCATGGTGATACGTACTCAGTTGGCTGGCATCGTCATCATGACACGCATCTAGTGCACCATATATAAGAAGAATCCGAGGTTTAGGGAGCTAGCAGCATTTGCTATGCTCCTCACGAGAGACTCCATTGCCTTCCGGACAAGACAGGATATTTGGCGTTACAACCCAAATGTCCTCAGTGATATCTGGCTTTACAAACCGGATATCGCTGGGTTCGAAATTTCTGCATCCCGGTTAAGTTTGGATCGGACACCACTGCAGCGAGATCTAACGAGTCAACCAGCACTGGTTCGAGCTATCTTATATGGTCCTTGATGTCATGATGATGTCACGATGACCTGGGCACTTGGGGGCTTGCCTCGGGTGAGCAACGGGGATTTGAGTTAGGTGACATGACAGAGTGACGGGAATTGTTGTGAGTGACGTGACAAAAACGCAAGGTTTCATAGTTATCTGCGACCTTCGGTCGCAATAAATATTGTAATAAAAGCCATTCCAGCTTGTATAAACATGGCAATTATTAATCTCAGGCCTACAGAAAGACACGCTCAACTATCACATTAAGAACCTTTGACTTAAGAGGACAGTACCACCATTTTCAACATAATTTGTTGTAGAGCTAACCCATTAGCACCCATCACCTTGAGCAGTGTTCTCTGTCTCAAACACAGTTCAGCACAATGTTGTGCTTGCATCTGTCTACTGCCCAAAAAGTTTGGACTTGCTTTATATGGATATCTTCTCAGGCACAGCCAGGAAAGACATATCAGTGGTTCACTGCGTGTGGTTCGGGACCCCCAGAGGTCTTTGGGAGGGGTTCAGGGTGTCACTGGCCAATGGACCAGAAGGCCTGTAACTACCAAAAGTGTACAAATGGGCTCATTCATTGTCAATGGGAATTTGTGTAGGACAAAAATAGCCGATTTGCTCGTCCACATATGACGATAATTCTCCATTCATTGTCAAAGGGAATTCAATGTTTGTGTAAGACGAAAATCTACACTAACTAGAGGGGCTAGAACCCCTCAAAGATAAATGGAGGTCCATGGCCTAATACATTGAGAGTAAAAAAAAATCACACCCGTGTGAACTGAGTGGTGCAACTCCCCTCTCCCCCTGCCTCTCTCTCTCTGTCTCTCTCTCTCTCTGTAATTAGCAGGCAACAGTGCAACACTATCTCTCTGTTTCTGGCACAACAGCGCCACTTTTGCCCCTACTGGTACTCTAAACATAGGTTAGGACATAGTCACATAGGTAGGTTAGGACATTGCTGTTCCTTGGAGTGGTTGCACCACTCAAAAAACAGTTGGTAGTGGGTCATGTTCTCACCTAGGCCTTTGTAGGAGGAGAGCTGCTGGTAGATCTGCTTCATTCTCTCTATGTGGAGACGGCTGGCCTCAGCATGGTGCACCATGGGCTTGGGATAGTCGACCCCTATGATACACTTGGCAGCCTTCTGGACCTCCTCTGGGGCGTTCCACGGATCGTAGATGTACTTGGCCGGGAAGCCTCTCAATACGGGAATATAACGTCTATAGGTAGGGTTGGATAGGTAATAAAAATAGCAGCATGAAGATAGAGCGGGAAGGCGAACAGAAACAGAAATTATTAACCAAATCCAACCTGGCATCCATGATAGATTTAGGACAAAATGGGGGAATTCAACAAGCTCACAATGTGTCACAATGTGACATGTTGTGAGCTTGTAGAAAGGCTAGTTTACTATTATTATAGTATTATGTATACTATAGGCCAGGGCTTAAGTGTCAAATGTGGAATAAGGGAAAATAAGTTTGCTGATAGAGGTTTTTACAACTGTATCATGAAACAAAATTATGTTTGACCACCTTTGACAAAGCATGCATATCAGCTTAATCAACCTTGGTGGCCTTATTTCTATTTTTATTCCTTCTAAGTACTCGATTCATTACAGCTCTCTTGACGGAACCATGGCAAACTCTGCTCTCCTTTGAAATGCCTGCAGGCTAATCTGTATGTAATGCGAAGAACACACAGATAATTTGCTTGTAAAAGGGGCAGTGCACTGTGACATGCATGTGATCCGGACGAGCGCTGCCATCGTCTCTCACCGTATGTAATCTCCATTGGGGTCTGTGCGTCGTCCGAATCCAACAGGGCAGTAGCAGTGGAAGAACTGCTGGAAGAACGAACTGCAGGAGAGCCACATCCAGCTGCCAGCATTTACACTCCAGTCTGCATCTAATAACAGCTCCTCAAACACCTGGAGAAAGCAACCACACGGGGAACAGTTGTGTATGTAAATCACAAGCAGATGATTGAGAAGAATCACACCCTTCCTGTGCAAACCCCAGAGCATCACAGGCAGATGAAACTATATGACCATGCTTGTATCAACTCATTGTCTATTCACAGCTTTTGCCATGTCAGCCTCTTATCTAAATATAGACCACTTTCCAAATAATGGCTTTATTTTTGAGTGGTGTAAACCACTCCTACAACTGGCTTTGTTATTGAGTGGTGTAAACCACTCCTACAACTGGCTTTGTTGAGTGGTGTAATTGAGTGGTGTAAACCACTCCTACAACTGGCTTTGTTAGTTTACGTGTCTGTCCGTACCCGTGTCTGTCCGTACCAAAAAAAATGAGCACGGTTGCTATGATTTCATTACGTCAGACATTACGTCAGACCACTGATCAGTCTATATAAGACCTTACACCAGACATGCAAATCCCTTGACTCCTTCAAAACCGCTCTCAAAGGGCACCTACGGATAGCTGCAATTCGAAACTGGCCCCCGTAAAATCTGAATCCCCCCCCACCGCCCCCCCCCTTTTTCCCCTCACTGTATATGTTTCTTTTCCCTTTTTACCTCCATTATGATGAATTCCTGTACTGTTCTTTGTCTATATAGAAGTGTCTATTTGTACGTCTCTAAATGTTTTGATGAATTGAACATGGTGGACCCTGTTGTAAACAAGTGTAATGCTTAATTGGGTCGTCCACTCACAGTTAACAGCCTTTGTATTGAGTTTGTGCTTGAAATGTACTGTAATTCTGCAAACTGTTAATACAATTTTCAATCAATCAAATCAAACCACTCAGTTCACACAGGTGTGATTTTTTGATTTGCATCTGCACATTTTCTACAAAGTAATTACAATGTTATGCAACATACTTCATTGATTTAATGTTGGCTAAATATCACTGCGTGGGTTATTACGTCATGGGTGTTTGAATTTAATTTGTCAAATCAATCTTTTCTCTATAGGGACTATTTTTGGCTAGTCTGTTCAAATCTATCTATGCTTTAAAAGGCATTTTCCGCCAGTCTGAAAACGTACCTCTTCAAAGCTGTATCGTATTTTGTCACCTACTTTAGCTAGACTAGATACTAGAGTAGTTATAATAAGCAGATATAACATTTAAATAAATAAATGAATAAAAGAATAACCATGTAATGTTATGTGGATTGTGAACTTCCAGCTAGTTTCAATCTCTGCAATTCCATTTTCATACAATACTGAAATAAATCCAGTTACTTCCTTGAAAAGTATGTAGGTCAGCAGTAACGTCAAGTATACTGTGAAATTGGGCTACCACCTGTGTGGTCCTTTAGGATCTCTGCCAGTTGTCTGGGTAGGAAATTGTACTGCTTATTCAGTCTACTTTTCAGCCCAATGAACCAGTTAAGACATTCTCCACAGATGTCTGCTGAGAAGGCAGGTTTTTACCTTCATGCCTTCCTCCCAGCTGATCCATAGGTCTCCTCTGGTGAGGAAGCAGGCCACAGCGTGTCTCGCCAAATGATGGATCCATCCCTCCTGTCTCAGCTGGGTCATGATGGCGTCTATCCAGGGGAAGCCTGTCCGTCCCTCTGCCCACTTGGCCAGTGCTTCTGGATTCCTGTCCCAGGGGATCTGAACACAAACTGGGTTTCCTTCCATCTTGTCAAAGCGTGGGTTATTGGTGGCAGTGGTATAGAAGAACTCTCTCCATAACAGCTGCCCATACAGGGAGAGCGGTGGGGAGCTGTTTGTCTTTACCTGGGCAGAGGAAAATAACGTAATTACTTTTTAAACTTTTTTGTGGAAATGGTTAACCACTTAAAACGTTGTCCTATACGACAAATAGGGGAAATAGCTGATCTACAAGCTGATGTGTCGCACCATGCGTGTTGCCCGTTTTCAGATATGCTATTTCTGCTGTTTTTGAAAACATTTGACTACATAATGACATGTCCAAAATAGGGATACCAGGGTTAAATATACTTGAACCATACACTTTTAGCTGTGAATACAGTATAGATGGTATGTTTATTTGCTCTCATACCTTCTTGTACAGATCAGTGAGTTTGAAGTAAAAGAGTCGACAGGAGAGACAGCCAAAGCGCAGGTAGGGGCTGAGGCCTGTGGGGCTGGCCAGCAGGGAATTAGCATTCATACGGGGACGCTCGAAGTTGGCCACCCATGCCTGCAACAAAGCCAAATAGCTGTCATTAACACAATTTGAAAACAACTTTCAACTTTAATTTCTCAACCGGTTCCAACTACATAATAGAAATCAAGGAGGGAGATTTTCAGAAAAGGACACAAAGTTTTCTTTTAGAGCACTTGAATAAAATAAAATAAAACCCTCTGCTCTCAGACAGAAATGGGAGGTTGATCTGGGTGTCTCTTACACAGAGAGGGAGTGGAATCGGCTTCTAAGAAGTTTTCGAAAAATGTCCAGAGAACTTAAAACCAGACAAATGTGTTCATGCGTCCCTTGCCTAGCTGACACCCTATGATGCTGAGTCGGTTCAAACGGCACTAATCGTAAACTTATTATGTGTGATGAATGGAGGGCTACTTCTGCCCCCTCTGTGAATGTTTGGTTTAGTCAACTTGGTCAGGTAGCAGCTCTGGAAAAACTCTTTCAGACTTCTTAACAAAGTATATAGCAACTATCTGTTAAAATTGGATGGATAAGTGGGAGGAACGCAATGGGGGCACTGTCTAAATGTGAACTGAGGAGACTATTATATGAACTGTACTTGAAATTCCCTGAATAACCATCGCGTTATTTCCATATTATTCCTTTGTTCTTTGTTTTTTTATTGTTCACTTTTGTCATACTCTGTGTCTGTACCCTGTTTATTGAAAAACAATAAATTAGTAATCATGAGAAATCAACAGGGGATAGGCCAGAAATAGTTGGACAATGGACATGGTCATATTGATGACCAGTTGCATGTAAAAGACTACATAAATGCTTGCTCAATAAAGAATATATTTTTTTTATTAATTATTAATTTTAACTTTAATAAAATGTGTTTCTTTATAGAGAAAGCAAGGACAGTGTGGTGTTCTTTTGTATAATATCTCCAATTTCAGCTCAAGGAGGACAATATACTCTTCTTTTCATCATAATTCTATTATGAATCAAGTGAAATGTGAGCGTTTTGTCATCCTTGACCTGATATTTGAGATGTGCAGAGGACAGTGAACATTTTAGGGAGACTGGCAGTATTTCTCTGTACTGAGAAATGGTTGTTGATGTGAAATGAGAGGTACAATTTCAAAAATCTATATATTAAAGTCTAGTCTCATGTTGCTATGATTAGGTGATGTAAAACAAACATGGACAAAACAAATATTATATTCTCTTTATTGTCAATGGCATTTAATGTTCGTGTTAGGGACAAGATGATGTAAATTTCCCTTCATTGTCAATGGCGTTTTTAATGTTTGTTTAACTAAAAACAAACATTAAACCATAAAGGAGCCTCAACAACCTACATTTCTGTCAACATACATTTCTGAAGGAGTTAACGTGAAGAACTGGGGAAAACAGCCTTTTGTTTTAGTGCCCCAACCAAGTGGAATGATTTACAGCTTAAATTAAAGATCTGCTCTCCGATTACATACGGTCAATTTAAATCTTTGATTGCAGACTGTGTTTAAACATATATTAGATCACACAATGAGGAAATGTTGCTGTTCTGCTTGGTTGTTTTTTTGTTTATTGCTTTGAAAACGTATTATGTTGTACTGTATCTTGACGACACTGCAAATGAGGGAAACCTCAATGTCTCTCGAGAATAAATAAAGGTTTGAATGAAAAGCTGACTTTCTCTTGGAAAGTCAAAGGCTGGCATGACAGATGGGCATTTGTATTGTATGCATGCCTCACCTTCCTCTCCAGGTGTCTGTCCAGCCTTGTGAGTGCTTCTGTTTCTCCGCCTGGCCATACCGCTGTGGGCAGGCCCTCTGTCTCAAAACCTGGAAAGGAAAAAGAAATTGGGACACATTGTATAATTGCCAATACTGATGTCTCAAAAAGGTCAAATAAAGGTCAAAATATCATACCGGTATTACCGGTATGCCCACAATCTTAACAAAAATAAAATGAGAACAAATGCAGTTGGGAACTGACCAAGCTCTTCTAGGGAGGGTACCCCGAATTTGTCATCATGGTCGTCACTGACTGGTGTGGCGCATGTCCTGATGACCTTAGCCATGATGGTCTCTGTAGGCATTTCCACACTGTCCATACGGCTGATGAGGGCCTGGAATCGTTTGTAGGTCAGAGGGGGCTGACCACCGTTTAGTTCTATGATCCTTTAGGTTGAAAAGGGCGAAAATATTGGGTTAACAGAGTCAGACATATCATACACAACATGGAACAATCAAAAAGCACGTTTTTGGGATAATATATATTTTATGCGTATCAACGAATCACAAAATATTTGTTTGCTATTTGTTTTCTGATTGACCACTTTGTGACAAAGCTGATGCTGATATGGGATATTCCATGAACTCATGTGGTCACTCACTTGTCTAGATCATAGATTGTGTGTGAGATCCGCGCCATGACTTCAACCCCGGCCTTGGTGGCCAACTTCTGGATGGCGGCATCACGCTCCTTACCAAATGGCTCTTAATCGTATTCATAAGACAGACGCTTGATGCGCCATTGCTGTGGAGCAGAGAATCACACACAGGTTCAGAGATGAGCTGTTATGGAACTAGCTATTTTTGTGTCCAATGGTGATCTCAAATTTAGAGAGTCCTATTACCACTAGTTACCAATGTTTAGACTTTAAAGAAGGCCCTTTTTCTTGAGGAGATTAAGGAAAGTCAAGCTATCCCACCTGACTATGGAAAACTTTTACCGCTGTGCCATTGAAAGTACATTGACCTACTGTATTACAGTACAGCTTGGTACGGAAACTGTACTGTTGCAGAGCGGAAATCACTGCAGAAGGTGGTGAAAACTGCACAGCGTATTATAGGCTTTACCTATTACCTATTACCAATATACCTATTACATCGATTGAGTCCATCCACAAACAGCACTGCCAGTCTAAGGCCCTCAGTATCATTAAGGATGCCTCCCACCCCAACAACAGAATGTTCCACCCCTCCTATTCACAGAGGCGAAACTAAGGGCTACAGATGCCTCAAGACCTCAACCACCAGATTCAGAAACAGCTTCTTCCCCTCAGTCATTATTCTCTTGAGTAGAAGTGTCCTTGAGAAAGACACGGACTGAACCCCTAAATTCTCCCAATGAGCAGGTTGGTGCCTTGCATATTTGCCTTCGCCGTCAGTGTGTCAATGTAAAGCAGATTGTTAAACACTTTGGACATAGGCATTATAGAAATGCAGACCTTTTACCATGTTTTTTGTAATAAGTGACTAGTGTGAGATAGAAAGCTTCAAAGCCCTGGTCTTCATGGTAAATATTATTCTTTCCTTGTATAACATGCAGAACAAATTGCATGTCTCATGACCCTCCCTGATAGGATTAATTGTAAATGATGCATAACTGATGTAGTATGGTTTGTAAGCCAATACTGGTTAATTACATTTTATGTCCTCAAGTCTGCATTCAGTAGATTGCAGTGATGTTTCTGCCATTTCAGTGATTAAATATTGCCTTAAGAAGATCTTAAATTCAAAGTTTGCCGTGACTACAGTATTTTCTGCTACAGCATCTCATCTAAGCCTCAGCTGTGCTGTAAAATAAGAAAAATATATAGGCTTGGGTTAAAAAAGAACAGGAAACAAAACTGACAGTCTGACAGCAAAAATGTGTTTTTCCCCATTACAAGCAGGAATTGTGAGATCTGATCTGATTGACGCTTCACTACGTCATGGGAGTGCTGCTTCATTATACTGTAGCTTGTCACAAGTGTTGAGCGTCGGTTTGTGTCTTCATGTCATTGGCTTGGCTTCCATTGAAAATGGCAGATAGCCTGCCTCTTTGTTGCTAGTGTGAACCCAGCATGAGGCCTCTAGTTTGACGCGATATAAACAGGAGGTGCACTCAGTCAATAACTGCACAGCACAATTTCCCCTTGCATTTCACAGGCTTTATGAATCATTAGTATGATAGTATCAAGATTTCCAGCTATTGTTTGTTCGGTTATTATGATAATGTCACTCTAGGTTTGTATGATTAACAACTTAAACCCTACGGCCTATATATACTGTACTTCATTTACTGGGCTACCCAAGGGGCCTGTCCTTGGTTCCATCCTCTTCATTCCCTCTACGTATATCAAATCCCTTTACCCAAAACTGCCGATCTAAAAGCTTGTCGATTGATCACAAGGAGATGGTTGAAAGCAGACCCTCCTAGAGAGGAGAGAAAATGACTCATAATCTGAGGACCAAGGCGGAGCTATTTGAAAAACGTTGGGAAAAATGGCATTTATACAAGAGTGAATAGTGTGTATCTGCTTTTTGTCCTTGTTGTTTGTTTTGTTTCTTGTACTGGTTTGTCTCCGTTTTTGTTTTGCTTTTGTTTTTCTTGAATGTATGTATGTACGTTTCGATTGTTGTTTGGAAAATAAAAACAAAGTTTAAAAAGAAAAGAAAAAGCTTGTCGGTTGATTGTTTTAGCTGAATGTTCACCGATTATGACATGCCCAGAATAGGGACCCAAGGGTTCAAGTGGCTAAGACAGCAGGTCAAAATATTACACAGAATCTCTTACCTTAAAAAGGCGAGGGAAGACATCTGTGGGCTGGCCTCTGATGACGAACAGGCGGGAATTGAGCTTGCGCAGACTGGCATCCAAATCCTCCAAACACTGCAGCAAAAACCTGGGAGTGAACAGAGAATATATTGGATATTGTTATACACCGAGGCGTACCAGCTCAGTGGCCTTGTGGTTAGAGTGCCTGCCCTGAGATTGGAAGGTCGGGGTTCGATACCGGCCAGGTCATACCCAATGCCTATGGGACCCAAAGCCTCCCTGCTTGGCACTCAGCAGTCAGCATCAAGGGTTGGATTGGGGCTAAGTAAGTCCCTGTGTCATGTCCAGGGGGTATACTTGTACATCATGGCTGGGGGATGTACTTTTACATCCAACTGCCTCACGCTACAGAAACAATTTGAGAGTCATCAATTTGAGAAAGACCTGTGGTCCCGCAGAATACTTTGTAGGCCTATTTGTAGTATTTTCAATTTAACAATATCACTGATCAATTTATTTTATATCACTTTAAATGTCAAGTACAATTTTATTATTATCAGTTCTAATGAGGGGGGGGGGGGGGGGGGGGGGGTTACATTATGTACCATAATATGACCATAATATGTAAGGTGCCATAAATCAAACATGTGATTGCCATCAGCCATGGATGAAAAAGTTTCCACTGAAAGTTCCTATGAAAAGGTTGTGCTGATGTTTGAACCACTGTGAGAATATAGTAAGACACTTTAATGTGAATATGCTGCCCTCTACGGGCCAAGTCTCTCTTTTTTTCAAATTGGCCAAGATGTCAATTACTGTGTAATAATAATAATAATAATAATAATTGGATTTGCAATAGATTTCGCTTGTAGTCAACTTATTTTGTCAGGATGATGAGTTTGCACACTTCAAAACCAGAGATCTTGCTAGGGACTAGTAAAATAAGTCACTCTTATCTTTTATTGCTAACAACAAGGTGGCAAGTAAATAAAAGGTTTGGGGCGTGGACTCAGAGGAAGTGGAGTTTGCTTTCAGGTTGCCCGATGGGGATTTTGAGTTGTTGCTATAGCAACATACTATTTTTGGTACATTTTGAATAAATATTTGAAGCTTTTAAGAAAACTTAGGTCAGGATTTAGAAGGCGTTTTTTAGAATCAGCCTCGGGTCTAAATGGCTTAAATAAATTGTCAATCTATACACTCGATTTTAAAGGACATTCAACTAACCTGTAGAAGGGTAAGAGCTCACTGTACTCTAGTCTAGACAAGTGTGAGTGCATTTGTTCATGACTCTGATGAAGACCGCATACTTCGAAACGTTAGTCGTTATCCTGTATACTAGCACCTAATAAAAGGCTCTAAATGTCAGAGGGCACTGTGCTCCAGTGTCCTCTCCTCCTTCTGCAACTTATGTCCTTGTCCCTGTGAAGCACCGGACCAGCCGTTCCAGAGCTTGAGGCGCGTTGGTAGACTCCCTTTGTTCCTGAGTGCATTTGTTGTTTGTGTGCTGCTAGAAATGTGATGTACCACACATAAGGTCACACTGACCTCATTCCGCTGCTGACTATTCGAGATCAGGACAAAGCAGGAGACTAGAGCAGGAGGCCGGAAAAGGGACTTACATAAATATAATGGTATGCCACCATGGCAACTGCCTCTAGATCACAATACAGTACAATACAATACATGATGACGCTTTTGAAAAGCTGCCCTTTCCATCTTTGAGTTATGAATCAAAGCACTGAAATATTCAGAATTAGGGTATAGGCTACAGTGGTGATCAATTTAATGACCAGCAGTAACAGAGTATACCCTGACTATAGATACCGCTTATAATCAATTGATACTAGTTAAAGGCATAGTATGCTACTTTGCCCTGTGTTTTCATAACAAAACACTATATTATTATTATTTTTACCAATCATTTCCTTCTACACCAGTGCTTCTCAAACCTTTTGGGCTTCAGTAGTAGTACACCTCCCATTTGAGAAAATGCTCAGCCTCAGTCTCTACCAGAGTTGAGTTTGCAACACATTGCCCTCCCTCTCCGACGTGTATTTTGGTGTTTCACTGTTTGTTTTGGTAGACGGGATGTTGTTGGACTACAATTTACAAAAACAAACACTGGATTGGTGTCTACCCTGAGATGGGTGGATGGTAACCGCAAGGTTGCCAGTTCGAACCCGGGCTCCCCCAGAGTTAGGCTTCACTCACACCTGCAAAACAGATTGTTGTATAGCTGAAGCATGAGACTTGTTGACTGATGCAAGCTCGCAATTAATTTCCAATGGGAGTCACATGGTTTGACACAACATTTTTATTGTATGAGGGGGAGGGGGACAGTCGAAACACAGCCGAAAGCCATACAACAAAAATGTTGTGTCAAACCATGTGACTTCCTTTGGAAATGCTTTGGGGCGGCCATGACACTTACCCTTTGTTTACATCTAGCATCCAACATTGTTGTATGCTAGATGTATAGGTGTGAGTGAGGCCGTCGAAGTGTCCTTGAGCAAGACACTGAACCCCAAATTGCTCCTGATGTCACCAACCACACCATGGTTAGTACCTTGCATGCAGGGTTTCTGCTGCCATCGGTGTATGTGTGTGTGAATGGGTGAATGTAATGCACAATCTATGTAAAGCGCCTTGGATAAAGGCGCTATATAAATGCACCATTTACCATTTATGGGTAGGGGTCAGAGCTTCATTCCCTGCGGAGTCATACCAATGACCATTAAAAAGATTGTACCAATGCACTCATTATCAGTGTTAATTTTGGTAGCAAATTCTGAATAATACACCATTTAGTTGTAGTCCTATTTAGTCACCTGAAATTGTTTAGTCTTTGTCGACTAAATATTAAAAAACTTAATCTTTTGAACACACCATTAAGTTTTAACAAAATTAACACTGCTACTGCTCATTATCAAAGGTTGGATCCAGGTTCAGGGCCCAAGACAAGAGTTTGAAACTTTTAATCTCCATCCGGATGAATCACAATCACATTTGGATTTTGGGTGTCAAAGATTTTTATTTGATTAATCAAATTTACATATTGACGTAATTTGTCGGAGATAATTCTATGATCCCAATGTAATTTTGAAGGGGTGTGATTTGAACCAAAATTCCAATACAGGGTGAGGCTATATACTCGAATAGTGATTAAAGCTTTGAACTCTTCTTGGGCACAGACTGTCCTGTCCCTCACACAATCAGGAGAGCTCTCTCTCTCTCTCTCTCTCTCTCTCTCTCTCTCTCTCTCTCTCTCTCTCATGTACTTTTGGGAGGACATCCATGGCAAACCAATGTGCATGATTCCCTGTTGCTAAACAATTTATCATGGCAGGGTAATGTAATGTAACACACACACACACACACACACACACACACACACACAGTTACACGCACACACACTACACTTCTTCTTTCTCTATCTACGTAGACTCAATCCCAATTAACTATTGTGTCAAATTGTACTATATATTTTGATTCGCAAAAGTACAATTGGAGGACACATATATATTCTCTTCTTACCTCCATCTGCTGATGCCAACATTGGAGGACCCTGCGAACCAGGGGTCCAGGATGTACACACAGCGCAGAGTGTCAGATCCTTTGATGGAGTCCGCCAGAGACGGGTTGTCGTGGAGTCTCAGTCCCTTTCGGAACCAGTGGATGGTGTTAACGACCATAGTGTTGCGTCTGTCGCGTTTTGTGTCTCCTGTGCTGTGGGAAATGCCACGAAAGCTGACCTCGATTAAAACACAGGACAGGAGGGAAGAGGGAACAAAAGCCTGGAGGGTTCCTCTCTCTACTCTCACCTCCGAAAACGTGTAATTTCGCTTCAACCTTGCTCCATGAATTTGTCCATTAGGTTTATGCTCCTATTTAGTAGCCGACGCATATGTACAGTAACCGATCAAAACAAAATCAATAATGGTATCAAAGTGAGTGATCACGAGAGAAGTCGCCAACAAAAAAATATTTGGAAGAAGAAATGTTATAAAAGCAGACATCACATGTAAAAAGTCCAATGCGCTGCTGCTGTGTAGGTGAATGTTTATCAGCAATGCAGCAACAAACGATGGCTGCAAAATGCCCAAATCCCGAAAAGACAACTCTCCAACTCAGCAACACATCCAGATCCAACGCTGGCTCTGACAACGGTGGCAAATTGAAAACATAACATCTCCCACAGAAACACGAGAGGCGCAGCGACGCTGTCACGTTTTTGTAACGTGCTTTTTCTCTGCTGCTCACATGTTTTATTATTAACTTTAAAACATACGGTAGATGTTGGAATTTGTTTGAATTAATTATTAGTATAGGCTATAGCAGGATCCCCTATACTGCACAGTGAACTTCAAATGAGATTTTCTTTAAACTATACCGTATTTGAATGAAAGAGGAAAGATTTGTTATTGTGTGTACAGTGCGTGCGTGTGTGAGTGCGTGTGTGCGTGTGCCGTGGTGGCGCAGCAGTACCCGGATGAGCACATGTCAGACGGCAAGACTTGAAGATCAAAATATTGGAAAAAAATAGGAATATTATGAAATATTTCTGGCAATATAACTTCTGATGAATTGAAAATGGACCCTGTTGTAAACAAGAGTGTAATGCTTTATCAGTGTGTCGTCCATACATCCACACTAACAGCCTTTGTATTGAGTTGTGCTTTCATATGAAATGTACAACTTTGTATTGAGTTGTGCTTTCATGTGAAATGTATCCATTCTGCAAACTGTTAATAAATACTACAATCAATCAATCAATCAATGAATCCAATTTTCAATACGTTCTACTTCTATTCAACGACATATCAGACTAATCGGCTATTTACTCAAATACAATTATTTGAGATGTATTGTGGATCATGTGGCAGGCCTATGGTGTGACTGCCGTAATGTTATGTTTTTCTTTACTATTTAATTATTTGGGTAAAATCATAGGGTAAAATATATATTTGTTTTGGTTTACGGAAGTTGGTTACGTCATTTCCGGTGCCCTGCCCTTATATGGGTATCTTTGACAAGGCTCACACAAGCATGATATGCTTCCGTCTGTGCTACAGGCAGACGGAATGTTTGAAGACAGCGTGTCACAAGTTTAAGGTTCGTTTTGTTGTTTCTGCATCAATGGTTTAAGTTATTTGTCAATATTTGAGTTATATGTTGTATATCATGATGAGGTTTATTGATCGTTTTGTTTCCTTTCAGTTTGCATGGTTGTTCATGTTCATATGGGTTCCAAAACCACTTAATTCCCTTTGATCCTACGTGCAGCCAGTTAGGTGAATACTTGTTTTATGTGCGTTTTATGTTCATTATCTTTATATGCTTTAGCATAAAGCAGCTTTATGCTTTATTGTTTTGAGTCTGATCACTGTTCATTGTCTGATCACTGTTCATTGTGTTTGTATTCGACAGTTTTGACGTTGTTGTTATGGCTTATTGAAAGAAGGCAAGAAATAAAGCCTGCAACACCAGTAGGCCTACTACAGAACTGACTCGTTTTTAAGACATCACTGGGAGTGACATATGGCCTAAAACCAAAAACTATCTTTGTTTGATAAAGCTGACTCAATGAGCAGGCCTAAATGGCCTACTGCATATTATTTTCATTTATTTCGCACATAGTGTATCACAAACTAATCATAATAGATAACAATTCATTTGTCTTTCATAATTCATTTGTCTTTCATACTTCTGGCTAGCCCGTCTCCGGACCCCCCGGGTTGAGCTCCTTTGGACCCCTACGACGTAAGTCATCACAATGTCAGAAACTTTAACGTAGGGTTCCGAAAGGAGCTAACTTCTGGCGAGAAGGAAGAAGAATACATTCTTATAAATACCTGCCCCCTTTCACAGTTGGTATACTTTAATGATTGGCGCATACACATCTAAACAAAACAAGAGTAAAACAAGCAAGAAGTTGAGCAATGACATGTGCAAGAAATGATGGCTCATATTGCCTAAATATTTTATTTTTGTAATTTCTTTTAAATTGGCAAATATTTGTACAACCCTTTAAATTGTCGTCCAGAGAATTTCATATTCGGATTCCTGTTATCGAAGGACTTGAGTCTTTGAGCGGTCTGTGCAAACTTATGTTTAAGTCAAATTTCCTCCTATCCCCACTTTCTGAACCGGGTTCGAATAACTGTTGTAAATGAATTGGTAATGTTTTGCTTTTTGCCCTAAACATAATTAATAAAGTTGTAGCTTCACGATATGTTCAATTTCCTCTCGATTTTATAAATACTGTTTGTGATCTCTATAATGCACTTTGTGCATGATTCGTACTGCACGCTCTTCTGTAATAAGCATAATGGTTTAACATTTTGTGGGGTTGTCACTTGTCACAACACCAAATGTCCCTGTGTAAATCCTCATATCTAGTAAAACATTACATCCCCTTTAACTTTCATTTCCTCTGAATGGGAGCATCAGCTCTCAACAACAATATTGGCCTATAGTGATGTTTCACTGTCATGAAACTACTCTGCTCCCATCTAGTGGAAGCTTGGGTAGTTTGCTTGGCATGAAGTGTTTCCATGATTAAACCACCACTAATATATTGGAGTGCTAAATCCCTGAACAACACGGCTACATTTCTATTTAATCTCTCAAATTATTTAGGCATATACCCTAGTCAGCTTTCTTTGTTAATAGCTAATTTTTCATAAATACTTACATTGGTCTACTTGAAAGATGTAACGATACAAAAGCATTGTGGAACTTGTAGATCGGCTATTTTCCCAAAAATCTTGAAAAATGTGGATGGATGTCCCTGGCACACAATATTTTAAGATGGTCTACAGCCAAAATAATTTGGGGATCCTTGACATGAAACACTTTGAGAACGCCCTGATGTACTCCCACAATATTCTGTACATTCTTGTTCATTGTTTAACATTTTCATTAAAAAAGAAATGGCAAAACTAGCCCATCTACATTTCAAGCTCGCAACGTTTTTATTGAATTAGTTTAGGGTTAGTCTTTCTTCCTTCCTTGGCCCATAGGAACCATGTATACAGTGGGTACAAGAACCAAGGTGATGACGACAACAGTGAAGGGTGGGGTTGTTCCAAAAGTCCTGGACTATGAACTTGCATTGCAAGAACTCTTAACAGACTCTCCTATGTCATCTGCCTCTGCCTGCTATCTTACTATATTGATTGAAGTATTTATTAACAGTTTGCAGAATTACAGTACATTTCAAGCACAACTCGATACAAAAACGGTTGTCGTCATAACATTTAGAGACGTACACTATGGGATGCAGGCATAGGGGCCCCTGACCAGAGTAGAGACGTCACGTGTGCCAAGGGTGTTGTGCTATATGCCAATGAAACTAAGGTTATCATCAACCTTTAGTGACAACAGGAGGCAATGCACTGAAGTACCCCAGTAATTTACTTGAAATATCTGGATTGTGCAGTCCAAGTAGGGAATGAGACATTACCCCAGATGAAGGAGTTTGAGTATCTCGGGGTCTTGTTCACGAGTGAGTGGAGGACGGAAAAGGAGATCAATCGGAGTGGCAGGGGCAGTATTGCAGTCGCTGTATGGCACTGTCTACCGCAATCAATTCGTTCCTACTCTCACCTATGGTCATGAAGTGTGGGTCATGACCGAAAGAATAAGGTCGTGAATACAAGTTTTCTCTGACGGGTGGCTGGCATCTCCCTTAGAGATAGGGTGAGAAGTTCTGTCACGCGAGAGAGACTCGGAGTAGAGTCGCTGCTTCTTTGCCTGGAAAGGAGCCAGCTTAGGTGGTTTGATTGATTTAAATATTTATTAACAGTTTGCAGAATTACAGTACATTTCTAGCAGACTCAATACAAAGGCTGTTAACTGAGTGGACGACCCAATTGAGCATTACACTTGTTTACAATAGGGTCCACCATGTTCAATTCATCAAAACATTTAGAGACGTACAAATAGACACTTCTATATAGACAAATAACAGAACAGGAATTCATCATAATGGAGGTAAAAAGGGAAAAGAAACATATACAGTGGGGGGGGGGGGCAGTTCGGGGGACAGTTTCGAATTTCAGCCATCCGTAGGTGCCCTTTGAGAGCGGTTTTGAAGGAGTCAAGGGATTCGCATGTCTTAATGACTGTTGGTAGGGCGTTCCACATTTTGGTGGCATAGGAGCGAAAATAATTTAGTCCCTTGTTTGTGCCGAATCTGGGTTGTACATGGTTCGTTGCACTCCCTCTGGTGTTGTGGGTGTGGACTTCGTTAACATTAAGGAAGTATCTAGACAGGTACATGGGTATCTTGGTGGAGGAATCTTGTGGACCAGACCCATTGCAAGATGCTGTACTCTGTCGTCGACCCTAAGCCATTCCAGTCTGTCAAAGTGGGCAGGGGTGAGGTGGGTTCGGGGGGTGAGGCCAAGTAGGAGCCTGACCAGTTTGTTTTGGGAAGTCTGGAGCCTAGTTTTAAGGGCCTTTGAGGTGCTGTGGTACCAGGAGGTGCATGCATAGTCAAAGAGGCCTTGTACGAGGGCTCCTGTTAAGGTCTTCAAGGTGTTTTTGTTGACCAGTGAGGAGATCCTGTAAAGGAATCTTGTTCTTTGGTTGACTTTTTTGATTACGTTGGTGGCCATTTTATCACCGGAAAGATTAGCCTCCAGGATGGAACCTAGGTAGGTAATTTCATCTTTACGTGTGATAACATTGTCACCCACTCTAACCAAGAAGCCATTTGCCTTGCTGAGATTACTATTAGATCCAAAGAGAATGGATTCAGTTTTTCCCAGGTGTAAAGATAGTTTGTTATCAGCGAGCCAGGTGCAGATTCTACCGAGTTCAGAGCTGAGGGCATTTTCAACCTGCAGTTTGTCCCTGTCCGAGACCAGCAGTGCCGAGTCATCTGCGAACAGGAACAAGTTCGGGCATCTGGTTAGGATTCCTCTCGCGCGTCTCCCTAGGGAGGTCCTCGCCGCACGTCCCACTGGGAGGAGACCCCCCGGGGAAGACCTAGGCGCAGATGGAGGGATTACATCAACTCACTGGCCTTTGAACGCCTCGGATTCCTCAGGAGGAAGTTATGTTGCTCTGGAAAGGGAGGTCTGGAGCCCTTTGGTGGTGCTGTTGCCCGCGCAATCCGACTATGGATAAGTGGTAAAATGGTAAATGGTGCATTTATATAGCGCCTTTATCCAAGGCGCTTTACATAGATTGTGCATTACATTCACCCATTCACACACCGATTGCGGCGGAAGCAATGCAAGGTACCAACCAGCACATCGGGAGCAATTTGGGGTTCAGTGTCTTGCCCAAAGACACTTCGACATGTAGAAAGGAGAGGCCGGGATTCGAACCGCCGACCCATGGATCATTGGACGACCTGCTCTACCTCCTGAGCCACAGTCGCCCCTGACAACCAGTCGACTTAAGCCGTTGAAGATGGATGGATGGATAGATGGACACATGGGCATCAAACACGAGGGCATACTATGTGGATGTCCTAAAGAAAGATGCAGGGGCGGAAAGTACTGGCGAGCTAGCCAGATGTGCGTATAGGATGGAGATGACTGGAGACTCGCCAGAAATGAGGCCTCTTTCTTTTTTTTTTTACTTTTCTTTTTTTTTCAAAAAATGTAACATAAATCAAACATAAATGTGAATGCAAGAAAACAAAAATACATAACAAAAACAGAGACAATAAAAGAAATCCAAAGAAAAACAGCTTGACAAAAATACAGCATTTTTCAAACAGTACAAGGCAAGGCAGGGAACAGCAGGAGACATTACTCATAATATACAGCAGATATAGAACATTAATTGTCACAAGCCCGGCCTGCATCCAGCCCTTGCTCGCACCCCGAGGAGACGGAAGCTCCGATGACCCCCAGCCCGCCACCAAGTGACTGGCCAGAGTGAGGCCTCTTTCTATCCATATGGCTTCCTGTACACAACTGATGAAGTCAAGAAGAAGACAACCCAAAAGTAGGAAGCTTGTATTCATTTATTTGCTGCCGGTATTGCTATTTTCTTTCACGTTTAAGCTAGAGGTTAAAGACATAAGATTCCATTACATTAATTCCAAATGTTCATCTGTAATCTTTCCGGTGATAAAATGGCCACCAACGTAATCAAAAAAGTCAACCAAAGAACAAGATTCCTTTACAGGATCTCCTCACTGGTCAACAAAAGCACATTGAAGACCTTAACAGGAGCCCTCGTACAAGGTTTATTTGACTATACATGCACCTCCTGGTACCACAGCACCTCAAAGGCCCTTAAAACTAGGCTCCAGACTTCCCAAAACAAACTGGTCAGGCTCCTACTTGGCCTCACCCCCCGAACCCACCTCACCACTGCCCACTTTGACAGGCTGGAATGGCTTAGGGTCGACGACACTCACGACAGAGTACAGCATCTTGCAATGGGTCTGGTCCACAAGATTCGATACAGAACCAAGATACCCATGTACCTGTCTAGATACTTCCTTAATGTTAACGAAGTCCACACCCACAACACCAGAGGGAGTGCAACGAACCATGTACAACCCAGATTCGGCACAAACAAGGGACTAAATTATTTTCGCTCCCATGCTACCAAAATGTGGAACGCCCTACCAACAGTCATTAAGACATGCAAATCCCTTGACTCCTTCAAAACCGCTCTCAAAGGGCACCTACGGACGGCTGCAATTCGAAACTGGCCCTCGTAAAATCTGAATACCCCCCCACCGCCCACCCCTTTTCCCCCTCACTGTATGTTTCTTTTCCCTTTTTACCTCCTTTATGATGAATTCCTGTTCTGTTCTTTGACTATATAGAAGTGTCTATTTGTACGTCTCTAAAGTCTACAATGACTATATCCCATTACACAGTCCCGCCCCCCAGCCATCACAAGTGCCATGAAAAGATGGCATATTTTTCATTTTATTGCTGAACTAATATAATAATACACGGTACCTTTTTTTAATGCGTGGTTATTTTGTGATAATTCTCATGCCTTTTTAATATTGTGTGCTAATGTTTCAAATATATACACACTGTCTGGTGCCAAAACTTGCTTGCTCAGGCATAGGGATAGAATCCCCATAATTTTGCTTTTGTTTAGATCCCCCAAACAAAATGGCATATGCCTATTAAGTTAATTATTCTTCGATGCTATGCCTTTATTATTTGAATATGTATTATCTACGTAGAGCTGTTGTCTTTCCAGTGTATCCACCACTTGAATTGAATGTTGTGTATGTTGAATTTTCAAAGAAAAGAAGAAGTTTAACTATTGGACACAAGGGTGCGCTGTTGGACCTCAGACTATGGTTCATTCTATAGATAGACTATGGTTCATTCAGCCTCACGGGTCAGGTTCCGACGAAAATGAAAGCCTGGGTACCGAGGCTATAAACTACTGGAAACGTGATGGCAGCAATCACTCACCCATTGAACATGTTTTTAATCCCTCATCAATCCAATACAATAAAAAGGTGCTGATATCCTCTGGATTGGAGTGATAAACAGTGTTGTACTTGCCTCACCATCTATGGCCAGTTTGGCCACTGTCCCCCAACACACACACACACACACACACACACGCGCGCGCGCGCGCGCGCACACACACACACACACACACACACACGCACACTATTGTTGTCGTTGTATTACCGTCACGGCAGCCTGTATTTTCTTTTAAACAGATCACCATGGCATGCTAGTGGCTGTGTGTGTGATCGAATGGTCTCTTAAATGACCTTGGAACTCATTCCAAATGTTTTCAATGAGCTCTAATCCAAAGCTACAGAGACTGAGGGATACATTATGCATTCAATCTATTATTAATGGCAGCATTGAGTCGTGTAAAACTCGTGTTACCATCAGACACGGCCGGGCCCTCAGAAAATATATAAAAAGCCTGACCCTCTGATCAGGCTCAGGCTTTTGGGGCTTCTGTTCCTAGAGAGAGAGGATCCCACTGTTAATACACAAGCCCGGGAAGCCTGCCATTATCATAATTAGCTACTTCTCTCATTTGTGTAGTAAGATATGGTAGCACCAGAGTGTAGAGTAGGAGAGTAGCGACACGCTTTGATCTCGCCGCAAGGCGTGTGCTATAGCGTATAAGCGTGTGGCTATAGTTCCAAACATTGCTCCTATATAGCTGGAACTATCCCATTGAGATAAAATGAGCACTTCTGCATTCCATTGTAATTTGTTACCATGGGAGTCAACGCTAGTGTCGCCAGACTCGCCACTCTCTTACTATATTACTCTGGGTAGCACTAGCCTATGTGGCTGGATTTTGGGCATACCCGGTAGACTAGCTACTTTATAGACTTTGGTTTGGTGAACAAACAATGTGTATATGTTTCCGTAGGCAACCATTTGCCATAAACATACACCATGCATAAATTAGGCTATACACAGGATCATCATTCAATAGCTCTATTTTTTTCAGTTCAGTTCTATAAATATTATGTTGAAGTAAACTGGCTAATAAAGAGAACGGATCTCTAAATAACAGGGCGACACCGTCGTACTGCTGACTATACACAGCTGTAGGTACTCAACTCTCCACGGCCCCGCCTCCTACATTCAGGGCCACCACTGCGTAAAACCCACAGGGAGCCCTGTTGATGCACTAAAGATGCTGTTCCAACTTTAGACATCAGCGGCTTGCTCGACTTTTCTCTCCGCAAAGGTTTGCCTAATTTAAATAACAAAATAAAAGCATCAATGTTACACAACTCGCACAGAAGCTTGCGCGCATTCAAATGTAATCGTCGCGAGACATTTCACGCCACTATTCCAATTCCAAAGCCCTCTTTATTTACAGCATGAGGTGCAGTTATGGCAAGGAGTAGCAAGTCAGCGGCGAGGACCCTGGAGGATTTGACGCTAGACTCGGGTTATGGTGGAGCCGCCGACTCCTTCAGGTCTTCCAGTGCGTCGCTGTGCTGCTCTGAGGCACACGCGTCGAATGCGCATGGGGGGAATTACTATTGGCATCTAACCGACTCGATGCACAGTCGACAGAACAGTCTGGACACTGTTAACACCGTTCTGGTCGAAGACGCCGAGATCCTGGAGTGCTCCGGGCACTGCGCTAAACTACCCGAGCTAGAGGATGTGCCATGGAGCCTCGGGGAAGTGGAGAGTGCGCTGACCAGGGACGAGGAGCTGCGGCTGGGGACCCTGTCGCTGTCACAGGACATTCTGCTCAGGCTCTCAGTGCTGGCTAGCCGCGCGCTGGTGAGGGTCACCAAAGAGGCGCAGCGGCTTAGTTTGCGCTACGCCAAATGCACCAAGTACGAGATCCAAAGTGCCATAAGGATCGTCCTGTCATGGACCATCTCGGTGAACTGCATCACCGCGGGACTCAGTGCCTTGTCCCTGTACAACATGAGCACGGAGGACAAGTTCAGCCGCGGCAAGTCGGAGCGGTGCGGGCTCGCCTTCAACGTGGGGAGGGTCTTCAGGTGGATGGTTGACAGCAGGATCGCGGTCAGGATCCACGAACACGCGGCCATTTACCTGGCCGCCTGCATGGAAAGCCTGTTCCGAGAGATGTGTGCGCGGGCGCTACGTAGTGCTTTCGTGGAGCAAGATAACGGGATTCCCAAGTTCACGGTCGAGTCTTTGGAGCAGGCCATCAACAATGACTCAGAGTTCTGGGGCGCTCTGCAACAGCACCAGCACCTAATTTGTGGGAAGAATGCAAGTGGTGAGTTGTTCATTTCTGCAAGCCCGAGAAAGAGAATGTGCCCCCCACCTGTTACTCTTTACATTATATATGCTATTTTAGTGTCAAAATGCACATGAGCTTAATAATGGTTATTGTGTGTATTATACTGATATCCATAAGTCCACCCTCTAATGACAACACGCAGGCTGGCTATTTATATCAAGACAAACATGGGAAGAGGCGGTATTGCACACATTCCAAATTGCATTCCCATACACATTGACCCAACCCTATTTTCACAAACATCTAAAAATGTAAGTAATGAATTCCAGCTGTAATCAGTCCTCTGGCATACACTGGCCCGGTTTCCTTTTTGTTGACTCTGTGAGTAAGTAAGTGATGCCTGAAGTTCACTGAATTTCAGAGGCCGCTAACATAAGGTGTGTGGTTTTGGAAACATGATATTAATAATTGTTCAACTATGACTGGAGCAAAGAAGCAGATATCCAAATAGTTCAGCACCAGGTAGCTAAGCACCAGGGACGAATTTACTTGTTGTATAGATCCTTATCTCTGTGTGGTGCTAAGTGGTTTTTAAGAATACACCCATGGAATTCCTCCTCCCTATTAGTTTGTAAATATGAAGCAGGAGCAATGGAACAGGATCTGTCTATCCCTAAGCCAGTGTGGTTCTCAAAGTGAGGTCCAGACGAGACCCCCAGGGAGTCGGACCCCTGGCTGTGTGTGTGTGTGTGTGTGTGTGTGTGTGTGTGTGTGTGGTCACATTGTGACTTGTGAGCTTGTAGAAGTAGGTCGGCAGTGGCTTATTGTCGGTATCAGCCGGTAACACGCAGGAGTCTATCCCCGTTACAATGCACTAGACCCCTGGGAGATGGATTGCTGAGGCGGAGGGCCACACCTACCATCAGCTCTCAGCACTTCCCGCACGACTTGCTGCACCAAGCCGTGCTACTCATTCGCTGAGTTGGCGGTGCCCGGGATCGAACCCATGAACTTGTGGTCCAAAGGCGAGAGCTCTCCCGACTGAGCTACCTTGATTTATGTTAACAACATAAATCTTATGGAGGTCCCTGACACACAGTATTTTCAAACAGGGTTCCGTGGCTGAATATATATTAATTTTGGGGGTCCTTGACATGAAAATGTTCAACCACTAAGCATTGTAGGTGCCTGGCGGTATGATTTTAGTAAAGGCCTTCTCAGTTCATTTTCTAAATGCTGCCCTGCAGAAATGACACCTCTCACCCAAGAGCCTGTGGTTTAATTCCTGGGGTACATAAATGTCTTCTCTACTTCAGCCAGCTACCATGATGGCTCTACCATTCCCTAAATCCCAAATGTTAATTCAACTCACACTAACATATTTTATAAGCAACTGACTTATTGATTTATACTTAAGCTGTTTTGAAAATATCATGCTCAGAACGTGTTGCAATCATGATGCTTGTAGATCAGCTATTTCTGAGTTTTGTTTAAACATTTCTAGAAATGTTTTGAAAAATGTCACCTAGAATGACATGCCTAAAATAGCGATTTAACCCTCATTTGATGGATATGACATGAAATTACTTTTGAGGCTTTGTACTCAACTGTCAACTCCAACAGGTTTATGTAATAAACGGCCTCGGGGGAACCTTGGTGCTATCATGCGTTATGCCTAGGATGAGGTGGATGAAACAGAGGAGTCATAGAGAAAGATAGAGAAAGTAACAAAGAGAGAGAAATAGTTCAGAGACAGAGATAGAGAGGGGGAAGATAGAGGGAGAGAGTGACCTTCAAACCCTATTGATGCAGTTCTTGAAGAGGCCAGGTTACAGGCTCAAGCACAGGAGCTTGGATGTAAAAGGCCAAATACTGTAGATAAACACCTTGCGCCAAATCTGTGCTGCAATACGAAACTGGCCCCCGTAAATTCGGAATCCCCCACCCACCCCTTTTTCCCCTCACTGTATATATATTTTTTCCCTTTTTACGATGATTTCCTGTTTTTGGCTATATAGAAGTGTATATTTGTACGTCTCTAATGTTATGATGAATTGAAAATGGTGGACCCTCTTGTAAACAAGTGTAATACTTTATGGTGTCATGATTGTCATCCACTCACAGTTGACAGTTTTTGTATTAAGTTGTACTTGAAATCTACTGTAATTATGCAAACTGTTAAGAAATACTTCAATCAATCAATAAATCAATAAATGCAGGATGAATCACTGTCTGTAGGCATATAGATTATTTGCTTGGTTAGCACAATAAATAACTAGACTGATAACTGGGACACAGTGCAAGCTGGCACATGGCACAAGAGCCTCACATGCTGCACAAAAGGACAACACAAGATATACAGCATGACAACAGACCACATCAAATGCTAAGCATGATTTGACCTGACACAATCAGTCAGTCAGTTCATTGTCATCTCCTTACTGTAGGTTCATCCATGGTCCGCACTAATGCTAGTGTGTGGTATGCATACTGTGCACTAAAAGGATGCAACTCCTTTTGCCCAGACAAAACATAACCTAAAGCTTGCAATACATTCATTAGAATGAGAATTATGAATGCATGCATCTATTCATCAGTGTAGCTAATCTATAGTACCCTTTGCAAGTGAATGGCTAAATTTGCACATTGAGAAAGTTAGATTAATTTTAATTTCAAAACCCTTGGCAGTCTCACAGAGAAAATAGCCGTGATCTAACAGGCTCACAACAACACATTGTGTTTGTGAGCTTCTAGATATTTTCTGTGCGAGACACAATGCGAGTATAATAACTTCCAAGCAAGTTAGGAGTTAACTTTACCAAAGCAGAATGCTAAAGAAAAGGATTATAGTTCATCCAGTGATTTCAAGAGACGCTGGGTGTCTCCATTGACTGTAAATGTCACTGACTTGAATCAAGTGAGTTTGAAATAGGTTTGCATTGTTGTTGTGAAACCGCACACAGCTGCAGCAAATATGAACTCATGGACAGGGAACATGTTGCTTCAAAATGTCAGTGGAGTGAGAAGAAACATGCTTCAACCGCAGTTTGTTGTTGCTTTTTGGGTGCAGATCATGAAGCACCAGAGTGTCATTCTAGAAGTGGACAAAGCATAATGCTCTGAGTCTGACTGCCATCAGGTCACAGTATGCTGATTACAGGTACATTCACATGCACCTAGTTGGAGTTGATTACGGGTACATTCACATGCAAAGCTAGTTGGAGTTGACAGATGTTCTTTGTAACAGAAGATTCACAAATCATCCTGCAGTTCTGGCCTGACAGATAGACAGACAGACAGCTCTTCATTTTCGGCTGTCCAAAGGTGCTGAACTTGTATCAATACATCATGCCAGGTGCCCAATGGCCTCAAATGGGTCAGGGAACAATCTATAGTTCCCTCAGGCTTAATTCCACATGGCAATTGATTTGTCACATTTAGGCCTTTGAAGGCTGGGGACAGAGAAATACATGGTCAAGAAATGAATTGTAACAAAAAACTGAATTGTGGAATATTATACTGGCGTATCAGATGTAGCTAAATAGATATTAGATAAGCATAAGACTGACATAGACGGAAGCAGATGATAGCAAAAGCAAAGTAAAAACAGAGCTATCCTTGTTCTTGGCTGTTTTATCGGCTGGTATGGCTATATATGGCAAGCTGCAATGACAGATATTGTCCAACACTATAATGTCACACCTGCTGTTGTTGGTTCTACATTGGCACATGTAGCATATGGCAGCCACCTACACACACGCACGCATGAATGAACACACACACACACACACACACACACACACACACACACACACACACACACACACGCACACACATGCACAGCAGCACACGCACGCACGCACACATAGGCACATGCATTGCACGCACCTCTCCATCACTGAGTCAGTGTGTTCTTCTCAGGTGTAGGGTTTCCCTTCCTCGCCTGTGGCATCCTGTCAGAACAGGAAACCACCCTGTAGCATTACTGTGGAGTCGTACTTACAGCTCCCGTTAACCTAAAGAACACAGCGCTGCATTTGATTTCCCTGCGGACATGTGTGTGTCAGAGAGAAAATGTGTAGTCGAACATGATCTCTAGTCCTCCGAGAGGTACAGCTCCCTGGAGACAAGTTCTGATCATACCTTGACAGTGACTTGTCTTGGCTCAGAGGTGGTACAGTATGACTTTCAAGTCCGGGCAGATATTAGAGATATAGCTTGGGGTGGCAGAGTTTCAAGAACCTAAACCTGCCCGTTGTGCTTTAACCCCAGCATGCGTGTAGCAAACAGCAAAAACAGCAGATCTACCTGTAGATCTGATATTTTTGCAGAAGATCTTTGGTGTTGAGGGAAAAAGGGGTCCTAGTATAGACTCCTGCATGGGGGACTCCAATCGACAAAGTAAGTCGTTTTTTAAGTTGTTTATGGACTCTACTGGTGGTTGTCCAGGATGTGTGTTAACCTGGTCGATGCCAAACTTTGCACACACATTCCCTGGATGGCAACAATGAACCAAAAGTTTCCAGAAAGGCCTGTTATAGCGCCACCATGAGGTGCTATAACAGATTAAAATAACACTTTATTCATTGAAATAAGTTGCCGTTTGTGGTTTTAAAACAGCCAATTATGACTGTAACAGTACCTCTACTATATAATGTATGATTGCTCTTACAGGAGGTGAAAGGCAGGTCCTATTCCACTCACAGGAGTTTAGTTTCTTATCCAACAGCCGGCGTTTGCTTGCCTGTTGCACTCATTCACACGTGTTTGGTGGAAGCATTGTCAGAACAGACAGACAGACAGACAGACAGGAATGTTTGGGGGCTGCACTGGTAACATTCAGCTGGAAGAACTGTCATACTCTCCTTACAGTATATGGAGATCTAAGGGTGGTAGCGGGGACATTCTCTTGAGTGTACAGGCCTCAATTTTCGTGCCTGTTGAGAATTCTATTCTGACATATATCCAAGATCTAAGGGTTTGAGGTTTGAGGTCAGATGTAGAGTTGCTGGCCAATATTGATGACATCAGGGATCTCCATATATGTATGGGCTTAACTGCGACAGCATGTCGCATTTACTATGGCATCAGGGTCTCCACATCTCCATCCCTGATGATGTCACATGATGTCACGAGACCTGGGCACCATATATGGTGCCCGACACACTGATAGTGCCCAACACACTGACGGGAAATGCTCGATCAGATAGTTAACTGCGACATTCGGTCACAAATGATGTACCAGAGGAGACCACTCTGTGCAATGTCTGGGCATTGTGGATAAATACCCTAGCCTTTGCTTGCAATGTGTAGGAATTTTATCACACGCACGAGCGCGTGCACACACACACGCACGCACACGCACATGCACACACACACACACACAGACCTGTCCCCGCAACAGGTCTGGTATTAATGCAGACCTTGGGAAGGGAGTAGGGGAATGCTAATGTGACAGTCTAGTACAAGGAGAGGGAGAGAGCCGCAGCCAAGTTTACTTCAATTGATTAAGAGTCGGGAGGTGATAGAAAACAGCTAATTCTTCAACCCAGCCAGCTGCTGACACAATGGATTGGGTGTCTTTCATTTTTCTCTTTCCTTCCCTTTCTCAGTGTGCCTCTGAGGCTTCTGTAAACCATTACAAAGTTTCACTTTGTTGTCAACTGCTGTGTGTGATGACACGTGCAGCTGGCACACGGCTCAGTGGCACTCCATCAGTGGCGTCTATGTGAATGAGCGGCAAGTGCAGGCGTTGTACTGCTGAGTAAATAGACAGAGAATGGGAAGGAATGAGCAGCTCCCATACAGTGTTCAAGAATTCAGCGTTGTTGACTCGAGTTAAGTTGTCACAATATGGAAATCAATCTCGGACGTACTGTAGCTTAACCCATAAGATCTGAGGACCTGAGTCTACAAAATGTCTTCTAAATCCTAACAGTTTTCTGAAAAACCCATGTTTCTATATCTGTGGTTCTCAAACTATTTCATGTCAAGAACCACCAGCCCAGAATGATTTGTATTTGGCCGCGGATCTCCATCTCAAAGTCTTTCGTTCCAGGGACACCCAGAAGCAAAGATTTGAGTTAAAAGTTTTCACTGTGAAAGAATATATATATTCAAAGAATTGCACATATTTTCATGATTTTTCAGAATAGCAAAAGTTTAAAAGCTATGGTGACACAGGTGCGTTACAGGTCTTAATGGGTTAAAGGACTACACCATCCATTCAACTGGCGGCCCCCTTGTGGCCCCTGAAAAGAATGAAAGTTACAGGTATGGTGTGTGCGATATGAAGTGGGAGATTACCAGAATGACAGTAATCCTTAATCATATTCAAGAGCTTTTGGAGAGAAATTTAGACTAGAGCACTGCGTGTGTGTGTGTGTGTGTGTGTGTGTGTGTGTGTGTGTGTGTGTGTGTGTGTGTGTGTGTGTGTGTGTGTGTGTGTGTGTGTGTGTGTGTGTGTGTGTGTGTGTGTGTGTGTGTGCGCGTGCGCGTTCAGCTGGTGCTTGTTGACGGTCATTAATGTCAAGGCAAAATATGTTTATGCACTGTCAAATAGGTCTACATCTATTTCTAAAGTAGCATATACCTGACATATCCTGCTCAATACTGTGCAGAAATGTGTAAATGAGCACAAAATGCATTTTGAGAACCCACAAATGTTCCGTGTGTGCGCACGTTGTGCGGCCCGCCACACACAATCATTCTACAGTTGTGGACCCCGGCCTAATCTAGTTGAATACCCCTGCCGTATATCCTACCGAAACTTAGACCATTTAAGTGAATGACAAAAGTAACAAAATACAACTCCTAATGACATTTACTGCATTGGATTACCTATCTCAAGCAAATTTCAAGTATCTGCAAGTAGTTTTGATTTCATGATTTCATTTTATTTTATAGGACACTGGGTGCCCCAGCATTTATGAGTATTTTCAAATAATTGTGAGACATTACTGATGGTACCGTAGACAAGCGTGAGGGAACTAGATTGTTCTAGTACTAGAGGCAAGAGAGACACTGCTGCACATTAAACAGAACAGCTAGGCTTTTATTGCCAGTTTCACAAAGAAACACCATATGGGAGGAAAACAATTCAAGGTAGTGGTTATTCCAACCAATGGCCTTCGGGTGTGTCAGGGACAAGACAGACACTGCTAAACGTGTCTCTCCCAGTAATTCCTTGGGGCAGCCTTGGGTGGAGTGAGGGTGCTACCCCAGGTTCATTGGCCCTTTATACACAACTCAAACGAGAAATACCATAGCACTATAAGTCCATAATCACAATCACTGTCACTGGGGAACACACCTGTGAGGCTGTGACTAGGAATCCACATGATGGAGTTTGAAAGAAAGAGATGGGGGGGGGTCGAAACACCCATAAAATAAGCTGTCAGTGACAGATGAGACCCAGACGAACACTGTCTGCTTCTTTAATGCCAGAGGAAAACGTGTCAAAGGAAGCAAGTACCAACAGGTGGATTAACCAGACGAAGCATCAGTATCTATGACACATATAATCAACTCCTCAGCACTGGCTTCCTACGAGTGAAACCTACATACCTACAATAAAAAATAAATACAAATAAAATAGACAAATTTTAAATTTGCCATCCCTTGCATGTTTATTGTTTAAAGCTTAATTCAAAGAGATTTGTTTTAGTGTGCCAGAAGAACGTATAGCGTGGGGCGGACCCCCCCCGATAGTAGAACTTTTGAACGAGTCATTGCTGTTGAATGTCTTGTGTGGTATTCTGCTTGAAAAGCCGGTACTGTGTGAAATTCAAAACGGCATGTCAGGAGTCAGGACATGTCAGAATGCTCTGACACAGACATATAAGCAGAATCACTGTGCATGTACAATGAACGCACACTTATAGCACACACTAAGCATATCGGTATAGTTGCAATCTCTGAGATAAAATGTTAATCCTTAAAATTATATAAAAGAAGAATCCCGTGATTTTTTTCCACGGTTCCAAGGTTGGCGAACATGCGTTAAGGTTGGCGACCGGATTAAGGTTGGCGAACATGCGTTAAGGTTGGCGACCGGATTAAGGTTGGCGAACATGCGTTAAGGTTGGCGACCGGATTAAGGTTGGCGAACATGCGTTAAGGTTGGCGACCGGATTAAGGTTGGCGAACATGCGTTAAGGTTGGCGACCGGATTAAGGTTGGCGAACATGCGTTAAGGTTGTCGAACATGCGCTGCTCTGTGCATGCGGTTATGGTTAGGTTAGGGTTTGAGGTATGTTGTGGTTGTCGGACCAATAAATTAGTACTGCACCTGTGCACCAGTGGGGTTAGGGGAGGGGATGATATTGTGAATGTGATGTCACTAATCTCACTATATTACTGTTTTTTTAATTGGCATGTTTGACTGTCAAGGTTTCAGCCTCAAGGAAAAAACCCTAAATACAAACAACAATCAAGGGGGTCTAATGAAGTACTGTTGAAGATCGCGGCACTCCATCTTAAAACACCATATTTTACACCTTTTCTCGCTGGCATTGTTCTAGAAATAGCAATTCATTGTAATCACTAATCACATGCCGAAAACGCTTCACTCAATGCGTGATGTAATGTGATGGCGAGGGCACCCATTATCAGGAAGTATGCAAATGTAGTGCATGCACAGGTCAGGGAAATGATGCATGTACACATAGGAATAATTGTCAATTGTGATAATTGAATAAACTAACCATCTATTTTAAATTATTTAGAACATAATCCAGCAGGAATGTCTTTTTGAAGAGAAGCTGAAAGATAATGAATAATGAATTATGCAAATTATGCATGCAATCCCCATTACCACAATTCACTCTCATGCATGGTAAATCTTTACCGTATATGACAACCACCCCACCCCTATTCACATAACCCCTGGGCGATCGGATAGTGTGTCAAGTGTTTAGTGACCACCACGAATCACGATATGAAAATACGTACAAAGAATCACCCAAGCTTGCACTACGGTATGAAAATCAACTTGCAGATTATTGAAACGTGCTGGAAGTAGATGGATACGTCCACTTATTATGTCCTTAACGGTGAGTTCTTAGATATGGTGGAACCACATGTTCTATTGCAGGTGTGGCATGACGTGTAGGTTGTAGTGGTGGACTGGTGCGTTCCGTTCCTGAGTCTTTGTTGCTATTCTGAAAGAAAAAATCACACCTGTGTGAACTAAGTGGTGCAATTCTGTGTGGGGGTCCCCGGGGGGTCCATGAGTAAGGCTATGGACCAGAGGTACATCCCTACCTGCTTTCTCTGCACCATTTAAGGCCGTTTCCAAATGTTGAAATGTAAAAGACCAATATTATTATGAAGAAAACAAGATGTTAAGACCGCTAAACCAAATAGAATAAAGTTTACCTTCAGTAAAAGCGTTGTTTATGGCTTCTGAATGTAGGTCTTTTAACATGTAATGTAGATGGAGTGACGTCAGGTCAACACCACTAGGTCTGGAAAGGGGGCATGGAAGGGCTGTGAGATAGGCCTATTGTGTGTAAAGCAGCAACGATGCGCTAGTCTAGATTGGCTGTTGTTCAAGGTGGGTGGGCCCACTGGGCCGTGTGAGGTCAGGTGTTTCTTCTGGTGAAATAAAAGACGTGTGTCCGCCATCCAGCATGGATTTTTTACATTCTGCACACAGTGCGTCAGGTGGCTCGACAAGGTAAAAACACTGAAATACACTGGCGGATTCTCTCACTCATCTGCTTAATATGTGGTTCAAATAAAAACAATGTGTTTGTTACTGCTTGCTTGGCTGTCACTCTGGGGCAAGGTAGGCGGCCAGGAATAGGCCAATTTAACGGCATAAAACTGGCCCAAAATGCCTCAAAACAGCCAAAATTCTGGTTTGCACATGCATGTGCAGGGGGGGGGGGGGGGGGGGCCTTCGAGCTTCAGTGCCCAGGGGCCCTCAGAGGTGCTAATCCAGCCCTGCACACCATGCATCAGTTTGCAGGTCAGTGTTAAGAAGAGATCGAACCAGAACACCATTTTCTGTGCTATCTTGACGATAGCTTAGCTGATAGCGTTTTATTATTTAGCTGCCCTCAGTGCCCTGTTGGCTTTGAAGAAACTACCTTCACCACTACTAGCTTTCATGTGTACAGAGGATATCCACACTGCAGGTTAATAATGCATCACTATCTACTATCTAGTCCACCTTCGTGGCATTTTACAAAATCGCTCTTAGATTGAGAACCCTGACAGTGATAGAAACAGGACTGACTTAGGATCATCATCAATCATTGATTCCATTCCTTCCCCCAGGTGTTCGAAACGTGTGCTGCTGAACCGTGATTGCCCCTAGCCTCCGTGAGCTGCCAATACACCCGGCCGTGCTGTGTCCAATCATTAATTATATTGCAATATACCGCAGGGGTACATATCTTTGATATTTTGAAGGTGATAAAACTAAAAGGGAGTTGGGCCACTATTATATTAGTCTATGTCTTGTGTAAACCACTTTACATGTGTTTCCTTTGCACAGGATAAATAAATCACCATCAGCTGCACAAACACAGAGCAGATATAGTTCATGTGGTAGAAATAAACAGTCACTACTTTTGACATGCCAGCCCGGCCTTGGAATAAACATGACTTTTCCCTATGGGGCCAAAGCTTGCCGTATGGCAGTGGTTTTCAAAGTGGCCACCAGGGGTGAGGGAATTGGAACGGAGAGAAATGTTTTTTCTTCCTTTTAATCAAAAAATAATAATTTCAATTCATAAGATAAATATTTTACCAGTTTAACCACTTTCAAAATGAGCAAAAAACGGAAATTTAAAGTTTACAGTGCATGCATACACTTTCCTTAATGATTATATCTGGTTTCAGTCTTTATTTATGATGTATATTCGCTATTATTAAGGTTATTATAGCGGCCAATTTGAATTGGAGGTGGGGAGGGGGGCGGGGGTCGCGAAACACGGCCAAAGCATTTCCGGGGGTCCCCAGCCAAAAAGAGAGAGAGAGAGTTGAGAACCCCTGTACTAGATGCTAGGATTCTGGTAATATCACTTTAGTCCAGGGCACACACGGTTTGATTTGATGGTGAGAAAGAACGGCCACAATTGTGCTTTCAGTCTTTTGTGTCTTTCTCTTTCTATCCCTGAGAAAGCGAGTGCCTGCATGGCATGTATCAGTACCGGGCCATTTCCTTGACTACAGTCGATCCGCTGATGGAAAACGGAATCTCCTTCTATGACCAGTATCTCATTACGTCTCCTGGGAGTTCAGACCTGTGTGTGTGTGTGTGTGTGTGTGTGTGTGTGTGTGTGTGTGTGTGTGTGTGTGTGTGTGTGTGTGTGTGTGTGTGTGTGTGTGTGTGTGTGTGTGTGTGTGTGTGTGTGTGTGTGTGTGTGTGTGTGTGTGTGTGTGTGTGTGTGTGTGTGTGTGTGTGTGTGTGACTCTGACTTCAACAATTTAGATGGAGAATATCTATAAAGCACTTCTTTCTTTCTTTCTTTTGTCTCTCTTTTGGTTTCTCTTCTACACTTCCTTCCATCTCTCTCTCTCTCTCTCTCTCTCTCTCTCTCTCTCTCTCTCTCTCTCTCTCTCTCTCTCTCTCTCTCTCTCTCTCTCTCTCTCTATTTAGTTCATCTCAGTCCATCTCAACCCTTACTTGATCTGTGCACATTATAATGAGGCTACATTTCTGCCATTGCATTGATTGAGAGCAAGCGCTGAGTTGTGCGTGACCTTGTCCCGTCCTCCATGTCTAGCAGGGGGTCTAATAGCTCTGTCAGGCCCGACATGGAAGCGAGCCCCCCACTCCCCTCCCCTCCGACCGCGCCTGCCTGCTTCGCACTGGCAAGCCGCAGATAGACGCGTGGGTACCGACTATGACAGATCTCCACAAGAAAGACCCAACTCTACTGTGCTTGTTCAAGTTTGCGCCATAGAGTGGGCGGGGTCATGCATGTACGCACGTGACGGGCAGAGCATGAGCAAGAGGGTAACGCTGTGTCTGAGTAAAGGATATTTGACGGGCTGAAAATGGCCATTTTCAGATGGCCCTACACATACATATACATGAGCTTCTGCCAGTTTTCCATCTCCATACTATCTAATTAGTGACAGCATATGGTATAGATTACCTCCAGAGAAGGTATACATCTTTCTTTCTTTTCTTTTTCTTTTTTTGTTCTTGACATTTCTTTATTACTAACATATGGTTCCTGCATGACTCCTATTTCATTCTCAAATGTGGATCAGTGACTGGCAATATAACAACCACATTGTTAGGAGGAGGAAGGTGGAGGCAGCCACTTTTACTTCGGGGGGCACGTGTTAGTCTGACGTCCCATTAGTCCGACATACCACATACGTGGCCGGTTAAGACTCACCCGTGGCCGGTTAAGACTCACCCGTGGCTTCCACGCGTGCCATGCGGTTATGGTTAGCGGTAGGGCTAGTAATGTTGGATTATTGGGACGTCGGAGTAACGCTACGTACCCTTTTACTTCTGCCCTTTATGTTCACAAACACATGCACACTGGGAATTTACTGACCATTTGATAAAAGATCAATCACAAGAACCCTGGGGTCTCTATTCTGAGGCAAACATTCAGCAAAAATTGCTGCTCTACAAGTTCACTATGCCAGTATGCGTCAAAACTGTTTTTGAAAAACAAGTGGGAAATATCTGTGAAATACTAGCAAACCTAGTTTAGAGCCCTGGGGGAAGTATATAGGGTTTAAGTGGTAAAGAAACTGGATTGGTCAAATTACACAACCTGATTGATGAAGCCTAATCTCTTTGTGCAGGTTTGTTTATCACTGTGCGGCTAAGAAAAACGGTTGGAACAATGGCCCTTAAAGCAGTCTTATAATGACAATAGCCAGTTGTGATGTATTGTTTAAGTAGCTCACCGCTGTTATATGTACAGTGTCAGTGAGTGACTAGCTTAAGGGCAGCTATAGAAAGCAAAACAGTGCAGGGTAATTTATTTTATGTCAATATACCTACTTCATTCTGCCCAAAATGAAGCGATGCATATAGATTATGAGATTAGGCGAGGGCTGTTGCAGCCATGGGCCCTATGTTGGATACCAAGGGCACTTATTTTTGTCTCCACCAGCCAAAGGCATGGGGAGAGTATGTTTTGCATTCTGTTCGTCCGTGTGTGTGTGTGTGTGTGTGTGTGTGTGTGTGTGTGTGTGTGTGTGTGTGTGTGTGTGTGTGTGTGTGTGTGTGTGTGTGTGTGTGTGTGTGTGTGTGTGTGTGTGTGTGTCAAATTATGAATGCAGCGTGCAATTTAGGTGAAATCTTTCCCTACTACTGAGGAATATATCCCACCCTTTTCACATTGGCCTGTTATAGCACCACCAACAGGTGGATTTTTGCAAAACACATTTTTGGAACAAAATACCTCAAATCATCCAATTGCCATCAAAGGCGTAAGAAGAAATGGCCTTTTCACATTGGCCTATTATAGTGCCACCAGGAGGCCACAACCTGACCTGGCCTGGTGGAAGCCTGTGCCCCAAGGGGCACTTTTTCTAGTTTCAATATCTTTCTCTCCAATTCCCAATTTTAGTGCCTATTGCACATTTCAAAATCCACACAAGTGTTGCCCCCGTCACTGCTGCTGACCCCTACAGTTGGTCACGTGGGAGGGTCTAGACGTGCATGTGTCTCCTCCCATGCACATGGAGTCACCAGCAACTTCTTTTCACCTGACACCGGGAGGATGTAAACTAAAGCATGCGGAGTCGCAAGTGCAGCAATAGCGAGCACCCTGTAGTGTAGGCCCACTGCTGTCTTCCCACACACTTCCTTGTATTTGGTCTCCCTGGTCTTCTATTGAAAAAAATAGATTCCGTCTGAAAGTCAAAAAGCAATATCTCCCCTGAGCAAGCAGGCATGCTCTATTAGCTCAGTGGTAAAATGTCATCACTTGCAATGGGGGACGCGGGTTCCATTTGTGGGTAGGACATGGAAGTTACAGCTGAGAGTGCAACTTGAAGTGGTTATAACAGGAAGAGACATCATATGCGTGAAGCCTTGTGAAATGAAATAATACATGATTAATGGCAACTATAAAAAGATCAAGCCTGAGGTCACAATACATTAACAATCACTCACTTGTTGGACGCAGAAAGTCACAGGGTTCGGCTGTCTGTGTCACTGGACTCGGACAAGTAATAAGAAGGTGACTTGCTGAAGCCTCCATGGTACTGTAGATGTGCCTGTCAGTTTTGGTCATGCCATGATGCTCCATCAGCCAGACACACAGGTGTGTTCCACAAGCTCTTCCTCACTTCCTTCTGCTGGTACTGTAGGAAGTCTGTCTCTGCCAGGGAGGCACTTTGAAACCTGGTTTATACCATACGATGGTGTCGTGGTATTGAAAATAGCTGATCTATAAGCTCACAACAACACGTTGCGGATGTGAGCTAAATACATTAGGCATAAGAGTGGATATTTTAAGAAGATTAAAAAAAAAGTCAACTTTGTGTGCGGTTGTTGTGCATTGAAAATAGACCATCTACAACTCACAACGTGTCTGCCAACTAGCGGAATAGTGAGGTTTTTGGGTCCAACTCCGTTATCTGTAAAATAAATACTTTAAACGTACAACAACACTGCTATTTATCACTCTAATTAATGGCTTTGTTGTTGTGATTTTACTTGGCAGGACCATGTTTTCTCCAGAGTGAGAGAAGCTCATTCCTGGGGAAAATTCCTGACTCGCATGATTAAACTAACAAAGTCCTTGTTGAGATTCTCCCTAACTGAGTGCTAGGGCATCCTGTTGGGATTGAGCATCTGGGATTGCTGTGACAATACTGTGTTTGATGCATGGAACTAATTAACAGCAGTCACATGGACATAAAGAAAAATATGCATGATACTACTAAGGTGGTGTTTGTATGCCAATTATCTCAATTATATAGAAACTTGTCGAAACTAAAATCTAAAATCCTCAGTGTTTATCCATTTCTAACTAGACTGTACAAATGTAACTGTCAGCATTAAGTTAACAATGGGCATACAGTATTATGGTTTAGCTTGTTAAAAGCATTGTTGTGGTGCTGTGGTTATTGTGTGGATAACTATGCTTACCTTAAGGTGAATGAGAGTTAAAACGCAAGATAAAGGGTGCTTTGTGAGAGAGAGAGAGAGAGAGAGAGAGAGAGAGAGAGAGAGAGAGAGAGAGACTATTTAGGGTTGTCTCTACTGGCAGGGGAAGCTGTATCTATCCAATTTGGTTTATTTTCTCTCCCAGCACGGGCTGGGATGAAGTAGGGCGGGCAGTGCATTTAAACAAGGCTGCCAAGTGGCTGCACTATCCTGCACTTGAGAATGACAGATGAGAAGAGCTCAGGCAGACGGAGCAGTGCAGTGTGTCTGTGAGAGGGGAGGTTAAACAGATGAGTAGCAGGGAATACCACAGTCAGCCCACACATTAACAAAACATTCAGTGGTAGGATGATGATTATTAATTTCAATGGGGAGGTATTGAATATTTTCTAAGCCTCTGTCGATTAATCAAAGAATTGTTTTTTTTTATCAAATACATTCATAATTGGTGTGCGGACTCTTTTTTTTTTTATTAAAGGTTTCATGACATTCATTTTCATTTGTTTTTATTTTTCGTTTTTCTTTTAGGTTTTATGAACTTTGGACTTTGAACATTCAGTGAATTTTCTGTGGTCTGGGGTATTCTCTGTGTGTTCCGAAACCTCTTGAGCTGCAATGAAAACAGGCAAAATCCCTACAGTGTCATATGTTGGATTTGTGGACTGTTACATCACAGTCCACATGAAATTCAGAGCACTTGTTTGAGCCAGAAAACCCCAGACCACGGAAAATCTACTGAATGTTAAAAGTTCCGATTTTTTTGGGTGCAATTGAGCTCAGAAAACCTAAAACAAAATAAGAAAAAATTCAAAAATGTCACTATACCTTTAATGAATCGATATGACCCACTGTTTAACACCATGAAACACTCCTTAAAATGTGGGTGCTGGAGAACTCATTTGTTAATCAAGTGTTCAACTATCCAACATTTGACATATTACGTGATGTGCAGTATGCAGTCTTTCTGTTGATGAGATATTATTACATTGTGTAGGTGTAAGATCAAGATTGTAGTGTTCAAGGACCAGTGGCACCAGTGCTATTATCGTTACACTGTCATGGGGAACACTAACAAGGTAGAAGAAAACACACAGGGGAAAGACCCCTGCACAGAGGCAGAGCAGGTTCAAATACAAATGTGTTTATTTAAAGAGCTGAGGGACAAGGGGTTTACAGCTTAGTGAGGCAGGCAGGGGTCAACCAGACAGGCAGTCTGAAACAGGCAAGCTAGACCAAAGGAACAGGCAAGAATCCAACTTCCAGTGACAGGCTGCAACAAGGTCAAAAACACTGAAGACAGGCATAGCAGAATCTGAGATGGCACTCAGAAAAAAGGGGTGAAAAGTATACACTGTGACTAGAACAGTGAGGAGAGCCAAGACAGAAACACGAGTAACATAACTTAGAATCTGGCTGAGAGTGAGTGGAAAGAGTCCAGTCTTATTGCAGCAAGCCGGTGAGGGAAAATGAAAACAGGTGAGGAGATGGACAGGGAACTGCACGTGTGATGATGGGTCAATGCAACGTGAGCTTGTAGATTTTATATATTATATATTTTCTATCTTTGATTGTTCGTCCCCAGAATAGGGACACTATGATTCATGTGGTTAAAGTACTTTTGCAATTGATTATATGATTCCCACACTATGAGGATGAAACTCGTATGGCACGCTTATCGACATGCGAGGCCATTGGCTGCTGGCCGTGGGCACTACCATCGGCTTCTCGCTGCGGGCACTTGCTCGCTTGGTGGTTCACTTGGGCAGCTTCACGCATCCTGATTTTTTGTGAATAGTGAATACCCATTTATCTGCTGTAGTATAAAGCAGAGCCTTTTTCAAGTGAGCCAACATGAATAATAGCAGCACCCTATCTGTCCTAATATTTCAAATGTCTGCTGTGAAATTTCTATTGTGCTGTCTTATCACAAAGTTCACACTATCCACTTTACCTCTTCTAGTCTCTAAATGATGGCGACAGTTTCTGTCGTTAACACTTTCGGGCCTTTTTTAAAAAAAATTATTTATCCATCCTATCTAGGCTGCCAGGATTGATCTATTACTTTTGGAGCATACGGCGAAGTATTTGCAGCTTTGATCGACGAAAATCCGGCAGAAAATAGTCCCATCGTTTGTTGTTGAAGAGAAAAACATGCCGCCATTACGATGCGAAACAAACACAGCCTGCAGAGCATGTTGTAGTCCAAACAAACCAGCCGTTCACTTGCATTGAACTCATTTTCCCAGAAGCCCTAGCAGCCCAGAACATGGCTTGATTTCCGGTTTCGTCATCATAACGCGACGGCCTCATCACCAGGTCCGCAACAAATCCGCTCTTTCTTTTTAATTATTAAAAATCACACCTGTGTGAACTGAGTGTTGCAAATCCCCCCCCCCCTCTCTCTCTCTCATTAACAGCGCCACTTTTGGTACTCATTGGTACTGGTGCTCATAGACACACACAAACATGAACACACGGTTGAACACAGACATTGCTGTTCCTTGGAGTGGTTGCACCACTCAAAAACGGCGAATTAAACACATTAAACAAATAGCGACACATGGATTAAATAGCAGGGAACGCGGGTTACGCAGTAGAACTGTTGGGATTGATGACAATGTTTGTTTGATAATCGAAACAGAGAAAGGCCACCTAAAGGCAAGCCAACTGATGTTGACCTAAGTCCCCCCCCCTGTGGGGGAAATAGATTAGTACAGTGTCTGTTACACCGGCAGCAGCTCCACAAGCTGAAGATGGTGTTGAGTAACGGAGTGTGCCTGAGGAAATGACTAAATCCATACCAACAATGATTCAACATTCTGGTCAGAGCAGGGTGTTGTGCTCTGCCTCTCGACTCCTTGTAGTCTTTAGACTAGACAAAGGTGATGGTAGCATCACATTCTCAGACTGATTTCAGTGCAATGGATGAACTTTTGGGGTCAGTTTCAACCTAGTTTCAGCCTGATAACAGAAACTGTGTGCGTGCGTGCGTGCGTGCGTGCGTGCGTGCGTGCGTGCGTGCGTGCGTGCATCGCCGTGTCAGTGTGTGCGTCGCCGTGTGTTGTCGTTGTTGTCCATGGGGTATTATTTAGCAGGTACAAAAAATACCATTTCTTCTGTTCATCTCATCTGCTGTGAGGCACGACTTTATACCTCTCTGCGATGTTGTTTCATGCTGTACTAAGGCAGGGTATTTCTGGTCTTATAACTCATTATCCTTTTGTAAAAAAAATAGCATGATGTTGAGACAGGCCATGAGAAATTGCTTGTATTCTAGTTGCCGCAAGATGCTTTTCGGTTCATGAAGCAGCACTACTGCTGGAAATTCAAAAACAGCTGATTTGCATGTCCTGTTGAGCGACAGCAAACCTGTGCAGTAGGCTACCTATTACCATTCAAATGTATTTGGAATCCTGACTGCGGGATACTGAGGGATAACCGAGTTGCCTGCACCCAGACATTGCTTCAAGGCAGATATGCTGAAGGTTAATAGTGGGAGTTGGGTGATTGATGCTTGGCAGAGAAGGTCAAGGTTATGTACAGTATATTCTAAGTTGGAGGTGTGGAATTCATGTTTTATTTGAATTGCTTCCGCTTTGTGATTCCCCATAACCAAGTAAATCATGTATCAGTTGTGACATGAGCTTTATGCCTCTCAAGGCCTGATAGTCAGCAGCAGAATAATGAGAAAGTAACAGAGGATGATTTTGATCTGTTCAGGGACCAGGGACAGATTAATCATTCAGTCATATTCAGACATCTACTCACACCACAACATTTGACATTCTGAAAAGAGAGCCACTGAAGGTTGGATAAGATCATGATCCCACTGTGCTGTAATGACTTAATCATTTTCCTTCACAATCTAAGATATCATTTTCTCTGCAATGTGTGGAAAATCTTCAGGGAAGCTAGATTTGTGATTAATTCGCAAGGATGTTCCTTCCTTCCTTCTGAATATCTCAGAGCCAGAGTGCTGTTGCGGTTTTGTACCAAAAAGTTTAATACCGAAATCCACAGATGCACAGTACAGTAACAGTTGACTCCATGAGGATGAAGTTGCATAAAGTGTATGTCATTCAAAGTGACAGCATGGCCCATGCACAGACATTCTATTAGTTTCACGGTTCTAATCTGACAGACTGACATGCGATTGTGATGCTACAAAACATGAAAAGGTATAGCCTAAATTGCTCTGTGTTGTTTTCAGCTCAATCAGCCCCCATTATTCATTGTTCAGCACTCCTTTGTCTTTGAATTGAAATAAAATGGGTTGTTTTCTCCAGGAAATGTGAGGTAATCTTATTAGGTTTCTCAGCCATACCTGCAGTGTTTTCAATTGAACAGACGGCAGCTTTAATTAAATAGATCATCTGCCTGTGAAAATATTCCTGTTCTTTTAAAAGCCTCCTGTGGGCCAGTGTAAATTAATAACACAATCTCGCTAGTATAAACACATTACAATGCATTTGCTCTGCTGTACATAATTTTCATGTTGCTCTAATGTCTTAATTCTGTGATCATGTGCAATTATATAAAAACAACTGCTGCCAGTCAACTATCATATTGATTGGCGTTAGAATGGATAGGTTAGCAGGGCAATTTTAGCCAGCATGCTTTGCCTGACCAGTGGAGCTGAACAAAACCTCCTCCCAGATCCATACTCTAACCACATCAAACCCATACCTACAGTTGGGTGCCACCGATATTGTCCCTTATCATTTGACCCATTTAGGCCTGACCTCAAAATTTAAAAAAATCCTTCTAAATCCTCCAGTTTTCTGAAATAAATATTTTCACGATTTTTCAAAAATAGCAGACCTACAAGCTCGTAGCGCGCCACTCGGTGGCTCGCTAGGAGCTTGTAGATCTGCTATTTTTCAATAGCTAAATTATAACATGTTTAAAACACCAAAAGGGGTTCCCGCCCCAAAATGGGTTAACTGTCCTTTTGCGCAGATCACGCAAACCTCAGCAAAAAGAAAAGGACAATATCGATGGCCTCCAACTGTAAACCTAACCATACTAACAGAACCTAACCATAAGTAAAACTATGTAATTAAACCACACCAAATTACATCTGTCATAGGTACCTTTTAACTAATTTCAACCTAGTGTCCGTATTTTGGGCATAAGCAAAGCTGTTAAAAAAAATGTCCCTAGCTCTTTATCGTCCCTGACTTCATTTCGCATCACTGGCAGTGCTTCAATTAAGTTTAAGCACCAGGCTACATTAAGATCATGCTTTATTTAAAACCCAAATTGACTTCATTTGTCTGTGAGCGGAAACTACATAATGTGGCTGAGTCTTGCTTTCTGCTTCATTCAGACCCGGCTTCACTTAGCAACTGGGAGTTCCATATTGCATTAGAGCTGTGCTCATTGTGTGCCTGCGAGAGTGCGGTCTGATACAGTATACTATTATATATACTGTACCAACACAGCTGGGTTACATAAATGCGACGACATTTGATGGTGACAGTCACCCCTGTTCTCTTTTCTAAGCCAAAAAGTGAAATGTTAATAGGGTAAACATACCGTAGTCGCTGTAAAATATCCCAATAGTTCCTCACCCAACACGATGACATCACCCTTCTCACCACAAGTCAAAACAAACACAATTTGGGACAGCCAAGCAGGCCACTTTTGAACCAACACACGTTGCAGCGCTGGCTGCATGTGTGCTGTGCACTCCACGTTTTGATTCATTGGAACTGCCATGCCGAGAGTGCTCTGTGCAGATTTATAGGCTCATTGAATGTGCTTTTGATTTGGTAGTACCAGTGGATGGCTCTGGAGCCCATAATGATGGGTCTTTAAAAGTGTATTAGAGCCCGTCTATGGGGTCCAAACCGCCACAGTGATGTCATGGTGGATCAATCCAAAAGAAAGGAATGTCTTTGGTGTGCTAGTAATGCATGGTCATTGTCCCTTACCTTGTGAAGATCATCTGAATGCTTTCATGGTGAGTTCAGTTGTCATTCAAACAATCAGTGGTGGAAGGTAACTAAGTACTTTTACTTAAGTACTACTGTGCTTTAGGTACAGTTCTGCAGTAATCTCCAATTTTCAATATGTTATACTTCCACTCCACTATACTGTATATCAGAGGCAATTATTGTACTTTTAATTAATTTAACTTCAATTACAAGTTAATTTGCAGTGCAGTCCAAGTAGGGAATGAGGCATTACCCCAGGTGAAGGAGTTTAAGTATCTCGAGTGACGAATCAGAGCGGCAGGGCGGTATTGCAGTCGCTGTACCGCACTGTTGTGACGAAAAGAGAGTTGAGCCAGAAAGCAAAGCTCTCTGTCGTTCCTACTCTCACCTATGCTCATGAAATGTGGGTCATGACCGAAAGAATATTGTCACGAATACAAGCGGCCGAAATGAGTTTTCTCCGACGGGTGGCTGGCATCTCCCTTAGAGATACAGTAGGGTGAGAAGTTCAGTCACGTGGGGGAGACTCGGAGTAGAGCCGCTGCTTCTTCGCCTGGAAAGGAGCCAGCTTAGGTGGTTCGGGCATCTGGTTAGGATGCCTCTCGAGCGTCTCCCTAGGGAGGTCCTCGACGCACGTCCCACCTCGGGGCAGACCAAGGCGCAGATGGAGGGATTACATTGGAACGCCTCGTGATCCCCCAGGAGGAAGTTACTAATGTTGCTCTGGAGAGGAATGTCTAGAGCTCTCTGTGGAGCTGTTGCCCCGCGACCAGACTACGGATAAGCGGTTGAAGATGGATGGATGGATGGAGATTATTATTACAAAACATATTTAAAATATAACATAAAACATAGTTAAGTCCTATTTTATATTATACTATTGGAACATATGATCCCACATCACATCGTGACACGTTGTGAGCTTGTAGATCGGCTATTTTCTAAACATTTTGTAAACACAAAATGTTTAGAAAATATACTTACAGTACTCTATGTAAACTCTACATAATGAGTACTGTAAGTATATTTTGATGTCAATACTTTTGTACCTTTACTGAATTTTTCAGTAACCCTGTTCACATTGTGGTATTGCTAGTGCCTCATCCACTACTGCAAACAATTCCATATTCTGATTCAACTATTTCATACTGTACTGGCAGTGACTTCAAGAAATGGCACTAATATTGGATTATTATTGAGTTGTATATCCACCACGGATGTCTTTCACATGATCACATGTTGGCAGTAATAAAGTTCTTGGTAATAAAACGTTGCCACATGACGTCACACACACACACACACACACACACACACACACACACACACACACACACACACACACACACACACACACACACACACACACACACACCCTCGCTGGACTTATTTGGATGAGCCAGAGCCTGCTGAACATAGGGGACCCACATGCTTGGTCTGTGGTCATGTTGGCATTGGGGTTTTTGGGCCTATCGTGTAATGAAGGAAAGATGGCTGAGAGCCACATGAAGCAGGGTCTATTACGAGAACAACATTCTCCTCTCCGCAAGCAAGAGGCCCTTGAGGACATGTGTGATGAGAACGTTCAACTAGGCACTGGAACATGCGTGCATCCAAGGACATAGGAATTGGGGGTTCGATCGTAGGCAAGGATAATTTTTAAAAAGCTCAAAATGTGTTTTCTTTTGTCAAAGGTCTATGGTGGCTCTGGAATGAATTTTATGCAGGTTGGCATTTCAAAACATTAAATAAATGGAAAAACACCAACAATACTCCTGGGGGAGGGTTTAAGTGAATATTAAATGCATTGTGAGTAGTCAAAGAAACACAATTACTTACAGTATGGTGCTCCGTTGTAGCCTAGAGCATTCTGGCAGCCATCCAGGCCCAGCCACACAAATACTTCATTGACAATGCATGCCTCAAACTGTGAAAACATTGTAACGTTCTTTATCATCCACTCAGCCTTTATTTGCCCTGGGTGGGTGGGGTGGGGGGGGGATAAACGAACAGTGGGGCTGGTGGCAGCCTGGGGGGCTGATACAATAGTAGCTGACCTGGCAACACAAGAAAATGGGGCATCGCACACTAGCTGTCACATTGAAGGCGCTGTACTCAGCATCTTAATTTCGGTACTCAGCCATGTCAAACATGGCCTCCACCGTTGCTGCTTTGATCAAATGCTCAAATCTCATTGTCTTTGTGACTAACTTTGTGACTAACTGATGATATGTGTCAAACTGTCCATATTGTCCAACAAAATACATCTCCCTCCCACAGTGAGCGAAGCGCAATGATGCCTGATTTATTCTTCGGCATACAACGTGTTCCGTGAAAATAGCTGATCTACAAGCTCCACACGATGCGTTGTGAGCTTGTGGATAATCATTTTTTTATAGCAAAGGTCCATAAAAATCAAATTTCACATGTATATTAATGAATCTTGATTTCATTCATCTGTATTATTCCCATCTCTGCTTGTCCGTCCAAACACAGCTGCTGATGATTACAGAACTATTCCGTTTTTAGTCTCATTCAAGATGACATCCAGACAGTATCAACTTGTTTTAAACTGAACTCTTTTATTGCGGCTAGCTGTTAGCATAAATTCCAGTTCCCAGTGCCACAATCAGTGTTCACTTTAAGAGGAGTTTGCCCGCCCCACACACACACAACACACACGCTATCATTAGCGCAAGCGCACACTGTTTACCTGTCATCAGAAACGTTTACATGTCGGGAGCGATGCGGTATACAAAGCAAAAAATGACATCCGAACTTTGGATGGCAGAGGATCCACCAAGGACCGCTCTCCAAAATTCCGACTTGTTGAGGTTTGAAAATCCTCACACTTTTAGACCACATCCGTGGTCATCATATGAGCATACCCAACAATGCATGCCAAAACAATGGGTAGGCTACATTTTCATTTTTGTGTCCATAAAAATCGAATTTTAAAACGTACTGCGTAATGACGTGTCGAGGCCCACATCAATAAAAGCCAATAAAAATGAAGCTCACCCGTTTGATTCCCATATCTGCGAGTCCGTCCAAACACAGGTGCTACAGAAATCTCCGTTTTAATACCATTCAAGATGACATCCAGACAGTGAATTACTCGGTTTAAACTTAATCATCACGCTAAAATATGAAAACATTATAGGGTAGAAATAAGTCACGTCACCGTGCAGGTAGCATAGCTACCGTCCCTAGCTACCGTCCCATCGGCTGAAGGGATGCAATGCAACGCTCTGATTGGTTCAGAAACTTCAGAGCCAGCGTTTCAAGCTGAAACTTAAAAATAGAATGCCCACCGTTTCCGTTTCACTACACCTTTAAAAGCTGCCGTGGGGCTCAACCATTATATACACGGAGTATACATTGGGGTCCGTATACGGACCTAGCAAATAACGTCCCCTAGTGGTCGGGTACGTATATATACGGACATGGGAAAGAAAGAATTAATCATCACGCTAAAATATGTATCTGAAAACATTATAGGGTAGAAATATTCCACATAACAGTAAACTGGCAGAGCTGGTCGACTGTCTGACTTGTAAACAAACAAACTCCATGCGTTGTGCGTGGGCGTGCGTGTAGCAGAGCTACCGCCCCATCGTCTGAAGGGATGCGACGCTCTGATTGGTTCAGAAACTCAGAGCCAGCGTTTTAGGCTGAAACTTCAAAATAAAATGCCCAAATTAACAATTTCACCCCGTCTTTAACTGTATATTTATATTACATTTACATCACTGTCCATGAAGAACTCCCCTGGTGAACAAAATTATTATAGTCCAGATAGTCCTGCTGGGATTTTCCAACCGTGTGTGGAAAGTGGATCAGAAAATGGAAGCTCCTGCTGACATGCCTTGCCCTTTGCAGGTATGAAGCCTTTCTGCTGGGTTGGTTTGCAGCCAGAATGGCTGCCGACCAACAAAGGTGCAAATTCCAGCAGGACTATACCATTTGGTTCACCAGGGGAGTGCCACGGCACGTCAGCCCACATGAAGTGCAGGCTGGATCAAGAGATGACAAAGGTCAGGTTATAATGTACGTCACTGGTTCTCAACGTCTGGTCTGGGGAGTGGGGACCACCAGGTGTCCCAACCGACCCTGATCAGGTCTGTAAGGGTCACGGAGGATAACACTGTGGATTTTAGATTGTGTATATAACTATATATGTAGATTGGGAACCCATAGATAAAACCATTTGTATCAAATGGGGTACATGGCCTAATGCTTGTCAAACTGGTGGTCCTTGAAATTAAACCACTGTTCTACGTGTATATCATCACTCTCAGCCCCAGGAACCTTGTATGTCCAAAAGCCTTACCTTAATGGGAAAAGAACCTGTGTTCCAGTGGATCCATTCTAGTTATTATTTTGTCACACAAGCTCTTGTTAATACAATTTCTCAAAGCCTACTGGTGGATGATGGGGTTGGTGGGGGTGATGAAATGCATGAATGGTCAGCAGCAGCAGTTGCAATCTGACTCATCTGAGCAGTGGAGAAGGAGCATGTGGAGTAAGAGAATAAATTACGCAAGCGAGCTTTGGCTGTGCTAATGTATTGAGTTGCCACCCGACCCTTATAATATGGAGCTGGGCAATTGATCGACCGGTATTTGGAACCAATCATGCTCATGTAAGTTAATCGAATCATCAAGAAGCAGGTTTTATTTCTTCTATCAATGAAGGTTCTTTTTTATAATCGGCTAAATCGCTTAGTCTGATTGCAACCGTAGGTCACAGTGTACTGAAAACCTGCATCTCGCGTCCGTCACACCTCGTGACACGCTCCATAAATGGCCACTACAGAATTAATTCCATATGTTGATCTGACCTCATCAAACCCTGTACACTCAAGACACGCTCCATATATGGCCAGTACAAAATGTATTCCATATGTTGATCTGACCTCATCAAACCCTTAGATTTCCATATATGGAGCTGACCTGTTCTGACATTCCATATCTTGATCTGACCTCATCAAACCCTGTACACTCAAGACACGCGCCATATATGGCGCGTGTCATGGAGAAGACTGGATCATCACCTAGGAGCCGGCCAGCAACTGTACATCTGACCTCACGGACACCAGATTAATTGTTTAATGCCTGCTTCTTAACACATTCAGACCGTATGACGTGTGGGAACGTCATAACTAATCCAACCGACGGATCCAAAGGACGTGTACACACATCCTAGTGCATTTTCATTGATATCAAACGAGAGAAAAAGCGAGGGCGTCTTACTGGTTAACCAAGCTGAACCCAGACAAGACTGAGCTTCTCTTCTTCCCAGTGAAGTCCTGCCCCATGCGGGAGCTAACTATTTCCATTGGCAACGCCTTGGTAACCTCGGCCCCAACAGCAAAAAACCTTGGTGTTGTCAGCTCTCGTTCAAAGCACACATTACAGCTGTCACTCGATCCTGTAGGTTTACACTCTATAACATTCAACAAATTAGACCCTTCCTCACCCAGTAGTCAGCCCAGATCCTTATCCAGACATCAGTCATGTCAAAACTTGACTATTGTAACTCCCTCCTTACTGGCCTACCGGCATGCACACTTAAGCCTCTCCAATTGATCCAAAATGCCGCAGCTCGATTGGTCTTCAACCAGCCCAAATCAGCCCAAATCTCCCCACTTCTCCGCTCCCTCCATTGGCTCCCGGTCGCTGCCCGCACAGAATACAAAACTCTGATGCTGGCAAAGAAACCAAAGGTATGGCACCACCATATCTTGCAAGTCTGATCGAACCCTACAAACCCTCCCGCGCATCAGCCAACTAAAAACGCAGGGACAACGCTCCACACGTCCCAAACTCGTCTCCCTTCTGGCTAAACTATGGAATGCACTTCCCATTACAATCAGAACTGCAGACTCACTCCCAATCTTCTGCCGTAGTCTCCACTCTCCATCTTAGCCCGTAGCACTTGCCGTAGCACTTGCCCTCGCCCCGACGACCTTACTGGCATATGCAAAGGCTCAATTTATGTAACTTGGATAGCATTTTATGTAGACATATCACTATATAGTATATATGCAGTTTCATATTTCGCCGCCCTTTGGGCGGCTCATCCTAGAGTTACGTTGCAGCGCAATATGGGAAGAAGGAAATTGCGGGAGTTGACTCCACTTCATGTTTCAGCTGTGTTTTTAAACCCAGTATTGTGCCCTGCACATGTAGTAACGGATGGGTTATTAATTATTATTATGTGTTGTTGCGCGCACACACACACACACACACACACACACACACACACACACACACACACACACACACACACACACACACACACACACACACACACACACACACACACACACAAGTTGTGAACCTGTGGCATTGATGCGAGGTCCATGTTGTACGGCAGCTGCTTTAGCTGCGTTCACCAAGCGTAGTTGTGTGGCGTTTGCCGTGCGATAGGCGAGTGATGTCTTTTTGGGGTTGTTGCCGGCGTGTTGTTGCCGGCGTGTTGTTGCTGGCGGTGGCCGTCATGGGTCCTTATTAGTGTAGTCTAGTCAACACGACGTGGTGTTTGTCGATTCGTACTGTTACTGAGGTGGAGTGTTCGCCTGTCCGGCACAGCAACCAGAGGGGGAGGGGGCTGAGGTAGGATGAGCTGGTGTGGAGCAGAGGCAGCGAGGTTGGACATTGAGGGAAATTGGAAATCATCCCGGTCGCGTGGTTCATGTAATGCGTGTGTCACTGTGAAGGCCGTAGACTACAATGCGCCATTGGACTGGCCCCATGAAGTGAACGGAGTTGGCGTAACTCGGCAAAGTGGTGACGATTTTGACGTCACAGCAAACAGGCTGGTGGTCTTGCGCAAGAATGTGTTCTTTCATAGAAATGGGTATTGTACTGTAAATATGACAGTTGCATGGATGCAAAGTAGTGCGTGATGTCTGGACAGGCATGCTGTTGGTGTTGTGCATGATGAGATGTGTGCAAACGGTGTGGTTTGGTAGGAGAAGGTGGACAAAGGATGGGGTGTTGCACTGGCTATTAGCGTGGCAGGATATTCCACTGTTACGCTCTTAGCTTATGTATGATTCATGATAACTATTTTTATGTATACGATACATTGCCATGTTTTAATGTAAATTGTTCTGGATTAAGCGTCTGCTAAATGCCTAAATTGTAAACCACATAACCCTGTATTGTAATGCGTTGCGGCAAGGCAAAAGCTTGAAATAATCACGATATTGATTTGAAGTGATATCGCCCAGCTCCTGTATTGAATCTATATGGTATGCGATTTGATCTATATTTAGTACACGACACGTTCCACTGTCCACCGCATATTTCGAGAGCTATCCAACTATTCAAACTTGCAAAACCGTTAAGTGTACCTAAAACTTACTTCTCTCTGTCAGAAGAGATATAAAATGTACAGATTGTATCGTTCATTGCAGTGGTGAGCTACAGGTTGAGAAGCTTGCGAGCACTATGTGAGATTACACCTCAGAACTGGAGCAACAATATGGTGAGTTCCATTCCATGGATGATTGTGTGTGTGTGTGTGTGTGTGTGTGTGTGTGTGTGTGTGTGTGTGTGTGTGTGTGTGTGTGTGTGTGTGTGTGTGTGTGTGTGTGTGTGTGTGTGTGCGTGCGTGTGCGTGTGCGTGTGCGTGCGTGTGTGCGCGCGTGCGTGCGCAAGAGAGTATGGCAGAATCCGAGAGAGACACAGACAGGAAACCAAAATAGAAAGTATGATTACGTTCGTCTATTGCAGTGTGTTGACCCAGCGAGTGGTTTCATCACCCCAGACGCATCGGATCCAATTTATCTGAAATGGAGTCTTGGTTTGAGGGCAAATAGCCCCAAGCTTTGAACGTGTCATGTTCCCCACCATACAATCTGCTCTTTGGATCTTCAACAAGGTGCAGGGGCCATTTAGAAGTGAACTACCCATATCACATGCTGAATGCACATTTGTCTCTTTTCACTTAAGTTTGAAAAAGTTTGAAAGTATATTCTGGGTTCCCAGAATTCATGTTAGTACTTCTTCGTGTCTAGCTGTTGTTGACTGAACTAGTTGCATGCGTCACTCCAATAATGAGACAAAATACTTTGTTTGTTTATGTATGGCATATACTGCATTCATAACTGAAGCTGTGAATAGACAAATACATGTTGGCCCTTGAAATCTCAAAGAATACAATAAAGGACTCCTTGACTAAAGTCATTCTGTTTCTGTTTTAATGAACAAATCTGTAAAATTGTGTTTTCCCCACAAACAATCATTCAGCATGTAATTTTCCATGCGTCAGATGCAGGCAAAATAAATGTTATGAATCAAGAAACGTAGATAACGTCTTTTGTTAATAACCAGCATAATTTACACTTGAGTGTGACGCTTTTTTAGTGGAATATTTTTTGCGGAAAGAATAGATGTTTTAATGTCTCTCTTGAGACAAGCAAACAATAATAGTGCAAAAGTCATGAAATTTAGACACTTTGATATTCAAATAATTGGTTGTCGGGCATAACAGCGGCACAAGAGAGACAGACAATGGGGCATATCTGACGTAATCAGAGCGTTTCCCATGAAATGTTGTGCTTAGAGCTGCATATTGAAACCCTCCCTCACCTTCAGTGTTCTGGCAGTGTTAAGTTCCCTGGAGGGAAATAGATTAATGTGCCACGCTGTTCTTGTGAGCTGTGATCCTTAAACCCCGGGCTCACTCATCACTTGTTTTGCTGTGTCGCCTTTCGTAACATCAATGGCATGATCCAGCTTTCAGCAAACTCAGCTGGTGTGCGTGAAGTAAACATTCATAAAAAGAGAGGCACCTATTTTCCTCTATGTACAACATATTCTAGCTGTGACTTCAGTGTTTGCGGTGTGTTTCCCACTTGTTCTGGCTTCTCTCTCCCTGCCTTGTTTCGTATCTGCCACGAGGGACTCATTAGGAGGAATTTCCTGGGAGTATTTCGGGATAAAAGTAGGATGAAAATAAGTGTTATTTGTTTGGCTGTGATTTCACTGATCTAGGAAGAGGGAGAGTAAGAAGTACACTATACACACAATACTCAGTGTTCAACAGTGTTCAAATGCAGCCGTCATAGTTCAATTAACACAAAGGATTTGACTGTGTACAGTAGGTTTGATTGATTGATGATTTTTTGAGAGAACAGATTGGAGAATTACATTACAGTACATTTCAAGCACAACTCAATACAAAACTGTTAACTGTGGACAACACCATAAAGTATTTCACTCATTCTTGCCCTGATGAAGACCGGTTAGGTCGAAACATGTTGGCAGTTGTCTTTTTAATTTAATAAAGGCTATCCTCCTCATTTGAACCTTGAGTGCCCGGATAGTTTCTTTTTTCTTTATGCCTTGATCCCGTTTTATCCGTGTGAGCACCTTTTTATCATCATCACATTATCACATCTCCGTCGAGCACCTGGTTAGTTTTTATTTTTTCCTAAAGTATTACACTTGTTTACAATAGGGCTGACCATGTTCAATTCATCATACCAATTAGAGACGTACAACTATACTCTATGTGGCCAAAAACAGGAAATCATCATAGAGGAGGTAAAAAGGGGAAACAAAAAACAAACATACAGTGAGGGCAAAAAGGGGTGGGTGGGGGATTCAGGTTTTACGGGGGCCAGTTTCGAATTGCAGCCGTCCGTAGGTGCCCGGTTTTGAAGGTAGGGCATTCCACATTTTGGTGGCATAGGAGCGAAAATAATTTAGTCCCTTGTTTGTGCCGAATCTGGGTTGCTCATGGTTTGTTGAGCTCCCTCTGGTGTTATGGGTGTGGACTTCGTTGACATTAAGGAAGTATTTAGACAGGTACATGGGTATCTTGGTGCTGTATCGAATATTGTGGACCAGACCCATTGCAAGATGCTGTACTTAACCCTAAGCCATTCCACTCTGTCAAAATGGGCAGGGGTGAGGTGGGTTCGAGGAGTGAGGCCAAGTAGTAACCTGACCAGTTTGTTTTGGGAAGTCTGGAGCCTTGTCTTAAGGGCCTTTGAGGTGCTGTGGTACCAAGAGGTGCATGCATAGTCATAGAAACCTTGTACAAGGGCTCCTGTTAGGGTCTTCAAGGTGTTTTTGTTGACCAGTGAGGAGATCCTTTATAGGAATCTTGACTTTTTTGATTACGTTGGTGGCCATTTTATCACCAGAAAGGTAGGTAGGTAGGTAATTTCATCTTTTCATGTAAGATAATATTGTCACCCATGACACCCACTCTAATCAAGAAGTCATCAGCCTGGCTGAGATTACTATTTGAACCAAAGAGAATGGATTAATTTTTCATTTTTTTCAGGTAGGTATTGACACAGGATACGTGCTTCTTCGGTGCATTAGGTTCAGTTATATTTCACCTTCTCAGATATATAGTCTCAAGACATCAAATGCAGCCCAAAGTGCTTTACATAAAAAAGAGACAACAAAAAAGACAAATAACACAATTTTAAACAAACTTTGCACCTCTACTGTGATTAACTCTTAATCCGCCGCCATTCATTTATAGCGTACTGCCAGGGTTTTATTGCGCGTAACACTTACTTTGAAGAGCCAAATATCCGTAATCGCATGTTACAGTGACAAACTGCTGTGTGTGGTCAAGAGACCGATACTACCAACTGTACACACACAGTGAAATCACAGAGATTGGATTATGTTATTGTGTACTGTACACTATATGCAGAGCAAATACCTAAGATCATCATACTGTGGTACTTATCTACTAGCCACACAAGGGGCTAGGTCATCCGTGACATTACCATGGTTAGTTGCAACCTTACATTTTGATTGGCTGAGAGGCAATCTAACATCTCCCGATAACAGCAGTCTATAAACATATCAGTATTCTTTATGTACTGTACCTTATTGTAATATCGTAACCTAGCAACGGACACTAGCTGTCAGAAACAACCTTGTAGCTACTGCTTTGATACTGGGTGAAAGTGAAAATGAATTACCATTTTATACATGCGATGAGTTAACGTTAATTTGAATGAAAAAGAAAAGAGAGTGCAAAGACAGATCAGGCTTTGCATCTACCTTTGTCAGCTGGCATGCATCTATCCATGTGCAAATTGTGCATAATTTTCAAAACAATGCCACACGCCCACACCATCCTTTCACTTTAGTAGACATTTAGCCTTATTCCGTCCGTCCATCCGTCCTATCAATCAACAACAAAATCTGATGGCCAACAGTCAAGCAATGATTTATCCCACTTGTCAACAAAGACCTGGATGCACTAGAAAGGGAGATGAATGAAGAAAACAAAATCATGGAATAATCTTTCATAATGAGCTTGTGTAATCATGACTATTGAAATGAAACTGACGTATAATCGCAGTAACAGACTTCAGAGGTCATGCTATACCATGAGACTGGTGTGCTGATCTATGACCACTGCACACCAGATATCATGTTGTATATCATCAGCTCCAGTGTATCATTGCTTAATCATAAGGCGTAGAATTGAAAAAGAGGTGAGCAATCTGTCACCGGGACATTGTCTACGTGGACTACACTAGTAGCATATTGATTTCTGATTCAAACAATTTCTCTGTTGGAAATACAGTAGGTTTAAATGAGGTCAATCTCAGTCTGGTTTAGGATTGTGTGTACAGTATGTATCTAGCAATACATGATTCTCAGATCATATATAGAGGACTTAGGCCGCAACAACAAAAAAGAAGAAAAAGATTGAAATCAACAATCTAAAGTGAAAGGACATTTGTGGCATTGTGTTCAAAATGATGCATATGGATGTCAGCTGACAAAGGTAGATACAAAGCCTGATCTGTCTTTGCTATCTATGTTATGCTATCTATTCTTTTTCATTCAAATTAACGCTAACTCATCGCATGCATAAACATGTTGAATCGCGTTGAATCATACTGTGTACTAACTAGAGTACCAAACAAGCTGCAACCATCAGCATTTTGCAATTACTTTCACTGCCATTGTTGTCACCAGTGTTCCCACACTTGAATAACCCAGCTTTTCACTTGGAGCAGCAATTGTGCACTCTGAGTGCTCCCAGACCACAGCACTCTGAATCTTTGAATAGCGATGCTGCTGTGAGTTCTGAATTTCCAAACGACCAGAGAGCACCCCGTGTTTACAAACATACTAATACATATTAGGTTGAATAATATGAGACCCAGCAAAACCCAGCAAAACCCAAATAGGCCAAGTATATATTTGGATTTTAGTGAAGACAGGAGGGGCTCGTAGCTGCCTAGCTGGTATGTTAAAACTCGTGGAAGATCTATTGGAGCAGATACATCCCACCTGTGGTAAAAGAAAACCTGCTGCACCATCCTCATTGGAGTTAGGCCCTCTTTAAGAGCCAGTGCCCGCCTGGCGTTTTCCCTTTTATTCCTGATTTATGGGAAGCTCAAGCTGCAGTTTATGGCCCTGGACACCTGGAAGTTAGAAACCATACACCCCTACAAAGTGGACTGAAAGTCCACACGTAACCCTTTGAACACTCCCTTCTGGCCGTCCACATCTTTCTTACATTTTTCTTTCTTTTCTTGTCTTTTTGGGGGTGAATGTTATCACTTCATAAGCTCTTCCCCATCCATGACTGGCAAATGTTCCCTTACTTAATACAGGTGTAATGACAGGTATCAAAATATTATTTTCGCACTAAGGGCTGCCGATATAACGCACGCACACACGCACACGCACATGCACACGCACACGCACACGCAGACGCACACGCACACACACACACACACACACACACACACACACACACACACACACACACACACACACACACACACACACACACCACTCACTCAATTAATTTCTTTGTGGAAAGGCAGAGACCATCAGAAAGGTCATCCCCAATCATTATGCACCGTGAGCATTTAATAGCATTTGCATAATTCTGGTATCTTTGGTGTTATATCAAGACAAGAACATTTGGGCTTCTCAAAAAAAATGAAGATTGCAAGAGTGCACACTAAAGACAATTTTTTAAATAGAAGCACGATACCCTCCCTTTTGCATGAGCGGGACTGGAGATTCAATTTTACCCACAATCTGATAACAGCTAGGGAGTGAGAGAGAGACAGACAGAGCATACTGTAGTCATTATTTGGTGTGGTGTGGAGGTTTATGGGCTGGCCTCTCGATTGTGTCGTGTCAATCCAACGTACATTCTTGGTGTCCTCGCCATGCCTGCTCTGTCACTCGCCGTCACTCTCATGGACAACTGTTCTGGCCATGTACTGTAGGCGTCTGGTCAATCAGCGCAGTGTTCTGGTCGGGTACGCTCCTCGTGGCTTGACAGCCCACCGGTTTGAGTTGATTCCCACTCCACTACTGCAGCTCGTTTCAGAAGCAGCAGCCGGATGGGTGGGAACTCTAAATGGACGCCTGGACGAGGCCCGTGGCTGGGAGAGCCTCTACATGTCACGGTGACTTTTTCTGCTATCAACACCCTCGCGATGTGCGCTCATCCATGCTATTGTGTGTCTGTAGGGCTCTTTGTTCCTTAGTGCTCAGTTTATCCCACGCGCAGCCGGCAAGCCACTGTGCATTAAACACAGCGGGTACAAGATTAAGGGCGAGGGGCAGAGATGAAATGAAAATGCATTGTGGTGTGTGTGTGTGTGTGTGTGTTGATTACAGAGGTCAATAGCCAGAGCCTATTTCGGAGGCTGTAAAAGTTGCTGATGCCGGCTGACACGGGAGCTGGAGAGGAATGATTGTGTTACACATGCGGCTGCAGGCTGCACTGCATCGCAGCCTGCAAGGCAGGCAGACTGTCGCATTTTTCCACCAAAGGTCATTTTTTGCCTCTTGATTGAGACGTGCAGTTCCAGTCCTCATTACGCATTTTGTTCCTGGTCTCAGCTGGCCTTGCACAAGGTCATCAGACAGAATAGCCGATAAATTCCCCATCTCACAATGCGCCACGTTGTTTGTGAGCTTGTGCACGGATCTGCTATTTTCAGTGAGCAACACCATCATACGACAAAGTATAAATCTGAAAGAATAAATGTGAATGAAGGGCTCTTGTTCTGGAGCTGATCCTTTGTATCTTGACAGTTTATATCTCCATTGTAGTTAATGACTACATAAGAGACTGTCGGTCATTGGCTCAGTATCCTCAACTGACCGTTTCCACCATCTATTTTTTGGTATTATCTCTCCATCCTTCCAAACTCCCACCTCATAATTTCTCCCACTCATTTTGATCTCCTCTTGTTTCTTTCCTCTCTCTCTCTCTCTCTCTCTCTCTCTCTCTCTCTCTCTCTCTGAAGGTAAGTGACTCATGGCTAGAGAGGATGATGCATTCGTTTCAAGCACCTTTTGCCTTGGGCAAAAAGAGAATAGATGAAAGAAAAAACGTTCTTTGCAAAAACATTTATTTTGCTGAATTTGCAAACACGGCAACATGAATCAGGGACAAGTATTCTTATTTATTTGGCTTTTATTCACGTTAACTTTTCAGTTGACATTGAAGATATGTGGACAAACAAACCCGGATTAAATATAATCTCTGACCCCATAACAGCAAAGAACCATAACAGTCTGTTAGTCACAGCAACAGAGAAATGTTAAAATGTTAAATATAGCCTATGCACTGCAGCACAAAATGGATTATATTGTTCCTAAATAAGTTTTAATCTTCTTGGGGCCTATAGAGTTTTAATATACCAGAACAGGAGGTTCTCAAACAGAGAGTTCCAGAGTGTCGCCTGGCAAATACATTTATTACATTTCAGTTAATTTATTACACTGTAAAATTATCAGTGTTAATTTAAGTCCTTGAGTGTACAATTGTAACCAAATGGACCCTTTCAGTTACAATTACATTAGGGCTGAGCGATATGACTTCAAATTAATACCACAATTATTTCAAACGTTTGCCTCGAAAAAATAAAATAGCAGATCCACAAGCTCACAACGCTTGGGTTTCCTAATTACAATTACCAATTCATCCTGGAGTTCATCCTTGAGTCGACGACGTTTACCCCAAATGTCATGACATTCCCTCAAGTTATGCATCCACAGCGGTTGGGGTGGACGGACAGTATAGTGTATGTACAGATGGACAACCCAGAAAGAAACATAATGCCTCCGGCCACGGCTGTCTCTGCCGGAGGCATAAAGATATGTCCTCCAATGTAGTGAATTATTCATGACTGTACTGTAGCTTTACCAGAAACTACTACCTGACGACGAGGAGAAGAAGCGCACAATGAAACACACACACACACACACACACACACACACACACACACACACACACACACACACACACGCACGCACGCACATGCACACACACACACACACACACACACACGCACGCACGCACATGCGCACCCACGCATGCACACACCCATGGACACACAAACAGAGAGACTCTCGTATGTATGCCCCTTTTATCCCTCTTACTGTCTGTCTTTCCTTCCTGCTGCCTCATGGCGTGGCTGCCGTCTGGTGCAAAGCCCTTTTTCCTCGCCGGTGTCGGATTGCTTGTCGCTCAGGAGGCTGCCGTGTGATGAGATGACACACAGGCAGTGGTGGAATTTAAGACACTAAGTACATGTTCTCAAGTACTGGGCTTTATAGTACGATTCCTGGGTGCTTTTACTTTCCTTGAGTATTTACCATTCTTCGATATAAATTTACAATAATGTTGTTGGCCAATTCATAATTAGTACTTTGGTACTGTAAAACTTGCGTGAAGTATATTTTGATGCCACTACTTGTGTACTTTCACAAAGTATTTCTAAATGTGATATTGCTACTTTTAGTAAGTAAAGAATCACGTGTACTTGTTCCACCAGTGGTAACAACACGCTGCAGGGGTTGACACTAACACCTGCCCACCTGCCCGGGGCAGGTAAATACAATGGTTGGGCAGGTGAAGTTTGCTACTGGGTTTCCCGACTGGGCAGGTGCACATTTTGGCGATGCAACCGTCTTTAGTTTGCTTTCGTTATAAACACAACACAATATAACGTACTGAATGAGTAATATGTTATTGTTCATTTATGACTGTGGGAGTGTATGAATGTCACCAGATGTTCAAATTAAAGAGGGTGTAAGTGAAGTGGAAAAAAGAAAGAAATATTTGAAAAAAAGTTTGTTTGTTAAAAGGTTAAAGATTTATATTCGGATAATTATTTACGGATCAGGATACCAATTTTGGGTACAGGCTTTAGTTCCGACATACTATTGATCCGAAACCTCAATCCCTAACCTAACCATAACCGCAAGCACGGGAGCAGCACATGTCGGACCATCGCATTTTCGCAACGCATCGCATGTCCCCGCGCTTCGGACCTTTGGTGTGTCGGATCTGCGTGTGCACCCCACCAATTTTATCCAATCAGGAGAGAGAACCACATGAAAATAATTTATCAGTTCCAATTTACTTTTTGTTAATCACTTGTAATTTCATTGTAACTCAGAGAGTACAAATGGAGGGTTCCATTTGTACACTCTCAGAGTTAAATTTATTTACAATATAAATTGGGGTCCCAGAGATAGAAATGCCATTAAATGGGGGTCTGTATATGCAAACCTGGGGGTCCTTGAAATGAAACGGGTTGAGAATCACTGCTAGAGCCGTAAAAATCTTCTCTTATGGGGGTCCCTGGAATATCTTTTCTAATGGAGGTCTGCGGGCTAATAAGTGTCAATTTGGGGGTCCTTGACATGAAAAAGTTTGGGAACCACTGCTGTATGAGGTCTCACTCATGATTCGATGAAATGGGTTCCTGACCTAAACATGCCTTCACCTTCACCATTTATTAAAGAGCTGGAGAGATGGGGAACCCATTAGTACTGAACATTGAACAAATACTCTCATAGTGGGGTCCGGGGACCACAGGGGTACTTGAGGGGGTCCCCAAACTCCCCACCTTAATCTTAGTTAGGAACAACATTTGTACATTCTCAGAGTTATAGGGTTCATGGCCTAATGCCAAAAGAAATACAATGAAAAAAGAGATTAAAAAAGTAACACATCAGAATTTAGAGCAATTTAACAAATCGGTTCCATTATTAGCACTATGGTTATTATTTATTACGTTGTGTTACTTTAACGAGGCTCCTTGTATGAGGTTCTCTCTGAGAACAAATATTCGTCTCATCTTTTAACCGCTCATTCCTGGACACGATCCCATACCCTTGCAGGGTGTGAACAAGATTTGACGGTTCTACATGAGCAAATATAAATCCTCTAAGGGTAGGAAAGGCTTCTGGTGTGCAATTAGTTCTTTGAGTTGTTTTGCCGCTAGATATGGTGGGGCGCGCCGCTACATAGGTGCCAGAGTAGTTTCTCGCACAACATGTTCTGCCTCTGACATGTTTCATAGGTGCCATTGGAGCATGATGGCCAGGCAACACCTTCTGTGTGGAAAATAAACAAGCAAAACTAAAGGGGTATGCCGGGAGGTAACGTATAGTGCAGCGGCCATTTATTTGCATTTCGCACCATCCCTGCAGGTTTGATTCCCAGCTGGAGACCATGGGTTGCATGACCTTCCGCCTTTCTTGGCTGTCTACGACTCTCAACCTATTTCAGGCCTCAACCCCCCAAACTAATTTTATTTTGAACTGGGGACCCCCATAACCCTGCAAGTATTTACTTGGAAAGGTCACTTCACTGCAATGTGGGGACCCTCCTGGGGGTCCCGACCAACAGGTTGAGAACCACTGGTCTGGCATAGCCAGCCTTCAATCTGTCTTTGCAATGCATATTGCCCCAGGCAGATTGAGTCTGGTGTCGCTCAATTGTGGGCATATTTTTGCGGACCAGCAGTAGTGGAGGACCAACCAGAGTCCAGTATGAATATATAGGGCTGGCTATATAACCAACCAGGGCCCAGAATTTAGCGGGGTTGTCTTGTAGGTCTAACCAATAGAGTCACACTGAGGGGAACCAGACTAATATCCACACAGTATGATATTGTCTGGCTACGCGAGGCTAATCTACATAAACTGCATAAAATAAAAGGCAACAGGCCAAACAATAGCTATGGTGAGTGCCTCGCTGTGGCCTCTATTGGTTCCTTGATGCTTATACACTCAGTGAATCTTGTTCCTGTAATTAGTGGGCGCAATTGTCTTTTCCTCAGAGCAGTCATTAATCTGGAAGTTTAAAAGTTAAACGGAACAGGGGTGTTTTCTCACTTAAGATTTAAATGAACTGCAGCAGCTTATAGACTATTGTCTCTAAATTATGTTTATTGATTTTTAACGGTTTAAACACTGGCCAGGGCAACATATTACACATTATCCATGCACTCTGTGCATTTACTGTTGTAAAAGGCTGTCTAATTGTTTTTATATAATTTAGTATATTTAGTCTTTGTTTCCCGCTGTTGTAAAATTAATGTATTTCATTATTCTCTCTTTCTCGCAGTGTGTGTGTGTGTGTGTGTGTGTGTGTGTGTGTGTGTGTGTGTGTGTGTGTGTGTGTGTGTGTGTGTGTGTGTGTGTGTGTGTGTGTGTGTGACTGTGTGTGCATGCATGCGTGTCTGTCTGTCTGTCTGTCTGTCTGTCTGTCTGTCTGTCTGCGGTGCGTGCATTTGTGTGTTTGCGTGCGCGTAGGTGCACACGTGTGTGTGTCTGTGAGTGTGTCTGTCTGTGTTTGTGGACATGATTTCCTTTTTAAATCCTCGCTCCGCTGAGGTCGAAACATAATTAAGGTGTGTCAGTTGTGTCTAGTGTAAGCCATTCTTTAATGTATGTTTAATGTATGTTCCTAATATATGTAAACGACATGACTTCAGCTTGTGACTGCAACTTGTTCCTGTTCGCAGATGACTCAGCACTGCTGGTCTCGGACAGGGACAAACTGCAGGTTGAAAATGCCCTCAGCTCTGAACTCGGTAGAATCTGCACCTGGCTCGCTGATAACAAACTATCTTTACACCTGGGAAAAACTGAATCCATTCTCTTTGGCTCTATTAGTAATCTCAGCAAGGCAAATGGCTTCTTGGTTAGAGTGGGTGACAATGTTATCACACGTAAAGATGAAATTACCTACCTAGGTTCCATCCTGGAGGCTAATCTTTCCGGTGATAAAATGGCCACCAACGTAATCAAAAAAGTCAACCATAGAACAAGATTCCTCTACAGGATCTCCTCACTGGTCAACAAAAACACCTTGAAGACCTTAACAGGAGCCCTTGTACAGGGATTCTTTGACTATGCATGCACCTCCTGGTACCACAGCACCTCAAAGGCCCTTAAAACCAGGCTCCAGACTTCCCAAAACAAACTGGTCAGGCTCCTACTTGATCTAGCCCCCCGAACCCACCTCACCCCTGCCCACTTCGACAGGCTGGAATGGCTTAGGGTCGACGACAGAGTACAGCATCTTGCAATGGGTCTGGTCCACAAGATTCGATACACCACCAAGATACCCATGTACCTGTCTAGATACTTCCTTAATGTTAACGAAGTCCACACCCACAACACCAGAGGGAGTGCAACGAACCATGTACAACCCAGATTCGGCACAAACAAGGGACTAAATTCTTTTCGCTCCTATGCCACCAAAATGTGGAACGCCCTACCAACTGTCATTAAGACATGCGAATCCCTTGACTCCTTCAAAACCGCTCTCAAAGGGCACCTACGGATGGCTGCAATTCGAAACTGGCCCCCGTAAAATCTGAATCCCCCCCCGCCCCCCCCCCCCCCCCCCTTTTTCCCCTCACTGTATATATCTCTTTTCCCTTTTTACCTCCTTTATGATGAATTCCTGTTCTGTCTATAGAAGTGTCTATTTGTACGTCTCTAAATGTTTTGATGATTTGAACATGGTGGACCCTATTGGAAACAAGTGTAATGCTTAATTGGGTCGTCCACTCACAGTTAACAGCCTTTGTATTGAGTTTGTGCTTGAAATGTACTGTAATTCTGCAAACTGTTAATAAATTCTTCAATCAATCAATCAATCAATGAATGATACACGAGAGCAAGAGAGTCAAATATAGTTATGAGAGACAGATGAACAGCGCTTTAGAAGAAAAGTTTCGATACTAGCTGTACGTGTTGAAATTAAATATCCATTTAGCGAACCAAGCAAACTCTGTGCACTCGCCTCAGAGAGAGAATGAGAGTGAGAGAGGGAAAGCTGAAGGGGACGTGTGTCTTTATAATGAGGATTCATGATGATTCATTATCACACACCATCTTTTATTTCTCATTTCCTTCCTAAATGCATTCGTCATGCTGGAAGTTCTTGCTTGTGTGCTGTAGAGTCAACACATCAAATCAAGCTTTAATTGTAGAGCACATTTAAAACAATCGAGATTGACCAAAATGCTTTACACAGTCACATCAAAAACATTTATGCATGTAAAATCAAAAACTATGCATGTGCACCCACATGGCAACATGGCATAGATCAGATCAAATAACATCAAAACCTTATGTATGTGCACTGCATTGTGCACCGACATATCACCAAAACACAAATGAAAAGAGATGAGTCTTGAGAAGAGACTTCCTCAATGCACTTTTAGGCAGGCTATTAGAGTTGGAAGAAATTACTTTTTACCACAGAGCTAATCTATTTATCAAAGTTGAAATTTATATTTGTTCCCTCTGAAATGTGTCTTATCTGTTAGGACCGGGCAACATTATTTATCGATTTTGTATTGATATCATTATATGAGACTAGATATCTTTTGGGATTTTGTATATCATAAGTGTCTGTCTGTGTTTGTGGACATGATTTCCTTTTTAAATCCTCGCTCCGCTGAGGTCGAAACATAATTAAAAGCAAGGTGTGTCAGTTGTGTCTAGTGTAAGCCATTCTTTAATGTATGAATGATACACGAGAGCAAGAGAGTCAAATATAGTTATGAGAGACAGATGAACAGCGCTTTAGAAGAAAAGTTTCGATACTAGCTGTACGTGTTGAAATTAAATATCCATTTAGCGAACCAAGCAAACTCTGTGCACTCGCCTGTATATCATAATATCATGATTTGGTGTTATCTTTTCATCACTCAATCATGCAGTCACTTAAGTCTTAAGTTTAAGCTTATAAGTTGTGTGTGCGAAAAAGGGACTTAAGGGAGTGGGTGGACAAGACTCACTGGAGGAGAAGGATGATGAATGTTCCACGGCATATTCGTCTTCACTATCCATCTTCACTTCAACACTCGGGGGCTTCTTATCTATTTACAAAGCTGCTTATAATGTCATGTTCAGAGATGAAGAGAGACAGGGCTAACCTCGGCTCACCGTAAGGTGATTCTTCTGTGCTGTTCAATTATTCAGGCAGCCCTTGGTTTATCAAGGTAACCATGCTGTAGTTTAGCCTGGTACCCGTCGTATTTGTCTTCAGTGACTCAACAGCTCTTAACATCTCTGAGCTAATATGTGTTTTCAGCCAAGATGATGCACAGAGATGTTGTCATCTTTGCTTTTTGAAGGGCGCTAGCCTCCCTATGTCCAGCTTTGAGGGTCTGTGTAAACACAAACATTGCCGGATGCCTGAGGCCGAACGCCTTCTAGGGCCAAGGTTTCTAAAAACCTTCAAATTCTGATTCATTCTTTTTTTTTAAAATTGTTATGTTGCTACATGCATAGCAATAGCTGATGAGACACAGAGAGCGCACCGGCATCAAAGGTAGAACAACATATACTGTAGGTGGCACAAGGCGTCAATGGGTTAACACAAACATTGAATGCCATTGACTTTGAATGGCCAGCTTTGAGTGTTTGTGTAACACAAACATTGAATGCCATTGACTTTGAATGGCCAGCTTTGAGTGTTTGTGTAACACAAACATTGAATGCCATTGACTTTGAATGGTCAGCTTTGAGTGTTTACACAAACATTGTGTAAACACAAACATTGAAGATGAAAGTGAGGACGCAGATTGTGATTGGTTGGAATGAGACGATGTATGATGATAAGAGTGCCCCTCACTTCGCACGGGTGTGATCTTTACTTAAATATCTATTCCCCATGATTTGTGATTATTTCTGATGGGGCTAACCTCGGAATTGCCAGGTTGTGAAAACAAATTGTATTTTTGCACAGCTTTGGGTTTGTAGCATGTATGATGATGTATGATGACAAGAGCGCCCCTCACTTCACACAAATGTGATTTTTTTATTACATTTTTGATCACCGTTGTTCAATGATGCAATAATATTACAAATATCACAAAAATATTGTGAAAATAGAATGATACGTTCTGTTTGACTGAAGATATCTATGCTTTCCATTATCAAAACGGCACTGAGGTTGAATTTAGAGCGGGTTGTTCATCTTCATGCAGATATGTCCGCATCAGTTGTATTCCATTAGGGATGAACGCTATATCATTATTGTATAATTATCTAGATACGAACATTCTAAGATATCAATAATTCAATATCACAAAAGGCAATGATATGGACGATATAAATCTCCCCTGCTCACCCTGCATGTACAGCCAAAATCAGCTAATTACAAATTGCAGCCACAGAGGAAAACCAACCCTTTTTTCCTCTGCACATCTCCACCAGGCCGAAGGCCTTTTGCACTCCGTCCGTGTGTGTGTGTGTGTGTGTGTGTGTGTGTGTGTGTGTGTGTGTGTGTGTGTGTGTGTGTGTGTGTGTAAATGGTAAATGGTGCATTTATATAGCGCCTTTATCCAAGGCGCTTTACATAGATTGTGCATCAATTCACCCATTCACACACACATTCATACACCGATGGCGGCGGAACCATGCAAGGCATCAACCAGCACATCAGGAGCAAAGGGGTTCAGTGTCTTGCTCAAGGACACTTCGACACTAACTCTGGGGGAGCCCGGGTTCAAACTGGAAACCTTGCGGTTACGATCCAGCCACTCTCCCCCTGAGCCACCGCTGTGTGTGTGTGTGTGTGTGTGTGTGTGTGTGTGTGTGTGTGTGTGTGTGTGTGTGTGTGTGTGTGTGCGTGTGCGTGTGCGTGTGCGTGTGCGTGTGCGTGTGCGTGTGCGCGTGTGCGTGTGCGCGTGCGTGTGCGGGTCCGTTACCAGCTAATCTCCGGCACCGTTGGCCCCATCCATGCCAAACTGTGCACACACTCCCTGGATGCCAACGATGAACCTCTGCCCCAAATATTCCACAACGGACTGTTATAGCGCCACCATGAGGCAGATTTTGGCAAAACACATTTGTGGAGATTACTCTTACACATTTCATGTTTATATTACTCCTAAACATTTTGCCAAACATCACACACACTCCTATCTTCCTGGTGGAGACCTGTGCCCAGAAGGGCACAGTCGTTTCTATTTTCAGTTAACCAATCTAATCTTTCTCTCATATTAGTCATATTCCTACATTATCTTGGTAGTTTATTATCACTAACTATTCCACAACTTAACAGTTAACACATTCAATTTTCACATATTTTGTCTGCCCCAACTTTTTTTTTTTTCTTTCTTTTTTTTTTCAAATACAGGTATGTCGTTTTTGGAAGAATGCTTAGTTTGCATAACAAATGCCACTTTTTGGAAGAATGCTTATAGTTTTCACTGTTGCTATAATCAAAAGATCAAATAACATGTACAGTATGTGAACCCATAGTCATATCATATAGTTATCGAGATATTTGTCATTAGTACCAAGATATGAAATTTCATCCATATCATTCAATCCCTATATTGCCGAGCCTCATCCTGTGGGTCTCACCAAAGACTGAAAGGAAAGGGCTGCTGGCTTAACAGTTTTCCTTCAGAGCGACAACACTGACAACCTGTTTTTCTCCCCCCTGCATGTGAGTTGAAGTCACTAAATAGTCATTGCTGGTACGATTTCTATAACAGAGATTGTTATCAGTCGCTCTGGAACGACTGGGCAGAATGAGAACAGATGTGTTCTCTCAACACAGCCTCGGGCGCAAGTAATGTAACCACACAGCACTATAGTGTTTCATTTCAAACATTCACCACTCCACCGGTGAGTTCCAAGCTGTTGGCCGGGGTCCACTGGTGGGCCATCAGGATATTGCAAGTAGGCTCACAAATGATTTGCACAAGTTTGTATTGATAATATAACATTAATATTAATAAATAAATGTCATGGTACTTTCTATTTTGTCTTTAGAAACTTGAAAAATCGATCTTTAAACTGAAAATTCACACACGGCACACGCATTTGACGACTCAACGCGGCAACCGTGGGCCGCGGAGACTTTGGCGATATCTGGGACCTGATCCACAAAAGTTTGGGAACTGCAGCAATAGACCTTTTTGGCTAAGTCTAAATATTCACCTTGAGGCACTAAGCAAGGGACTTCATAACTCATGATTTTATTTTTCTTAGACTTTTGCAGAAGACTGTTAGTCAATACTTCAACCCCAGCCTTTCTGATGCCCTTCAGATATCACATTGACAGGTGATTTGAAAAGGTTGTGCCCTGGATCCAGCCTGATGCTAGCTAGCTCTGCGGAAGACGCAGCAACTCACAATATACTGTAGACCTTTCTCCTTTTCAAAGGAGGTTATAACATTTTCATGTCAGCCATCATTGTGGGTTTTTTGTAAAGGAAAAATAAATCAGCTGATGGCTTGTGACATGTTTAAAGGCTGTTGTCATTGTCATTCCGTCTTCATGTTGACATGGCTGGAGGATCGAAATGTCTGCATGAAAAAATAAATCTAAAGGTAGCTAGTGTGTTATGGGATAAATTATAAAATGACGCCTATGGTACCATGTCAGTTGTCACCTAAGTGAAAGAAGTCAAAGGTCGATTACAGTGCAGTAAGTGACCTTGAATACAGGCACATGCTTATGGAGAAAAGGCTCAGCAACTACAGTCAAAAAGGGGGCATTGTGAGAGATTATTAAAAGAAAATATGTGCCGTTCACGAGTCTTATGACGGAACTGAAGTTTAACTTTGATCCACCCTTTGATGTGAACGGCGGCCAGTTAAGTGTTTTGGAAAATGGCTGTAGAAGGCAGGCAGTGTGTAGGCCCACTGTTCACACTCATACCCTCCTCATCAAGAGCTGGCCTGTAATATCCCTGGCAGCCAAGCTCTAGTCTGCATTACATAATACATAGGCGGGTGTCTGTTGTGGAAAACGCAAGTGAACCACTTTTAATGGCTTAACGTTAATAAGTAACGTAAACGATTCCTAAAAATCATTACCAACAGCGAGCACAGTAATGGCAATTCCCAAATGAAATTTTAAATCGAGGCACAAATCCCAGAATTTAGGGTCTTAACATGTATGTTGTACCATGACAAAGAATGCTGATCATGCGGTATTGACAGCTCTGCCTGTTATTACTGCTCTTCATTTGCTCAATGAGACACTGGGCTCATGTGCTCTAGCGAAAGCGAATAGATTTAGCAGGCAAATCCTCAATACCGCTTATCAGCATATAACGGCACCATTTTTCAGCAGTGTGCATCTGATAATGATAAATATGTTCCGCATTAAACCACTGACATCTTCTTTTTAGTTCGCCTAAAACGCTGTGATGTGCAATATCAGTCAAGCAGTCATGCATTCAATAACACTGGTCACTCGCAATATTCCACTACTATTTACTGTTAAACTCAAAGTTTAACAGGCGTACTTGATGACTCGCCCCGTTTTGGACGACGAGAATAGTTGGACCTGATCACAGGAATGAGGCAAGCGGAACATTTGGGTTATGTTAAGTTAACCATCTCTTATCCCTACCCCTTTCTACACTGTTTTTCAAACTTCTTGTGCCCAAGCCCCTAGTGGGCAAGGCAAGATTCCAATCTTCTAAGTGTTTTCTTTTCGTATAGAATTTGCCTCTGTATTGGAAAACTAGTACTGATAAATATATATTTTTTAATAGTAGTACTGTAGTGTAGTTATACACACCAGTGTGCCTCTGTTAGAGAACTACTAGGGGCTGCAGTGGCTCAGGAGTGACGTCTTGGGAATCGGAAGGTTCACGATTCAATCCCCTGCTCCCCATGGTTTAGTGTCCTTGAGCAAGTCACTGAACCCCTGAGCGGCAGAGCGGGTTAGTACCTTGCATGGTTGCCTCTGCCATCGGTGTGTGCATGGTTGAATCTAATGGACTTTGTATAGCACTATTCAATTGCAAAAAGTTTACTGCCTTTTTGATTAATTGATTGATTGATTGATTGATTGATTGATTGATTGATTTAAAACTTTAAAGGGTACAGCAAGTACAATTACGCAAGCTTCTCACAGATTTTTGCCCAGCTTGTGTGTTTGTGTGTACCACATTTGTGATGATTTGATTGGCTGAGCACGGAATGTGATGTAGGATGATGTATGACGATAAGAGCACCCATCACTTCACACAAGTGTGATTTCTTTTTTTTTTGGATTACTACTCGTTTGTATATTGTTTGTCATTAAATGTTTAGAAGAATTGATTCAATACCCTGCAACAAGCCTAGGTTTAATCCTTTTAGCATCCTTTTATGGAACTGTACTTCTGTGCTTTTGTTGTTGTTGTTGTAAACTGTTAATAAAGTATTCAATCAATCAAAGCAATGCTACTGTAAAAGGATAACACAAAAAGCATTGATGGCTTGTTTCCATTATGGTCCTATCTATTCAATGAATTATCAAGACATACAAGAAACATACAAGAATACCATACACATACCAGGACTGCTCTGAGCAATTATACGAGCATGAACTATACTGTGGCGAGGTTTAAAAGTTGAGGTGTCAGTATTTTATCTTGTGCATATACACCATACTGTATAGCTTAATTATTTCTCTGCAAGGTACGAATATATTCCACTCCTGAATGAAGTGTCTGGTGCTGGGAGTCTGGTGCAACGCACAGGTCCTGGCTGTACCCCTGGTGAGAGCAGGGGTGGACCTGGTGAGACGTAGGAGGGGCCCGGACAGGAGTCAACCCACAGAGCCTAGTCCCTCCACATGCCAGAATTGTGCATCCCAGCCAGAGTAGTTCTGGAGTGGTTCCAACGACTCGATTGTGTGGCCCTGGTCTTAACCTAGTGGGTCTGATTGAGGGTAGCTACTGGGACGTAAGTCGGGACTTGATCACCCCGGCTGGGTCACCCGAGTGAGGGGTATGGTGTTCGACCCGAAACCCAGATGACCTTGTGATACATCACTGAGGATACGACCCAGGTGCATGCATGCAATGTATTTTCGTTCGTACCCCCCACCTATGGGACGTTATCAGCCAGGAACGAACATGTTCGTACCCCCTCGTATACTCTCTGTATATACAGTAGTGGTTGAGCCCCACAGCAGCTTTTAACATTGATCCGGTTGTCACCACCAGCTATGGGACGTTACAACTCCTCTCCATTTACCTCGGTTCAAAGCAGGATTATCAAACCTCCATAAATCGGAATCTAGGAGCGCTGTCCTTGGTGATCCTCAGCTATCCAAAGTTCGGATGTCATTTGTGACTTTGTCTCGCATCGCTCCCGAAAGGGTAAATGTTTCTGGCGACAGGTAAACAGTGTGCGCTAATGCTAATGATAGCAAATGGTTGCAGTCAGTGTGTGCATGGGGCTACAGCGAGGATGAAACCGATTCTCTTAAAGTGGACGCAGGCGGTGGCACAGCTAAACTACAATTATGCTACCAGGTAGCAGCAAAAAAAGAGTTAACATACAAACATTCTCGCAGGGATCATGTAACAACCAAGTATTTTCCCTTTCCAAGTCTTCTAACATCCTCAGCGTCATCAGCTGATCACTCTTCGTGAAGGAAACCCAGCCAAACTCGCTTTCAGTTCATGGATTTCACTTTCAGTGGACATATTTTAAACCTAGAGCTCTATGATGCTGGCAGACTTCCATCACAGACCAAGCAGCCAAGTGCATTAAGCCGCACAGATGAAGTGCCACCGCCATCCAAGCATAAAAAACAACTGTATAGCCTGAGCTTGAGCTGCAGTGCCTGGTGGGAACTTGGGGAATTGGCCGCCATTAATTATTCCAAACGACTTGAGCACGTACACCATGAGTATGATAAACTGAACATCCCCATCACACAATGTAAGGGATACAGCTGTGATGCATCAACAATGTGATATGGCAGGGGTTAGCTGTAATCATCATGGTTGTGCTTCCCTGAGACAATGATCACTGAGACAATGATCACTGTCTTCCTAAAACAGAACTGTGTGGGTGTCCAGTTTGCCCAAAAGACTAAAGTCTATTATTTGGAGATGAATATACCGGTGTTTTCATGCAGTGAATGGTTGAAGAGACAATGGGTCCATTGACATTATGTACACGAAACAACCCTTAGGCTAAGTTGACTTAAGGCGTGTGTAGGCGGAATCACACCTATAGCAATCTTCATCATCATCATCTGTCGACCGCAGTTGACTCAAGATAAAAGACGGGCACGCCGGGCACGCCACTCTGGTTTATCTTCCTTTGCTTTGGCCTGATCGTTCACTATGAGTCCAGTGTCTCTGGCAATAGCATCTATACATAAATAGCCTTCTTCCTCTACAGTACATAGATATTATGGGTGTTATAAAATATATAATATACTAGTATATGTTTGGTCATGGGAGACATTACTTGAGGACAAACTATAAATACTTGGCCACACAACTTAACTATTGGCAAAAGTTCCTTATTGAATCTCTTTAACTGTGAGTTGAACTGTGTGCAGTTGAACACAGAGCCTATTGAATCTCTTTAACTGTGAGTTGAACTGTGTGCAGTTGAACACAGAGCCTGAACAATCATTCCCTTTTTACCTTCATTTCCTGGCATGCACGTGTGTACTGTATGGTTCTGTACAAACGCAGAGGGGTGTGTGTGTGCGTGTGCGTGCGTGCGTGCGTGCGTGCGTGTGCGTGCGTGCGTGCGTGCGTGCGTGCGTGTGTGTGTGTGTGTGTGTGTGTGTGTGTGCGTGTGCGCACGTGTGCATGCGTGCGTGCTGTACATGCATGCACTGTGCATTGCATGCATGTGTGTTTGGATTTAAAGCTGACAGTGCCTGCCAGCCTGCCAGCTTCCTCCACCCCCCTTGTTTCCCACAGCAGAGTCAGTGTGCCGAGGGAGAGAGGCTGGGAAAACAGCAGGCGTAGGAGGGGAGACCCAGCTTACCTGGTGCTTGTGTGCCGCGCTGGCTGAAGCCAGAGCTGAGTGAGTCGGTTCAGGGCACGGCCCCAAAAATACGATCGCTTCAATATTTGCTTTGGCTGCGTCTGTTTGCTCCGTTAAGGGAGAGTCTGTTAGAGGGTACACTTTTAACCTGCAATAACAATCCTGGTATGGGTGCATATCCTCGTTTAGTCCCCCGAGGGAAAACAGAATGCGCTGTGTACACAATTTGGTTTGATATTTAGTTTTTATGTTTTTTTTTGTCATAAATGGAACCACATAGCTGTGTGTTTTCTTTTTTTACGTGTACTGTATAAAAAAAGAAATAAAAGGCCAGTGTCAAAGGAGTTCGGAAAAGATGTGGAAAGATGAGTTTGCGTGACTGATTGAGTATGAGTTTAAAGGGATTCTGCAAATTGCTCAATTAGAGCTTGGCTGGTGTTCACCCCTGTAGCCTAAAATACCAGCGCCATCATCACTCACCCAATCAAGACACAACAAAGAGAGCATTGTTATCGCTTGCGTTTTCCACATTTTCTGTAGTAGGAAACAGCGGTTGTTGGCCCGGTCAGGGCTCTCCCCGCTGACGCCTGATATATACCTAGCCGTGTGCGGGTGCCGCACACCGAAAATAGCCGACCTATAAGCTCACAATACGTAGGTGTGAGCTTGTAGCTCGGCTATTCCTGGTGGCACCCGCTCGTAAACAACTCAGGCTTGAGGTTTTGAACACTGTTCAGTCTGAATGACCACATTGGCCACGCTGCTCCTCTCACATTATCAGAGCGATCGAGGTATTTGGAGACGGGCGCTGACTGTGAGGGTTGCCCCCCTCACCCCCCCCCCACCCCCACGGGAGTATCCCTCATCCCTCCTTGCCAACCATGGCTGGCCCTCTTCCAACCCAGTGTCGCAGCCCCTTCACAAAGTCTGGATGATAGATTACCCAGGTGAGGTAAACAATTACCCAGCAATTTGGAACGCCGTGGCAGCATTAATCGCTGCTCTCCGTTCCCGAAACAACACAGGGAAAAAAATGAATCAACAATTAAAGTATTTTCCCCCTCACTGATGTTATATTGATTATTATGGCTTATAATATATACAGCCAGATGCTGCATGTGCACATTCATGCATGCACACACACACACACACACACAGTATGCACACAAGTACTTTACACATTGCCATGCCGCACACACACAAACAAACAGTGTATCTTTCTTTATGTGAAGAGCAGCGGAGCGAGGGAAAACCTCACAGCTTTGTGGGCTGCGTGTTACCTTACGGATGACTGATAATTGACTTGTCCGCCCATTATGAGTGCAACGAGCCAGCAGCAATCGCACAGTTAGTCAAGAATATGAGAGAGAGAGGGGGGGGGGGGGGGGTAGAAGGAGGGAGAGAGAGAGAGGAGAGAGAGAGAGAGAGAGAGAGAGAGACAGAGAGAGCAATGTGAATGTGTTTGGCGTGTCAGTCTTTATGGTGACGCAGGAGCCAGTGGGGGTCCAGGGACACCGTAGAGACAGCAGCAGTTATGACAGACTATTTCCGCTGTAGTTTACAGTTATGGGACTCAGGGGAGTGACGGGAGGAGACACAGATAAACTGTGGCTGTGTGTGTGTGTGTGTGTGTGTGTGTGTGTGTGTGTGTGTGTGTGTGTGTGTGTGTGTGCCTGTGTGCGCGCGCATGTTTTTTTGTGTGTGTCTGTAGATAGACCTTTATTGATCCCACGAGGGAAATTCAGTTGTCATGGCAGAACCGCAGCTGGACACACGGAACCGATATAGGAAAAAAAAAGAACAGACGTGCGTGCGTGCCTGCGTGCGTGCGTGCGTGCGTGCGTGCGTGCGTGCGTGCGTACTGCATATGCACACCGTGAAAGAAACATAAAGCAGAACAGTGACAGGCAGCAGGGTAGAGAAAAGTGTAAGCCGGTGCTAAACTGTATGAGTGAAGCCGATAAGAAATGCAGGGTCTAGCTCTAATGTAGATGTATGTAGATTGTCGTCTGGGTGAATAGGGTTATTGTGCACAAACTGGCACCACTCAAAGAGGAAAAAAAGACAGACTGCCTTTGAGGTCATTCTCTATGAGAACATGTTCCTTTTTTTAAACACATGAACCCCAGCGTTCTACAAGATCTACAAGCCCAAACGAGCTTGTACAGTCGATCAGCCATCTTCGCCGCGGCAAAAATCGTATAACGGAGCATACATTTAGCCATTACATTCCGGAATATTCCACTGTCAAAAACAGAACCACAAATACTCCAAAAACAAGCCATCTTCCTCCTGATTGCATATTTTCTCTGCTGGGTGTTTTCCGTGCAGTGTTGAATCCAATGCTACCTTACACACAGACTGACACAGTAGTGACAGCAAGGTGTTACACAAAGTTGCAGGGAAAGTGTGTGGGTATCAGCATCTAAAATGAGTACATTTTGCTCTTTGTTTAATGGAAGATCCTGCAAAGCCATATATCTCAGAAACGCAGAGGTAAACAACATTAATAGTGCATGATGGTCCATCATGATGATTTAAATACACACCACAGGCTCCCTACGAATCTCTACTCCCTTCTTTTTCATCGTTGCACACACATGCTCGCGCGCGCACACACACACTAACATACACAAGTTTGCACTATATTTGTGAGGACAGAAACGTTTTAGGGTGGTTATTTTTCATTTTACATTACCAAAACATTTTTGCCATTTTTTACTCAAAACCTATCCCAAACCCCAAAATGCCTAAATCCAGCCCAAATATGTTCCTGTACTAATAGCTCTAAAAACACACACACACACACACACACACACACACACACACACACACACACACACACACACACACACACACACACACACACACACACACACACACACACACACACACACACACACGTCTTTGTTTGGAGTTATTGCACTTTGCTTCACATTTATGATGTTCATGGTTAATGGCAAAGCCAGAGCTATGAAATTTAACAGGTCCCAGTGTTTACATGTGGCTCAATATGATGGTATAAAATGAATGACCCGTTCCAGAGCAAAGTGGTTAAAAGCATTTGAAAACGATACAATACAGAAATGATGACATGCAGAGACCTGCAACTGACTGGACATACTAGCATCATGTCAGGGCGGCATACTTGTACATCACGGCTGGGGGATGTTTGTACATCAAGCCGCCTCTTGCTACAGAAACTGGAGATTGGCTCCTGCCCTATATGGGCCACAAGGCACGGAAAGGGTACTCTTAGTTACTTAGATCTATATTTGACTCAAGTGCTGGAGTTGAGTACTTTGTCCACCACTCGTAATTAGTACCATTCCATCCCCTTTTTCAGCAGCTCTGTGTGTCAGCTGCCAGTGTCAGTGTGACAGTGTTGTGCCTGCTGGGCCGTGTCCAAGCTGCCCCAGTTACCTCCTGCTGATGCCTCTGTCTGTGCTCAGCTCTATTTCCGCTATCCCCCTACCTGTCTTCCACCACTCCACCCAGCTGCAGTTACTTCAATGCGCTGTTCCTGCTCCGACGGCCCGTGTTTGTTTTCGAATCTCCTTATCAGGACAGCAAGACGTGCGCTTCGCAGGATGAAGTATTGATTTTTACGAGGGAGATTCATTAACGTGGCTCGCTGGAAGATTGTCCTTAATTGGAAGAGACAAGATCTCTCCAATCAATGGACCATCAGGAGAGAGACATTACTGTTGGCCGTGGCCAGGACGGGACTAGATTAGAGAGGCGGTGTGCTATACATACATACGCACTCTCTCTGGAACGTGACCATGCACGTTCGCTACTTCTCAGTCATGTGCAAAGCCTTGTGCATGCATAACCGTCGGTATGGTCTGCATGTGTGCATTTGAGTGTGCATTTGCGTGCGTGACTGATCCCCGGTCGACGTGCCTTCTCCCTATGCCATCTTCCTAACTCGAGCAGACATTGTGTGCAGTGCATGTGTATTTTCTCATAAAGACAGGGCCATGTGTGATCCAACTGTCACAGCCACAGCCCCTCTGCATATCTCTGCAGTGCTAACCAGTGGTGTAAAGTAATTAAGTACATTTACTCAAGTACTGTGTTTAGATACAATTAGTTTTTTTTTTACTGGAGTACAGTACTTCCAATTTTCAGAACTTTTACTTCTGCTACACTGCATCTCAGAGGAAAACATTGTACTTTTTACTCCACTCTAATTATTTGAAAACTTTAGTTAGGCTACTACTGTAGGTACTTGGTAGATTTTGATTATTATTAATCATTATTATGTTTTATTAATTATTTAATAAAACATACATTAACCACTTAAGCCATTTGAAAATAGCCAATCTACAAGCGGATGTAGATCGGCATTTGAAAACGTGGGACAGAAATGGGACATTCTGCATAATGAGTAGTTTTGTACTTTTACTCGTACATTTTGAATTCCAGATTTTATTTATTTCTAAATTGCATTATTGATACTTTTACTTACCGGTAAGTAAACCATTTCAGTACTTTTTCCACCGCTGGCGCTAACCCATTAAGGACTCATGTGGTCAGTGGCTATCTCAGGCCATAATGTGGTCGTTTGCTCTATACAGACCCCAAGAACGTATAACCCCGGAGGTTTTACAACGAACCGCAAGCAACAAAGAACTAACAGGCTTACCAGTGCCCCGCTCCTTCAAAAACAAGACATACGTTTCATATTCACACCTTTATTCTTGCAACGAAACCACGTCGTTCAGAACAAACGGCACGGCATGGTTGTTTAACCACTTAATCCCTATATAATTAGTTGACCAGAGACTCCCAGGGCTCCATACTTGGTCTGCTGATTTCGTTCGTACACTAAATCTCTTCGCCCCCCAAAAATAGCCACACTCATATTGTTATCTACAAGCTCAGAACGCATCGCAGCGTGACGTATTATGAGCTTGTAGAGCTGCTATTTTTTTGCAGATTGTTGGGTTTGGGTTAATGTGGTTCATGTATTGTAGGTATTCAAGCACACATGTCCCCACACCATTTCCCTCGCTCCAATGCTCTGTCTCCTTCTCTGATCTGTGATTTCTCAGCATACAGTACATATGGTGGCCATCTGGCCTGGCAGAGTAACGCCGTAGCCCAGAGTGGGCCAGCAGCGCTGTGGCCTGTGTGTGGAGTTACACGGTTAACCCTTCACAGCCATAATGAGGGACTGGTACGGCCTGGTTTATACATAGCTGTGCGCCGGTGTCAGATGCCTAAGAAAAAGCCAATCTACATTCTATATCGGCTATTTTAGCAACTCAAGCAACTCAGAAAATGTGGTGTAACCGAGCAAATAACTTTCTCTCTGGAGATATCACTTTGTGCATTACTAACCATGTCTTATTATCTCTGGTCTCTGTCGCTCTCATCCCTGCTCCACATCTCTCCTTATGCCACTCTTAACTTCTTCTCCCTCTGAGTCTCACAATGAGTCGAGTCAAATCACTATCATTTCCAGCAGGCGTTGTCATTCTTCTTCAGAGATACTCTGCATGACTACACCCGACAGGAGGGAGTATCGGTGGGTCCTGCTCAGCGTTGGATTGGGACGGCACCGTTGTGCATTGGCAAATTCTTTGGCCTGTATCCCATACTTGGCAGTAAAGTGTTTCTTGATACTGATTCTAATCATCGGTCTGACAGGCTCTTGTCCTGCAGAGTTGCAGAATGTGTGCTGAGGAGCAGTTCCGTGCACGTCCTTCTGCAGAATGTGTGCTGAGGAGCAGTTCCGTGCACGTCCCTCTGAATGTGTGCTGAGGAGCAGTTCCGTGCACGTCCCTCTGAAATAGACTTAAATGCAGGGTAGGACCCACATACCCACATTGACCCACATTTCACCAGGCTAGCATCCTTCCCTTTTGTACAAGGTTTTGGGAAGCTCTTCTAGCCTGCCAGTGTGATGCGTAGATCACCCTGCCCTCTGCCAGTTGGATCAAAAGATCAGGGTAGGGGGATGTTAAAATCCAATAAAGCAATGATTAGCATTCATCACGACTACATTCTGGATGAATTGGTCCCTGACACATTGCAACCATCACACATAGACATAGTTACCTATTACTTACAGTATGTCTGCTTTCTTATTGAGCCTGCAGTCTAAATGTATGCTCTGCCTTGTCCTACAGCTCTGTATGGTACAGTACAGTATGTCCAAGGTTCAAGGTTGTTCTTTATTGTTAAATCTTATGCACAGGTGCATAAGAGTTTTGTTCAGCTTCCTTCGGATAATGCAGCAGCATACAGTATGTAATAATTGTAAATAGAAAACAAAAGAGAAATAGAGAAAACCAGCAAAAGAAAAAATATAATAAATAATAGGATAATAAAAACGTATGTACAGGTACAATGTGTGGCCTATACTGAATACCATGAAATGCAGTCCATACTGTCCGTATAGTCCTGTCTTTTTATGTTGCACCACTTGCCAAAGCACATTCCTTGCATGAACTCCATATTATTTGGCAGTACAGTATTTTCTAATTATTTCTAATTGACACACCACTAAGCCACCAGAGCAAGTGCTTGCAGTTCAAATTGCTGCTTTAAATTAAGAAATACTTGTCATTCTTTGTATTCTCTGCAGCAATAGAATGGAGCCTGTGTTCCAAATTAAAGCGGGATCGTCTGTGCTCCAGATCCTTTCAATGAGGCTGTTCATTACAGAATATTCTTGTTACTGACTGCAGATGCATTCATTGCATGAACGACATCTTAATGGGAACTCCTGTACACACATTACTTATTCTCCAGTGGCTTGCCTAGAGGAATCCGCTCATCTCTCTCTATCTATCTTGCATGCTCTCTCTTTCTCTCTCTCTCTCTCTCTCTCTCTCTCTCTCTTTCTCTCTCTCTCTCTTTCTCTCTTTCTCTCTTCTCTCTCTCTCTCTCTCTCTCTCTCTCTCTCTCTCTCTCTCTCTCTCTCTCTCTCTCTCTCTCTCTCTCTCTCTCTCTCTCTCTCATAAAGTTTAGTTTCAGACATGAAAGAGCTACCGTACTGGTCCGTTTAAAGAACTCAATATCTAACATTGCTATGACTCATCTCTACACGATACAAATATTAGTGCTCTAGTTAAAGCCACTGTACCATGTATGTAGCCAAAATAAGAGAACAACAAACAACCACATATTATTACTACCATTTTACATGACGGCTGACATTTTTAAAACTCATGCTTTCCCTTTTTAGCTGAACCTTTCTTTTCCTCTTTTTTTCCCCTTTTTTTTGCTCTGTTGGTGTGTCAGAAATGCAGTCTTACAGTATGCTTGTGAAATGCAGACAGGCATCTTGTCACCATCACGTGAGCACTGGCAGCGGGTATAGCGTCACTAGCTAGCTAGCTTTCATGTAAGACCTCCATCATTTCTTGCCTGAGGGAAGACAGTGCCTTGCATTAGGACACGGTGAGGGAGGGAGAGGGGGGCTGTCACCTTGCCGCAGCCCGGCCTAAGAGCACAGCACTTCACAGTCAGCTGTGCTCCCACCCTGTGGTATCCCCAGGCCTACAACAGCGCACGGTAAAGTCCTGAGTGTTCATTTAACTCTAGGGAGCTTGCAAATGGTTTAATGGAACCATACGGACCCGTTTGGTTGCATTTTGTACACTCTCAGAGTTACAAAGGGATAAATACTGAGGATTTTTCCGTGAGAGATTAAAGGGCAGGACAACACAACAGCGAGGTGTTTCAAAGTGCATGTTTGTTTATTTCTACTACTGTACGCATGTACAGTAATCCACCTACTATTGTTCCGACAGCGGACGGACACACTATACACTATATACGCTATAGAAGGCCAGGTCCCACACCTCTTCCTGGTAGCTGCTCACGGGAAGGACCACCAGGCAGCAGCGGCTGTCGGTATAGACGCCTTAACAGACGACGTCACACTGATAAGAAACAGCATGCGAGCGCATAAAGGCAGCAGAAGAACACCACCTCTCATAAGATGCAATGGAAAAGTTCTAACTGCACTAAAAAATGCCCCATCAAACTTTCAGATGCTGTTTTTCTCCCAGTGTGGAGGAAGAATGATTAGGATTTTTATTGTGATCTCTCGCCCTTGAAATATATAATCCTTGGTTTCTGTTGTGTTTGAACAATAACAGCAATTCAAAACACACCTCCAGTCGCTGTCATAAGAACGGGAGGTGTGCTCATGAACACGGCAGCAGCACCTGCAGCCCTTTAAGTATAATTTATGCTTCGTCCCGTGATGGTGTCGCGCACAGGCCCGCGGGAAGTACTTTACACTCGCAGGGGCTGAGCGTCCAGTAGGGGGTGCGCGCGCATAGCGCGCGCCGCAAAAATGCGCGTGCACGCGCATCATGCACGCGCATTTTTGCGCATTTTCACGCGCAAACGTGGCCTTTACTTTCCCTCTCCACACGCAAGTTATATGAACGAACTGACACAGGCAATTAACCAGGATAAGGTGCCAATACTGTGATACAGCATATTTATTAGGCCTGGCCTATCTCTTTTTTTTTTCTTCCCCTCCTGTTCGAGGGGGGGCTGTGCCTGGGGGGAGGGGGTGCTACAGCCCCCCCAGCACCCCTACTTCCCTCAGCCCTGGTCGCGCACGCAGACCTCTACGCTCACAACAGTCGCATCTGTGATGCGATGTGAGCTTGTATATCAGCTGTTCTCTGTGCGCAATACTGTTGCGCTTTGAAGTATAAATGTCTCACTAGCCAACTCACAAGAAGAGGTTGAATGGACTGAAACCAGTGCTCCCCAAAACAACAGGTTTTGAGATCTGTTGGGAATTGATTACATGAAACAGTCACCCGTGCGCCCAGACCCAATGTTTGTAAACAAATAATTGGTCTATACTCCATCGGTGAGCAGTGCCTTGTTGTACTGTATGCAGGCTTGTGATTGTGTTGAAGCACACAGTCCACAGAGGTTGCAAATGCATCTTAAATCTGCACCCACTACATTAACGGTGGTAGTTAGTAGTTACAACGGAGCAGTTTAACGTCATGCTCAGGACACACACACACACACACACACACACACACACACACACACACACACACACACACACACACACACACACACACACACACACACACACACACACACACACACACACACAACACACACACACTGGTACACACACCAACATTGGGCTTGTGGGATGTCAGGCTTCACTCACAGACACCATGTGGGTGTCAGATTCGCTTCACAAAAGGTTGCATATCAAGAAGCGATATTGAAGATCAGTTGATACAGTCATGTAGCTGTTAATAGTTTTGGAAGAGAGCAAAAGCTGAAGAGCAAAAGAAAAGAAAACGATAACCCTCTGTTTAGCGGCTATATAATACAAAGGGTTTTTTCAATTGACTAGAGCTTACAGTTACATCATGTAAACAAAATCTCTGGGAATCTTGGCAATCTCTCTGACGCACTCTGCTAAAGACTGTCCAATACAACTCAGTGGGTCAGACTGAAGGACAGCCAAGGGATGGGAGATAGATAGAGGATATAGAGGAGGGAAGGAGGCAGGGACAGAATCCCTCTTCCCCAGTTGTCCCTCGGTGGTGGCTTTACACAGAAAATCCTGAGTGTTCATTTAAATTCTTAATTGGATTATGGAGGCACTTATAGACTAGTATATATTTTTGAGTGGTGCAACCACTCCTATAGATAGCTATGTGTGTCCCTGGGTCCGTCGCTAGGTATGTCCCCGGCTGGCTGGCTGTGTCCGAGCACGAAAATAGCATTTGGTTGGTTTTCACCACCAAGTGTCACTGTTGTGCAGCCTAACACACACGCACATATTAACTGTATATATGATTTTGGTTGTGACAGTAGCCTACAGTACAGTAGAGGGACCCCCTGGGGATCCCCACACAGTAACTCTGTCATTTCTGGACCGTTTCGGACACGGGGCGGCTCGCCGGAACCGGGCCGGCACCCTGGGCACGTTCCTGTGGGTCTGGAACCCCCACACGGAGTTCCACCACTCACTTTACACAGGTGTGATTTTTAATAATGATGTCATATTATCATTAAAATCTTGGTGTTTTGCCTATTATTTTGCAGCCCACTTATAATATCCTCACGGCACACAGGTTTTGGGAACCACTGGAGTAGTGTACAGTGAATACAGTAACCTACAGCATCACGACACATAATATTTGAGATGACAAATGGCTTGATTCAAGTCGACCCAATGGGGTTTTTAAGCCATTAACCCATTTAGACCTGAGGCCGATTCAAAAAAAAAAAAGGATTTTAAATCATGACAGTTTTCTGAAAAACCTATGTTTCTATGTCAGTGGTGCTCAATCTTTTTCATGTCAAGGACCTCTCTAGAATTATCTGTATTTGGCCGTGGACCCCCATCTGAAAATATGTTGTTCCAGGGACCCCAGAAGCAAACATTTGAGCTAAAAACGTTCGCTCTGAAAGAATATATATTCAAAGATTTTCAAAAATAGCAGATATTCAAGCTCAAGCTTGTAGATCTGCTATTTTTCAAACGCTAAAGTATAACATAATGCTTAAGACCTGAGGCCAATTCTAAAAAAGTCTAATTTCTCTCCAAAAGCCATGGCATATGATGGAATATTACCAACGCCCCATTTATTTTGTATTTTTTTTGACAGGGGTTGGTGTGAACCGGACAGTTGTTCCTTGTGGGCCTCAAATGTCCCGTGGGCCGCCTATTGGGGAACCCTGCTCTATGAGCTTGTATAGCTGCTATTTTTGAATAGTATAAAGTATAAAATAAAATGTTGCTTTTATTTTACTTAAAATCTAAAATGACACAGATGCTATCCCAGTCTTAATGGGTTATGTCATGAGTGTGTGGGCATGAACAGACTTCAATTTAACAATATATAGCTTTCAGCTCATCAAAAGAGATGGCACATGTCCCCAGCAGTAACAATCTCTGAGTGGGTGATTGACTTGTTAATATAATTGTGTTCAATGGTGGAACACGAAGGGGATAAAATCAAAGTTTGGACGTGCCAAGTGAGGCAGATTGTACAAAAATGTCTTCTAATCCTACTATAATAGTTTTCTGAAAAATGTATGTTTCTATATCAGTGGTGCTCAAACCTAACCTGACTCCGCCAGATGGTGGCAGTAGTGAGTTCCTCCTCCTGCTTCCCATCTGGACTCTCTCGGGCAGAGACGATGAACTCCGATCGGAGTGATATGCGGCCGTATGCGGCAGCTAGAGGCGGGATCAAGGCGAGACTGATGACATATTGAAGCTGTGCCACAGCGCAAATGTAAACACAACCTTACAAGACTACAACTCAAAAATGTTATGGAGATCTCAGATTTTTGTCCCGCTGCTTCCGGTTCATCGTTTCTGCTTGAGAGAGACCAGATGCAGGTAGGAGGAGTGAACTTGTGAACTCAATACTGCCGCAATCTGGCGGAGTCAGGTTAGCTCAAACCTTTTTATGTCAAGGACCCCCAAAACTATATGTATTTGGCCACAGACCCCTATCTCAAAATATTTTGTTCCAGGGAACCTTGCCCTTTTTTGAGTTTTTCACTTTTTCACTTTATTTTTTATTTATTTTTTCTTCTAAAATAGCCAAAGTATAAAATAATGCTTTTGTTTTAGCTCAAATCTAAAATGACACAGATTCTTTCCCGGTTTTAAAGGGTTAATTTGCTTTTCTTGAGCTTTGCATACTTGTGTACCAAAGTGGCTGCATGGTGAGCAAAAAAAAAGAAACAAAGAACGTGTTTCAGAGTTGATTTTGTTTTATGGTGTTAGCTTTTTTAACACCATAAATATAAAGCCTATATATTCTTTCTATTCTATTCCTTCATATTCATAAGTGTTTTTCTTTTTGTTTGTTGTTGGTGTTTTTAGATGAATACTTGGTTTATGTGCTGTTTGTGTTTTCGCAAGCTTGTACTGTATGTTTTGTTCTAGATTAGCAATTTGGGGCAGATTCTTATTGTGCTTGTTTAACAAGGAAAGGATATGCCTTTGGGCTTCCTTCCTTCCTTTCCTGTACTGTAACTACTATTTCTCATTTTTTATAAATGTACTCGTACCCTTTATATTCTACAAATGAAACTAACAGTAGCTTCATTGTCTGTGGCTTTAGCTGGGACAGACTGCATGCCTGAGTGAGATAACAACCTGACCTGACACAGCTACACCAGCTGCTGGTGTCTCTTTGTTCCAGTAAGAATAAGGCTTGTTGGAGTCACAGCCCCAGTTCTCTGCACCTGTGCTGCTTTTCAACAGTGGGGTCCAGGGACCCCCAGGGGGCCTTGAAGGGGGTTCTAGGGGTCCCCAACAATATTCATCTTCACTACGAATCGCACCCCGGAGATGAGAGAGCCATTCTCGGGGCGTTCGCCAGATCACTTGAACTACTAACCTAACCCTACTGTATATTGGCTACCTGTTGTTGTTGTTGTTGTTAAGACATTAAGACACAGCATTATAGTGCAGCAGATAACTGAAACAATCATTCGGCACAAATACTCTCTAAAGCCCACTCTTTTGGAAAAACACGGTATCCACCCAAAATTTCAAGAGGACGGCCATTTTTCAAGATGGCCGCCACTTTGACATTTAAATGACGTTTTCTCATAGAAATTGATGGAGTTTTCAAATTAACATAGTGTTGATTATCATGTGTTAGTCATTACATTAGTTATTCATACTCCTATTTTACCACTGTTTCGGCGCTGTAGTGCGGAAATGATTTCGGCTTGTCAGAAATTTTCAGTAGCACCGAAGAGCCGACTTTAGGACGGTACCCGCCCCCCGAACCTCAAATGACGTCACATTGTAGGCTCTACAGCGCCGAACCGACTTTTATTCGGCTCTAAAATAGGAGTATGAATCGGCCCTAAGACCATGCAGGATCCAGTCAACCAGAAATTCCAACATGGTGGCCATTTTCCAAGATGGCCGCCATCTGTACATGTTCTCATTGAATTTGATAGGGTTGTCCAAAAAAGGATGTTTCTGTGACATATTATGTCTTAGATCATGCTAAACGAATTCTGTGTTCAAAGAAGACAACCATGAATGATAATGACAGCAGGGTAAGCTATAGGCCCAAGCTGTCATGTCCACCAGTTGTCCACAGTGGTCGTAGAGCTGACGCTCTTCACCCCTAGCCTGGTTAATAAACCAGACCGAATCAGCCGTTGGCAAAAAATGTTTTGCCTGCCAGCGGATTAGGGTCTGGCGAGGCTCAGTAGCACGCCTCTTTCCTACAACCGAGAACAGGTCGGGCCAATCGGGACACGGTATGCAATATGGGCGGGCTTTGGTACAGTGACGTTCAATGCTTGAGACCTTTGACTGACAGTAGCTCTGACCAATTGCGTCGAAGAGAAAATGTTTGAACCCGCCCCCCGGGAAATGAAATCCAAGTGGAGCCAGCCCAGACTAATATACCGCAACAGTGTTGTGTGATATTAGTCTGGCTTATTAGCCAGGCTACTTCACCCCTGCTTTCCTTGGTCGGATGTTGGAACACAGAGACACTGGTGCCATCAGTTGTTGCAGAAGAATTGTGGTCAATGTTGTCCATGACAACAGTGGTGAACAATCCCTTCCGTAGCACTGGCTGACAGACCACACCCTCCTCAACATTCTTGCTGACTGTTGCATCTCCCAGTTGAGCAGATATCTCCAGCACCCAGTTGTAGGAAATGCTCATGCCGTGTTCATGCAGCATTTCAACCAGGCCTTTCTTCCTGGTTTTGTCATAAACAGACATACCAATGTATACTGGGAATGGAGTTTCCCTATCTTTGGGATGTCTGTGGGTGGCTGCTCCCTCTTTGTATCTGGAGTAGCAGTTGTACTGCAACAGTTGTGCAATCGCTTGGTCAGTCTTGGAAGTGCCAAATCTCAGCTGTGACTTGATATCAGCACCGTGTTCTACCATACCAATGAACTGGAGGAGAATTGATGGGATGGCATCTTTGATGCATCCCTCACGGAATGTACCATCAAATCTGGACTGATGGTCCAGAATGTGCCCTCTCAGGATTTTGTGGCCTTGGCCATGATAAGTGCCTCTGAGTATTCTGCAGCTTGAAAGACAGCAAGGCGTACATCTCCCTGGAAAGCCAGGAGCACATATCTGCACTGTTTGTGAGATTGGAGTTCAGGGATCTCTTCCAACAGTTGTTCCTTTAATCTGGTAGAGTTGACTGGTACTAGCTTTGCACTGTGCAGTACTATCAGATGTCCGGATGCTAAGCGATCATCGTTTATTTTAATAACTAAGTCAAATTAAGCTCTAATCAAGCCCAAAATATCGCATTTTACGCAATGATGCACATAAAGACCGCGCGCGCGCGCCTGCGTGATCGACCGTGCACGCGCGGATTTCGGCCGGTTTTAGGTAGATTACATCGGCCGTTAGCCAAACCAGCTAAAAGTTGCTACATTTTGTTATATTAAGCTCCCGATTACAGGGGATTAAACGATTACGTCAATTACGTCAGTGGCCATAAGGGATTTATTGATTCATTACGTCAATTACGTCAATAGCCATAAGGGGGTTAAGAGAGTTCAAATCACCTCACCTTTACAGTTACTATGCTAACCTCTTCCACTCCAGCACAACACCCATCTACATTACAATATGCGATAGTTCCTCATTATGGTGTTTAAATATGCTTTCCTAGTTCAAACATAAAGCACTGTAGAATCTGTGACAGATTTTTAGAGATGATATTTTGCACACGGGTAATGAACAGACAGAGAGAGTTGCTTGGGCTTGAACGAAAAGAACAGCATCTATTTAACCTCTTTCACGATGTTGCATGATATCGCTTGGTTGGGTTATTATTCAAAGGAATTGTGCTGACTGACAAGAAGTCCTCTGGAACCAAATAGTGTCCTAATCGGTTTCAGGGTTGATTTGCTTGAAGCACGGCATGCTCCTTGAAGATCAATGCGTAATGTCACCTTCACTGATGGCTGCGTGCATGTCAATTAAATTAGCAGTATTGTTTTTTTCAGCCACTGCAGACCAGTCATTGGTTACAGCCATTTTATCATTTGGCACACTGCAGGCAGTAAGTGTTGTGCAGCACAAAACTGTTGAATATAATAATAGGGATCCAGCGACAGAGGGAGTTGGGAGGCAGTCTGGCTTGATGCAGAGAGCTGGAGAAAATGATGAATGCACAGAGAAGAGGTGTGAATAATGACATTGCCTCAGAAATATACAGCAATATTAGTTTACAGAGAACACTTTGATGGGTACAAGCATGACAGCGTAATTAATGTGTAGCACTCGTAGCCTCGCACAGATCGGTTCTTTTTATGATAATGTGTTTCAATAACTAATTCCATATTGTTGATAACGGCGTGTTCCATCTCTTATTTTTAGCCTCTTTTATTCTTTCAGTGGAGATCCAATCCAGAACTAATTTTAATGAATAAAATGTCATTGTAACTAATCTGCATTGTACAGTATGTTAACACATTATGCAGGTGTTTCCCTACTCTTCCATTGAGAAATGGTACCATGGTGTCAGGTAGTACACCTACTTGTCTTAAAGGTTTAAGGACATTCATTTTAATTTATTTTTATTTTTCGTTTTTACTTTTAGGTTTTATGACCTCAATTACACCCAAAAAAACGGAACTTTGAACATTCCGTGGATTTTCTGTGGTTGGAGTTTTCTCTGGGGTTTGGAAGCCTTTTGAGCTGCAATGAAAACAGGCAAAACAGTGAAAACAGTGACATCTGCTGGCAAATCCCATTGACATATATGGGATTTGCAGGCATCACAAACAGCAGGAAAATCAGAGCACTTGTTTGAGCCAGAAATCCCCAGACCACAGAAAATCTACTGAATATTAAAAGTTGAGGTTTTTTGGGTGCAATTGAGCTCAGAAAACATAAAACAATTAAGAATGAATTATGTCACAATCCCTTTAAGCTCATAAGTGCAGTATCTACCCTGCACATGCTGTCTTGGATGAGCGGTAGATGCTGAGAGACCTGAGTTTGAATCTTGGCAACCCACTTGTGGTCCGCAGCCCACTGGTGGGCCGTGAGGATAATGCAAATAATTGTCAAAATACTAACATATTAATGATAACAATAATATAAAAAATGTTTACCAAAATGAAAACCATGAATTATTCCAGATTCTTCTCACCTACTGTTTTGTTGCCTACGCGCCTTCTTTCCAAGTAACTGGGTGTGCAGAAGTTTTCACTATTGTGATGCTAAGGAAAACTTGGTATATGTGTTAGTTCCATTGATCCAAGCCGGAACACAATTGACTGAATGACCATAATAAACATGCTCTGGAAATGCACATGGCCCACCCATGTGACCACTTAATCACATTCGACCATCTGACCACTTAACACGACCACTTAACAGGTCTTAAGTTGTCAGATGCAGGGCCCACTTGAGATGTTCAAGTGACCCTGATTGAGAAAAGCTTGAGAATCACTGACACGTGGATTGCAGCTTTTACAAAGGATCGCCTTGATGCTCCAATGTGAAAATGAAGGTGGCCACTTAATTACTCTCTCTCCCCCCCCCCCCAGGTGTGCTCAGTTTACCAGAGAGCCTGAGCCTTCACAGAGACCAGCAGCAGCGACCGGGGAAGAGTGGCGAGGGACGCGCCTACAGCCAGTCTGAGCTGCGCTCCGTTGAACAATGCCTACTGGCCACAAGAGTGGGCAGCATCTCTGAACTCAGTGAGTTAGTGTAAAACTTCTTGTATGTGTGTGTGTGTGTGTGTGTGTGTGTGTGTGTGTGTGTGTGTGTGTGTGTGTGTGTGTGTGTGTGTGTGTGTGTGTGTGTGTGTGTGTGTGGCTGTGTGGCGCATGTGTGTGTACACTGTGTAGCCTAGGACAGTGTGGGGCATTTGCTTTACCTTTTATATTACCAAGGTCAGCAGCACCTCACCAAGACTGGTGTGTGCCCTTCTCCTGTTTGTGTGAACGAATGAGTATTGAATAATTAATGTTTAATTAATGAATGAATTAATTAATTAATTAATTAATTAATTAATTAATTCATTCATTTTTCGTGTCTTGTTATAAATACACAAAATCTCTATGGGATTATTAAACATTATTACATTCACTTCCTGTGTGTGTACGGGTGTCACGATACACATTTTAAGTTGAGCTTGAAAAATCACACCCGTGTGAACTGAGTGGTGTAAGGTTTTATATAGCATGATCAGCTGTGGTCTGACGTAATGTCTGACGTAATGAAATAAGGTAAGGTATTATGTAGCCTGATCAGCTCTGATCTGACGTAATGAAATCACACCCGGATGTGATTTCACAACTGGCTTTTTCTGTGCAGAGAAAATGACCATGGTTGCTACGGTCATCCAGTTCACCCGGGTGTGATTTAATTACGTCAGAAATTATTTTGAACATAGCAACCATGCTCATTTTTTTCTGCACACAAAAGCCAGTTGTAGGAGTGGTTTACACCACTCAAAAAGGGGAAAGAGGTTCAAATCAAACTTCAGTGTAATCTCCTCCTGATTGAGCCATAACAGCATAAATGTAGGCTACTCTATTGTTGCCTTAGTATAGTTGAATACAATACAGAAAGTATTTTAATTCAAATATACTCAGAATTTAACACTTTTAACACAACGTTCATATTTTGGGCATATCATTATAGGCAAAAAATAAATGTTTAAAAAAGTTATTATTTTTCCCATTTTTTTGGATTGGCTATATTTTTGCTATTTGTAGGACAGCGAACTATAAAGGGCTTAATTGGTTAGTGTGTTGAAGAAAACTTGCAAATCAGTATTGTGCAATGAAAGTCAATCAATTACCCATTAACGGTGGCGGTGGCTCAGGGGTAGAGTTCCCGGATGGTAACCACAAGGTCGCCAGTTCGAACCCGGGCTCCCCCAGAGTTAGTGTCGAAGTGTCCTTGGGCAAGACACTGAACCCCAAATTGCTCCTGATGTGCTGGTTGGTACCTTGCATGGTTTCTGCCGCCATTGGTGTATGAATGTGTGTGTGAATGTAATGCACAATCTATGTAAAGCGCCTTGGATAAAGGCGCTATATAAATGCACCATTTACCATTTACCATTTACCCAGTTCCCCTGCCATTCATTATTATGCCATTTAGCTTATAAGCTTGACAAGCCCCCAAAGTCTTATAAGTTAATTAAATGTCAATTTGTTTATTATTCAAAGAGTAATGGAGACCAGGATAATACATTTATGAAGCAGAGCTGGCATTTAGGAAGATTTCGCAAATAATAAAGAATTACACTCGTGTAAGACCAGGACTGTGTAACACCAGCACTGAAACAGAGGAATCAGATCTATAAGCTCACAACGCGCCGTGACGTGATGCATTGTGAGCTTAAGTACATCTGTACATCACGTGTGCATCAGCTGAGTACAATGGAAATAATTAAGCATTCAGGCTTTCTTGTCTTTCATCCATTTGATATAGTCCAAATCAATTAATCAATCAATCAATAAAAAACATACTATAGTGGCATGAAATGTTACACTCTATATTAGATCTCTAAATCGGTATGTGCAATCAATGTGAGGGTCAAAGGTCAAGGACAGCGATGAGCCAAATGGCTCACGCGGCTCTACACTGTAAAAAACCTTAGTGTTAATTTATCTTTGAGAGATTGTTTACTCTTTGTTACAAATGGATAAATGAACACTGAGGATTTAACACTATGTATTCTTAGTTGACCAGGGACGTCCATGGCTCTATACTTGGTCTACACCTTTTTTCCCCTTAGCATCAAATCTCTCGCCCCCAGAATATGGACACTAGGCTATACGGAGATTGTACAAAATATAACCACATACACCGCTTGGTCAACGGGTCTATTTGGTTACATTTGTACGGAGTTGCACTCAGGATTTTCCCGTGATGTAGGTTGTCCTCTTTTTCTCTCAGCATTCAGTTTTTCGGCTGACTATCTCATAAAATGAGGGCTAAAATGTATGAGTCACATGATGATAATTAGTCATACTTGTCAGAATACAGAATGCTTTCAACCAACCATCTTTCTCATTAACCAACAGTTAATGAGAAAAAATGACACCTTTCAGCACCGGAGTATTCCACGCTCTCACAGAGACAAAAGGTGTTGTCATGGTATCGCCACGTCGAGCAGACTGCAGGGACAGAAAGCCTGCCTCATGTGATTCTCAACCTATTTCATTTCAAGAACGTCCAAATTGTATTTGCCTATTCTCAAATAGCCCACACATATAGGGTTAAAGTGATTTCTGTTAAAGTTGCACAAAAAGGGAAAAAAGGAACTTTGAACATTCAGTGGATTTTTGTGTTCTGGGATTTTCTAAATAATTAGCCTCAAACAAGAGCTCTGATCTGCCTGTGGATGGTGATGTCACTGTCCACAAATCCTATGCTTCAGCCCCTGGGGGGTGGGGGGAGAGCAGGTGAGATGATTGACAGGCAATCAATCTGCTGGCTAAAATAAGGTGTTTTTCCAATTTCATCTGAAGAAGCTTAAGAACACGGGGAGAAAAACACCTTTAAACTGATTGTAATGGTAGCCTATATTAACATATTTTGCTGTGGGCCCCCTGGAACACTCTTAAGGACCCCCCTTTGAGAACCACTGCATTGGACCCCCATTTTCCATTTGTACATTCTTGGAGTTACAGACCCCCGTAAGGTTCTGTTTGGTTCCTAAATATCAATAATCATTTAATAAGCTGGAGACCCCTGGAACCCCATCAAGAAACACAAAAAAAGAATTGAAGCACCATTGTCGCCGTCCTCCATCAGTGTGTTGTATTGATGAGGTCAGGCAAGGACTCCTTGTGCAATGTTTACACTGCAAAGTGCAAACAGAGTCTCAAATACCAAGAAAGATAATGCCAGAACTAATTCCCCGGTAATATTGCTGGCGAGGGGAGGCAGGGGCATTCAGAGCTACAGATTTGGGCCGGGCGATATGGGCAACATCAAATACTATAGCACGAAATGTTTTGACCAAATGTTCTACCTTGATATCGATATTGTGATGATAATATCCATTTTCTTGAACCCTCTATTAGTCTTAGTGAAAAAGGACCCGAGTTGCAACTGTACTTTGACTGCTTTTTACCAGCTGATACGAAGTATCGGCAGGTCTATATTAGGATGGGAAACTTGCAACACTAGATCGACACCTAGATCATTCTGCTGAGTGTTGCCAAGTCTGCTAGTCTGCATATTTCCCCATATTGCATATTTCCAGCCTAACGTGGAGGCTGCTTAGCTTATTTCTGTCACGACAGTTGGCAACACTGGCAACCATACTGCCGAGTACTTCTTGCTGAGTGTTGCCAAGTCTGCATATTTCCTGCCTGCATATTTCCAGCCTAACGTGGAGGCTGCTTAGCTTATTTCTGTCACGACAGTTGGCAACACTGGCAACCATACTGCCGAGTACTTCTTGCTGAGTGTTGCCAAGTCTGCATATTTCAAAAGCCCACAAAAAACACCTTTCAACACACTACTTACACACACTCCAACTCGCTTATAATTAGCAGACCTGGCAACACTGCCTCCCCTCGCGGCATTGGCTCAGACACACACGCACACGCACACGCACACGCGCACACACACACACACACACACACACACACACACACACACACACACACACACACACACACACACGCCTGGAAGCCACCGCCCACTGTGATCTCCTCAGGCTCTGCTCAGGAGAAGAGAAACAGCGGAGGAGGAGGAATTGTCGCCTCACGAATTCGCTTATTCCTTCTACATCTCTGTATATAAAATATAGCTAACTCATCGAAACTCTTAGTTACATCAATATTGTTCTTCGCCAATAGTTGGTTTGTGCCAAAGTATTACGATTATAGAGTTCACATTGGCCAATTCCATTGCCACCGCACATTCACAGCCATTTCTCATCGCGGTGGTTTGACCCAGAGCCAACTCATAGGAGAGTTACGACATTGAGGGGGCAGAAACCGAGCGCTCGAGCGCTGTTCATGCAGGCTGAACTGAACAGTTTCGGGAGACAAACACAGCAGTTACTTTTGCACCATGCTAATGCCTGCTAAAGCTACTGTTGACAGCCTGTGTGTGTGCGTGCTTGCAGGAGAGAGAGGCAGGCGGAGCGGAGGGGTCTCGTGCGCGCAGTGTGTGTGGAGTTTATGCTTTGACAATTTCTGCCCTCTTCCATGGTATTTGCAAAAAAAACAAACATTCTCCCATGTTGATAAGAGTATTTTGAAAAGCACTAAAGCAGTGGTTCTGAACCTGTGGTCTGGGGACCACCAGTGGTCCTTGAGGGGGTTCCAGGTGGTCCCCAGCTACATGATGGAGACTTGGTAACCAAATGAACCCTTAGAGATCTTTAACTCTTGCGAGTACAATTACACCAAGTGGGTCCATTTGGTTCAATTTCACACTCTCAACAGTTGAAAAATTGTTAAACATCTGCATTACTTCTACACAATTTGAGAATGTAGCAAAATTAATTTTATCAACATTGGCCTGTTATCTCTCCTAATGGTACCAACATCAATACAGTTCTTTAGTTTGGGTCTGGAAGGGAAATGTCATCAAATGGTGGTCCGTGGCTCAAATGCAGAATAAATAATGGGCCTTGATATGACAACTCTTGACAACCACTGATTTACGGTATATTTAGAACGCATAAAAATATGTGATTAATTTGCGATTAACTATGGACAATCATGTGATTAATCGCGATTACATATTTGAATCGATTGACAGCCCTATTATTATATAAGACAGAGGCAACAATTGTGCAAATAGCCAATCCACAAGTTCACAACGACCTTGGACATCTGCTATTTCATAACATTTATCTGTGGAACCATTCTGTTGCTTGTCTGGGTGGGGGGTCCCCAGTTCAAATATGATTACTTTGGCGGGTCACAGCCTGAAAAGGCTCCTAAAATTGCTAGCCTACCACCTTGATATTACCAAATAAAATGTTGTACCTTGTTGCCTTATCTAACTATTCATTGATTCACTCCCAAAATCCATTCACCTGTGTGAAGTGTGGGGCGCTCACTTCGCATTCTCTCATGTTGGGCTAGTTGGTGTCAATGTGATGTATGTTTGCTCAGCAGTTGCTGATGTCTGCTCAGGAGGTTTGAGTGTTTACTCAGACCGAAAACAAATTAGAGGGAACATTGCCGCGGACCACCGCACCAACCTCCGCAGGGACCCCCCTTATATTAAACACACATCTATACGGAAGCTGCTGGTTATTATTCATATTGAATCAATTCTTTAATTGAATTGATTGAATATAAGGGGGGTCCCTGCGGAGGTTGGTGCGGTGGTCCGCGGCAATGTTCCCTCTAATTTGTTTTCGGTCTGTTAAATCAAGCTACAGACAACACATTCCAAATAACCTCCATTTCCTCTAATGACTTGATAGTCACCAATGTATATAGAGCAACACATAGTCATGAACAATTCTTACACACATTAACCAACTTCATCCAACACAATTCGAAATCACACATTCTAATGGGCGATCTTAATTTCTGTCAAAAACAAAACCCACACCATCCACTAAAACAATTATTAGAGGAATACAACTTCCACCCAGCCATAGAGCCCCCTACAGCCACACACATGGACGGCAGATGTCTTGATCAAATTTACATTCAAATATTGATATGTACCCAGTGCAGTTATCGACAGAGGTAGTAGTTGTTTGCACCAGTAATTGTGTAGTTTTCGAAAGGACATCACATTAGTGAAGTGTCTTGTTTTTCTCCTAGAAGCCAATAAGGACAACCAAATGAGCCTATAACAGTCCATTTGGACAGTCTCAGAGTTTGTTCTAGGGTCCTTTGGTTCCATTTTGTACTAGGCTACACTCACCTGGACAGATCCTGTTGTTGTTTACACACACACACATAAACACACACAGATATTTACATTTCAGATAATAGCACAATTCTGAAGATTGTAATCAGCTGGTAATTAATTGATTTGAATCAATTCTTGTTTCAGTCTACACCAAAAATAGCTTGTGAGCTAGTAGATCCGCGTTTTTTGGCCAATGTTCCCCTGAAAATATGGATGCTTTTTCAAAGATATTCAGAAATAGCCAAACTAGCAGATCTATTATCTAGATTCGAATTCCGATATCGAAATAATACCGATATAGTACCCATAACTGCTGCAGATACAATTTGCAAACACAAACTACAAGCTCAATCTGAGCGTGTTGTTGAGGAAAGCGGTCATAAATCGGTTGTCTGTTAAAAACAGTGTGACACGGAGGGGTGGCATTTCCACTCGCATGTTTTGGAGGTTTGCTGCTTATTTGCCAAAATAGCGCCTCGATTCCTTTCTAGTCAAAATGCCAAATTAGCATATTTGAAACAACAGCCCCCTTACCAAAATGATTGCAGCGTAAAACCTTGGGTTGTTTTTTCTTTTACCATCATTTAACAATTGCTTTCAGTGTTATCAGTGTTATGGGTCAGGTGCAGTGATGTCCTGCTTTGACCCATTAAGACCGGGAAAGCATCATCAAAAATAGCAGCAGAGTCTACTCCTGGAGCTGTCAATGGGTAAAAGATACCGTATATCCCGCATGCAGGCTATTTCCATATGTAAATCTATACAACGAAAATGGCTGGGAAATATCAGTACCACTGGGAAACAAGGTCAAATCACAATGACATCACTTTGGGCTTAAACACAGCTGTGCTCTCCGTCACCAGCAGGGATAATGTTGGAGACATTTTGTCGCACATTCTGAGAGAGACCCAAACTGATTCTTTATGATTTATGTTTACATAATAGAACCACCAGGCACCAGCAAATACATATTACCCAAAGAACAAAAATGTGTACTACTGTAGTTATGTACGTCCAGTAGTGTTGTCAAAATATTTCTTTAACAGTAATATACTACTTATTACTTATTACTTGAAAAAAAAAGAATAAAGTTACACTACTTATTACTCCCTGAGAAAAGTAACTAGTTACTTATTACTTTATTTATTACTTTTTTCTCTCGCCTCCAGTAATTGCATATTTTGTCCCCAAAAGTCTTACTTTGCATTTTCAACATTAGCAGTCCCCCCTCCCCTATTCTGCAGTGTTTATTTAACTCTAAAAAGTGTACTGTATAGTGTACACATGATGATGGGTCCATTTGTACACTCATTTGAATTAAATGAACACTAAGACTTTTACTGTGTATGAATTCATTAATTACAGTCTAAATGAAAACCACACCTGGGCAAAAGATAATGAAACGCAATCTTTGAACAACTTCTGTTGTTTATTAAAGCAAACAAATGCTATAGCTGCTTTTAAAAAATATATAAATTGGTCACAAATAATAAACCAAGTGCTATAGGGCAATAAAGGCCCTGCAATGCATGTCAACTTGACTGAAATAAACGACACAATGTAAAACAGCAGCAAATGTATGCAGTAGTTTTATCATGTAGTTTTATCCTGTAGTTTTATCATGTAGTTTTATCCTGTAGTTTTATCCTGTAGTTTTATCCTGTAGTTTTATCATGTAGTTTTATCCTGTAGTTTTATCATGAAGTTTTATCATGTAGTTTTATCCTGTAGTTTTATCCTGTAGTTTTATCCTGTAGTTTTATCATGTAGTTTTATCCAGTAGTTTTATCATGTAGTTTTATCATGTAGTTTTATCATGTAGTTTTATCCTGTAGTTTTATCATGTAGTTTTATCCTGTAGTTTTATCCTGTAGTTTTATCATGTAGTTTGTAGAGCGGATCAGCAGTCTGCAAAGCAACTTGACCCCTATCCAGTCTACCATTATAAATAAACACTCAAACCCATGCACAGTTCCACCAAGGCTCGTGAAAATAGTAATAATATTACTTTTGGAAAAAAGTAAATGTAATATTATTACTCAAAATGTGAAAGTAACTAGTTAAGTTACATATTACTGGAAAAAAGTAATAATATTACTGAAAGTAGTATATTACTTAAGTTACTTGACACACCCATCCATCCATACTGTCATGAGGCAGCCCGTGCCCTATAGACATTAATTTTGTATCACTGGTACATCTACAGTATGCACTGTTGGACATTGAAGGAATGCAAATATTTTAAAAATGTTAATTTATTTATTGAAACTGTAGAATGATACATTGATTTCTAGCCACCTGTAGCTCCTCTTCTGCATTGCTGGCGATCCTGTTAATTGGGAAGGTGCCCTGTGGAGGAGGAGGGGTCTTTGGTTTCATGGGTTAAGGTAAATGTTGGTTTTTCATTGTCTTGTGGATGTACAGTATGGGTTATTAGTAAGTACCCAGAATGGAATATGATGGTAAAATATTAGGTAATTGCGTAAAATAAATCATCGGCCTTGGTTAGCCATATTTGAGTTAACTTATGCCCATATATGGACTTTATCTAGTTTCCTATTATGATTGGAATGTTATTTTTGGCCAGTTTTATTTTTGGTCAAGTTTTCGTCTCGTCTCTGCCTAGGCACACTGTGAATATTGTGCTGACTTTCCATTGGTGGTGAAGGTAAATATAAAAAACTGCATCCCTGCACTGGTCCGATTTTTCGAGCCTTGGTCAATCGGTCACCTTTACACATTCATGCATCTTTGTTCACTTATCCTGAGTTGGGTCACGAAGGTAGAAGTTCCAGCACAATGCGTCACGTTGCGACTCACAGTGAGCTACTATATTATAGAGAAGAGATTTGGTGTAGAGGGAAAATAATAGAGGGGACAAAATATAGATCCAAGGGGGGGCCAACCCTGGCCAACCAAGTAGGGTTTAAGTGGTTAAATTAAAAACAATTGTCCCAGTAAAGGAAGGCACAAATCCATACTGTAGGTAGGTAATTCCGATGCATATCACAGCATGCCAATGTCATCAATTTCAGAGCTCAGAGCACCCCCTTGTGTCAATCTAATCTCCATAAAGAAGATGTATGTGATTTTCATCCACAACACGTTCAAACCGCAAGAGACAATTAAGTCATCGGAGCATCCGTGCTTCCTATCAAAGTCTGGATGACAGTTTAATGATTGGGAAAGCCCGACACCCAGCTGCTGGATAGCATTGGTTTTAATATATTAATTATTCATTCACATATTTGCCAAGACATTTATCATCATGTAGTGACAGTTCTCCACAAGTTAACTTGGAGGACTCTTCCCAAGGACGCAAATCCCCCTTCACGTTCTTCTATTGATAAACGACCCTTAAACTACACATGTTTCTTCTCATGCCTACATATTTTTTCTCACGCAGATGCAGAACAGTGCCGCCACCACCAGTTGACCGTCAGCTGCAGTCTGTGCAATGTGTTCCAGTGCAATGATTACCAGTGATGCGAGGTGTCACAAAGTAATGTGATGAGTCGCTGGTGACAACAGCGGCCATTAGTTCTGGCATGTTGGCTTGGTGTGTCAGGAGGAGGGGCGTCTTTACACTTCCTCATTGTGGTCAAGAAAGCTCTGAGAAGGAAGAGAAGTGGTCACATGACTGGGCTGCGCCATGACACTTTCATGGACACTTTCATGGGAGCCAAACTCACACCGGAAGTGCAATGAATACATGGCAGTGAATGGAGCCGGCTGGACCAGCTCATAACAAACATTATTTATGAACCATTGAGTCCTTTTGTAAAGTAATCACTTCTGGAAAATAACAGAAGAGATATCTTTACCATATCTCGATAAAAATTACACAGTGTACACATCGAATAGCAACACAGCAGACAATAATGTGTTACATGTCTTCTGTTATTTTCCAGAAGTGTTTACTTTACAAAAAGTCTCAATTGTTCATAAATAATGTTTGTTATGAGCTGATCCAGCCGGCTCCATTCACTGCCATGTATTCATTGCACTTCCGGTGTGAGTTTGGCTCCCATGAAAGTGTCATGGCGCTGCCCAGTCACGTGACCACTTCTGGTGTGTGGGTGATGGCTGATTTAATCAATCACACCTGGACTGAATACAAACTAATTGGACAGTGAGCTGGGTTTGACTGCGCACCAGTTCATCGATCTAATCAATGTACACAGGAAGGATAAATAAATCATCCGCACACACTCAGGAAAGAGGCTCTGTCATGACATCTGCTCTGGCTTGTACCATCATGCCACACTCTACAACAATTTGTTTGAATCATCTACCCATCTGTCCCAAAGAGTTAGAGGACCCAAGACCACGGAGGTGACAATTAAAGCACATGTTGTTTGTGTCATACTGCTGTGCTGATGGGCTTTTGGTACAGCGAGAGAGATGAGAATTCTGGTTCTATAATGTGAATGGGGTCAAAGCTGGAGCAGATGCTAGATTTCCGACCTTGTTACTGCGATTATGTGGTCGGCGCGCCCCCCTCTTCAGTTTTTCACACAAGAGGCGTTGCCTCAAACTATATTCTCATGTTCCAGTGGCAAAAAACGTGTTCCCAGAAACGTCAGAGGCTCGACATGTTGTGGAAGACAGTACTGCACTGTAACAGCTCTGTTCTATTCACAGGGTAATTATTATGCTTTACTTACAGTACTGTGCAATAAAACAGATTGTCTAGAGCTATGGTTCTCAAAGTGCGGAACTTGGAGTGTCCCCAACCAAATTAGGTAATATAGCAGCGAAATCAGTTTAACCACTTTAACCACATTTCATACTTTGGCTATTCGAAAACAGCTGTTTTCAAATTATTTTGAAAAAACCTTTAAAAAAAACAAAACGTAATAATTTTTAACACAAATTCAGAGGTCCTTGACATGGAAATGTTTGAGAACCACTGTTCTACAGTATGTTGATCCACATTCACTTTGGTGAATCATACTGTAGTACATGGGTTCTCAACCCGTGGGTCGCGACCCCTCGGGGGGTCGCCAAATTATTTTAGGGGGTCCCCAAATTATTTTCAAAAAAATAAAAAATATATATTTTCACGATTTTTCAAAAATAGCAGACCTACAAGCTCGTAGCGCGCCACTCGGTGGCGCGCTATGAGCTTGTAGATCTGCTATTTTTCAATAGCTAAATTATAACAATGCTTAAAACACCAAAAGGGGTTCCCGCCCAAAATGGTTTAAGGTTATTGTAGCAGTCAATTTATATTGGGGGTCGGGAGGGGGCGGGGCGGGGGTCCCGAGACATTGCCAAAGCATTTCCGGGGGTCCCCGGCCAAAAACGTTGAGAACCCCTGCTGTAGTATACTGTAATATATGCGATTAACGCTTCATTACAGCTGTGATGTATAGCACTTCTCACTGCCTCTCACTGCTCCCAGGCAGTGATGGAAAGTAAGTAAATACATTTTCTGTACAATTTTTAGGTACTTAAGTATTTCCATTTTTAAATACTTTATACTTCTACCCTGCTAACATCTCAGAGGCAAGTTAAAGGGCAGAGTGACTCCATCCATTAATCAGGTAAAGCTCTATTTGGAAATAGCTGATCGCATCGAATACAGACATTGTACTTGTAACTATTAGTATTTTTACAGTGATTTGCTACGTTTACTTGAGTAACAAATGTGAGTACTTCTTCCAGCACTGCACCCAGAGCTTTCTTCATGCTCTGATAACATCTCTACAGAGCACAGCAAGATGGTCCATTATCTATCATTAGTCTCTGTCGTGGAGCCTTCCCCCCATCTCTGTTGTCCTAGTCACTGGTGGAAGACGGTCCATTATCTACCATTAGTTTATTTTTTTTATTTTTTTATTAAAGGTAGGGAGAGGTTGGTACAGCTGTCGCATATGTACAGAATAAACATACCCATTTTTATTTTTTATTTTACATATATACATATATACGTACATACATACATACACACAATAACACGTCATATGTCAGGGTAATATGGCTATAGGTGGGTACTTTAGAAAAGAAAAAGATTAATACCCATATACATAAAACAAAACAATACAAAAGAAAAAGAAAAAACATACAACAAAAAACAAAGACACCCCTAAAAACTAAAACCCTGAGATCCAGACTACAGAATATATTGGTCATCATTTAGCAGCAGTGTTGTAGCTGGCGATTTATCCCAGATGTTGTATGAAGGGCCCATCGTTAGAGGGCCCATCTCTGTTGTCCTGGTCACTGGTGGAAGAAGTACTCATACTCAAGGTTTTCTTTTTACTTAAGACCTGAGGCCGATTCTACAAATGCCAAACCAGTAGTTCTCAAACTTTGTCATAATTCAACATGACTCAACACTTTCAAGATATTTCTAAAATGTTCAAAAATAGCAGATGTACAAGCTTGCTTGTATATGCTTCTATGTCTTCTATTTTTTAATTGCCAATGCAAAAATCTAACATTTCCTGGTTTTAATGGGTTAATTGACCAGAGGCTGATTCTCCAAATGCCTTCTAAATCAGTAGTTCTCAGATTCTTTCTAAAAACTAAAACGAAACAAAAAACAAAGAAGATTTACAAGCTCGCAGCGTGGCACAAAGTGACACGCTGTGAGCTTGTAGATCTGCCATTTTTTAATAGCCAACGCTAAAACTAAAATGACACAGATGCTTTCCCGGTTTTAATGGGTTTGGTAACAATAGCAATATCACAATGTTGAAATATTCTTGCTTGTAGATTTAATTGGATAGTTTTGAAGAATAGCCAAAGAATAATATTGGGCTTAATTGGGTAATGTACGTTTTGTAATAATAATCCAAATGAAGTAACTAGTAACTATTAAAGTATTCAAATCAATGTAGTGGGGTACAAAGTACAATATTTGCCAATGAGATGTTGTGGCATAGAAGTATATAGTATTGAGAAATGGACATGTTCAAGTAAAGTACATGTAAGAGTACCTCAGTATGTACTACAGCACACTGGTTCCTAGTGATGCTTGGTAGAGAAGCTGCTGTTATAAGGAGCCAGGGGGTAAACTGCTGGGTCATTATGTACTCTACACGTGTTCTTATCCCACAACCACAAGAGCATGACTCCCCCGCCCTCCTAAGGCGAAGTCACACCGAGAAAACGGTCATGGATGGATGGGTCGTGATGAGGAAAGACCCTCATGGCCGAAGTTCCACTGATGGCATTGGCTGACGTCTCAGCCAATGCCAACGACGTCTGGCTGACATCGTCCCAGATCCGGAGAGAATGAGGCTACAAGAATGACTTCTTGAGCTGTTGCCTTTACTAGTACTTCCTTTTGGCCTTTCCCGCTGTCTCAAACATTCTGTCATTTCTGTTTTAGTGCAATGTCTTAACACTTGCATGCTCTTAACTGCGTCTTTTTTAATGGGTGGCTGGGAGCAGGTCAGCATCGTGCCGAGTCGGATTGGCCAACAGTGGCCATTAAACAAAGTCATGGTTGTGTAGCAGCAAATCCTTGAAACACTGGGATGCATGCAGCATGCGTCTCTGCAGGCCGTGCATAAAGCAGTCAGTGCACATTCATCAATGCCCAAGTGAGTGATAGATTCAATGTGGTTACATACTGTACAGGCTACTGTGTAATTGCTCCACAGGGAACATGAATTAATTGCTTATGCATGGCAAGAGAGAATGCTGTCTTACATTAAACATTAAATAGATATCACACTGTGAGATGTAATAATAAGAGGTTATTACAGTATGTGGGCACTTGATGGCTGTTTATTTACTTTAAACGTGCCAACTCTCATAAATTCCCGTTGTTAATCAAAGCGGTGCTTTTGCACAAGGCCTTCAGGCCTCAGATCATATCCAAGGCTTTTCAAAGCATCGGTTGAGAAATATCCTATTATGCTAGAAGAATGCTGCTCCACTCATTGTTAAAACTGTGATACCTGACAAAAAGGAGCTTTTCTTGCTGCCCTTCGCCTCTTTTGCTGTCGTTAATTACCTGGGATGAGATATTGATTACAGACCTTCAAATCTTATAATGGAAACGCTATTGACTTTTTAGCTCAATCCTTCCCTCGCTCTTGTTAGTTCTAATCTCGCCTTTCCGATTAAAAATAAAATCCGACCCTCTGAGATTAGGGTTTTGCCCCACTATACTAAAATAAGGAACACCCAGGTGCCTGTTTTTAACAGTTACAATGTAGCAGTAGTTTCTGTGACCATATTTCCCTTAGAAATGGAAGTAATCTCACACTGTGTGTTAAAGTGCTGGCACGTCACTCATTTTGGCTGTGTGCGTTTAGCAATAATCGGCCTTTCTTGTGGCGGCCTGTCTGTCTCCTCTGTCTGCCTTCCAATCTCCCTCAAGAAAATGTCACCGGTCAGAATAAATAAGACATGAGGATGGCTGTTGCTGCTGCATTGTCTCTGAGTCGGCGTTCCAAGGCTCCCCTTACCAAAATGCTCCAGAGAGCCTCGTTTGCAGCCTCTTTTGCTGGAGGAGAGGGAAAGAGGGATGGAGATAACCTATTGGGTCTCATCTTAATAATGAATGTGCATGCGTGCACAGTTGTGCAGTGTGGGATTGCCGGCCCCGTCATGATTTCACTCATTGCGTCAGATATTAAACGATTGATGAATTCTATTCATTCATTATATTCACTTGTATTTAATTTATCGATAGACTGTACATAGTGTACTCATGCAGAGATCCCGTGTAGATATAGAGCCAGCAGCTCAGTATTTTATTCTTATTGCTCTTGGTTTAGTTCTTGGCTTTTACTCTTAAAGAGCTGAAATATAAAAAAGTGCTTATCTGTGGTCATAATGGAGATAATATTAACAGTAGATGCAAAAAGGAAATTAATTGTGTATTTTATTTTTATTGCGACCTCAGGTCACATTTACTATGAAATCGGACGTTTTTGTCCGTCAGTGTATCACTCAAAATCCCCATACATGGGAAATCCCCCATATATGGTGCCCAGGTCTCGTGACTTCCCGTGATATCATCAGGGATGGAGATCCCTGATGTTGTAGTAAATGCGACCTGCTATCGCAATTTAGCCCATATATGGACATCCCTGATGTCATCAATATTGGCCAGCAACTCTACATCTGACCTCAAACCTCAAACCCATAGATCTCCATTATGGATATATGTCAGAACCTGTTCCATATGTTGATCCTTCCCCATCCATTCTTCCTCTACGATGTCTCCCAGTGTATCCCTCGTTGAAATCCGGCGAGATCATCATGAGTTTTCGTCTACCCTGACCACCTGTAGGGCAACATTGTTAGGATTGTTGTTAGTTGTGGTTGTTTGGGGCAACTTATACTCATAAATGTATTACAATGGATGTTATGTTGTGCGCACCCCCATATTAACCATGTTTATTAAAATGGTTTTAGAACACAGATTGCTCCAGCACCTTCCTCTTTCCACTGCTGATCATGTCCAGCGCATGTAAGAATTAAGCAATATGGGCAAGTTAGCTGACGCGCGATGGGGTGTTTTAAAAAAGATAATAATAATGTGTTTGTTTGACACATGCTGCATGAACGCGTCACCATGGCAACCAATGTCGCTGTCGCCGGAGGCTGTTTGCTTAACGATTTTGAAAGCTACGGCGTTGGCGTCATAGCCGCCGTACTTCCGCGTACTTAAAGTGCCTAATAGCCTCCTGTGAGTTCCCACATCTTCGGATATTCATCTTTCAGAAGTCTGGAGAACTAAAAGAACAACACTAGGATGCTTCAAATAGATACACTTAGTTGTAAGCTGGATGTTTTGTTGATGACATGTATTATTGATTTAATTTTGTATGCCATGTTTGTTTTTTAACCCACAATTTTGCAACAACCCATTTTTCACTGGGTGCAGTGTCAATTATCTAATGTAATCCTGGGCGCTACACTACCTCTGCCAACCAGGGGAGAGCAGCAGACTGACCTCATGCTTCCTTCTATGCATAAAGGAGTCCAAGGCTCCAAGCTGCTTCTTTTCACCTGGTGGAGTTTCCCCGGCCAGGGGGAGCCGGGGAGGTAGTTTAGAGGCCAGGATTACTGCATGTTTTTTGTGAGGGTAGCCGTGTGCGGTGTAGGTGACGCGAGGTTAGACTGTTGTAGTGCGGAAGGGGAGGGGCCATGCATCATTACGTAGAGAACATGAATTCCTGACCAGGATATCTGAAAACAGAGATGCACACAAAAAAACCCCAGGAAAAGTGTTTCTAGTGTCCTAAACATCATTAAAATAAGATCAGGTTGTGTCAGGGGTGAAGTGGCCCTTTAAGCTCGGCTATAGGTGGCTAAGTGGCTAACAACAAAGTTTGCCTGATGATTAGTCACTCTTGTGGTGTTTTCCCCTCTCCCCCTTCCATAAGGATATGTCCGCGTGGGGTCCGCATCGGTCGGAGATATTAAATAATTAAATGACTGCGTGGTTGTTTGACACTGACAGACAGATGGAGCAGCAGCAGGTAGGAAACAGGTCGCTAGTACTGCAGTATGAATCAGCCCGTAACGAGAACGTATAACGGCGTGTGTGAGATATGAGAGAGAGAGAGAGACACAGAGAGAGAGAGAGAGAGAATAGAGTTATATACCATAATATAGCGAGAGAGAGAGAGAGAGAGAGAGAGAGAGAGAGAGAGAGAGAGAGAGAGAGAGAGAGAGAGAGAGAGAGAGAGAGAGAGAGAGAGAAATCACACTCGGAGGAGGAGGCGGCAGTGAGAGGAATGTGGGGAAACCTTACGTTAGTCCATTATCTATTTTATCCCCTTTATTCTGACCTTGTTTATGATGAGAAGCCTACTTAATTGTATTTCACACACAAGTAGCCTACTCAAGTAGGCTTAATACATCCCATTTTGGCGAACTGAAAGAGCTCTAGCACACTGTGCACTAAACACTCAAACACCAACTTTATACACTTGATGCAGATCTAATATGTAGGACATGGCTCTGAGTAGGGCTACCAGCCTTGCATTCCCTATTGAATAGGACCACAATGAAAGGACTTTTTTGTGTTGTCCTTTTAGCTTAACCCATTGGCATTTAGGACGGGAACCCCTATTTGTAACTATACCTTTCAAGACAGAAACCCATTTTGGGTAGTTGTTGCCATGTACAGTATATAGCAATATACATTTTTGGTCATTTTAATAAATATTTGAAGTTTTTCTGAAAACTTAAGTCAGGATTTAGAAGGCGTTTTTTAGAATCGACCCTCAGGCCTAAATGGTTAATGTCTTACTGTACCATGTGCTGTTTACATTACTGACTAATAAAGTTCAGTCAGACAACTCACGAATAGATTTACCAATATTTATTACAGAATGAGTAATGAGTGTGCATATGATATTTGACTTGGCGTTCGGCTCTGCTGGATTTCTCCCTGCTCGGCAAGATTAAGCAACAACATAAAACATTAAGAGCAGGGAGATAGATATACAATAACCCCCCATGGGGAACATAAATAGCAGAGCCCACCGGTGGTGCTGGGGTGGTGGTGGGAAAAAACATCACATACAACCAGGGACCATATGCAGAGGAAGGCAGGAAGAGAATGCAGACTGCAGCATGGTGAGCTTAAGTAGCCCGCCCAATTGGTCAGCTGACTGCCGCATCAGCGAATGACGTGAGGGACTTGCACACACTTGTACACCCACATAGTAATGCAGCATGTTAACGAGTATAGTATGCGCCTTTGAGCATGGCAGGAACCCCCTCGAGTATGTCTGAATGAACTAACTCCGCCAGCTACGTCTCATTAATCAATCAATCTCCTTGGATACATTGATGTATCTTTTTCCAAGTCCTGCCTGGGCCAGCTTGAACTCCTCCTCTGGGGTTGGGGTAGTCTCTGCATTCATGTTTAATAAATACAAATAAAAACTAAAAGGCTTCCATCTTGGGCCAGCTTTTGGAGTTGGCAATTTCTCTTGCCAAGAAAGGAATTTTTCTTGAGGAGAAAACCGAAGGAGCTGTATAATAAATAAATAAAAAGTTTAAAACATGATATATTAAAGTACAACACAATGAACACATTCAGACTAGGTTCCCCGCTCTACATAAATAGCCTGGCTGAAATTGTAGATTTACAAGATCACAATGCTTGCCTTCCAGCCTGTTGCAGTGAGAGCCTGTAGATCTGCTATTTTCACTGAATGTTAGCCCCAGAATAGAGGTAGTTTCAAGTGGTTAAATAAACAATTAAAATGAATAAAAACTCAGACCTGTTCATCTCTTTATCCAAAGGATTAGGCCTGACGACGTTCTGAGAGAGGGCGTTTATTAGGTCCTGTGTCTTTTGAGCCCCGTTTTCATTATAATTAGCATTCTGTCAAACAACAAAAACAATAGCCTACATTAATTGTATTCCATTGTATAGCCATGTCTTGACATTTTACACAATAGCAGGTCAACACCATAATCTTTAAGCCAGCAGTCTAATTCTTAACGTCCAGACAAGTGGTTAAATTGATACTGATTTTATTGGGCAATTTATTAGTTAGCAGACGCTCTTAGTCTTAATCCAGAGCCGCAGAGCGATTTACTGTCATTTACAGTAAGCAAGGACAACCATAGCTACGTCAGTGTGTGGTACACAAAACTAAGACTTAATAAATAATACGATTGTAACAGAACATCTTACTGGAATTACTTGATCAATCACGCCAGTGTCTTTTTGGCAAATCTAAGCTAGCAAATATAAGACTTCCGGTGGACGATCTTTTCAAAATAAGAGTACCCTCTAGACTCTAAAGGGTACTAGAGGGTTTTTTCAATACTCTAGAGTCTAGAGTATTGAAAAAAGATTCATTTGCACATTAAAACTATAAATTAAGCATTTAAACGATGCTATGGGCAGTATTATGCGTGTATTAAGTACCTTAACTTAAGACCTGGAGGCGTGATCAATGCCATTTGGCTATTCTGAGTGGCCAAACAGCATTGACCACGCCTCCAGGTCTTAAGTTAAGTAATAAGACCTGGTACTTAAGACACGCATAATACTGCCCTATATGTTTCTGTGTAAAAATCTGCCATCAATCGCGACGGTCAAGCAGCGTTCTCCCAACTAGTTTCTACACGTACATATCGCTCTGATAATATAACAGTATCTAACTTATGCCAGTGGTGGGTGGATTAAACGAGCGGCGGTCCATGCTTATGGACTGGAGCCGTTTGCTATGTTATTAGCATCAGCAGCATACACAGCAGCAACGTGTTTTTAACTAGTATAACTATAGTTTAACTATAGTTCCTGTTGTCACGCATGTTGATGACGTCAATGGGCGGGCGGGGGGGGGGGACCTGTCACTCATGATTCCACGCCCCTCTCGGTTGAGGCCGCGCCCCCACGCAAGATCTGCGCAAAAAGTACCCTTAAACTTTTAGGCACCTGAAAGTGAACAAAGTGAGAAGCGGAAAAAAACCCATCTGAAACCGAAAAAATATGATTTGAATCTGTAAAAAAACAGATCTGAATGAAAAAAAAAACATCTGAAACTAAAAAGAAATTAAATTACTCAGTATATTAAAGTGAAAAATGCAACTATTAGTGGACAGCGGATTGGCCGTTGCGGTAGAGCGTGACCCTCAATCACCCATTCAAAGGCAAATGCAGGTATATATTATATATATTTCTTTGAAAACCTTTAGTGCTACTGATTGTGCGCGGGGGGACAACAATTAACACATCTTGCCTGCCCAAAATGTCATTCTTGCCTGCCCAAAATGTAATTCCTGGAAACGCTACTGCCCCATAGTCCTTGGGGCAGTAGCGTTCCTCTTGGGTTTTTCAGAAAACTGTTAGAATTTAGAGGCCTTCTTTTTTAGGTCTAAAAGGGCTGTACCCCTCCTGTGTTTCATTCTCATGATACAGTAACAGTACTGCTGCAGCTACAGCTATAGTATGACAGCTGAATTTCCCTCCGGGGATAGATAAAGGCTAGGTCATCTTATCCAAATCTTATCTTATCTTATCTTATCTTATCTTATCTTATCTTATCTTATCTTATCTTATCTTATCTTATCTTATCTTATCTTGTGTCCTAGTCTTCATCAGCTTGGCACATTTCTCTCCCTAGAAAGCTGAATGATTGACTGTTTTGTTGCATGAATGATCTGTCCTGTTCATGCCGTCCTTTTCACACACACACACACACACACACACACACACACACACACACACACACCACGCCTCTCGCATTGTTCAAACTAAATGGAATCTTGGCAGCCACCAACTGCCATAATTATGATGCTAAGCAATTTCTTTGTCATTTTGAATGACCAAATGCACGTCTTTCTTTCTTTCTTTCTTTCTTTCTTTCTTTCTTTCTTTCTCTTTCTTTTCATTGTTTTTGAGTGGTGCAACCACTCCAAGGAACAGCAATGTCCATCCTAACCTATGTGACTATGTTTAGAGTACCAGTAGGGGCAAAAGTGGCGCTGTTGTGCCAGAAACAGAGAGAGAGAGATAGTGTTGCACTGTTGCCTGCTAATTACAGAGAGAGAGAGAGAGAGGCAGGGGGAGAGGGGAGTTGCACCACTCACACAGGTGTGATTTTTACTGTAGGGGTGACTGTCCCATCACTTTGTCTTGGATAGGTTAGTTGAATGGTGTACTGTAGAAAATCAGATGGTGTTCTTTGGATGGTGCATAATAGATGTTCTTTAGATGTTTCAGAAGTTCATCACAAGAGGGATAAAGCTGGATAGAGAGGGGCAAACAAATCTCACACATTAGTAGGCTACTATGAGAGTGATTTGAATCCATGCACTAATAATGATAACACAAGGTTGCAAGTAAGCATAGTTATCCGCATAATAACAACCGCACTGCAACAATAATGCAATAAACAAGCTAAACAGTACATCGCCATTGTTAATTTAACTCTGAGAGTGTGCAAATGTATCCAGATTGTTAGAAAAAGATCAATTAACTATGACCTGTGTGACCTGTGTGCTCCTTTGCTAGAAGTGAAATTTCTCTCTCTCTCTCTCTCTCTCTCTCTCTCTCTCTCTCTCTCTCTCTCTCTCTCTCTCTCTCTCTCTGTCTCACTCTCTTTTTGTCTGTTCAAACTAGGACTCATTTTCTGATGTAAGAGGAAATAATTATGTCCTGTCCCATGGAATGAAATGAATTGGCAAGGCAAGCGTTTATAAGCGCGGAAGTCCTCTCAAACATTGACATTTAGACCCAACCAGATGACTTAAAGTACTGTGGAATTATTCAAAGGAAATGAGAGAGAGCGTGGCTAAGAGAGTAGCTCTTGTTTATCCATATACATTTTTTCAGACAGTTCAGTCATGGACACCACCCTGTTTAGCTACTCATTTCCTTAACGTCCGTCGCTGGAAACTCTTGATATGCTCTGACAGGATAAGCTCCCAGGGGACTGAGAAATATGAGAAAAATTCTCTTTCATTCTTAAAGGCCACGATTCAAAAATAACCTTGTCCTTTCTTTGTGTGTGTGTGTGTGTGTGTGTGTGTGTGTGTGTGTGTGTGTGTGTGTGTGTGTGTGTGTGTGTGTGTGTGTGTGTGTGTGTGTGAGTGTGAGTGTGAGTGTGTGCGTGCGTGCATGCATATTTGTGTTCCCGCATGAATGTGCCTCTGCCTGCGCACTTGTTTAATTCCATCTGTGCATTATGCATATGCCCTTGTTTGCCCTGTGTTTTCTGTGCGGCCGTGCTTACGTATGTGTGTGTGTGTGTGTGTCTTTGTGTGTGTGCACGTGCGTGCGCGCGTGTGTGCAGGTGACCTGGTGTCGCGGGCGATGCACCACCTCCTGCCGCTGCACATGAGGAACCACAGTAACGGGACGCCACTCCACCAGAAGAACGGTGCGGTCCACTGGGCCCCAGAGGCCATCTACACACTGTGCTACTTCATGCACTGTCCACAGATGGAGTGGGAGAACCCCAATGTCGAGCCCTCCAAGGTCACCTTACAGACGGAGAGGTGAGGAGTAGGGTCCGACCCGTGTGTCGGTCTGGCCCTCATATCCACTCATTATGTGGCTTTATTTTACCACATCGGTATCGCCAATGGTACGCCCTGCCACTACGCAGCCAACGTGACCCAGGCATTAAGTGAAAATGTTCAAACATTAGCAAATACAAGCTCAACATGACGCGTTGAGAGATTGTAGGCCGGCTATTTTTTTACATTTTGAATAGGGCTTAACTGTTTGTGTGTTAATTTTTATTTATTTATTCGATTTTTTTCCACTTTGATTTGAAAATTGAGTACCCAAATGGATCATTTCACAGGTCTACTGCAATATAAGTCCACAAACGGAGACCTCTGCATCAACGCAGATATATAAATGTATTATGAACAGAGTTGGACAAAAGATATGTGAAAATCTGTTTATTAGTGAAGTGCCATCCTTTACAAAATATATATCGGCACCTTCAATTATCTGTATCAATTAACCCCTTTAAACCCGTCATCCCTATTTTGAGCAAGTGGAAATAAAATAAAAATCCCCAAATATCACACTTTCCCAAAATCTGATGAATAAGCAGATCACAACACGCCACATTGTGAGCTTTTATATCTGCTATTTTCGCTACTCCGTACAACAAAGTAGAGTACGTATATAGGGCTTAGTGGTTAATCCTTCCAACATAAGCAAGAGTTCACCCAATGACAACTGATGCTAACGAGATTAAAGCTGTGTCAAAAGCTTCAGTCTTATACTGAGCCGAATACATTTGTAATGACAAATGACACAGTAGCACCCTCATGAAAACCACACTGCATCTCTCTTCAGGCCACACACAGACCACTACATAGACGTGACATTAGATATGACAGGTTGGTGGTACAGAATACCTTCCTCCACAGAGAACTACAGGCAGGCAGACAGACAGACATCAACCTGGTGTAACCGTATACTCTTACCCTGGTCTTTTATAACACTCGTTTACACTGAAGTGTTTTTTAAATAGCAGATCTACAAACTCACGGAAGGTAGTGTAGCGATGTGACACGCTGTGAGCTTGTAGATTGACCATTTTCGAATAGCCAATGTACTACTCCTGCATATAAAGTTAAAGTGGTCTGGGGTCCCCCTCAAGGGCCGTCCTTGGGGGGACCCCAGACTCCACTTTGAGAACCAGTGTTTTACAATACCTCTGGCTCTCCACGGTTAGCAAATGGCACACCAGATGTTTTCCTATATGGAATGAGAGGACTGGCTTATACGAGTCAATTGTCAGCTTGTTAGAGCTAGTGTAAGCCCTTCGGGTGACCCAAGAGAAAACAAGCGGCAGGAAATGAAAGTTGGAACAGGCATGCAGAGACACGTGCCCAGTCAGTATCGATAATCTGAGTTACTGACCTAAGTAGGTCATTATCACCCAGCAGCCGCGCGGCGCTGTGTTGTTGTGGCGTTAAAGCATGAATGACATAAAGATGAAGCCATTATTTCCACAGTGTTAATTCCCGTGATTCCAGCATCATTGCTGGCCACTTTGTGTGTTTTTTCCAAGCTTTCGCTGAGAACGCCCTCGTAGCACAGAGCAATTCATTGCAGTTCCCACAAGAGCGCCTTGTCCCAACGTCCCTTACCAAATCTCATTCGCACAGCTCCAACCTGTGAAGTGAAAATGTTGAAACGGTTTGATGATGTAGTGTTTTGTGATGACTTTATTGTCCATATTACACTATAATTTTACTATACGCTCCACTTTATAAATAGCGGTCTATTGTATTATATTTATTATTGTTTTATGGTTTCTCTTGGAACTCACTTGTTAAAGTGGGATGCAGCAAAAATGAATTGAGGGACTCCACCCGTTATTGCCTGTAACATAGCTAGCGATCTGTTAATATGCCTCCCAGGTCTCTAGCTCACATCAGTTCAATGTGCCGCCCTCACAGGTCTCCAGCTCACATCTGTTTTAACTTTGAACACCAAGGAAGCCAGTATGTGGACCTGAAATAATGTATAGAAAGTAAACACAATGCATTCTAAAACTTCAAACTATAACAAACAAAAAACATGCAGTGTCTTGTCAGCAGCAAATACCTGAAATAGGGTTGTGTGGAAACAGCCTGACCTTGAACTGCTGCTTCTGACTTTGCATATCCACTGGGAGGTTCTCTTGATGCCTCTTGTTGAGGTGTTGTGGCTTAATGTTAATGAATTCAATGTTCCCCTCGCTCTGACCTGACGTCTCATTGACTGTAAGTCACGTTCCTCCTTTCCTTTGAAATGAGAAAACGAGGTTTGGCATTCATCAGCTGATGAAACTGAGGAGCATTAGAAGATCATAGGTTACCCCACGGACTCGGAATAGAATTGAAAAGTGACTAATTAATGATGAGTGACAGCTGGGAGCTGTGTGCATGTGAAGGACACTCCATCCATGCATTGAGACGTCCTTTGTCAAATGATGTACTGTATAGCAGTGAATCCCAGTAGTGCGCATGACAGCAAAGCAAGCAAACAACAAGAAGGACATGAACTGTTCAAAACAGCTACAGCTTGTTTGTGCAACAATTGCCAGCGGAATATTAGGAACATAATCTCTGGTCAGTTTTTGGAATTGTCAAAGAGTGTTCAAGGATTTATGTTCCATTATGAAATCCTCTGGCAGGCATTTGTAGAGCACATTTCATGCACAAAGGCAATTCAACGTGCTTTACAAAAGGCATACATTGGAAAAAAAATCACACCCGTGTGAACTCAGTGGTGCAAGGTCTTATATAGCCTGATCAGCTGTGGTCTGACATAATGTCAGTGACCATAGTAACCATGCTCATTCTTTTGGGCCCCACGTACAGGTACACACAAACACGGATACAAACAAAGCTGGTTGTTGGAGTGGTTTGCACCACTCAAAAATTAAGAAAAAATAGAGAAATGAAACATAAATAAAACTAAAAACATAAAGATCAAAGAGCAATTTCAGGCAGCGTCCAGGAGGCACAGGGGTAAAGTTTCTGCCCACCACCATGGGGCTTGATTCCTCCATGGTGCCTCTGGCTTTGCCGGGCACACCAGCAATCACAATTGGCCTAAGTTGGTCGCGACGAGGCTTGTGCAGTTCTGTCACTGCACAAGCAACTCGTGCAAGTTTCCCAGTGTGCCTGTTCAGGGTTCAGTTGGAAGTGGAATTGTCCGGTGAAAAGAAGTGGTTGGTGCCTCCATGTGTATCGGAGGAGACACATAGATACTATTAGATAGTTGTCGACTCTACTGAGAGCCTCTACTCTACACCCTCCACAAGACCAACAGTGGGGTTTGGCAGTGACTATACAGGGGAATTGGAAACAGTAGTCAGAGTTGATGCACATAATTCTTAGATGCCAGTTAGAAGACTGGTTGACCTGAGAGAGGTCATATTGTAAAAGCATCAGAGATGTAGTGTTTCATTTAAAAAAACAATTATATTACACAATGGAAGCCAGTGCAGAGAAGAACTCTAGAACTCTGAATGAGCTGTAGCTGTCTGAGAGAAGACCAAAAGAGTAACCTAACCTGCTGCTGGAGATAAAAGCATGGACACGTTTGGTCTCTACTTGTTTGGGCACAAATCCTCAATATTGGTTTGTTTATTTATGTTTAAGGCATTGCCTTAACAACTGAGCCATAGAAGGGTATGTGGTGCGTGCATGCGTGCCTGCCTGCCTGCGTGAGTGCGTGCGTGTCATCATGTTCAAATTTAGCAAACAACTCTTAGTTTCACATGATTTTTTTTATGTGAATATTTTTTCATATTTTGTGTGAATTTATCATGTCCCGCTGTGCCTTCATATTTCTGCAAGGCTGACATCGGCAATTTAACATTGTTAATATAACGTCATCAAAATGACATCCACAGGCAAGCCGTGTGGTTATTAGTCACTGTGTTGTTTTCTTTTCTTGATTTCTATCATATGATAGGCTGACATTGTTATTGACTTGGTGTGACTTAAACCCCTGTTGTCAACTGGACTTGAGTTACAAAGTTGTTGTTTTTTTGTTGTTTTTTAGTTTTTTTTGTCAAAGTGTACTTTGACCACTTTTTCCATCTACACCAAATCTCTTCGACCAAAAATTACAGCCGGTTTACAAGCTTGTAGATTAGGTTTTTGGGGCTAATATTTCCACCAGAATATGGATGCTTCACGCTGGGGTTCAAGTGATTAAAATTGGCTCGATTTCTGACAGGGAGTCAAGGTGAGCACTTGAGAACTTTCAGCCCTACTTTCTTGGCACAAAAGACAATTCTGTTTAGTCTTTTTGTTTAATTGGAAGAAGATTTTTGGCATATCCAGTCATTTTGTATTGATGCACTGACACAGCGAATCTATGGGACCGTACTCACTTGGTGAAAGAGCTCTGCAAATGGTGTAATCGCTTATGGTAAGCGATTTTGTTTGTTTTGTTTGTTGTGCAACATAATTTGGCCTAATGGGAACATTCTGAACAATCGTTATTGTTGAACAAGGATTAGAGGAATTAAGGAAGACAATGGAGCTGCTTTGAGCATCAATTTTCTTTATTTATTTAGTTGTTTATGTTATGTTTTTAGAAGCTTAGTTGGCAGTCCAATGAGTGACACAGCTGTTTTAGTTTAAAACCTCTGTATCCATTGGGCAGAGGGGAAAGACCCGTACTGTATGTATCCAAGTTCTCGACATTGTGGCTTCTATAGGTATTGGTCACCTATTTCAGCAAGCTCTGACTCTGGGAGTTTGTCGACTAACTGCTGTCTAACTGCCCTCCTAGATCCTTATCCTGCGGCCCTAGCCACACCAAACCCATACCTATAACCATGCCGTAAGGCCTGTGCAGGATCTGTGCTGGTTTGTACTGGGTAGTGGGGAACTGGGGAACAAACTCAACCACAGTACTTGAGTTCGACTCAACTACAAGTGAAAGTTGCCAGGTCAAATTTGTAGTTGAGTTAAGGTTACTGGAGTATTTGCTCTAAAAAAAGTATTCAAAAGTACATGATTTTTAAAAAAAAATCTTAACATTCAAAAGTACATTTGAGGATAAAGTATATTTTAATATCATTGCATTGCTGTATTGAAATGTAGACATTTTCCCCAAAAAATGTAGCTTGTAGATCATACATTTTTACTATAATAAAAGTACACACTAAATCAATAATATTTGAAATAGGGTTACGTTTTTAATTACCGTATTTCAATATTTGTCTTTGAAATGTAGTGCCATGAAAGTCATACATTTCCAAAAATACATATACTCAAGTAAAATAGAGTAAATACTGATACAGTAAATGTACTTTGTTACTGTCCACCATTAGGTACTGCGATTGGTGGATTTTGCAGTTAAGTGCTCTGGCACGGGGTCTACTACACGCACGGTAGAGTAGACGAATTAATTTTTAGCATATGCCTGTGTGTGCTTGTGCCCAATGAGTGTTTGTCTCCCCCCGCAGGCCATTCATGGTGCTGCCGCCCCTGATGGAGTGGATCCGTGTCTCTGTGGCCCACACGGAGCACAGACGGAGCTTCTCTGTGGACAGCGATGACGTCCGGCAGGCCGCCAGGCTGCTGCTGGCCGGAGTGGACTGTGAACCGCGCCAGCTCAAGTACGACTATATATGCAGATACTGTATCGTCACTGTTGCGCAGAAACCTCACATCTCCATATAGAATCTTTTTATGTTTTTTATTGTTTTGCGTAAAATCAATGCCCTATTTTATACCTCGTCGTGACACCTCGTCGCAGACAGCCGTCTGCCGACAGCAATGTCTGTCTGTCTGTCTGTCTGTCTCTACTATGAGGTTTCCACCCGACCAAGACGGTATAATATATACTGTATAAAGTATATGCACTTCAGAATGTATGGATCCAAGCACGTTCACATAAATCACAAGAAGCAATGACATAGATATGAGATATCATTATCACGAGCAGTGCAGGCGCGAGTGCACACACATAGACTACATGCATTGGCACACAATCTCTGACATGATCAAGAAAAGACATACTTTGCAGTAATTGCCTTTTTCAGGCCCATTGTGTACACTGCAAAATCCTGAGTGTTTATTTTAACCCGTAAGGGTCCATTTGGTTGTGTGTGTGTGTGTGTGTGTGTGTGTGTGTGTGTGTGTGTGTGTGTGTGTGTGTGTGTGTGTGTGTGTGTGTGTGTGTGTGTGTGTGTGTGTGTGTACTCTCAGAGCTAAATGAACACTCAGGACTTTACAGTGTAGAGAATAAACCCAGTCAGGTATTTTAGGGGAGTCAAGAAGCATCGCAACAACAGCAGTCCAAAGTACTGCAATGTTTATGAAGGCCAAAAGGTATTGGCATCAAAATATACATAATGTTCCAAAGTACTCAGGTTTATGGAAAAGAAAAATCTAAGTTGTTTAAAAAATTGCAGATCTACCAGCTGTGCCGTTGCGTTGTGAGCTTGTAGATCAGATATTTTTGAATAGCGGAAGTACAGTATAAAATAGAGCTTCATTGGTTAATGTATGTTTTGTAATAATCTTAATCTGCATACGACGTACTTAGTAATTTCCGGCACTGTCACGTACCAATGTGAACCATGTTGTGTGTTGGTTTTTTGTTTCTAGAGCGGATGACTGTTTCTGTGCCTCGCGGAAGCTGGATGCTCCTTCCACTGAGGCGAAGTTCCTCCAGGACCTGGGCTTCCGGATGCTCAACTGTGGGCGTACGGACCTGGTGAAACAGGCTGTCAGCCTACTGGGGCCTGATGGCATAAACAGCATGAGCGAGCAGGTTAGACACATGCACGCGCACACACACACACACACACACACACACACACACACACACACACACACACACACACACACACACACACACACACACACACACACACACACACACACACACACACACACACACACACACACACACAGAGATTTGTATTACTATGCTGTACTTGTGAGGACATGGCGCCAGGCGATTTTATGAATGCCATTTTTTTTAATGTGCCTTTTTTATGAATGCCATTTTTATCCGTAACACTAAAGTCAAAGAATATAGTTGATCTACAATGTGTGCTTGTGTGTAGTAGACACCAGTGTTCAAAGAAGTCTAAAACAGGCATCATTCAAGCACCTAATACCTAAAACTAAATTCTAATGTTACTCTAATGTCTATATGTCTATAGCTAATCCTTTCCGTTTTCCTAATTGAAAGCCTGACTCCCCAAATCTTGTTTTAACCATAAACAACAACCACTTCTCTTGTGGGACCAGGAAAATGGTCTATTTTTCACGCACGCACGCACGCACGCACGCACGCACGCACGCACGCACACACGCACACACACACACACTCAGGGACATATACAGTATGCACAGTACATATTTACACCTTGCCTGGGGATTCTTCTCCTCACACAGTGAACCTGTATGCTGTATGCTGTTCACATAGAACATGACTCACTCATCCACGCGCACCACCCAGGAAAGCCATCCCACTTACCGTACTAGATGAATGTTCAGGCAAACTTCCCTTGCAGCTCATTATATCATCACTGTTGGGTGGAAACCTTGTACTATAATAGGTCCAAAATCATTCATTTTCAGGAAATGGGAGGAGAAAAAAAAGGATTGAAAAGATGTATTTAGTCACAAGCTCTTTATTTAATACTTTTCATTGGTTAAATATTTATAAAACCCACAGACAGACTTAACCACTTTCAATCTGGCATCCCTATTTTGGGCATGTTATTCTAATATCAAACATTTTAAAAAGAAAAATATATATACACTTATTAATCTAAAGGAGTCATAAATAGAGAAAATAGCAGATGCAATGTACTCTGTGAGCTTGTACATGCTATTTTCAATACTTCTGAGGGTTACTGTCATCCAACAAAGTATAACATTTGTTTAAAAAAAGAAAATATAAAAAGATGAAATATGGGGATAAAAGGTTGCTGCCCGACAGCAATGATATGCTACAGTCGAGCTACGCAATTCTGTGTCACATCAGAACCCCCACCTCCAATGGAATGCTCACTGGGAAAATAATGTCGAATTGCAATAATGTATCTTGGGAAAGTCAGCATTTAGCTTGAGGATCCATATTCGGTGCAGAAAAGGCCAGACAGACGAGCTGTTTTGATGTCTGGTCGTATAGTTCCAGTGGAAATACTGACTTGTACAGTATCTCTGGAAATGTTATATCAACAGCAGAACTTTGCTCCTCTGAATCATGTCGCAGCTCTCATGCTAATTAGTCTTGTTGCCTGGAGGGACGCTACCAAAGACAAAACGCTGAGAGGGCATCAGAAGTTCAGTTCAGCCTTGGCTCTGTGATTTAGTTTTCTCTCTTTCGGATGATGATTGCGCTGCAGTGAATGTGGTACATTTGGTTTTAAATCCACTGTATTCATAGTGGTAGAATCAATCGTCGCATGCACGACAAAGCACTCACTCTGACTTTTCATCGTGATGATCCAAGGCTTTTTATAATTACAGACTTAACTCCACGTCATGTCACAATATCTGAAATGATGTTAAGGGACCATACCAGCAACAATACATGCAATTGTCTCTTTACAGTTTCGGCCATATATCATGCATAAACATGGACAACCTCCCATGTACAGCTTTATTTTTAGATGTCTTGTTTATTTATGTTTCTATGTAGTCCTAATCCTAGAACTTAACTGAATAATTGATTCAGAATTGTAAATCTGATCTTGAAGCAACAATAACGTTGACAGTTTAGGGACATCCAGGGGTCTTTGAGGGGGTTCCATTTCACCCACTTATTTTACCCAACAATTTTGTATACTTAGGCTATTTGAAAATATCCGATCTACAAGCTTATTAGTTTGTAGAAAAATCGTTCGAAAATAGAAATTGTGAAAAAAAAAATAGGAATATTTTTGAAAGCTTTTAGCAATATGGGAGTTCTTGGCACAAACTCTTTTCAGATACTTAATTAATTTGGGGGTCTTTGACATGAAAATGTTTGACAACAATCGCATTCATCATGTGCGTGTTCTCTGTCTTTGTTTACTAGGGCAGGGGTTCTCAACGTTTTTGGCAATGTCTCGGGACCCCCGCCCCGCCCCCTCCCGACCCCCAATATAAATTGACTGCTACAATAACCTTAAACCATTTTGGGCGGGAACCCCTTTTGGTGTTTTAAGCATTGTTATAATTTAGCTGTTGAAAAATAGCAGATCTACAGGCTCATAGCGCGCCACCGAGTGGCGCGCTACGAGCTTGTAGGTCTGCTATCGTGAAAATAAAATTTAAAAAAAAATCTTTTTTTTTTCTTTTCTTTTCGGAAAATAATTTGGGGACCCCCTAAAATAATTTGGCGACCCCCCGAGGGGTCGCGACCCACGGGTTGAGAACCCCTGTACTAGGAGATGACCCCTCTGATGTACACGTGTGTTTTCTGTCTTTGTTTATGTGTGTGCTTGTCTAGGGGATGACCCCTCTGATGTACGCGTGTGTCCGTGGAGACGAGGCCATGGTGCAGATGCTGCTGGACGCTGGGGCTGATATTAACAGTGAGGTCAGTGCTGGTGACGTCTGTCTGAATGGACCAGGAGCCAGTCTGCTCTGGAGACTGTGCTGATCAATGGCAAATGCCATGAAACATAATTACAGTATGTGCTAAATAGTTTTGTGTGACAGATTTTTATTTCTCTTTCATCCATGAACTAAAACTCTACACACGCCGTCTAGCAGAATGTCTTTTCAACGTCACCAGTTTTGTTTTACCTTTTTTTTTGTTTAGTCCCCCGTGAACCATTCCCTGTGGCACCAACCAACATGCTACACTTGACCTAGAAACACTTTCATGTTTTGGATATTACTGTTTGAGCTCCTCGGGCCATGTGCAAGTGGTTGATGAAGCTGATTATAACAGTTTAATTAGAACCACCCATTGGAACTCATAGAAGTGCTCTGTTGTATACAATCGCTAGCAACGTTTTGAGTTATATCATTGTAGGTGAATCTTGCTGCTAATCACTGGCAGCTGTGTTATAAAAGAAATACCAGTAATTAACTTGAGGCCGTGTAATCTGACATTACACCATCTATAAGACAAGAATTCAACACCTGTAGCTATACTATACTTTATTCCACCGCCTTGCTTGTACAGTATATGATTATTATTTCTTAATTAGAGATCCGTTGTTTACAACAGCTTAGACCTTTCAACCTTTTGTTAGCTGGTAGGAGTTCAATTAGTAAATGCATGTGGCTTTTGTATAGTGTGTTAATAATGATGTGCTGTGGAAGTGATGCTGTTTGTTCATGTGCATCTATTTGTGTGATGTTTGTCCATCATCTCTCTTCCCTGCTCTACTCTAGTGGTTCTCAACGTGGGGTCCGGGGACCCACTGGGGTCCTTGAGGGTCCATGGCTAAATGATTGATAATTATGAACCAAATGGACCCTTATGGGTCTGTAACTCTGAGAGTGTACATGGAACCCCAACGTAAGGGTCCATTCACGGTTCCACCAGTACAGTGTACTGTATTGATTGAGATCCCAGAAATAAAAAATAAATAAAAATAATGTGGCCTAATGCAGTGGTTTCCAAAGTGGGGTCTGGGGACTCCCAGGGGTCCTTGAGGGAGTTCCAGGGGATCCCCAGCTAAATGATCCAAATGTACCTTTATGGGTCTGTAACTCTGAGAGTGTACACATGGAACCATTTGTACACTCTCAGAGTTAAATTAACATTGATAATTTTACAATATAAATCGGGGTCCCAGATATAAAAATGCCATTAAATGGGGATCCGTAGCCTAATGCATGTCACACTGGAGGTCCTTGAAATTAAAATGGCTGAGAATCACTGCTAGAGCCATAAAAATATTCTCTTATGGGGACTCCTGGCATATCTTTTCAAACTGGGGGTCACTGGGGGTCACTGATATAAAAACATTTGTTGAGAACATTGAGAACCATTGCTCCACTTCCCTCTGCCATTCTGTTAAGTTTTGTTAAACAAGAGGTGAGGATCATGAGGCGCGGGGGGAGGGGAGGGGGGGTTATGTAGTATAGTATGTAATGTATAGATTGTGTTTAAAAAAAAGATTTTTTTTTTTGTAATTGTCTAACTGAATAGATCGAATAGATCGAAATAAACCATTCATTCATTCATTCATTCATTCATTCATTCATATATATATATATATATATATAAAATGCTCTTATCCAAAGCAACTTACAATAAACAAGGTAATCACATACATAGAATGCAGAGAGAGACAGTGTAGTGCATCAAGAAACTAGGATTTCAGGAAACCCCCGAAACCTAGTATCAGTCTAAACAATCAAAATAACATTCTGTATTGAAACTATATGATACCAGGTAAACAATGTTCTGTTGAAATTACATGCTATTTATCTAAATTACATTCTTACAGTATGTCTACATGCCATGGTAGCCATGTCTTGTCAATCGCTAGCATCAATCGAGGCAGAAGGTGGCAGGAAAGGGTACAGCGCCGGAGAGTGATGAATTAAGTGCTAGCTGGAGTCTGAAAAGGGTGAGATGAGGTTCTTTAACCTAATGGTCTTTCAGTGAAGTCCCCATGATCCTGGTCCTCATCAGTCAGTGCTCCATCATCAGCCATTGTGTCAAGAGTTAATGTGCCACTACACCTGTGTGTCCTGATCCAGTCACCAAGAAGCACCACGAAGTACAACTTTATAGCCGAGACTCAGCATCAGATGCTGTCTAATTGAACATCTCTAATTGAATATCTCTAATACGTCTATTAGATGTCCCTTATGACTGTGACTTGGCCTCAGATGCTCTCCAGGACTATTAGAACGTGTCTAGACGTCCCTTATGACTGTGACTTAGAAACAGATGCTCTCTAATTGAGCGTGCCTATAGATATCCTTGATGGCCGTGACCCAGCCTCAGATACTCTCTAATTGAACGCGTCTTTAGATACTCTCGTCACAGACAAGTCGCTTTCAATGCATTCAGACTTCACCCGCGCCACGCTCCCTCCCCTCAGACAGCATCAAATTAATTACCTCTGCCTTATTGCTTTCTTAACCGTGATTAAACACAAATTAATTGTGTTTCACGTGCCTCCAAGCTTCCTGTCCCAGAGGTGTCTGTGAAATCTTTAATAAAAAAAAATGGGAGCCTTTGGTGTGTTATTTACCGTGTCTCCACTCCTTGCCATGAGCACTGAAGGGGGCCACTCCCCTGTCAAGCAGATCCAACAGATCCGAGAGGGGGATAAACAAAAAAACGAACCAGGACCAGACCTAACTAGACAGATCAATCTATTGTGTTCATTACACCCGCACTCCATGTCCTCTTGAGCTCCAGGGGTTCCTAGCTAATTAACGTTAGTCCTCCTTTAGAGAACCCCCCCCCCCCCCCCCCCCCAATACACGGCTGATTGACTGTTCTATAGGCCACGTAGAGTTTCTAATGGCTTTATATTTGTCTCCTTTTTCACCTTTCCTTCACACCCGTCCCACTACCTACCTATACCTACTGTATACCTACCTACCTACCTGTGTCACTTCCTTCAGGTGCCAAACTCAGTCCACAAGCACCCCTCAGTCTATCCCGAAACACGGCAGGGGACACCACTGACTTTCGCTGTGTTACATGGACATGTGCCTGTGGTGCAGGTAGTGACTGTGATTTTTCTCTCATCATCTCCCTCTCATTTGTGCCTCACTTCATTGTTGGTGGTCGGTCGCTGTCGTATTTGCTGCCAGATGGACGTAATGATAATTAATGGTCACTGTGAGACCTTTCTCCTCCCTGTGTGAGCTCTGTATTTTGTCCTTCTTTTTCCCCCCAAATTCATATTGTTAAAATTGTATTTTTCTAATGAGCGAGAGAAATTGGGTCATTATTGTTTTGTCCGGGAAAGAGTTAATTTGTCAGGGAAATTGTGAGCTATTGTTCTTTTGGTCATGATGTCCTTGTCGATTTGCATTTGTGCAAATGTTTCTGACTGCATTTTAGTTAGCTGAATGTGGAACGCTCTAATGGGTATTGACCTTGTTTAATCTCTCCTAATGTTTTTTTCCCCATGGAATTTTAAAATCTTTAAATTGTAACTGACATGGCTAAAAGGCTTGTGCTCTTAATCCAAGTAGGTCACATCAGAGACAAGACAATACAATACTGGTTAAAACTAAATGGGTATTGAACTTGTTTAATTCACTCTCTAAATGTTTTTTCCATGGAATTCAAAAATCTATAAATTCTAACTGACATATACCTAAAAAGCCTTGTGCTACTTTATCCAAGTAGATCAAATAAGACACAATACAATACCGCTTAAAAACAAAATGGTAGTGAAATCATGAGGTGTTTTGTCAGTAATTGTCCAACCATTTCATGCTCCATTTCCCTATTAGTTTTAACTGGAAGTAATTTTTCAACTCATGAAGAGCAAACTTAACTCAGATAAAGTCGAAAGATTTACAGGCTAGAAATGCTCATTCTTTATACATAGGCCTATCAATGAAAAAATTATCCAGAATACAGGACGAGTGCAACTGATTCAGTCATCACTAGAATTCAGTGATGACTGTCCATCCAGTGAGATGTCTCATGCCCGATATACTTGGTTGTGCGCCATTTCACATGCTGAATATATCGGGAGCTTGTTAGATCGGCTATTAGATCGGCTATTTTCAGTGCAACTAGGTATAAATCACGATTCTGTATGATTAATGCACACCATACACAGTCTCCAAGAGAACAAGCCACCAGGTGACTGGTGGCTTTATGTGACCCTCTCTTCTCTCCTCCACGTTGCAACCACCTTTCCACTCCGCCCTCCCTCCCCCGATCTCTACAGCTGTTGCTGGATGCCGGAGCCAACGTCGAGGGCTCTCTGCAGGACGGAATGGAGAACTACACGGAGACTCCGCTGCAGCTGGCAGCCGCTGCAGGTACAGCACAACGACACCGCATGACTCCACGCAGGCCTGCTGGCCAAGTAACACCAAGCTGGCAACACCAGCTGGCCAACGAGGAGCTACTGTATACCTGTGCATGGTGAAAAATGCTCAGTGTCAATTTAACTCTGAGGATTCATCTGCAAATGGATGACATGAACACTGAGGATTTTACTTTGTGGATAGCACCTGAATGTCAGCGTGAACATTGGCTCAGTTATGTCTTTAGGGGTACATTTCCTGGTAGCTGGAGATATGGAAAGGACCTGCCAAGGCAGCATTCTGGAAGGAATAATCACTCTCTTTCTTTCTCTCTCTCTCTCTCTCTCTCTCTCTCTCTCTCTCTCTCTCTCTCTCTCTATCTGCCTCTGTTGCATCCACAAAGGTAACTTTGAACTGGTGAGCCTGCTGCTGGAGAGGGGAGCTGACCCCATGGTGGGGACTATGTACCGCAATGGAATCTCCACTGCCCCACAGGGAGACATGAACTCCTACAGCCTAGCAGCAGCACACGGACACAGGTAACGCACGCGGTTGCATACGGTCGTGTGTACAGTCAGTGCATGCGGCAGCCGATTATGCGCATGTCCATTAGCGGATGGACGCGGACTCTACAGTCTGTTTATTCTGCATACTCTGCACTCAATCTCGAGCTCATTCACAAGGAGAAACTCATCAGAGCATGTCCATGAAATTGGCATTGCAGCTGCTGTACAGTATTACTACAGTACAGTCATTGTTTGGTCGCTTTTATTTATTTATTCATGTATTTTTGCACATATGATGTATCCATCCGTGAATGGGTTTCGCAGGCTGCTTGTCCACATACAGAGATTCTGGAGACAGGGCAAAATACACAAATAAAAATGCATAGAAAAAACTGAATACAAAGTCAAATACCCCACACCAATGCATACAAATCAAGCACACTTTTTGTTTTATTTGTTGGCTAAGGTGTCTGTTGCTGCCATTCCTCTAGGAATGTGTTCCGTAAGCTGTTGTCCCAGACGGAGAAAGGGAAAGGGGACGTCCTGTCTCTGGAGGAGATTCTGGCGGAGGGGTCTGACGTGGAGGAGAGGACCCCGACGCAGATTGACTTGATTCGAACGGGGAAGGCCAGACTGAAGGCGCTGAAAGAGGCCATGTACCACAGCTCCGAACACGGACACGTAGACATCACCATAGACATACGTAGCCTCGGTTCGTCTCCCTTTCTATAATAAATAGTCTGCAGGCACAGTCACAGTGTTCACAGTGCATTTATGCTAAATGCCTACATTGTAATTTACAAATGGATATATAAGGATATATAATATAGGATGTCACTGTGTACAGTACTAAGTGGGTGCTCAGTCTTTATTTTTGCACTTTTCATTTCCTTGGACGTATGAGTATGATAAGACTACACGGTCAAATTGAGTGTCAATTTCACTTTGAGAGCTAAATTAATAGCTGCATAGTCCGGACGTGGTTGCATGGATCGATCGTTATGTTCAATGTGATTCATATAAATCTTTACCGTCGTATCCCCCTCTCCCCGATTCCCAGGGGTTCCGTGGACGTTGCACACCTGGCTTGAGTCTCTGCGCACGTGTTTCCAGCAGAACCGTCGCCCACTGATCCAGGGTCTGCTGAAGGAGTTCAGCTGTATTGAGGAGGAGGAGTACACCGAGGAGCTCATCACACAGGGCCTGCCTCTCTTGTTCCAGATCCTCAGAGCCAGCAAGGTAACACAACCCCCCACTCACTGTCCTGACCCATGTGGGATATTTCAAGGACTATTTTCGTCAGTGCTAAACCCCTTATCCCTAAACTTCTTTGCCTGTTTTATTTCTTTGAAAAACATTTTTGAATAGTTCAAATAGCCGATCTACAAGCTCACAACATGTTGATGTAGATGAGCTAGTTGAACAATTTTAATATGTTTTTCAAAATAGCAACAAAAAAAAAGAAAGAAAAGGATGCATGTCCTAATAAAAAACATTGTAACATCTATCATGGCTAAAATGGAGTTTGAAGTTACACTGGGTTTGTATAGGAAGGGGCAGTTCCCAAAAACCTTGAGTAGACGATAAAATGACCCCATTTTTTAAGTGAAATATCCCGTTAGTACTTCCTATAATGGTTAATATGATCATCAAAACAATATTTTAAATGAGTTTTATTAGCATATGCATTCCATACATTCAATAGGGCTGTTACCACACATGGACAAAATAGTGACATCATCAACTGCGACAGGCATTGGCTGGGTTTCCCAAACGCATATGGTGTAAGACTTGTAGTGCTGCACATGCTCAGATGCCCTCTAGGCCGCACACAGAAGCCTGTGAACATAGACATTTCGTGCATAGATGTGCCACGCAATGGTAGGCCTCAGGCCTCAGGTCTACCATTCTGAAATTTAATTTAATAATATTTGGACTGCTGGACAGCTGACAGTAGGCTCTCTTTACTCTTAAAAAAAAAGAAAGAGCCTACTGTCAGCTGTCCAGCAGTCCAAATATTATTAAATTACATTTCAGAATGGTAGACCTGAGGCCTGGTATGGTAGGCCTCAGGCCTAAGGCCTGAGGCCTACCATTGCGTGGCACATCTATGCACGAAATGTCTATGTTCACAGGCTTCTGTGTGCAGCCTAGAGGGCATCTGAGCATGTGCAGCACTACAAGTCTTACACCATATGCGTTTGGAAAACCCAGCCATTGTCCCTGTTGAGTAAATGACAAGAATGCTGTTGTCTATATTATACAGTATAGCACCTTTGCTGCCTGCGACAACATTCAGGGCCGGGCTACACCAGGCTTTTCTCGCGCGTTTACCCTAAACGCGAACCCCGCGCGTGCGTTTAATTTAGGTCCAGTCCTATTTTAAAAAACGCACGCGCAGGGTTCGCGTTTAGGGTAAACGCGCGAGAAAAGCCTGGTGTAGCCCGGCCGTCAACTACACTTTGTCAGCATATGGGCAGGTACAGTATCATGCCCATATGAGGTGCTCTTGTTTTCGATCTTTCCATCTCATCCATCTCCTCTTTATGGCCCTCATTTATCAATTGAGTGTAAATTCTGCCCCAAATTCGAGTGTAGGTTTCGTAGTACACCCACGTCGCCACGGCATTTATAAAGTGATCGCAAACAGCTGATCCTTCCTTAATTTCGTTCCGACGTAATAAATGTGACGGCTGAAATCTGGCACGCCCTGTGAAATCAAGCCTCGCCCTCATTTTTGCGACATGAACAACTGCAGTACGACCTTGGAAACCATAGTTACATGACGAAAAAAGTCACTTGCCTTGCCTTGCTGCCCGCCTCACAAAACAATAAAATACCTACTTTGGCAGCCCTTGTGCATGCAAATTTCTGGTTTAAATCACAGCATGCAAGCCGCCTTTGTTTTAAATGGTCCCCCAAACCGTTCACACTTCACACCTCGGCCGGGGATGCGCTAATTCCCCCCCCCCCCCCCCCCCCCCATGCTAATTTGCCCAGTCAATCATTTGATCCACGCTACGCGCCTGCTGTGTGTTGTTAGTTGTACTGTTGTATATTAAATTATTAAAGTCTTTATTCATTCATATACAACAAGATATATTAGTGAACGAAAACCTGAACCTGTGAACCATGAATTAAATAACAAATAGGCGCATACACATGCTGCTTTGCTGTTTTGCAAGGTGCATCTCCTGTCCTGTCTGTCTGTCTCTCTCTCTCTATCACTGTGGTCCGTCCGTGACACCGTGACCAACTGACGCTGCAGTGGCTGGGCTGTCAATCAATTATATGAATATTGCAGCCAAAACCGTAGCCTCATGTGGCATTGTGGTGGTGGGCTGCATCTCCGATGCGTTCCCACTTGCGCTGGCACCGTGGAACGGCACATTTGGCATTCAGGTTTATTAAACGAGGAGGAGATTGCACATACTGTAACTCCAGAAAGACATCGGCCTGCTGTAGATTAGGCTACAGTAGGCTACCCATGTTGGGACTCTCCGCAGCTGCAGCACTGCTCTCCAACGTCTCGTCATGGAAATATTTCAGCACAGACAGCCCAAATCCTCGCATGTATGCGCTCATGCAAAACACTGTTTAAATGGCTTAAGCATCTAACTTGCAACATTGTTTTTAATTGCGCGATTTAAATTTCTTGTAAAGTTGGAAATCTCCTACCAATTTCATATGACACAAAGACACATCGTTGATGTATTCCTTTACTAAACATTTTAGGAGTGAATACATAGCCTATGTTTAGATGCCTGTGACAGCCTCTCAGCTGGTCAAACAATGCTGCTCCGCTGTTCTACGACAGAAAAACAGGTGAGGACAAAGCGTACGACAGCTCCCGACCTAACGTGATTTTTGTCCTGGCTCAAGTTCAAATTGAAGCTTTGGCGGAAATGGTAAATGCCGAAAATTGCGGTAATTTCGGCGTGCACCCATATTTTGGCGTACGCACGGTTGATAAATGAGGGCCAAAATCACCTATATTATGTTTTCTTTGTTGAGCCACGATTGCACACACAGTAAAATCCTCAGGGCTAATTTAACTCTTGAGAGTGTGTACAAAACTGGTTACATTTTGTACACGCTCAGAGTTATAAACGAGGATTTTTACTTGTGTAATATACCCATTTATTTCTCGATGCATCACTGTGATTATGCAATCAGCCTTCAGCCTCGCAGTGATTGCTCCGTCCCACAGGCGCATTCACTATAAATACTGACACATCGGTCTGATTTACACCACGCCCTCCTCTTCCTGGCGTTTATAGTAGGAGTCTGCTGTGATATCAGTTCAGCTCATCATCCCCTTGGTGGTCATATTATCAGATTTATGACTGCACGTTGTTACCCTGTCTGGCACGTTGTCTACTTCTGTCTCCTCTGCCTCGGCACAGCCGGCCGGCATGCTGAGTAGCTACTCGGATAATAAAACACATAGCATAAGTTCTCACATATATGTTAATGTGTACGTCTCTATGTCTGAAATCCACGTAACTCGAGAACCGTTCGCCCCCACCTACTTCAAATTCGACACACGCGTTCCACACCCCCACAGGGAGTGTAGTGCCGGTGTCGAGTCGGTCGGACCCACGGTTGTCCAGAACCGCCACAAAAGGCCTCTGCCCGGGCCACAGCTGACATCACAATTCCTCTGCCCGTGCCAGACTCCATATTTGGGCATGCCTATACGGGTTCGTCCCACCGACTTCTGACATCATTCTGACATCTGCATAGACTCCATATTTGGGCATGCCTGACAAAGAACTCCATATATGGGCATAAATATATCTATCTATAAATGCACCTATAAAAAAAAGTAAAAAGTCTCTGTCTGTCTGTGTGTGTGTGTGTGTGTGTGTGTGTGTGTGTGTGTGTAGTGTTGTAATCCACGTAACTCGAGAACCGTTCGCCCCAACGACTTCAAATTCGACACCCACGTTCCACACCACCACAGGGAGTGCACCGCCCCAAAAAGGCCTTTGCCCTGGCTCTGGACAGGGCCCCTGCCCAATGTCCATATATGGAGCTGGCCTGTTCTGACATCATTCTGACGTCTGCATAGACTCCATATTTGGGCATGCCTGACAAAGAAGTTAAGAACTCCATATATGGGCATAAAAGGGACATAGACATAATATCTGGATGGGGCATGCATTTCCAACTTGCATCGTTCCAAGTAGGCCAGTGCCCAACGTGCACCGCTGTAGAGGCTCCAACAGGCAACACTCTAGTTAATGAATAAATGCAGGTACAGTCTGTCGTGTATGTGCTCAGTGGCCTTGTGGTTAGAGTTTCTGCCCTGGGATTTGGCGGTCAGGATGCAATCCCTGGCTGAGTCATGCCAAATGTTTTTATTAAGAACGGAATAAACGGTACCCAGTGCCTCCTTGCTTGGAACTCAGCATCAAGGGTTGGATTGGGGTAAGTTAATGCGACATAACTAGCATCATGTCTAGGGGGTGTACTTGTACATCAAGCTGCCACACGCTATGGAAACATAAGATAGGCTCATGATCTATGGGGCCACATGGCTCAGGAACAGTTGCTTATTGACCTTACCCTCTGAATGCATGCATCTAAACTACTTGCTTCATGCAGGCACCTTATCCAACAGTTTTTGTTAGCTATTTAAATATTAGTTGTTGTTTCGTTTTATAGAGACAGTCTTCTATTTTCGGCGAATGTTCACTCCCAGAAGTCGGACATTAGGTTTCATGTTGCCAGTCCTTGTGTATGTCTTGGGTGATCTATGGTGCGGCCCAGTGACCCCCATTCCTTTGGGTTCCTCTGGGTCCCTGATCGCTGTTTGCCCTGCCATGCCAGCCTCACTTCAAGGCAGAAGCAGTCCATCTTCTCCTCTCAGCCAGATAGTCTGCTGCAGCCTCAGACACCATCACGTTGGCTCAACGCTGTCATTTTAAATGTGCTCTATAAATAAAGTGGATTGGATTGGATTCCAATCACGTCCCAGTTTGTGCAGTTTTGTTTCACACATTCCTGCATCTGCACAAATATTTCAGAATGACAACAAATATGTGTAGACATTGTGCTTTTTCTCTCTCCTAGGATTCAGGGTGTAAATCAGCTACTGTGACACTGTGTGCACTGTTTGTTTGTTCTAAGCTAAGGGATATCTGTGAGCTCTGTTGGCATGTGTGTGAGTGGGGGAAAAAAGCATCGCTGTCACACGTTGAGCATCATGGTGGAGTAGGTTGCTGTTAATAGTTGTTTGGTATAGGGCACACTTCTGTGGTAAATGGTGCATTTTTGTAGATCTGCTAGATCTGCTATTTTGACTTGTAGATCTGCTATTTTCGTGCGACACCATCATACGACAGCATAGTATGATCGAGGGCTTAAGTGCTGTTTGGTATGGTCACACTGGCTGGAAGCCTGACTGCACCGAGGCACACAGGCTTGCACGCTGCTGATGCAGGTGAATGGCACTGGCCATGAATTTCCTTCTCCTAGGCTCCAGGTCAGGTTTAAGCACGGCCGCATGCACGCATCCACAGAAAATCTCAGGCAGACCACGGGGGAGACTCTCGTTCTCGCAGTAATGTTCCCTATTCAGCCCTGTCTGAGGATGTGTTGGTGAACACATCTCACAGTCATCTAATAATTTTCATGTGAATGTATGACAAATGTATTTGAACACTTGCTTGAATGTAATAAATGTTGAGCTGGTCACAGATATAGCTCTGCAGGTGCAGCCTTTTTTGTTGTTGTTTTTCTTTTTCTCCCCAGTTTAAGTCATTGTCATTTCCCATCAGTGTTTATATATTGCCTGTCACTTCCATCTCCTGTCACTGCCATGTTAGTTTTGGGGAAAGTGTTGCTGCTGTTCACTTGACAGTGAGGAGGAAGTAACGCATGTGGACTGGAGGAACACGCTTTCCCTCCCAGTTCCACTCCCTTATCAGCAGGCACCCTCTTGGCACCCTCTTGGCGCTTTGTTGGGAGTCGCTAGTGCACCCACTGAGCAATAGTCAGCTATTAGACGTCCGTCTGAAACCGGGTTATAAAAGTGAAAGGTTTTTAGTGGAGGCTTAGCTTAGACATTGATTAGCTGCTTTTTTTAAAAAAAGCGTCTATATATAGAGGTCTAGGTGGTGTGCGTTGTCTCTGACCTGGTGATACAGTGGCTCCCTGTCTCTCTTGTATCAGAATGAGGTGATCAGCCAACAACTGTCTGTGATCTTCACCCAGTGCTACGGGCCATACCCCATTCCCAAATTGGTGGAGATAAAGAGGAAACAGTCATCGCGTCTGGGTGAGGAACCGGCATGTGAGGGCTTCAGGGCATGTTTGTGATAGTGTATTGACAAAATGGGACATCAGACACCGTACAAATGCATGGTGTTAATATTATCCCTATGAGCAGTGTCTAGGATGCCATCTAGTGCTTGTAGAATGTAAAAGCATATTAATGCTGCATGAATGTACTTAGAATGGCTCATTAGTGTAAGGCTAAGTTGTACATGCCATGCATTTTTTATGATTGTGAGAATAACTAATTAGAATAGCGTAACTAAACAGAATATCTTTCAGATCCTCACTTCCTGAACAATAAGGACATGTCTGACGTGACCTTTTTGGTGGAGGGGAAACCGTTCTACGCCCACAAAGTCCTGCTCTTCACAGCCTCCAGCAGGTAACCACACCCTACAGTAGTTCATTACTTTAGCAATAACTGCCCGCAGGCAATGTTTAATTTTAGCGTTTCTATTTTTTTATTTCAAGGACCCAATGCATTTGGTCAGAGAGCCCCTTTTTATATACAGTTATTTTTTTTTATCTCTGGGACCCAGAGGTGTTATGGTATTTATTTATTCTCGGGGGAATGGTATTTTAACGATGTCACATGCACACGCTCCCCACACGCATGCACAAGATCATGATTCGAGGGGCTCATGAACCGAGGGGGACACGCGTCGTACCGTACCTGCGCATGAAAGATTACTAGCCTACTAGAACGCTATGGTGTCCCGTGTAGCGACCAAAACAGCACTGCTGAGACCCCAACCTACACTGAGTTATTGCTTTTCTAAAAAATATGACAACATGAAAATCAAACAGCTTGATAACAAGCTGTTTGATTAGCTTGATAACGGTTTAATTGCAACAATAATAATTTGTGAAAGGAAGCTGTACCCGACTGACTGAAAAAGGTGGCTGCTATGCAATGTTTACATTTAGATTTTTACAGCCGTGGCTCTGTGGATCTGTCAGTGTATTTGTTTGTTTGTGTTAGATTTTGTTTGTTTGTCTGGGGCTGTAATCTCCCAAATCGTTGGACTTGATGATCAGTGCCAAATGTATATTGTACATGCTGCCAGTATGCCACATCATGTTTTATATTTGTAACCAGCTGTGGCACACAACAGACAATCCTGAAATTCTGAAAAACCTTCGGTCAAAAATGACTCTCAGAGTTATATTATGGGGGTCCTTGAAATAAAAGGTTTGAGAAACCACCGCACTAAGTTACAGATGGCCCTTAGTGTTACAGTATTATTATTATTACACTAAGTTACAGCTGGCCCTTAGTGTTACAGTATTATTTCCTTGATGTCAAGTCCGAAGAATCATTTATTAGTTTAGAGACAAAATGTATCGCTCTCTTCTGTTGTGTAAATAATGATACAGGAAGTGCTGATTCATGTGTAACACAGCCTGCAGGTACCTCAGCCGAAACAAAGGCTCTTCTGTCACTTTGAGTGTGAAGGATTTACATGCAATGCAGTCTGGGAGGGACAGCTTTGACCAGACATTAGTGAATGAAAAGAAAAAGTGAATCACTGTATATTTATTCTCACATTCAAGGTATTTTGTCTCTGCTAGCATGCATCTTATTAATCCACAATCATTCTATAAAGTGCAGTTCCATAAACTGTCTCAATCTAAACACATAAATATAGCTGTATATATAGCTCTTATAGCTCTGCTTCACTACTTTCTTTTGAAAATATCACACCCGTGTGAAGTGATGGGCGCTCTTATCATTGTACATCATCATGATGTAATATATCGATTTGCTCGTCCACATTATGACGTACATTCTCCATTCATTGTCAATGGGAACTTTGTAGGGTTCTCAACGTTTTCGGCTGGGGACCCCCGGAAATGCTTTGGCCATGTCTCGCGACGTAAATTCTCCATTCATTGTCAATGGGAATTTAATGTTTGTGTAAGACGAAAATCTACACTAATAGCTGAATATAGGTATCTGTATAAATGGATAAAAAATGCATCTCAGTATAAATGTATAAATATTTTGTCCTTGTGTATCTCGAGAAGGACATGAGGGAGTGTGCATGGTGGCCCGGTGTTGGGGGGGTCGGATGGGCGGTTCTCCAAAAATATCTATAGATAAATCCACAAATCCCCATATGGAGATCCCTGATGTCATCAATATGACAGCTATACTGACATCATTCTGACAAAGGGTACAAGGGTATGGCCCCTCTGCGTATGGCATAACCATAATGGTTAGTATGTTCTGACCTCACATGTAAAGAATGTAAGAGCCATATATGGCTTTGGCCGTAACATACATCACGCCTAGGTGGCCAAACACGGTACTTAAACTTGTATGCTGGTGACACTAGTGTCATTTCTGTTCAAACTGCTTGCATCTGGTAATCTTAAGCTTCTTGAAGCATTACTTACCAAGTTTTCAGAAACAGTAATTTCTAAACCACTATAATAGAATTCCCTACAGTGGTTAACAATGGCACCGCAGATGGAAATGTCAGAAATCTACGACAGCACTTTGCTCGGCATCCTGCAGAACATCGGAAGCGTACCAGACTTTCTGGAGATCTATTTTGGCTTTCTGTACCGCAAGACGGACTTCTACCGCGTGCCGTCAAGTTCCAGCGACAGAGTGGGGTTCCCTGCTGGCGTGGCTGAGAAAATGGTCCTGAAGACGGTCAAGTTATTTGAGCAGATTGCGGAGCAGCGGCGGCTGAAAGAGGAAGCCAAAGCTGCAACCCCAGCAATTGAAGAGCTTGAGGTGGTGGAGCAGCAGCCGGAGGAGGAGACATCGGCCCAGAATGCTGTGGATGCCCAGAAGGAGCCAGAGATCTCCACCTCAGCTGCCGTAGAATGCTCTTCCTCCATGGAATCAGTCTCAGCCCCCGGCCCTCTGATCCCCAGCAGCGATACTGAAGACCAGACAGCCGACACCAGCACAAATTCAGCTGAGGCAGGAAGTCAGGAGCAATTTCAGGCTGACCCCGAAAGTTATAACGGAGCTGTGAGGGGCATCTACAGGTGGTCTCAGGACTACGCGGACGTCGAAGTCCGTATAAATGTCCCTATAAAGGTTGTCAAGGGCAGTCAGGTGGTGGTTAACATTCAGGCAAACAGTGTACGTGTCTGTGTGAGGGAGGGAGCAGAAGAGAAAGTGCTGCTGGAGGGGGAGTTGACGCAAAAGATTAACACCGAAGAATCAGTGTGGAACTTGGAACCTGGACGCTGCGTTTTTCTATCACTCAGTAAGTGTGCGGAGATCTGGTGGAACGCATTGATAAAAGGAGAGCCGGAGATTGACATCAGCAAGATTCAGTGCGAACGTCCCCTGGCCACCGTCGATGAAGAGGAGCGTGCAGCTCTGGACAAACTTAGATTTGACAACCAGCAGAAGATGATGGGCAAGCCACAGAGCCATGAGCTGAAGGTGCACGAGATGCTGCAGAAGGGCTGGGACGCTGAAGGCTCGCCATACAAAGGGCAGCAGTTTGATCCCTCATTGTTCAACATCCAAAACCAAGGCGGCTTTCCAGGCAGCGGTTAAGAATGACCTTGGCTGTCCATAATGCTTGGATGGGAGGGGTTCAACGTGTTCAATGAAGAACTAGAGGCGAAATATTTCAAACAAAAATTGAAGTAATTGATACAAAAAAATGTTTATTTTAGAAAATAGCAAAAAATAGCCGATCTACAAGCTCACACACATCATGTCACAAAAAAAGAATTGCTGTGTGACACCATTCTACGATGAAGCAGACTCCGCCGATTTGCTCCCTTGAGAACCTCAAATGCTTCCTTTCTGGCTGTTCCTAAATCTTTTTTCTATGATTTTTTTACAACGTGGAACCTAAGGGCAGAAGGCCAAGGAAGTCAATCCCCAAATACTTCATGTTTTCTGAATATTTTACGGTGTGGCTCTGTACGAGGAAATATTATAGCCTTTTTAAGAGGGGTCTGTCTGCTGGACCGATCAGTACCACATTCTCTGTGCACAGGCTTGCTTAGCACTGTCACACTGGTTTGTTTTTTTACACTTCACATTTTATACTGTCTGACGGCCATAGCAGAAGAGAATGCAATGATGGAGAGGAGGAATAGAAGACTCAATGTGGAGAATAAAAGTGGATGAAGATGGCTGTGCTGCTCTGGACAGATTTAGATCAGACAACTTTCAGAAGCCAGTTCATGAGATTCTGCAAAAGGGTTGGAAAGGCTGAGGGTAGTATAAAATAGGGCTTAAATGGGTAACTGAAGCCATGTGTGCCCATTTGCTCCCCGGAATCCTCAAATCTGAATCTTGGTGTGATTTTTATTTTCCAACATGTGGCTTTGTGTGTGCTGTGATGTCATGTGACAGCCAAGTCTGTGGACTTTTTTACTGTACGATTTATTCAGTACAAACTTTCAAGTCAATGGCAAAATACATTTACTATGATGTGTAGTGAGTGAGTGCCACAGGAAACTGTGATGTGGTGTGTGCCAACTTCTGATGACACTTGATGACTTCATCATCATACATGATCATCGTGTCAAAAGGCGGCCCTCACTTCACACAAATGTGTGTTTTTTTTTTATACCAGCTGTCCTGTACAGTATCTCTCAATACTCCCATGAGGAGTAGACCTGACATCATTGTACATGATGTTGAAAGACCGATACACAGAAAGTCCCGGACAGATATATCGGTCGTCGGTGCTGTGATGTCAGCCATCACCAAATTGAGGACAGACACGGAGATTCCTGAAATGTATGAATATACCTGTATGTGACCCTTTCTGACCGGGGCTAAGTCATTGAATTACTATTAATTTTAGTTTTTCATTTCATATGAAAGCAGGGAATCATAGCTTCAAATTCACATTGGTTGTGCAGTTTGACCCAGCTTATAGAAAAATGTCTTGCATTTGTATAAAGGAGCTATAGCAGAGAACAGGCTTGAAGCATTCAGTTCTGTGAACTTTAGGAGGCGCTGTTTTCCCTTCATTCCTCCAGCAGTCCTCCAGCAGTGTTGCCATGTCTGCTAATTATTATTTGGGCTTGTTTCTAAAGTGTAGTTCTACATTTGGGCTTGTTTCTAGTGTAGTTGTTTATGGAGAGTTCATAACCAAATGTACCCTTAATAGATCTTTAACTTTTGAGAGTGTAAAATTAAACATTACGGTCCATTTGGTTTCATTTTACACTCTCAAGAGTTAAATTATTGTTAAACATCTGCATTACTTAATTTACAAGAAGTTTATACAATTAGAGAATGTAGAATAATTGTTATTTTGATCAACGTTTGCCTGTTATCTCTCCTTTTTTAATACTGTTTTGTATTGGTCATTTTGTAGTATGAAAATTACATCAAACTATAATTGTGACAGATAAATTATGTAAATGTTCAAGATTAGTACAAATACAAAAGGTATATAAATGCAAAAAACAAAACACAAATAGGAACACACAAACAAAATAAAGACAACAGGACAGACAGACATACTCTCTCAGCACAAATTGTGCCGTCTTCTCTTAATTCCACTAGTTTCATTAGCCTGTTATCTCTCCTAATTGTACCAACCCAACATCAATACAGCAACCATGGAACAGTGGAAACACTCTTACCCAACACACAACAAAATATTTTATGTTTTAGGTCTGGAAGGCTACATGTCATCAAATGATGGTCTGTGGATCAAATGCAGAATAAATAATGGGCCTTGATATGAAAAGGGTTGAAAACCACTGTTCTAAAGTGTAGTTGTTTATTTGGGCTTGTTTCTAAAGTGTAGAACTTATTTTGGGCTTGTTTTTGAAAGTGTAGTTGCTTATTTTGGACTTGGACCAGTGGTTTAAACAACATTTTCATGTCAAGGACCCCCAAAAGAATTATGTATTTGTCTGCAGACCCCCCATCTGAAAATATTTTATGCCAGGGACAAGATTGGTGTTGTTAAATGCTTGTAGATCAGCTATTTCTGCTTCTTGGGCTTGTTTTCATAGACCTGGTTGCTTATTTTTCTCGCAAATTCTGGCAACACTGTCCCCCAGTTTCACAAAAGGCCCCTGCCCAGGCTCTGGACTATATCTCCATATATGGAGCTGGCTTGTTCTGACATCACAATGTGTTCTGGCATCTGCATAGACTCCATATTTGGGCATGCCTGACAAAGAATTCCATATATGGGCATAAAAGGGACACAGACATAACTAGAAATGCACTCTGTCACTCTGCACACAAGTAGGCCATTTGGCCTACTTAACTTGTGCGCAATGAGAGTGCGCAGGTACTGCCGACCTCTACGAACTTACGATCAGCCCCACTATAAAATATATATACCTACTTTAAAGCGTACCTTAGTTACGTCACCGTCAACAGCCAATAAGGGACCACCATTCTTACCGACATACATAGGCCACATACATACTTGTATACATAAATACGTTACCTTGTACCCACCCAACATTGAAACATATCTTAATTACGTCACCATCAACAGCCAATTATAACCACGCATACCATGCATATCACTTTTGATCCAGCCGTCCACAGTACCACTGGGTGGAGCATGCATTTCCAACTTGCATCGTTCCAAGTAGGCCAGTGCCCAACGGGCACCACTCAAGTCATTGTTAACGCATCTTTCTCTGACATTTATATTAGACACAAGCCAACAGACTAGTTATACCTTCCAAAATGATCTGGTAGGCTACAATTAGCAGACTTTACCGCAAATTAGCATACTTTTACAGGGAAGCTCTATGTTTAGTTAGCATTGGTAACACAATATCCTATCCTCTCTTTCTCTGCCGTCTTTACTAGGCCAATGAATGCCCTTTGGGAATGCATGCCCCTCAAGTTATGCAATATACCTGTTGTACCCATCTTTCTGTGTCCTTTGGAGATCTCTGTACCTGTCTGTCTACCTGCGTCCCTTTTTAAAAGGAGATTTGCCAGATTTAATACCTACGTTACCACCCACTGCCATCTTTTTTTACCATTTTTTACCATTTCTTACCTCACAGAAGATTCATCTCCACTACAACCGCACCCCTGACCGTTAATAATCACAAAGCTGTTTGCTGTGTGTTCGTTCTAGAAAATCCTCTAACATTGGAGTGGCATAACTTGTTTGCTGTTGAATATAGATTTGTTTGAACAATCATTCTCTACATTATGCCATGTTAAACGATTGCAACGCCGTTGCATTGTGAGCTTGTAGATCTATGGACGGAGTGTGACACTGTAGTACAACAGAGTAAAAGCGCCATTCACGCTGAGCACGATTACTATAACGATAACTATACAAGAGCCCACACAGATGAGCCATACATTCTGCACACAGTGATCCAAACGGAAGCTTTCCCACAATACGGATGCTGGGGTTTAAGTGGTTCAATCAGGATTTATACCTCTGGAGGCCACGGTTAGGGTCTCTTCATCTCAGACAAGGTTAGTTAATTTGTAAACAGTCAATTACTGTGCATTTATAGGTGTACCATATACTACTCTACTCGGGAACGATGCAAGTTGGAAATGCATGCCCAACCCAGTTATGCAATACCCGTTTTCGTTATGAATTATTGTTTTTGGACACATTGGACACATATGGGAACGTCATAACTAATCCAACCGATGGTAAACAGGGAAGTGAACGACAACGCGCATGCGCGAAGAGTAAGGAGTATGGGTGCAGAAGGAGAGGCCAACTCCAAAAACAAAGTCTGAATATTTTTCTCTTGTTTGATATCAATGAAAATGCGCTAGGACGTTGTCGTTCACTTCCCTGTTTACCGCTCACAAAGAAAGGCTCGTATCTCCTAATCTAAGGAGATCTCCGTGGTTTTGACCAGATGGATATACTAAGCTCTTCATTTCTGACTTCAACATGCCTCTCGTTCAAAATATGAAGCGAGGGTTTATTCAGCGACTTTATCATAATGATAGCAAGGCAAGCAAAAAAAAACTCCCGTTTTTTGTCCGGAACAGAAGGGGGGGCTTACAGAGTAAAAGCGGCCATATCTTCCCGGCACCCCCGAGCTGAAAGAAATCCCGGCGCTGATTGTGTTAAATATTAAATTTCAGACATTTAACGACTTAAACCCTCAATACTTTTGAGCTTTTTTTTCATATTTCTGTATCTGGCCATGCATGTTGTGTGCGATTCAAACCGGGATTACATCATACGTGTTATGATGATCTACTCTCTACTATGTCCCGTACCTTCTGAACTTCTAACCCACTTGAAATGGATGCCATCCTTCCTCTCTATAATAACATTCGATATTGTGGCATTTGCCTTCTTTTGTTCCATTGCATTCACTGTCACTTAAATTGGCTATGTGGCACAAATGTTACGCGAAGCCCGGCAATCAGTTAAGCCAACTGCTTGGGTTGGCCAGTCAGGAAAGCTGATGCATACAATCTCCCAAACACACTGAGAATGTGTACGTTCTCAGACCCATGGATAGATCGTTGATCACCTCAGCTCATATGAGACATACATGCCAAGTTTGATCTTAAACATAACAGAAGCCATATACTGTACGCGTTCCGACCTCACCAGAGGCAGAGCCATTGGACCTCTCGTAATCACATGTGAGGTCAGAATGTAATAATAACCATATATGGCTTTGGCTGAGAGGCGTAATATATATCACACCACTGTGACCAGACTGGGTACTTAAACTGTATACTGTTCAGACTGCTGTCATTCCTGTTCCGACTAAGCCGTTCTAAGCATTACTGAATCATTTAGAGCGTTATCGACTTCCAATGGCGTCGCCGTTGGAAATGACGGAAATGTACGACGACACGTTCTTTGGCATCTTGCAGAATGTTGGAAACATAGAAGACTTGATACAGATCTATTTTGGGTTTCTGTATCGCAAGACAGACTTCTACCATCTCTCATCAAGTCCAGATGACCGAGTGGGGTTCCTTCCTGGTGTGGCCGAGAAAATAGTCCTCACATCATTCAAGTTATTTGAGCGGATTGCGGAGCAGGACAGAGAGAGACAGCTGAGAGAGGAGGAAACCGTTGGGCTGAGAGAGGAAACCAGAGATGTTCCTCCAGAGGTTCCAGAGCTTGAAGTCGAGCAGCAAGAAGGGACTTTGGAACAGATTGCTGTGGATGCCCAGACAGAGGCAAACTCTACCTTATGTGCCATGGAGTCCTCAAATTCAGCCTCTGGCCCTCTGCTCTCCAGCAGCGATCCTCTTCAACCATCGGTCCAGTGTGCACCCAACAGCGATCCTTCTCAACCATCGGTCGAGTGTGCACCCAACAGCGATCCTCTTCAACCATCGGTCGAGTGTGCACCCAACAGCGATCCTCTTCAACCATTGGTCGAGTGTGCACCCAACAGCGATCCTCTTCAACCATCGGTCGAGTGTGCACCCAACAGCGATCCTCTTCAACCATCGGTCGAGTGTGCACCCAACAGCGATCCTCTTCAACCATTGGTCGAGTGTGCACAGAAGCAAGAGGAGACATTGGAACCGACTGCTGCTGATGCCCAGACAGAGACAAACTCTACCTCAGGTGCCATGGAGACCTCAAATTCAGCCTCCGGCCCTCTGCTCCCCAGTAACGATCCTGTTCAATCGCCACAGGGAGACCAGACAACTGCAACAAGCACAAACACAGCAGAAGCATGTCAGCAGCAATTTCAGTCTAACCCAGAAAGTTCTGATGGGGCTTTGAGGGACAACTACAGGTGGTCTCAAGATCGCTCAGATGTAGAGGTGTGTGTATATGTCCCTAAAACAGCTACCAAGGGGAGACAGGTGAAGGTTAACCTGGAGAACAGCAGCGTACATGTCTCTTTGACGGAAGGGACACACGAGAAAGTAATTTTACAGGGAGAGTTTACCCACAGGGTTAACGCTGAAAACTCAACGTGTAAATTTGAACCTGGACGTCGCGTGGTTCTATCACTCAGTAAGTGGGAAAACATCTGGTGGAAAACATTACTGAAAGGAGAACCAGAACCAGAGATTGAGATTAATTGTGAGCGTCCCCTGGCCTCAGTTGATGAAGAGGCCATTGCTGCTCTGGACGGACTTAGACTCAACAACGATCAGAAGCTACATGAATTGGATACATAGGATCCCAATGGAAACAAGACTGCAAGGACGTTTTTGGTGTAATCCTTTTAGCCAAAGTGTTTGACTATACTCGTACTGTTTAGCATTTCTGTCTGATAAAATATTCAATCAATCAAAGAGCACAGGAGGGACATTGTTGGTAGTCCATAGCTCGAGACATGCAGGCGCGCCTAAATGTCTCCACCGGGCCGACGGTCCGGGAGGCACAGATTATGTTTTCGCCCCTGTCTGTGTGACTGTGTGTGTGTATGTGTATGTGGACCGATCTTCACATCACTTTGTGTGCATACTCCCATAAGCCACGGAAGAATCTCTACCCTAGATTTGGTGGCGCTATAACAGGCCGCCTTCATGTTTTAGCCTACAAACTCTTGAACTGTATATGTCGTACAATCAAACAACATTTTTTCCTTGGATTCCCAGGATCATGACACAACTCACCATGTAGGCCACGGCCATTTCCGCCTAACTAGATTTTCCACCCCGACTGCCTGTCTGCGGTCCGAAGCAAGCATCTGTGTTGGACTAATGCCAAGGATAATGGCATAGGTCACTTTACAGCTTTCTCATGCACTGCCTGTCTACAGTCAGAGGCGGCCTGTGTATTGAACTAATGCCAAGGACACTGGCAACTGTCACTTTATAGCGTTTGTATGCACAATGATGTGTTTAAAGTAGGTGTTTAGAATATAGATGTTTCTAACCTAGTAGTAAGAACCTTACATACAGCACCTTCAAGCACCTTAAGGGCTAGGACAACAGCAGAACTCTTGTTGATTATTCTTTTTTCTTCTGTTTTATATCCTGTATATTTAGTGTTATTATTATTGATGCTTCTACCATGTCGCGAGGAAGCCTGAACCAAAATAACTGTTACTCGACGGAGACGCTGTACACGACACAAGACTTAACAATAGAGGGTATGCGCGTGACATCATCATCAAACCAGGAAGTTATGCGGGAATGCCTACTGAGTGGCAAAAGACAACTTTATGGCATCGACAGCCCATACATCCAATCAGAAAAGTCCAATATGATTGCATTAAACAACGTTAAGCAATGTTAAACTCACTTTGCCACTCACTTTGCCACTCAATTTGCCATTCACTTTATACCCTCTATAGAGAGCACCTTCAGAAATCTAATTGATTGATTGGGATACAATGACAACAGATATGACAGTGGAAAAACTGAAACAAAGATGATTTTACATATTGCATTGTTCATTTTTGTTTGCATTTATTTTATATATTCTTTATATTAATTAATATATAAACCCTGGTCCCAAGTTTATTCTTGGGTGAAACCAACTCTCTGACATCAGGATGCAGATAGTGTTGAGGCATTGGAATTCAAAAGAGAAAGTCAAGTCAATTTCAAAGACTGGAGAGATGAGATTACTAGGCAACTTATCCAATTTATCCATAGCGTTACAATGGTTACATGCTTTCAGGAGGATCTGGGGTCCCTGTCTGCGTGTGTTAAATGGAAACATGTATTGTGATTCTGAAGGCGTCTAGTCGTGTGTGTCCCGTTCTTGTTCCTGCATTCTGTCATAGTGATTTGTGCTCAGTGGTTATGCGAGTGGGAGATATAATTGTGTACAGCAGGAATTCTCTGACTTTTTCCATTTCAAGGACCCCCACTTTACAATGCATTAGGCCACAGACCACCCATGACTCTGACAGTGTACAAGTGTAATCAAATGGACCATTTGGTTCCATTTGTACACTCTCAAGAGTTACCAATAATGTAGCTCCCCGGGGATACCAAGACCCCTTGGTATCCCCGGACCCCACTTTGAGAACAACCATTACACAGGGTATAATACAGATAGTGTGGCCTTTAACATCATGACTATGGCCGTGTATAATACACAGTCAAGAGAAATGTATTTGTATGATTGTTTTTCTTTTTTTGTTTTCTGATTTTTTTTGTTTTAGTTTTCTTTATTTTGAATTTCGTATTCTATTGTTTTCTTTGTCATTTTATGTGGTTTTATTTTCACTATTGCTTGTATGTTATATGTGTCCGAATTTGTTCAACAAAACAATATATTAAAAAAGAAGCAACAGGGAAAGCCACAGCCATGAAATAAAGGTGCATGAGATGCTGAAAACGGACTGGGATGCCTGTCTTTCAGGACAGTAGTTTGACCCCTCTATATTTTAATATCCAAAATACCTTGTGTCGAATATAAGATGACTCTGATTATAAGACCCCCATTTTTCAAGACTCATTTGTGGAAAAAGAACATTGAATGTCAAATAGTCTAGTCCCCGATTATAATACGACCCCGTTTTTTAGGCTGTTTCCATTGGAAATCAGGACAATAGGGTACAAACGAAATGGTTTCGTTTACAGAAGAAGATTGCTGTCCACATGGTGCAGTCAAAAATGACCTGCCTGTCCATTATGAATCAGATTTGTGTTTAATTAAGAGGAACTGATGAAAAACATTTGTTAGTGGTCAAAATGAGCAGAAGGAATTTGTGCATTTTCTCCTTCTGTCCCTTATGACCATATTCAGAATTTAAAGCTAATAAATAATATATCACTCCAGTTTCATGCCCTGACTCAAACCAGATTCATCAGTGAATACTGATCTGAAGCAAATAATTATAGTGTTTTTGGTGTTTAAAACGATATGAATGTTTTAGACTTTAGAGGCATATCGCAAGAACGCACCAGGGTATTTTAGCCAATGGGTAAGCTCCAAAAATGCATTGACCAAACAATAAACATGATTTTTCAGGCAGTGGATCTAATTTTATAATGGAAGTCGATGGGTTTCTGAGCAGCTGCCACCACTGCTTGGTGTGCCATGAATTTGGCCATATACTTTGGACATATTGCATTATGGCTGATTGATCTGGCCAGTCAGAAAATGAGCAAGGAGTAATGACGTAATAAAGAGATGTCTGCTGTTGACGCCTGTGGCAGTCCTCTGCTGTCACGTCCTTCAAAACAGAACATGAAGAAAATGCATTTGTACGGATCTATGAAAGTCAACCTTGTGTAGTTTTGATTCTCTCATGTAACACACTGCATGCCACTAGTGTTCAGAGCATCAATCCGAAAATATTGAATCAAGATTAAAGGTTGTGGTTTTTGTCTGTCTGTCTGTCTGTCTGTCTGTCTGTCTGTCTGTCTGTCTGTCTGTCTGTCTGTCTGTCTGTCTGTCTGTCTGTCTGTCTGTCTGTCTGTGTCTCTCTCTCTCTCTCTCTCTCTCTCTCTCTCTCTCTCTGTCTCTCTCCCTCACCCTAAAGGTTCAAGACTCTTCTAGCAAACAGGCCCTTGGGAGAAAACACGTGCATTGAAATCAGCCATGTGAAATATAATATTTTTCAGGTAACGTGATGAGGGCATTTTGAATCAAACCTTCAGTACTTGCCATACTTCTTCCTCTCGCTATATACAGTACTGAATGTTATGTTCCACTGTATGTTATCTGATCGGTTGTAGCTGGTGATGCAGTACCTCTACTGTGGGGGAGCCGAGGCTCTGCACCTCAGGAACACTGATGTTATGGAGGTGAGCTCATCATCAACATGAACCACATACAGTACATGAGCCATACCGTTGCTGTCAGGCAGAAACCTCCTATCTCTCCATATTCTAACTTTTTATTTTTATTTTCTCGTCACTCAGCGTCACACAAAAGCATCAAAAGTAGCTAGCCTGTAGTAGGTCTGCTACTTTTGCTATTTTTGAATGTGAATCCTGAAAAGTAACAGTTTTGGACATAATAGGTTTCCAACCGAAAGAGATGATATGGATGCTTATAGTTGGAACAAACTGAACTGTCACGATCATGATATTTTAGTTGAAGATCAATTGTCATATTATAAATAAATTGTGATTAATAATTTAATTGTTTGTGGAGAGGGTTTCTGTTTGCCTTTCTGGCTTTGTAAAAATGCACAGAGCAGATAGATGACAAATAACTTATAACTAACTATAACTTACTTTTTCTACAATCATTCAACAGATGAATTATACAGATGAATGGACGCATTTCTGATGATGATTATATAATAATTGAGACAGGCTTAATGGAACTGAATGCCAAGCAGTTTAACTATTTTTGAGCCTTAACTTAATATCTCAGTCCACAGTAGCCTTGATCGATATTTGGGTTAGTAAGTTTTGTATGACTTTTAGTTGTCATTGCAGCTTCTGTCGGCAGCCAAGTTCTTCCAGCTTGAGGCACTGCAGAGGCACTGTGAAATGATCTGCTCCAAGAACATCAACACAGAGACCTGCGTTGAGATCTATAACCACACCAAGGTACAAGAGAGGAGGCTCTATGACAGCATAGAACTAAACATGCTAAAACAGAACAGAAAACTATGTATTTCAATGAATTTCAATACTAAGAACTAAAGAGAAGAGATCCCTAGTCAAAAAGATCTTATAGGCTTTTTAATCAGATTTTTTTCTAATGTATTTATTAGAGTCCCTTTTTGACTAGGAATGAGCACGTATGATCAGCCTTGAAAGAAGTACTCAGATCTTTTTAAGTAAAAGTAAAAGTTGCAAATTGCAATAGCACATTATGAAAACACTGTTACAAGTAACAAACCTTTTTACCAGCTTCAAGCTGGTCAAAGAATAGAATGGAAATGTACACGACAAGTTCGCCACCTAGTTTAGTAGTTTGTCGTCTGACAACTCCGTTCACTTCATGGGGCCAGTCCAATGGCGGCTCACACATGCTTAACATAGCTCTTGTCCCAGTTCAGGCTGCAAGAACAGCGCTCGAGCATGCAGTTTTCTGCCCCCTCAATGTCGTAAGCCAGCATTAACCAGGGTTGCCAAGTCCGCTTATTTCCAGCCACACTTGGATTATTTTTTTCCCCACAGTTGCTTGCCTAGTTTTTGGAGGTTGGTTAGCTTATTTCTGTCACGACAGTTCGCAACACTGGCAACAACCCATACATCCCAATGATCCCATCGTCGGAACGGCATGAAGAGTAACAAACACACGCCGTCTGCACGGAATTTAATTGACAACGTAAGACGTCATTGGGGTGATATAAATACTGCCCTCACTGTAAATGCCCTGTAAATTAAAATGAATGAAAAAAAAAATAAAAAAAATACCCTAAACAAACATTGAAAGTCCATAGACTTGGCTGCCATCTGACGTAATTTCGGAAAGCTACACGCTAGTGCCCCTCAAAAAAGGTCTAAAATTCTGAGAGTGTACAAATTGAACCACATGGAACCGCACACTCTCAGAGTTATGGGGGGACCTTGAAATCAAAACGTTTCGTGAACCACTGCGTTAAGCATGTGCCTCTCTGTGTCCCACCTCCCCCGGACAGTTCCTGGACGCTCCAGATCTGGCGGCCTACATCGAGGGTTACTTCCTGAAGAACATGGTGATCCTGATGGAGGTGGAGCCCTTCAAACAGCTGCTGTACGACATGCCACCCGACAGCCCCGGCTGTGAGATCCTGCAGGACCTGGAGAAGACCCTGGCCGCCCGCATCCAGTCCATCCACCTGTCCTCTTCTAAGGGATCCATCGTCTGAACCCTCTCGGTCCAATACCGGTTCATAGTTCCAATGAAAACCTTATTATTACATGTCTATGAGATAGAGTGATCTCTTCAGCGGATACATTGTCTTTAGTGTGACAAAAAGGTCTTGTCCCACCGTGATCTGTGTTGCCCGTGATGAAGCCCTCCTCCAACAACCGCTACCGTGCTATCTGTTGTCTCACGCACAGATAGCGACGACTCTGTGTCTGTCCCGTCGACATCAACGTGATATGCTAAAAAAATACAAAAAAACGGAGATAGCGGTGTACTCTTCCTATTCGCCAATAACACTAGTCAAGTGTCATTCAGCAAGTATTTCACAGAGTGGTAGTATTCAACAACACAAGCTCGCACGAGACCTGAGCGGGTCTAAAGTCGGGACTGCAAGACCTATGAATAGAGGCAAGTTGTATTGAAACTAATGGAAGCAAGGCAGAGAGGGGCCGCAACTGCCATTGTAACATGGCATGCCCATTGGCCTACCCTGTTGACCAACGAAGAGTGAGTGAAGATATGTGAATCGTGGAGATGTCTCACACATTGCCATCGTCGTATACCTCTGGACCTGGACTGGAATTACTACTTCTCTGTTTTTGTGTCGCAGCCCTCATAGTTAGCATAATACATGCTGAAGTGAATAAATACTCCTCTAAGCCAAACAAGACAAAGCAATTAAAATGTAACTGTAACGTGATGCAACGTTTGTCAATGTTCGACTTTGGAAACCGAGTAGAAATATGTCTTCTACCATTGTGTAAATATTGTTGATAGTAAAAAATAAAAAATAAAATAAAAATAAAACGGAGCTTATTAGCTCCCTCCCTGTAAGTTAATGTACATATACAGAGATGTTTTCTCATGTGTCTTACCATTGGATATTGCTGTAAAAAGAAGGCTTATCTTTTAAATGTCCTATTGTTCTATAAATGTTAGAATGTAGCATGTCAGAGGAATGGTAGCGTTTTCTTTTCTTTTTGCCTTTAATTGTCTGAATGCGTCGGGTTGAGGAGTTGCATGACATTGACTGAAAGGATTTGAAGTGTGTTTTTATTTTTTATTTTTTGTGATCAGCATGGTCTAAATGTCTAAGCAGTGAAAGTGTCTTCAGCTAAGAAGAGAGAGGGAGGCTCCAGTTCTCCTGGTCTGTTCCGGTGGTGGACAAAGTACTCAACCCCGGTACTTGAGTCAAAGTATAGATACTCCTGGTCAAATACTACTCGACAACGTGTACTCAGTAATTAATAATATTATTATTATTAATTTATTATTAAGTATAAATTCTAAAGTACATTTTATTTTTAATATCAATACATTGCTTCCAGTTAAAAAATGCAAAGATTTTCCAGAAATGTTGCAGAAAATGATCAATAATAATAGTGAAAATAGCAGTTCTACAACGTCTCATTGTGGCACGTTGTGAACGTGTAGCTCTGCTATTTTCAATGCTGTATGGTTGAAATTCTGAAATAAGTGCTTAATTCGTAATGTACTTTTTCTCAAGTACAGTACTCAAGTGAATTTTACTTTGTTACACCACTGGTCTGTTGCCAGTCCTCAGCTGAGAGACCTGATCCGCGGTTGTGTTTTCCAGTTGTGAAACATGTATGTACATGTGTGACTTGCTTCCTCTATAAAGATTAATATAAAGAATACTATGAGTCCTCTCAAGGTTATTATTGTGCAATCACTTGCTAAACACAACATCCACTTCTTAACACATCATTTGTTTGGAGAAGTAGCCTATATTGCAAGCCTGACTTTGCACAGTAGTTCAGAGGTGTGAACTATTGGGCACAATGTATTGTTTTGTCATTTGTCAACATTCAATCTCTGTGCTTCAAATCTCAGTTGGAGAGAGGGGTTTTAACGGCACACAACAATTCAAGACTTTTATTTTATTATTTTTTTATCCCATTTTGCAACCCATTTTTTTCACCCAGTGTCAATTATCTAATGTAATCCTGGGCGCTACACTGCCTCTGCCAACCTGGGGGGGCAGCGGACTAACCTCATGCTTCCTTCTATGCATGAGGAGTCCAAGCTGCTTCTTTTCACCTGACAGGGGGGAGTTTCCCCGGCCGGACGTAGTTCCTTTCCCCTTCATCAGGCGCCCCGGCTGGCCAGGGGGAGGTAGTTTAGAGACCAGGATTACTGCATGTTTTTTGCATGCATGTTTTAGGGGACACAGGGAGAACATGCAAACTCCACACAGAAAGGCCCTTTCACCAACCCCGCCTCGGGTATGGGCACTGATGACGCGGAGGAGAGAACACGCCCCCAGCGCCCACAGCATCCTCAGCGGGAATCGAACCCTGCAGGACCTTCTAGCTGTGAGGTGACAGCACTACCGACTGTGCCACCATGACCCACAATTCAAGACTTTGACAAAACAAACAAACAAAATTATCTGCCACACAACAGGCAGTTAAAAACCAGATTAGGCTTTTCTTCATCTAATCTATGTGTTGTTGCGACCGTAGTATAGGTCGCAGTTTACTATGAAGACTGGAACATCACCTAGATCTGCATATATGGAGCCGGCCAGCAACTCTATATCTGACCTCACGGACACCAGATTAATAGTTTAACTCCTGCTTCTTAAATTAACTGTGCTGTATTAAGAAGCTCTGTTGTTTCAGAGTGACCTCGCCCTCAAGGTGTCTTACTGGTATATAATATTTATTATCTGACAATGACTTTGAAAAAATATCATTGATTTTATTTTTTGCATGCAAGAGGCCTCAACACTGTTACAATTATGAGTGACTGTACAGTGAGTGTACAAATGGAACCAAATTAACCTTTACAGTTCTGTCACTCTCGTACAAATGGAACCAAATGGACCCGTAAGGACATTACAGTGAGGACTCTCAAAAGATGGAGAGAGAGAAGGAAAGCTTTTGTAACAGCAGTCTAGAGAGAACAGACTTGCCTTTGTTCAGTATTCAAGACTCCGGCAAAAAGGAATCTGTATAGCCAAGTATGTGGTCACTGCACTACTGCTCTCAATGAATAGTTGCATAAGAGAGATTCTTTTCTCTCGTTTTCCTTGATAGTTTATCTAAAATGACCTTCAGTTAACACACATTATGTAGTCGGATGATATTTATTTTTCAATTACTGTCATCGCTGGCCCAAGTGGTGTGCCAGTTTATGCCACCAGTATACCAGTAATTATTTGTAAGCAGAGTTAAGTGAGACGGATATTGGGTCACTTTCTGGGCTTATTTGTCTCTACAAATTACTTGTGTGTAACTTCTGTACTTAGTACACAGATCATGATTTATGGGACTAAAACTGCCACATCAAAGATGAGATCATTCCCTATCAGTGGTGGAAGTACTCTTTTTTGTCCTTTTTTGTGCTGCTATAAGCAATAATATGTCAAAAAAATGGTATTCCAGCAGCCAGCAATGGGTAAAACGCTCCAAAAAGAAATGTAATCTCTGTGACACAATATGGGCCGCAATCTGCATTCAAAGATTTTCCCAGAAACTTTGTCATTGGTCGATTTGCCTGTCTACTTCCTGATTGGTTAGTCATTTCAACTGGGTTACGACCAATAACAAAGCTTCTAGGAATCTTTGAATGCAGATTGCGGCTCCTAGATGTGTCACAGAGACTACATTTCAGACTACGTTTCACTCATTGAAGGCTGTCTGAATGCCAAAAAAAGAAAAGGTAATTAAAATGTTTACATATTATTGCTTATAGCTATACTTTAAGTAAAGGCAACAGTATACTCAGTATACCACAATGTAGAAATACTCTGTTACAAGCGAAGCTTGTTACAAGTGAGCTCCTGCATGAGCAAGTTGGTGCCTTAATCGGTGTGTCGACGTATACATTGTAAAGTAGGCTACTTTGGAGAAAGGCAATTTATAACTGCAGTCGATTCAAATGCAGTCCATCACCTTCATGCACACAACAACATGCACTTGAGGCAATAGAGGGTATGCGTGTGACATCATCATCATACCCGGAAGTTATGCGGAATTGCCTACTGAGTGACAAAAACTACTTTCTGGCCTTGACAGCCCATACATCCAAAACAGAAAAGTCCTATTTGATTGCATTAAATGACATTAACACACATAAACAACATTAAATTCACTTTATCACTCATTTTGCCACTCGATTTGCCACTCGAACTGCCATTCACTTTATGCATGTGCATACCCTCTATATTCTTTTCTGCTACTGTTTGCAGTGTGTGTGTGTGTGTGTGTGTGTGTGTGTGTGTGTGTGTGTGTGTGTGTGTGTGTGTGCGTGTGCGTGTGCGTGCGTGCGTGTGTGTGTCTGCGTGTTTGTGTGTGGGTTTTAGAAGAATGGCAGGGGAAGGAGTGACATGTTGTTAAGGCGTATCCATGGTTTCTGCAGCCCCAAGAATGTAGTGCCATGTGGAAAACACTTGAACGGAATTCTGAGGTATGCTTCATGGACTGACACACGTGTCAAAATTTAAAAAAATGTGTGAAGTGAGTGGTGCAACTCCGGGTAGGGGTCCCCGGGGGGTCCCCGGAAGTTCCAGACCCACAGGATGCTGGCCCAGAAATGTCAGAGTTACCGTTTGGGGGTCCTCGGAACATCCAGACCCCCAGGAACGCGCCCAGGGAACCGGCCCGGTTCCGGCGAGCCACCCCACGTCCGAAATGGTTGAAAAATGACAGTGTTACCGTGTGGGGGTCCCCAGGGGGTCCCTCTACTGTAGGCTACTGTACTGTCACTGTATAGTCTACTGGAAGCCCCCATAGGTCCCATGTTAGACCCAGAAATGTTGTTTAATGCAAACTTTTATGATTTATATGTCATCTATAGGCTTAGCAGATGAGATTAAGCTTGGTTGGTTGCTAAAAGTTGCACATTGAGCAATTTGAGTAATTAGCATAATTAGCGAATTAATCAACAAACTGTAAATGGCTAGAATTGTGCTTCCAGTTAAATTAGAAAAGTGGTCTAATAGTCTAAGCATATGTTTTTGATGACCAGAATGTAATTTATGACCATGGTGAAGTCATGCAACCTTTCCTCATTAGCATAATTACCATTAATTATGTAAAGATTCAGTCAAAATCAGGAAAAGGGTTTAATTTCTTTGCTTTTACTCTGTCTTGATGTCCATAAAAGAATTTCCTGCCATAATGAAATTATCCAACCTTTCCTCATTTGCATAATTTGCATAGACTATGTACTAATTGGGTAATAACAGGGAAATATCCATATTTTAGCTTGTAATACATTCAGAAAGATCATTATTAATCATTAATCTGGATGCCAATGTCCAATGCCTTTAAAAGTTCACACTATTAATTTATTTAAAAAAATCATAATGCCGACCCTGAATGTTGCGTTTTACACATAAATGTTATCATGAGCACCTGCTACTCTCGAGTAGCTATACACATGTGACTGGTTACAATGCTTTGTACCACAACTGGCCTATGGTCATTTCATAAATTCCTGTACAACATTGTGAATGGACAGGTGGCTCCAGACTCTGTGAATGGACAGGTGGCTCCAGACTCTGTGAATGGACAGGTGGCTCCAGACTCTGTGAATGGACAGGTGGCTCCAGACTCTGTGAATGGACAGGTGGCTCCAGACTCTGTGAATGTGCAGAATGCTCTTCAGATTGGTGAACAACAGAGCAATGACCTTTCAACGACTCTTCCACAAGGCTTCCATGAAACTATTCAGAAGAGAGTCCAAACCATGGAGGTGATGAAGAAAACTGCATGTGACTGTTAACGGCAAGGCCATCTATGACATGGAGATCCTCTTCGCTCGACTCTAAGTTGTAGGTATAGGGCAGCAGCGTAGCATAGATTTGAAACATGTCTTTGATCATGAGCTCAGTCCTATGTTCCACCATCACTGATTGATGAATATGGCTGCCTGAGAAAGGGTGACAAGTCTGTCATTATCAAAAGATTGGGAGTACCTGATAGCAATGCTATATGTCCCAATATTGTCCTAGTTGATGCAAGTCAGCTGCTCTACCACATTGTCTGGCCTGTGGCAAGTACATTTGGGGACCAAAGCCTACACTGCAGTTGGAACTGATGAGACATTTGTCATCTTTGACCATTACAGTCTTTTACAGTGCAAAAGACCATGAGAAGACGAGCAGGGGTTGACACAACCGAGTACAAGTTGACAATCAACACACCTCTTCCTCGTAGAGAAGCTGTGATGAAGAGCACATCAAACAAATGCAGTTATGCAGCGAGTTATCACTCCTTCTGTGCACATATGACTTCACTGCTGATAAGATCCTGCTTGTGAACAACATGGACTGCATTGTAAACCATGAGGAGGCTGACATCACCCTCATTAGCTATGCTGCAAGCTGCTGGAGCAGGGGCACCCACCATATGCATATTAAGCGATGACACCGATGTATTTGTCCTGCTAGTGTACTGGGTTTGGAAAGCCAACGTTCATTCTGCAGTGCAGATGGAGAAACGGGATGGCACCATCCTGGACATCAATGCCACTGCAGGGCATTGGCCGAGAAATTCCATGTCTCCTGGGGATGCATGCCCTATCAGGATGAATCAGGTGATTCTGTATCCTACCCATATGGATACAGGTATCTGCACTGAAAGTACTCCTGGGAAGTGTCATACCTGGTCTGAATGCAGTGCTTGGGGAATCTGATGCCACTCACAGTGACCTAAAACATACAGGTACAGAGTTCTTCCTTGCACTGTATGGGATGAAGAAAGCCAAGAGCATGAACAATGCTCGCTACCAGATTTACACACAGAGGAAAAAACCACCAGAGCTTAAAAAGCTTCCTCCAACTGATCATCCTGTGGAAGGCTGCAGATCAGAGGGAGCCACCTGCAGAGATAAGAGACATTACGATACATTTGGGTGGGAGGTTAAAGGAGGGGCTGTCATGCCCGCTGTTTCCACCCAGGCAGTGGCTCCGGTAAATTTGCTTGATGTCATCAGCTGCAGTTGCAGTGCATTGAAGGCTTGCCAGTTAACTGTATAGTTGCCATGCTGCAAGTCTCAGTTGCACTGACTATACTGCAAGTGTGAAGGAGGTGAGGTCCTCTGCTGCAACCCTTTCACTATGCATGGAGACAAAGATGATGAGGAGGCAGAAGGAAATAAGGAAAGAGATGATGAAGAGGATTAAGGCCATTGAGTGTGATGTTCTAGCTTAACTTTTGAGATTAAGTGTGAGTATATCTAAATATGAATGCATTGACCTTTTCTGTTATTTGGTGATGTATTAGCTAATATCATACATTATGTAAATGGTTGGAATGATGTCACAATCTTTACCTTTCAAATGACGCCACTTGGGCCACTTTGTGACTATTTTTAATTTTCACTTTTTTCAAGTGTTATAAGCGTTATCATTAATTATTATACTAATAAAGGCATAATGACGAGGCTATACATTTTTCTTTTCTTTTATATGCACTATGCAGTACATTAACATTAAAATACTTTTATTTTACCTATAATTTACATTGTGTGTGTGTGTGTGTGTGTGTGTGTGTGTGTGTGTGTGTGTGTGTGTGTGTGTGTGTGTGTGTGTGTGTGTGTGTGTGTGTGTGTGTGTGTGTGTTAGCACTTAGCACCTCTTGATTAATCTAAAAAGTTATTGATAGAATAATCAATTACGAAAATAATTGATAGTTGTAGTCCACGTACACAAAACAGACAGATGGATTCACATGCATATAATGCATTTGCATAACCGCATTATAGTGTGCTTATAACACTTTGTAATTACAGTTAAACACACTGTACTCATGTTTTCAAACACCTTATAAAGCATTTTATAAGGCCTTAAGTATCATCAGCTTTTGGTGTCTGTGTAAACACAAACATTGAAGTGAGGACAGAAAAGTGAAGACACAAATTGTGAATGATGAATGATTTGTGATTTGATGGTTGAGCACTGAATGTGATGTATGATGATGTATGATGATAAGAGCGCCCCTCACTTCACACAAGTGTGATTTTATATTAATATTTACTGGCCACGCAGAGACATTTTCTTTTTGTATTGCATTATAATTACTTTTGTAATGCATTATAATCACCGTTATAATTATTATATTGCATTATATTGCATTATATTGTGATCAGAATCATTATTCTAGCTTTGATTATTAGTCATAGTCAACTCAATATTCCGTATGTATTATAATTATTGACCTTATAGGTCATTATAAAATGCTTTATTAGGATTATTGTTAGAAAGAATTTAGAATATTTACAACGGTTTCTAACTATGATTATACAGCATTATAATCCGATTATAACGCAGTATAAGTATGCTTATAATGCATTATAAATATTAGGCTTCATAGAAAGTGTTACCAAATTCTCAAATCATTCTCCATGGGATTAACTACATCAGACTGTCTAGCAGGAAATCATGTGATTAACACTGTGCAAGAACCCCCTCCAGGCCTTTCTCAAAGCCCTGCTGGATACATGGTGATTTACTGTGTTGTGAAGCAGAGCAATAACCACGACGGAAGTGTGGGGGCAGGGGTAAATTTTTAGCCAAGTGACTGAAGCCAATTGTTTGACAACATACATGTTTTGTGAAGTGATGTGATGTGTGCGTGCGTGAGTGCGTGCGTGTGTGTACTGATTGATGATGCATATGTTAATTTGTGGCTTTGGCTGCCCCCACACAAAAGCAATGCACTGTACTGTACTGGCATTTCTAGTTTGTGCATTGTTGTGCATCGTTGCGTGTGTGTGTGTGTGTGTGTGTGTGTGTGTGTGTGTGTGTGTGTGTGTGTGTGTGTGTGTGTGTGTGTGTGTGTGTGTGTGTGTGTGTGTGTGTGTGTGTGTGTGTGTGTGTGTGTGTGTGTGTGTGTGTGTGTGTGTGTGTGTGTGTGTGTGTGTGTGTGTGTGTTAGCCTGCCTGTGTTTGAGTGTCAGTAAGCGGGAGGCTAAAAGGGTGTTTGCCACACTGGCTCTGCCCCCAGAACGAGCCCCTCGGCCCTTCATTCTATTCCTCCCCTCTTTGTAATTCACAGGCCATCTCTCTCTTTGGCACAGAGTGCACTGGCAGGCAGCATTTAAAAGAGCCATGTGTTTTTGTTCCCCCGACAAACGTTTTAGCTCTTTCTGAAGAACGCCGGGGGCAGAGGGAAAGGGAGAGCAAGTGGGAGACTGAGGAGAAAGGGGGTAGAAGAGAACTGGAAGTGTGAGGGAGAGAGATGAGGAATGGAAAAAAGAGCCGCAGACAAATACGAGCCGTGTTGTATGTGGTGATTTGATGTCAGTCTGTTGTAGGATAACCCGTTGGAGATTATCTTGTTGGAGATTCTACAATAGACACTGCAGCAGGTGAGTGGTTTGGGAGAGTAAACTTGAGTTCTCACCAAAAATAGAGTGATCTACAAGCTCACGTCGCAGTGCACTGTGATGCGCTATGAGCTTGTAGATCTGCTATTTTTTGTGCACGGCACAGACACACAACTGAGTATAAATCAGTCAGAGGATGCAATAACAAGATATGAGCGAGGGGGTTTTCAGGAACTTGGCAAATGGAGGAAAAAAGTGGGTAGCTGAAATCAGGGCTGTCCTCAGCTGGTGGATGCAAGAGCAAGGGGCTGTCTTTGAAATACTTCACAATAGAGTAGCATGTAGTTAACCTTTACTTCAGCATAATGTGTTTTCTTTAAGACTTATTCTTGAATTAACTATGTCAGTGCACTTTTTAGTTTCAGATGCATTAAACACAAGAGTAATTAAGAGCATAATAGCCCAACCAGAAGAAACGTTTTGAACTTACTGATTTTGCCCTTCTTAGGGCACCACGCTAGTCAATAGCAGGGCTAAAAAGCATGAATGCACCCATGCAACAATACATTGTAATGTATTCTTCTAGTGAGAATTGTATAGTTATCTCTTCTTTAAGAGTGATGTGACAATATTGAATTGATTCATGTTTGTTTGCTGTATGATACAGCAAACAAACATGCCTGTATGGGTTGTTTATACGTGTACATGTTCTTGCACCCTTGGGCCTCAACAGTGGTAATGGGTTGATTGATAGCACCGTGTGCCTTCTATGAGCTTCATTACCAGTGTTAACTTACCTTTAATAGGGCTACTGCCTGCTTAAAGCCAGCATGGGCAACCTGCATTCCGTATTGATGATGGTCCAATGGCCAAAACGTCCACTTCTTTTTCTGCACATTTCTAACTTACTAACTGATTCGATATTTTTGCTTCAACGTTCATATGTCGGTGTGCAAGCCTTTTCTGTTGTTTATGGACCTTGTAATCATGTATGTAGGCCTACTGACGGATCGTCCAACCAACTGTGAGCCCCATGCACCTCTTTTAGGGCTAAAAGTAGGTCCTCAAACGTGTATATATACTGTACATGCCTGACCTGCTAGGTTCCTGGTGAGGGAGACTCATGTTTCCAGCCTCCGCCATGCATCGAGAGGAGCTTTCAGCCAGAGATGAGTTCACCTACAGCCACGTGCCCACCATGGAGCGGCCCACCATGCTGGAGAGGCCCACACTCGAGAGGCACACCCTGGAGAGTCTCGGTGGGACGCTGGAACGGCGAGGCAACAGGGGAAGGAGTCTGGAGCGGGACAGCTACACAGTGGACGTGAGGGCCAGTGACCTGCAGCTGTCCCAGCCGGAGCCCCTAAGGCACCCCTGCTTCAGCTACAGGGCCTGGCTCTACAGTGTCCTCATAGGGGTGAGAGATTGTTGGCTATACATTTAGCCACATAACAGCAAAATCCTCTGTATTTGTATAAACTCTGATAGTGTACAAATGGAACCAAATGGACCCTTATAGTCCGGTAGCCAACATACTTTTTTTTGTTCAAAGTGGGAAATTTGGTATCGTTTTTTTTATTGGCCTACAATATTGTCTGTATACATTCATGAATCCACCTGTAACCTAGCCTGAAAGAGACCTATGGCATAGGCATCTTCTGCATGGCAGGATCAGCCGGCAGAAACTAGACGCACCTGCAGCAGATGAGCCTAATTAAGAGTTTTCTTTTCTTTTGAAAGGAAAATGCATGTGGTCTCCGAGGCTATGTAACCATACCATTAGGCAAACATGTCATAATGTTCATTATGCTTTAAGACAAGTAGTATGTTACATGTCAAACTAGGGGGTTTTCATGATTCTGAATCCATTCCAAGCACAAAGCACACTCCTTGGGCTAAAAACAGCCATAGCCACGGCTACGGCTATTCAGAACCCCCTTAGTTTGACACATGCTACTTAAACCATAATTACATTTTGAATGTTTTGCCTTATATAGGTTGTTAATGGTATGGTCACATATAACCCCCTATGACAGAAATTGCTCAATGATGACAGCCGGTCAGCAGGTAGATTCACGAATGTATGTATAGACAATATTTTAGGCCAAAAAATGTCCCACTCCACACCCCTGGCTGCCGGACTATAGATGCACTCTCAGAGTTACAAATGCATAAGTGAACACTGAGGATTTTACTGTGTATAACAAGCCATTCTGCACAAAATGTCAAAGCTTAAACAAAAACCATAGCACCCTGATCTTTAAAATGTTTGATTATTTTTTGGCAACAAGGAATTTTCTTGTGTTTTTCCACATTGAATAGTTAGAAAAAAATCACACCCGTGTGAACTGAGTGGTGCAAGGTCTTATATAGCCTGATCAGCTGTGGTCTGACGTAATGTCAGTGACCATAGTAACCATGCTCATTTTTTTGGGTCCCACGTACAGGTACACACACGTACAGGTACACACATACATAGACACAAACATAGATACAGACAAAGCTGGTTGTTGGAGTGGTTTGCACCACTCAAAAACAGTGTCATGTGAAAGTAGCACTATATTCATTCACACTCTCCTGCATGAGAAACCAAACCAACCAAAAGGGGAGTACAGTAATAATTGTGTCCAATAGATGGCTTTTGAAGATTACGTCATATGGCAGCCAAGTCTATGGACTTTACTGTTTGTTTAGGGCACACTATGACAACGTAAGACGTCATGTGGCCTATATAAATACATCTTGTGTGTAACTAATCTTGTTTCATACAAGAAACAAGCCAGGATGGATAAAGGAGAGAAACAGTGCAACTGTAACCATTGAGGGAAAAGCTTAACAAAAAAACAGTAAATTGAAACAGCACCGGAGAATTCATAGAAGAAAAGAGCCAGAATGGAAAAAAGGAAAGAAAGAGTACAACTGTTACCAATGTTGAAAAAGCTTCACAAGAAACAAACACACATGACGCCCCGGGTGGGCACGCTTAAAACAAACATTTGGTTCATATTCTTCTGTAGTATATGGACCCCCGTGACGTACAAAAGCAACAACAAAAAGGCACCCCTTACTTCACGTGTGATTTTTTATGTATTAAATAGTAGATTTACTGTACAAGCTCACGGCTAATTTTAACTATCCTGTTATATATACATAGGCTTAGAGTGGTTAAATAGATGTTGATGCTATTATAGTAACTCATTTAGGGCTTGAACATCAGAGCGCTGTTTTGGATATATCTCTAAGGGCCATTTAGTTCAAGTGTGGGCTACATAAATACAGAATGTATTCTTGATTAATGCTTGTGCACATGGCTGCTGATGATGAATGATCATAATGCTGTCAGCAGTGTACACGCTGCTGCTGCTGCTGCTGTTGTTGTGTGGGCCTGGATCGTACAGGAATTCTGTGTGTGCATGTGTGCGGCCGTGCGTGCGTGTGTGCGTGCTCGTGTGCGCGCGCACAAGCGTGTGTGAGCTTGCTTGCATGGTGTGTATAGTGTTGCATGCATGCATACTGTATGGGTGTTAGTTGCATGTATTGTATGTGTTTGTCCTCAGGGTAGTCTTTTAATCACAGCTGGCTTCTCTCTGTACCTGGGCAATGTGTTTCCTGTCGCCATGGACTACCTGCGCTGTGCTGCGGGCTCTGTAAGTGACCATCACATGACTGCAATGCCTGATTTTATGTTGCTGTCGGGCAGAAACCTACATGTACAATACAGTATCTTCATAAATCATAATATTCTAACGTTTTCTTCCCCTAAATGAACACTCTACTTCTATTTTCAGTTTGTTTTAATGATCAATTGATTGTGGGGGAGCTGGATCAATGGAACTATCATTGATCCAACCTTGAACTCATTTTCAAGGGTTTAGAGAATAAATAGCATTATTCTTTTAATATTATATTGTTAAAATCATAGTGTTTTGCTGATTATTTGGGGGCCCACTTTTCACAATTTCAGGGGTGATGGTGCATGCACATCCACTCTAGCCCAGGTGCTGGACAAACGGTATACAGGAAGGAAAATATAGTCACTGGTTATAATACTCAGTCAGCTCCACTGGTTTATTGCTTCAACGTGTCCATCGGGTTGGAATAATATGTTATTATACCTGAAGAAGATGGAAACGTTGAAGCAGTAAACAGTGGAGCTGAGTATTATTAACCAGTGTTGTGGACTTCCCACTTACAATTTCCTCAGGGCCCACCAGTGGTCCCTAGAGGAGCGCTGCCCTAATAAGTGTGAATACAAGGGAATCAACATAATGTGAGTTTGTCCGCTTTATTTTAGACAGGTTTTCAGCACTTCTGCCCATTAGGCGGAACTGTGCTGATAACCTTTGTTGTTTGCACCTCCAAGACAAAGGCGGAGTTGGCCATGCCCACAACAAATACCCTATTAGGCCTATATGTGTCTCAAAAAATATATTTAATTATGTGCCGTGTTGTGCACCAAAAATAGACAATCTGAAAGCTCACAACCAGAACAATGCAGGCACCAGTTGCATTGCAACACCTTCATTTCTCTTGACAAAATTGTGATAGCAAGCTCACATTGTAGCTTGTTGAGTTTACATTTGACTGTTTTGTCAAACATAGCCACTGGTGCTAAACAGCTCAACAGTTCCACGCCAAGTGTATGATGTGCCATTCATTGCTGCTTGTCACTGTATATTTTTTACAGGGCATTCCTGCAGCAGTTGCAAGTTTTGCCATCGCCAAGAACAGACACTTGGCAGTAAGTGAATAACACACGCCTCTGGAATGAAAGAGATTAGAGATAGAGAGATGTAGGTTTCTTGACATTTCTGTATGCAAGCATAAAAAAACTAATGTTCCTCCTAGGAGAATAGTGCAAATCTCAGAATCTAAATCTAAAGAAATAATTAAGAGTAACAGCAAGCATAAAAACAAGCGTGTGTGTGAGTGTGCGTGCGTGTAGTGGTGGTTAATGAGAGAGGGCAAGCTGTTCTCTCGCTCAGACAGTTCAGAAGTCTGACTGCCTGGGGAAACAAACTGTTTTCGCAGCCTTGCCATTCTGGCACGCATGCTTCTGGATCGTTTCCCTGACGGTGGGAGGGAAAACTGGCTGTGAGAGAGGTGGGAAGTGTCACCAACGATGTTTGATGCTCTCCTTTACATGTTTCTGTAGGTCTTTCATAGAAGTTTCTCTGAGGAGTCGGTTATTAATACTTTTCTAATGTCATCTTTGTTGTCATTCCAAGGTCTCAGATTTCCAGGTGGTGTACGTCTCAACCTTTGCCGTGACGACTACCTGCCTAGTCTGGTTTGGCTGTAAACTGGTTCTGAACCCCTCTGCTGTCAATGTAAATCTTATTATATTCTCTATATGATATTATCCATTGAGTAAACTCAAGTCTATCCCTTCTTGTTGCTGCAGCAGTTATTGCACAGGTTATTTGTTGTCATACAACACAGCTCATACAAATGCATGGTTCCTCCTTCATTTAGCCCACTGCCTGCCTGTACTGTTCCTTCTGCTTACATTATATCGTCCATTCCTTCCTTCCTTCCTTCCTTCCTTCCTTCCTTCCTTCCTTCCTTCCTTCCTTCCTTCCCCCCCTCCCTCCTACCCTCTCTGCGTGTTCTTTCCTACATGTCTCTATCTCTCTCCTGTGCAGATCAACTTTAACCTCATCCTGATGATTGTACTGGAGGTGTTGATGGCGAGCGCTGTCATCCTGTCGGCCCGCTCCGCTGAGGACTGCTGCAGCCATAGGAAGGTGCACACACATATCCTGAGTGTTAATGGAAGTCTGAGAGTTAAATTAGCACGATGAGCACTGGAGTGCACTGGAATGAAAGAGATTAGAGATAGAGAGATGTACTGTATAGGGTTCTTGTCATTTCTGTATGCAAGCATACAAAAACTAATGTTCCTCCTAGGAGAATAGTACAAATCTCAGTATCTAAATCTAAAGAAATAATTCGGAGTAACAACAAGCATAAAACAAGCGTGTGTGTGTGTGTGTGTGTGTGTGTGTGTGTGTGTGTGTGTGTGTGTGTTTCATATATTCTCTTCTCTCCATCTAATCACTTGCATCCCACTCAATCTTCCTTTCATCCCTTCCATCCAGCCGGTGAGGTATGACAGGCCAGTGGTTTTAACCCCTGCCATCTTCCCCACTCGACTCCTTAAGGCCTATTCTGTGAGTACGGAAACCCAAGCTTTCAGCTCTGATGAGTGAGATATTGCGCCTGCAGCCAAGTAGGCTATAAACCAAGCATACTAGCATAGGCTCCACTATCATATCATCCATGTATTGGAGTGTCTTTCAACAGGTGATTGAAATCATCGTGGGAATCTCTGCTGTGTTTGGGGGGATCATTGCTCTCAACATGGACGCTTTGCTGCCCGGACCCTACCTGTCTGTCACCTTTTTCTGGATCCTGGTGGCTGTAAGTTCTCTTAAGTTCGCTTTCATTATATCCAGGCAGTGCCTGGAATCTGTACCATGTTATCAGATTTTGTATTTCTGTTTTTATTTTTTTGCTTGTTAGGGTGAGGAGTATAGTGTAGTGTAGTGTAGCTCTCTATAAAAGGATCTGTGTGTGTTTGTTTGTGTGATAATCCAGAGCTAATTTGGCACTGGATCGATCAACTTTGTAGGCAAAAGAACTACCTCCTCTATTCATTGTTCTTCCACTTACCGGTACATTTTATTTTATATGAAGGGCGTCAGTGGGGCTCGGATCAGGCTGAGTCATACATCATAGATACTTCATACAGTAGAGCACTCATTCACACATGCATTCCACACACCGACGGCAGAAGAAACCAAGGTAACAACATGTGCATCGGGAGAAATTAGGATTTAATTAAGGACCCTTCAACACAAAGCCAGAAGGAGCCAGGGTTCAATTCAGGAACCTTCCGATTCCAATATGGCCAGATTGGCCACTCTACCTCCTGAGCCAGTGCCATCCCCATATTAGATAGATCCACAGATAATACACTCATGATACGTAGCTTGCAGCTATACTCAAGGGGTTAATAAACTGCATTACTATGTGGGCACCACTGGTGGGCTCAATATGCACATTATCATTCTATAATACATATTTGTTCAATCTATTCGTGAGTTATCTGACTGAAATAACATTATTAGACACAGTCAGTAACTGTCTGACTGTGTACTGAATAAAAAAACATATAATGCATTGGCAAAAATGCACACACGATATGTAGCCTACAAAGCTCCATATCAGTAGCTTTGTACATAGAGTATCACTGTGTATCACTTTCAAATCCCCTTAAAATGTATGCACTTGTCTGTCAGGTCAAAAAAAATGGGGACTGCATGTTGAAAGTGTTAATTAAGTGGTCTTGTAGCCTACAGGGTATTTTCTCTGACGTATGCCAGGTATGGCCACATGGGCATCTGAGCATACCATACATATATCACGTTGTTGGTGTTGCATATTATGACACCCTTGTTGAAGTTGTTGTTGTTGAACGGTTTTCCTGTTCATGGGTGATTTAAAGTAAAGTAGTGGCTTTGTGCGAGAAATTGCATTCTTGGCATTTACCACATCCTGTGAGGAATAGTGTGTGTAAAGACTGGTGCTGGGTCAGTGATCTGGCTCTGCACCATAGCCTACTGTATGTTTATCAGATTGGATGGTCCCCTCGTGGGCAATACAAGGTTGTGCAGTTAAATATTTGTTCAGTGTTGGGTCAGAATCCATGATGTGTTTTATGATGTGCCAGTGTTTTCAAATGATTGATTGAAACTCTCAGCCAAGGGGTGAATAATACTGGATTGTAGAATTGACTCTAGACTCGGATAAGGTAAGACAACGTGATACTTTTTCGAAGCAGCTATGTGCCTGTGCAACCCAGGGATGTTTACACCGTCATAGATCAGCAGCCTTGTCCTGGAACATTGGAATTACATATGTCATATACATACAGGTAAACTGTGATATAGGCAGACTTATTATCTTGAGTGGCATAGGGAGAAAGAATTGCCCATTTTGTGAGTTTTTGTCAGTGCTTTTATGGTATAGGATAGGATAGAACCAAAGTGACTATAAACAAGGTTGTCTAAGAAGTTAATCTCGTGCTCATCATCATATTCAATAGTACAGGGAAGCAAAACTGAGAGCCATTTTTGCCCCCATGCATGCCTGACACCTGGTGGTAGAAATCATAACTAAACGGAAAATAAGATGTGAAGACAATCCCTATGAGGTCCTCCACAGTCCAATGCATTCATCCCTGATTTATTTATTTTTAAATAAAAAAATTCTACAAGCTCAGGATGCATCACATTGTGAGCTTGTAGATCAGCTATCTTCACTACTTGTCAAACTGCATGACACCATAGGGCTTTAATAGCCATAAGTGGTTAAGAAAAATGGGGTCTAAAAGATTGTCCATGGCCCCTAGAAAACACTGCAGCCTGTTAGTTAGGCCCCTTCAAATGGGGCCTAAAAGATTGTCCATGGCCCCTAGAAAACACTGTTCATCTGCTATTTGAATAGACAGAATGAGCTTTATGAACCCCATCGAAAGTTTTACATGATGCAGGAACTAGAATCAAATTAAGTGTCTACTCTAGGTCATTATGTCAAATAACACATCATGTTCATGTCTGGAATTGTCTGGTATAGATTGATTAGACACGCACGTGCACACACGCACGCACGCACGCACGCACGCACGCACGCACGCATGATGCTATCTATTTATTTTTATACTGTAACTTTATTTAGCGGTTTTACATATATTTGTGAAGCTATTTCTATTCTATTTCTGTGACACTCTTGATGAAGCTCTAGAGGGACTGAAACGTTAGAGTTTGAATTAACTTAATGTTGCTGAGCAAGAGCAATGTGTGGGATTTCTCTTCTTTAATGGACATGCTGTAGGAAGGAAGGGAAGTGACATGTGGTCAAGTATTTATAGGTGTGTTTGTGGGAGGGAGATAGCACACTCAGTTCAGTTCTGCTTCTGTGCTTTGTCATTAAAATGTAGGCTGTTCTGGTTCATATTATTCTGATGCTCATTCTGTGTCCATTAAGTGAGATCAAAACGCCTGATTGGGGAGGATTTCAGTCATTTATATCATCACCAACTGTTCAACTCGCAAAGCGAACAGAAGGGGGTCTCACTCGGAAATCAAATAAAATGATGACAGTCACAAACGTTTCGGCTATCCAGCCTTCATCAGTGTCCAAATGTAGCAGTGTTTGCATACTGATGAAGGTCTGTGTCATCTTGTGGTTGACACAAAGCATACAGAACAATAGAGAACAGTTTGATTTTATTTCTGAGTTCTGTTCTCTTTGAGTTGTTGGAACAGTTTATTGGTACATTACACAGAGTGGTCAGACCCAACAATCTGATCTTTAATCTCTTGCAGTGCTTCCCCAGTGCTATTGCAAGTCACGTTGTGTCAGAATACCCCAACAAATGTCTGGTAAGTATGCATTACTTTATTATTTGTGTGTGAACACGTGCGTGCGTGCGTGCGTGCGTGCGTGCGTGCGTGCGTGCGTGCGTGCGTGCGTGCGTGCGTGCGTACTTTGTAGTTTGTCAAAAGCCAAAGTATAACAGAAAACCCCATGGTGTGTCCTGTGACTTCTTCTTCTAGAATTCCGTTCTTTGTATTTTTTGGTACCAATTCCACTTCCGAACCAACTTAGGGTTCTGAGATAGAGAGGGTTGGAAGAACAAACAGCCCGGGCTGTAACAATATGCTCTGATTCAGAGAGAAAGAGAGAGTGAGCTTGTAGATCTGAAAGTAACTAAGAAAAGGCACTTAGTTACTTTCCACCACTGAGCATAATGTTTAATATTGCATCTCCCAGGTGGAGGTGCTGATCGCCATCAGCAGTGTGACATCTCCCCTGCTCTTCTCTGCCTCTGGCTTCCTGTCCTGTAGTGTCCTCAGCTTCATAGAGATCTTCCTGCATGACGTGCCCACGGCCAAGGTGAGCTCTGCTCTCATCTACAGCACTGCTTCACAAAGTGGGGTCCGGTCCGGGTCAGGGACCCCCAGGGCTTCTCCAGCTATACAGTGTATATATTATACACGCACGCGCGCGCACACACGCACGCACGCACGCACGCACGCACGCACGCACGCACGCACGCACGCACGCACGCACGCACGCACGCACGCACGCACGCACGCACGCACGCACGCACACACACACACACACACACACACACACACACACACCACAGCGATACGATACGTATCACAATATAATATATGGTTGACCATACGATGCATGGACAATATTGTCTCATTCATGGCGATACGATGCGATACAATTCAATGATTTTAAATCGATACAGTAACGATTTAGCAAAGACTGGAGAGACAGCGTGAAACATGTGGACAGTGCAGGTTTTTAATGGAAAAATGTATTAATATGGATATAAATAAACAAACCCGTACCTTGACATGAACACACATACACACCTTCATCAATAGACCAAGTGTAGCGAATGGAAAATTAATCAAACCACTCTTTTTCTTTTTTCTTCTTATGGCCTGGCTCCACTGGACAGAACAGAACTGGCGTTGTGTAGCCACCCTTCATCTGCCTTTGCAATGCATATTGCCCCAGGCAGATGAAGTCTGGCCCCTCTCAATGCATATTGCCCCAGGCAGATGAAGTCTGGCCCCTCTCAATGCATATTGCCCCAGGCAGATAGAGTCTGGCCTCTCTCAATGCATATTGCCCCAGGCAGATGAAGTCTGGCCCCTCTCAATGCATATTGCCCCAGGCAGATGAAGTCTGGCCTCTCTCAATGCATATTGCCCCAGGCAGATGAAGTCTGACCTCTCTCAATGCATATTGCCCCAGGCAGATGAAGTCTGGCCCCTCTCAATGCATATTGCCCCAGGCAGATGAAGTCTGACCTCTCTCAATGCATATTGCCCCAGGCAGATGAAGTCTGGCCCCTCTCAATGCATATTGCCCCAGGCAGATAGAGTCTGGCCTCTCTCAATGCATATTGCCCCAGGCAGATGAAGTCTGGCCCCTCTCAATTGTGGGAGGACTTCACGGCCGAAATGGTGATTAGCCAACCAGATTTGTCTGGAACCAGGCTATAACCAACCAGATTGGTCTGAAACCAGGCTATAACCAACCAGATTGGTCTGGAACCAGGCTATAACCAACCAGATTGGTCTGGAACCAGGCTATAACCAACCAGATTCGTCTGGAACCAGGCTATAACCAACCAGATTCGTCTGGAACCAGGCTATAACCAACCAGGGCCGACACCGAGAGGGACGAGACTAATTCCCACGCAGTGATATTAGTATCGCTACGCGAGGCTAGAACAGAACAGAACAGAACCGTACCGTGGCCGGAGCAGCTAGATTTACTGTTTTTTTCCTCTAAGTCTAACATACATATATAGTCAATCTACAACTCACAATGTAGTTAGCTTTTAGAAAAGTGAGTTGTAGAGGTTTTTTCAAGGTTCAACGGGACGATACAAAGCATCAAATTAAACAACAGCTAAAAGTAAATCTATGAAATGAACAATTGTGTACCTGAGTACGTACACTGTATACACAAATTATGTTAAAAGAAAATCAGGCCTGGGCCGTGGCTCAGCGGTCCAGGCACCTTGGCTGGTAATCCAGTCTGGCAGTGTGCCGCGGGTTCGACTCCCGATCCCGACGGCCTTTACTGCATGTCACCCATAGAGTATATATATAATAGAGACTGAACTGGCGCGAAGCTCCGCCCCCCCAGCTATTCATGTCAGTGGAAGTTGCTCAGTGGCGTTTTGAAGCACCCGGAAGAGTGACGTAGGGCAACCGAGCGCTCAACGTTAAAGCCCAGCTGCACGGGGTTTCCCGGTCATGAATCCACGGGTCCGCCTGTAGTCCCTCCTCCTACCACTAGGACCCAGAGCTTCAACGTTGGAAAGTCTGCCTGCCCCCTTCATGTCACCCCCCATCTCTCTCCCCATTTCCTGTCAGCCTACTGTCTGTCCCTCCATAAAAAATATAAAATAAAGGCGAAAGCCACAAAAAAAAACATTAAAAAAAAAAAAATCACACTTGTGTGAAATGAGGTGCTCGCTTATCATCATACATCGTCATAGATCATCATACATCACATTCCATGCTCAGCCAATCAAATCATCACAAATGTCATTCCGGCCAATCACTTTTGGCATCTTCACTTTTCTGCAATGAGACAATGAACAGAGTTTAATGTTTGTTTAGTCGCTAACACAAACATTAAATGCCATTAACATTAAAGAGAGTTTAATGTCTGTTTTGTCTGTGTTTGTTTTACATCATTACATTACATTAATCATAACATCACCTAATCATAGCAACATGAGTTAGACTTAATACATTAGCGCCCCTCACTTCACACGGTGTGATTTTTATCCTTGCTCAGCCAATCAAATCATCGCGATGGGGTGATCAGCCAATCAATTCATCGTGTTTGTGTTCACCCAAACAGACAAAGCTGGGAATAGGAGGGGCTAATGCCCCTCAATAAAAGTTTGAGAACCAGTATAGTATATTATGCTACTTTGAAAGGAAAATATTTAGTGTGTGTGTGTGTGTGTGTGTGTGTGTGTGTGTGTGTGTGTGTGTGTGTGTGTGTGTGTGTGTGTGTGTGTGTGTGTGTGTGTGTGTGTGTGTGTGTGTGTGTGTGTGTGTGTGTGTGTGTGTGTGTGTGTGTGTGTGTGTGTGTGTGTGTGTGTGCGTGCGCGCGCGCTTGTGTGTGCGTGTGTCCCCAGCAATCCTATGACATCTTGCTGCTGATTCTGATGGCGCTGCTGCTGGTGCAGGCAGTTCTGACTCTGGCCACTGTGGTGCACTGTGCAGCCTACAAGAGTCAGCTGCGCAGGGGAGCTGCAGAGTGGGAGGACGGCATACAGTCCCCATCCCAACAATCCATGGTATACATACAACACATTACACTTACACACCTGCCCTTTAGAGCAGTGGTTCCCGAGAGAGAGAGAGAGAGAGAGAGAGAGAGAGAGAGAGAGAGAGAGAGAGAGAATGAGACTCCCAGTGAGATTGTAGATCTGCTATTTTTGGTGTGATTTGGTATAGAGGGGAAAAAAGGATTACTTAAAAGGTTTTAAATCGTTAAGCTTCATATATATACTCGTGCATGTCATGTCAATCTCTCCTTTCCCGTCCCTTCTTGTTCTCTCTCTCTGTTTCCCCCCCTCAGCACCAAGCACCCTGTGTAACGCTGTTCTCTCTCTCTGTTTCCCCCCCTCAGCACCAAGCGCCCTGTGTAACGCTGTTCTCTCTCTCTGTTTCCCACCTCAGCACCAAGCGCCCTGTGTAACGCTGTTCTCTCTCTCTGTTTCCCCCCCTCAGCACCAAGCGCCCTGTGTAACGCTGTTCTCTCTCTCTGTTTCCCCCCTCAGCACCAAGCGCCCTGTGTAACGCTGTTCTCTCTCTCTGTTCCCCCCCTCAGCACCAAGCGCCCTGTGTAACGCTGTTCTCTCTCTCTGTTTCCCCCCCTCAGCACTAAGCGCCCTGTGTAACGCTGTTCTCTCTCTCTGTTTCCCCCCCTCAGCACCAAGCGCCCTGTGTGACGCTGCAGGATTTTGACAAAGATCAGGCGTGGAAGGCTGTGGTGGTCCAAATGGCCCAATGAGTGCATCCAATGCATAATTTATACCCATCGTACATTGCAGATCTACGAGCTCACAACACTGCATCGTGACGCCTTGTGAGAAATACTCTGCTATTTCCGCCGAGTGACACCATTTTACGATGAAGTAAATCAGGCTTAAGGAAGGTGAACAAAGAGGTAACAGGAATAAAGAGCTTTGGGAATGACATTGTATGCAGAGGAATACATAGAGACATAAACATTCGAGCAAAGGCTAGAGAAAAGGCAAGAGATTAAGTATTGAGTTCAGAGAGGAGTGAAAAAGAGAGAGATTTGGTGATAATATGTGCAGGTATTGCTAGTGATATGAGTTTTTATACTTGCTTTAAAGGGGCATACCACTCATTTTCAACAGTCATGAATATACCTAGAACTGGAGGTCTGAGAAAAAATCATTAATATTGTGAATCACATCTTTGTCATCAAGATGTGATTCACAATGTTAATGATTTTTTTCAGACCTACAGTTCTAGGAAACACAGAATGGGGGGACTTTTTTATTATTTCCACACACCAGCTCTAAGGTATATTAATGAAATAGTAAAATGTTGAAAATGAGTGGTATGCCCCTTTAATAATATATGCATACAGTGGGGGTGAGTGGGGCAAATTGGAGTAATGGAGTAAACCGGACTGTTTCCTCAAGTTTGGAAACACAAACAATTATTGAATTAACACCAGACGAACATGCATAGACAATAAAATGACCGAGCCAATGGTGAATACCGGTCACTCATAAAGACCTGTGATGAAAGTGATGTAGCTACTTATAGGTAGCAACTGTATGTCGAGTAAAACGTAATTGAATGTTAACTTTCTGGTAAACTATGTGGATGGGAAGTCCAGCTATATGATACTGCAACATCCTGTATTTTATTGTGTAGTACAGTGGTTCCCAAAGTGAGGTCTCGGGACCCCCAGGGGTCCTTGAGGGAGTTCCAGGGTCCCCAGCTAAATTTGTACACTCTCAGAGTTAAATTGACATTGATTTTATAGTATAAATTGGGAGTCCCAGAGATATGAAATGTCATTAAATGGGGGTCCGTAAAATAATGCATGTCAAACTGGGGGTCCCTGAAATTAAACGGGTTGAAAATCACTGCTAGAGCCGTAAAGATCTTATCTTATGGTGTCCCTGGCATTATCTCTTCAAATGGGGGTCTGCGAGCTAATAAATGTCAATTTGGGGGTCCATCCATCCATCTTCAACCGCTTATCCGTAGTCGGGTCGCGGGGGCAACAGCTCCACCAGAGAGCTCCAGACTTCACTCTCCAGAGCAACATTAGTGACTTCCTCCTGGGGGAGTGAGTCGATGTAATCCCTCCATCTGCGCCTTGGTCTGCCCCAGGGTCTCCTTCCAGTGGGACGTGCATCGAGGACCTCCCTAGGGAGATGCCCGAGAGGCATCCTAACCAGATGCCCGAACCACCTAAGCTGGCTCCTTTCCAGGCGAAGGAGCAGTGGCTCTACTCCGAGTCTCTCCCACGTGACTGAACTTCTCACCCTATCTCTAAGGGAGATGCCAGCCACCCGTCGGAGAAAACTCATTCCGGCCCCTTGTTTTCGCGACCTTATTCTTTCGGTCATGACCCATTTGGGGGGCCTCTACATGAAAAAGTTTGGGAATCACTGGTGTAGTACACAATAAAATGTGTGCAAATGCACCGTATTCCCGGCCAGTATAGGGCATAAATGCAATCCAAACACATTCCAGTTCCCCCATTGACCAATCAATAATAAGACCCGGGTCTTGGTTCTTTATTAGGCCTGTGTGTGTCCTTCCACGTGTAGCTCTGTCAATCAGCACAGTGTTTTACTGTGAGACATTATAGGTTCGTGATTAGTTTGATTAGTCTGAATATGCTTGTGGAAATAAGTAAACAATAGTATTTTTATTTTACCGTTAACATTTTATGCATTGTCAACCTCTTCATTTCTGTTTTATTGATTTTTTAAAATAAAATATTTCATATCATACTTGTGTGTTTATCATTTGTGGCTATAGTCTATAAATGGCTATCTATAAATGTACCGTAGGCTATATTTATGAATATAACTTTAATTTACTGACTGATTATTTACTTTCTTTAAAGCTACAAACTAGAAAAAGTGCCCCTCGGGGCACAGGTCTCCACCAGGCCAGGACCAGGTCAGGTTGTGGCCTCCTGGTGGCGCTATAATAGGTCAATGTGGAAAGGGTGCCATTTCTTCTTACGCCTTGGATGGCAATTGGATGATTTGACGCATTTTGTTCCAAAAATGTGTTATCCACCTGTTCCCTATAACAGGCCAATGTGAAAAGGGTGGGATATATTCCTCAGCCTAGTAGGAAAGTCTGTGAAAGATTTCACGTAAATTGCACGCTGTGTTCATGATTTGAGGCTTTTTGTTCAAAACGGGCCAATCCTGCAAACTTTGAAAGCCAATGTTGGCCAATTAGGATAGAATATGAAATATCGGACAGATCCGTCTTGATCATGACTATAGAGATATTGTGTAACGATTTGTGGGATTTTTGGACAGAATCTGGAGGAGTAATATAACAAAATGTGTTTTACAAAAGTCGGCCTCCTGGTGGCACTATAACAGGCCGTTCTGGAAAATTCGGGGCAGAGGTTCATCGTTGGCATCTAGGGAGTGTGCTGGTAACAGACACAAACACACACACACACACACACACACACACACACACACACACACACACACACACGGACGGAGTGCAAAACCCCCATGCCTTTGGCCTGGTGGAGACAATACTAATCACAGAACTCAACACAATGAAAGTTTTCAAATTGCCAACATATACAATTAAAGGGATAGTTCAGATTTTTTTAACTTAAGTTGTATGAAATACTTGCCATTAATATAGTGGTTGCAACTGTATTAATTGATTGCCCGAGTCCCATGGTGGGAGTTCTGCTCTGGTTTTGGTGAAATATCAAGTAGTTCCGGTCATTTTGTGGGGGGCACTGGGGACCACGCAGTAAAAGTAAATTAATCCACAAAACTAACGTAATTTGTATTGTTGACCTATTTCTAAAATATTAGTGCAACTTTCGTTATTTTTTTACCCCTCTATCACACAGAACTATGTTTTTTGTGTCCATATCACTACGCCCAAAAAATAGTTCCATGTGATAGAGGGGTCAAAGTTGAACGAAAGTCGCGCTAATATTTTAGAAATAGGTCAACAATACAAATTACGTTCGTTTTGTGGATTAATTTACTTTTACTGCGTGGCCCAGTGCCCCCCACAAAATGACCGGAACTACTTAATATTGACCAAAACCAGAGCAGAACTCCCACCATGGGACTCGGGCAATCAATTAATACAGTTGCAACCACTATATTAATGGCAAGTATTTCATACAACTTAAATTCAAAAAATCTGAACTATCCCTTTAAGTTAAATTAACGTTTCACAGTGTAAGAACAGACCAGTGCTTATGTGTGGGGTTCAGTTCAGAGTATGTTAATTATTATTGCCCTTAAATGGCAACTTTAATTGCTACATTATTATCAGTGGTGGAAAGACATAAGTGTGTGTGTGTGTGTGTGTGTGTGTGTGTGTGTGTGTGTGTGTGTGTGTGTGTGTGTGTGTGTGTGTGTGCGTGTGCGTGCGTGCGTGCGTGCGTGCGTGCGTGCCTGCTTTTTCCAGCACCATGGACAGCACACAGTGGAAGCTGAACATCAACATTCACTTTCGCTTGTTGGTCATTTGTTTTGGTTTTACCGCACCTATCGTAGTCGTTATGCCGCCATGACAAGAAGCTAACAGAGTTAATGACGACGAGAGCATGAAAGAGAATCTCTGCGATTCTGCGACGAACAATGCAGTGCGGAGAGAGAGACCCTGGAACTGGAAGACGTAATGAGGAGCGGCATCTCTAACCGGTGGAAACCGGTTGAGGTGGAGGAACTGTGACTTTATAGCTCAGAGTTGACGCTCATCTCATCTGGAACGCGCCTCTTCTGCGCGTTCGTTGCATGTGAACTCAAAGACGATTGAAGTAAACGTGTTGTTCACCTCAAGAAAACGAAACCATTCGTTTCCATGCGCTGTCTATTAAAAGGGAGATGGATAGGCTATACCAGTTTAAATTATTGGATTAACTGTGCATGCCACACCCCAGTCACAACTCAGAAGTGGCATATCGACTTTGAATGACAGTTCATTGTTGGGTGCACTTTGCAACACTTGCTTGTTGTGACTGAGCACCTCTGCTCTGAGCATACTTATACTTAACTTATCCCAAAGTATCAGGTTTGCATTGCATTGAGAGTGAGACACACACAGTCCCAGACAGTTACATAAATAATGGACATAGGCTCAACAGACATCAACAGCCTATATTTTCGTGTCATTCCGTGTCATTGCCCATTTGTTCGGTGGTAAACTATTGTGGGATAAGGGTTGCTTGCTGTATTCAATAGGGTGCCCACATAGTAGCATTGGCGTATAGGCTACAATTTCGGTTTGTATTTCTGTCATAATCTGTTGACAATAAGTGGTTGTAAGCTATTGGACTTGATGTTTGTTTGAATTTAGGACGGTATACAGTAGGCTGCAAGCAAGGATGTCATGAACAACTGCATGTTGTGTATTATCTCATCCTTTGCACCTCAGAGGAGGGGAGGGGAGGGGAGGCTGCCGGGGTAAAGGCGGAATAAACCGGTGTGCTGCCCGGATACACGCTGGAACGGCTCGCCCGCACTGCAGATTAACTCTTGCATCGCCGATTGATTCGCCGGGGATGTGACAAGACTGGTGAGTATTATTATTATTATTTTCTCCCCCACCCCCCGCACTGCGAATAGGAATTAGGTTTAACAATCGTATGCGTTTGGATTTGGAACGATAATAGTGCGCCATGGGATGCAGCGTGGCTTCCCTGCATGCGCTTGTCATACAGACGTGGACAGGTAGACAGCTGAGCTGACACAGGTATTCCGTATATAGCACTCTCGAAGTCCAAGTCCGGTAAAGCGACTCTGGCGGTCTCTCACTCACTCACTCACTCACTCACTCACTCACTCACTCACTCACTCACTCACTCGGATGGTTTGAATCTTGTCTATAGGCTATTCCGGAGCTGTCCACCGCTTTGGTCCTGAAACGGGTTGTGCGTTATGCCTGCAGTTCACCGCAACGTCTCTAATTGATCCGGTTTCAGACAGCTCTAGATTTTGATTGACATGTTTTAGAGTCAGAGACGTAAACATCGCAAAAAGAAAGCCAGCTCTCCATTGGCTATAGCTGTGAGTACAATGAACTTAAATCTCGGCGTCAGAAGAAGTATAGCCTATAAGAAATACCAGCCCACATGCTCTAGCATATACTCTTGGTCCATTTATCATCGTTCGGCAGGCTAACTGCAGCTGTCTGTAATGTAGGGCATCTCATAACCCACTGACATGCAATAGTACCCATAGGAAATGCCGGATTCGCTCTCTAAACACTTGTAGCTATGGCCAACTGTGGGGTATTATCTGTCACACTGGAACACTGCCAAGTATGACAGTCTCTTGGACAGTCCCCAGCGCTGCCATAAGCAGAGAGCATCTCAAATAGGATATTGCCCCTTTAAACGGTGATTATGTAAAGTTGGTTTCTCCTCTGAGCTTCCTTGGCAAAGTCCTTGAGCTTTCTGGCAGACTGGCAAACCTGCTCAACCAAGCAACATATCCGCTCAGAGGACATAACATTCTATCTATTTTGTTTACAAATTCAAATTCATCAGAAGTGATTACAAGTGTTGATTCCAGCGATTACAATCTAAAACTGAAAATGATTATACTTCAACAAAGATTATCCTATGGGGTGAGAGCTTACAGTATATTTGTAAGCCTCTGACTGGAATATGCTAATTGTCTCTTGTGCTCATTAAACTTTTTGGGATAGATCCACTCCCAATGACTGCAAATGTACTCATTACCCCCTAACAAGGAAGCAGTCTACTGTTCATCTTGTGTGTGAGGGAGAGATAGAGAGATAGAGGATGAGACATATAGCAGGGATGGCTCCAGGGGGGCTTTAGCCCCCTCTGGTGAATGCCCCCCCTAAGTTCCCCCCCCCATCCCTCCCACTGATATTAAGGTTGACTTCCTGACATGTCAGTGAACATTGTGTTCCGTAGTCACAGCCTTGAATTCTAGAGAGTGGAGGGGAAGAGTTTAGATCAATAAATAATGTATCAAACACATTTTAAGACAACATAATAAAATCTGGTTTTGCTATGCACTAAAATATCTGTATTCCTTCCTCCAGACACACTTCACAGTATCCGTTCTGCAGTGCAGCCTATGGGCATTCTTGCGCCAGAGAGTGTATATTTGTCCTTCAGTGTCCTTGAATTAAGAAGACAGCAATTCCTCCATGCGCGGCCGCTGCGATTTCACGCCACATCGATCTTTGAGTGACTGTTAGTGGCACACACTTTATAGGCTGCATGACAGAAAATGTGAGAAGGAAGCAGGAATGCCTGCCGGAGATTTAAACCAAATGAAATTCACATTATGCATAATGATATCTAATCTGAAAGACTACTGTAGGATACTACTGTCATCATTATGTCTGTGAGAGCTTATCTAACTCTGACCCATCCAATCGGTTCCATTTGCACTCTCAGGGTTACAAATAGATAAATGGATGAGGATTTTACTGTATGTAACAAAAATGAAACTGTCTGTCAACTTGTGTCTTTCAGGACAGGTGCTGCGACAGACTTTAGCCAACAACTGAAGCCCGTCAGGAGTACAAGGTCAACTCCTAAACTCTGGTCATTCTTCTAACTGCCATAGTGTGTGTGTGGTGGACGGATGTCAGTCTTAACAAGACTGGAGGACCAAAACACAGGGATGGATGCAGCACAGCTGGATCGAGTTGTCTCCTGAACATTATGACTTCCACTCTACGGGGCAAGACACTCAGTAACCAGAGAAGATTCACAGTACTGGAGAAGATAGGCCATATGTCTTAGTCTTGTGTGTGGTAAAAGGGGACGAGGCTTAGCCACACACGTTTTGTGAGCGCTTATATTTGTGTACTGTATGCATTTTCATGATTCTGCGTCGGAGTGTTCAGCTGTAAGGGAAGGAGCGTCCGGCCTCTGGTCATCCCGGAGAGGGTTGTTGCGTTTGTTGCGTCCCGGAATCCCGGATGCAGAACCTCCTCGATCAAAACTTAGACATGGCCGCAGCTCTGCTTGCTGGGGAAAAGTTAAAGGAGCTCATACTACCGGGCTCCTCTCAGGATGAAAAGAACGGGGCGCTGGCCGGCCTCCTGGTCCAGCTCAAACTGGAGCTGCCCTTCGATCGCGTGGTCACCATAGGGACTGTCATTATCCCCATTCTGCTCGTCACCTTGGTCTTCACGCGAAACTTTGCAGGTGAGGCGTTCTGTCCCACAAGTGTTTACATCCTCAGTGTGCAGTTGTTTATTAGTCACTATAGGAATTTAGACAGTTTGCATAGTGCATTAATTAGTTGCTACGTCATGATACGTTTATTGGAACTTTGTTAGAACAGTTTGAGTTGCAAAATAATGTTTTTATCTTACATTGTACAAAGGCATATTTTCTCCCTGCTGAAACCTGCAAAAGGGAGAGATAAGTTCCATATATGTGTACTTGGTGTCGCTTGCTGACAAGAGTTGGCGAGCAACGCCGTCGTCACACTAACTATGGAGTATAAATGACACAATACAAGGAAGACACTAAGAAATGGAATCAGAGAGCAACAACTGACAAGGAGGAAGATGGAAGAGGGTTATAAATAGGTATTTGATGTAAGTATGTAGCACGGGAAAAAACAAAAGAAGGCCCCCTTACTGAGCATTAATATTCAACCTGCTATCAGCTATTTTGGGCATGTAATTATAAGGCTAGACTAGAGCTGTTCGACTAATTTCGCTACATTTCTGTGACACTGTCGTATGATGCATGAATTGTGTCATAACCAGATGAATCGTTAAAAATCTATCACCTGTTGCCATTGTTTCTTGTTGGCAGCTGTGGAGCATATTAAGCACTGTTTTGAAAAGTTTTCTATCAAATAAAGATGATTATTATGATATTATTATTAGAAACGCCACATTATATGCAGGCGCTACTTCTTTTGCACCTGCAAAACGTAGTGCACAACTTGAAAATAATATTTTAATATTTCCCTCTGATAACAAAACTTTTCCATCATTGCTCTGCATTCATAGCACTTAGTTCAACATCTATTAAATAGAAGTCACAAGAGCAGCTCAGGGTCCTGTAGCCCTGACCTACATAGACCAGTGAAGCTCATTGGACCCGCTCTATCGCTGCGCCTGATGGACAGTCAATTAACAGAACAACCTGGATATTCATATTTATTCATTGTCAAAGGATAATTGAAGGATGTTCAGAGATACAGATATAAATCACATACTAACAAAGAATCCATGTCCAAAGGAAGTACATATTGCAGAAGGAATCAGGTGTCTCTTGCTGACAAGAATCACATCATTTCTTTTTTAGAATAAAACCAATTGTTTCAATGGGTAACACAATTTTCATCAACTTAAACACATTTCATTATAGCTAAGCCCATTATCATCAATCATCATCATTCATTATGTCTTTCCACTGTATTGTAGCTTACAGTAAATGTGTGTCTGTGTACTAATGATTCTCAATCTTTATTCTCCCCAGAGGAATCAATATACTGTTACACACCACATAACTTCACCAGAGACCAGGCACTATACGCACGAGGCTACTGCTGGACGGAGCTGCGTGACGCTGTACCTGGGGTGGAGCCTGCACTTCGGCCATCACTGTTTGAACACAAGTTCTTGCCCTATGCTCTGTTGGCATTCGCTGGCATTATGTACATTCCCGCGCTGGGCTGGGAGTTCCTCGGGTCCACGAGGCTCACCTCCGAGCTCAACTTCCTGCTCCACGAGATCGACAACTGCTACCACCGGGCTGCGGAGGGTCGGGCCCCAAAGATTGAGAAGCAGATCCAGTCCAAAGGGCCCGGCATCACGGAGCGCGAGAGGCGGGAGATCATAGAGAATGCGGAGAAGGAGAAGAGCCCCGAGCAGAACTTGTTCGAGAAGTACCTGGAGAGACGCGGGCAGAGCAATTTCCTTGCAAAGCTTTACCTGGCGCGCCACCTGGGAATCATCTGCCTCAGCTCCATCCCCATCTCCTACCTGAGCACCTACTACGCCCGCCAGCGGCAGAATGAGTTCACCTGCGCCCTGGGGGGGCCGCCGGACACCAGCAGCTACATGGAACTCAAGCTCAGTGTCAACTGTAAACTGCCTGCCGTGCAGCTCCAGCGCATCATGGCGGCGGTAGATATAGCTTTGCTCTGCACCATGAACCTCATAATCTTGCTCAATCTGCTCCATCTGTTTGTGGTGCGCAAGTCCAACTTTGTGTTCGACAAGTTGCACAAAGTCGGCATCAAGAAGCGGCGCCGCTGGCAAAAGTCACAGTTCTGCGACATCAACATCCTGGCGATGTTCTGCAATGAGAACAGGGACCACATAAAGTCCCTTAACCGGCTGGACTTCATCACCAACGAGAGTGACCTCATGTATGACAACGTGGTGAGGCAGCTGCTGGCTGCCCTGGCCCAGTCCAATCACGATGCCACGCCCACTGTGAGGGACTCTGGTATGCAGACCTTAGACCCCGACATGGATCCCTCTGTCGTTGGAGTGGGTGATATAGGCATGGATCCGCTTATCAAACGGCCTCGCAAGAAGATGAAGTGGATGACATCCTCACATCCACTTCCTCAACCGTTCAAGGTAAGTCACTGGTCATCACAATCTTCATGTTTACTGTACATATGAGTGCACTTAGGTTAGATCCGATATTATCTTTATTCCAATATAAAAATGTTTCTAGATTTTACGAAACATCATTACTGCTTAGATCAGTATTGAATCAAAATATAGAACACGTTTATTTTATCACTCAAGTTCGGACAGATACGTCTTGATCACATGCCCATAAAGATAATGTGAACCAATTTGCATAATGTTTGGACAAAATCTGTAGGAGTAATTTTTCAATTCAATTCAATTTTATTAAAGTGTCAAATCACAACAAGTTGTCTCAAGACACTTTACATATAGCGACAAAGCTCTGTAGGAGTTTTGCAAACCTAATATATATGCAAACATAATATAATATGGTATAACAATGCTGTCAGATAATATATAATAATGTATAAGAATATTAAGATAAGATATAGTGTAGTGGTGTAATATAATATGGTAGCAGTCCATGGTCGTGCTCTGTGAGGGGGCCGGGTCCACGGTCACACTCTTGATGGGCTCTGTGAAGGCTCCGTGAAGAGACCTGGTCCATGGTCACACTCGACAGTCAGTTGAGGGGGGGGGTCCATATTATAACTACGTAGTGGAAGACAAAATAAACTCCGGGGAGTGGCTCCCCGGATGTTGAGTTAGTGGCAGGCCTTACTGGAACCCGGGAGAAGGTTCCACAGCTGAGGACGCCTGGGACTTTAAACGCCCTGCCTCCTATTTTTGGGACAGTACGCATTTTTGCATACTGTGAACGCACTGGTGTTCTATTAGGTTTGTAGGGATCAATGAGTTCTTTGAGATATAGTGGTCCCTGACCATTGAGAGCTTTATAGGTTAGGTCTGTATTTAACCGGGAGCCAGTGCAGAGAGGCCATGCAGTGAAGGAGTGATATGATCTCTTTTCTGGTTCCTGTCAGCATACGCACCGCAGCGTTTTGAACTAGCTATTGGCTTTTTAGAGACTTACTTGGGCAGCCTGATAATAGCGAGTTACAGTAGTCCAGCCTAGAGGTAACAAATGTGTGAACACGTTTTTCTGCGTCTCTTATTGGCGTTTTTCTGCGTCCCTTATTGGCGTTTTTCTGCGTCCCTTATTGGCCAAGGGGTGCCACCGACACATGACGGAAATTCTCCATTTATTGGCATTTGTGTTCAGACAGAATCTACAGCTATAGTGTAGATTCTACACTATATTATAGGAGGGGCTAGCTTCCTGGTAACGCTATAATAGACTAATGTGAAATGGGTTGCATTTTGTCCTCGGAATAATAGGAATGTGCATGCAAAGTTTCATGCCAATCGGATCATGATTTGAGGCATTTTGTTCAAAACGGAACAATCCTGCAAACTTTGGAAGACAATCTTAGCCAATCAGGATGGAATATGAACAATCTGACCATAGAGATATCAATTTGCATGATGTTTAGACAAAATCTTTAAGCATAACATAAAAAAATCACACCCGTGTGAACTGAGTGGTGTAAGGTCTTATATAGACTGATCAGCTGTGGTCTGACGTAATGTCTGACGTAATGAAATCACACCCGTGTGAACTGGGTGACCATAGCAACCATGCTCATTTTTTTGGTACGGACAAACACGTAAACTAACAAAGATGAAATCACACCCGTGTGAACTGGGTGACCATAGCAACCATGCTCATTTTTGAGTGGTACGGACAGACACGTAAACTAACAAAGCCAGTTGTAGGAGTGGTTTACACCACTCAAAAATACTGGTTTAGCAAAATCAGCCTCCTGGTTGCACTTTAACAGGCCAATCTGAATATTTCGGGGCAGAGGTTCTGCTGATTAGCTGTTCACAAATGGACACACGGGCAGACGGACTGGGGGCAAAACATAGTCTTGGCCATGCCTTCGGCCTGGCGGAGACAACAACAACAAGAATACCACGTCAGAACATATTTGGCTCTCTAAGAACTACGATAGATCTATATAGTGTAGATCTATCATAATCAGCTATGCACTGTTCACAGTTCACACATGAGGCAAATGTATTACTAGCAAGAATATTATTTATCATTGACAGTTGTCAGCCAAAGTCACTCCTTTTCCACCGGTTGGTTCCCAATGGGAACTGGTTCAGTACTTTTTGGTTATAGTCCATGAGCCAGAGCTCCAAAATTGGAACGTTAATTATGAATTGAGTGGGCAAAACCATACCTATATTAGTTTGTTATCATCATGAAACTTCCCCAGTTGATTACTTACACGAAGACAATGATTTATTGTATTACAAACTTACATTTTTTTAATATGCAAATGAGGCATTATATAGGAAAATATGCAAAAAATTGAAAATATGACAAAGCTGTGGAAGGGTTATCATATATTAATTTACTTCCTATAAACAATTTAATATAGTATAGTTTTGCCCACTCAATTCGTTCCAATTTTGGAGCGTGGGCTCATGGACTAAGAACCAAAAGAACTGAACCGGTTCCCATTGGGAACCAACCGGTGGAAAAGGGGTCTCTGTGTACAAAAGGGTAGCACTAGAACTCGCACTTTCACTATTCCACACAACTCTCATACAATGCCCTCATATCCCCCTGTTCTTCAATCATTCAAACACTTGAAACACACACACGCACGCACGCACGCACGCACGTACGCACGCACGCACGCACGTACGCACGCACGCACGCACGCACGCACGCACGCACGCACGCACGCACACACGCACACACGCACGCATACTTACACACACACACACACACACACACACACACACACACACACACACACACACACACACACACACACACACACACACACACACACACACACACACACACACACACACACACACACACACACACACACACACACAATGCTTTCAATTGAACAAGGCTTTAGCACAGTACGAGTACGTGCCTCTTAGGAAAAAGCTTAACAAAGACTTGTGTAACTTCCCTCTGCTTTATCAGCTCACGTTGCATCATTGCATTCGTACACAATAAAATACTTCGTTTTTCCCTCTAAAATCCTATATTAGTTTTGCCCTTGCCGGTCTGTAACTCTGGAACCAAATGTACAATTTCTCTCAGAGTTAAATTAACACTGAGTTATTTTTTTTACTGTGCAGAGATGTCAACAGGAACAAACTTTTCTGTCCTTTGCAAAGGAACCCCTGACTATGACACGTTTGGAAACGAACACCAAGCCCGATAAACCCAAGCCCCTCAGACGGAAAATGATGGTGGACAGCTTCATTGCACCACTTCTGGATAGTAAGAGCACACAGCATCCTCCCACTAAAGGTAATTGGCTGTGTCCACCAAGGCATTTTTGTTTTGAATTGTCTTTGGGCTGGAAACTCTATGCTGGAAACGCTATGCTGGAAATACTATACTGGAAATGCTACGGAAATGCTATGAGGCATGAGTGTCTCATCTGGGCTGCACATTCACTTTTCATTTTAATATATTTTTTGGTCTATTCTGCCATGGAGATAGACAGGAAACACTAAACAGGGAGAGAGAGACTGGGAATGACATGCATCAAAGGTTGTCGGGATCGGGACTCGAACCCGCAACAGGCTGTCAGGCATGCGCCTATGTGGTATCCGTCTAGGCCGCTAGGCCAGCGGGCGCCCCTGCACAAAGCAAAGCAAAGCAAAGTTCTTTGTTTACCCAGGGTGAATGGACTAAGCTCGAGATGCTTGTTTACAGCCAGACCCTGCTCATAGAACATTTCATGGTAGGGGTTCAATGCCTTGCTCAAGGGCACTTGTAATTTTAACGTGCCGGCCCGGGGATTCGAACTGGCGACCTTCCGATAACAAGACCGCTCCGCAAACCGTTCGGCCACCGCTGCCCCTCACATTCACTTCTCGCGTTATATCGGGTCGCAGCGAGTTTCAATATTTTCTCTCTTTTCACTCTTGGAATTTGGATGAGAGCGCCTTGTATTTTCACCTGGGGGAAGAAAAAAAAACACTTTGACAAATGGCACAAGGACCTTGAGACAAAAGTTAAATACGAAAATTCAACTGAGACCTGGAAACCTGTCATTCATTCATCACCTATCAACTCATTGGTCCTGCTCCAATCAGATCAGTTGTGCTGATTGGCAGAGTCCCTTTAAAGGGACTCCTCCTCCTTCCTTGTCTCACTAATGCTCTCTGTTCAGGTCACTCACCACCTCCCAGACACCCCCCATCAGCAGGCACCACCAGGTTGGCCCTATCTACGGGGGTGGGCTCCGGAAGAGCCCCCTGCCTTCCATCAGGCAGGATCTGATCTGATCTGGACGGATCTGATCTGATTCTCCTCCTGCGATGGGGCCCCTGCCAAAGTGTTCATTCATGTCTTTATCATCTGTATTTATATCATTCCATTCATCTTATGGTGTGAAGGTCTTACGTTGAATATATGATGGAAGGCATAATGACAATAATTACAGTATTGATGAAATCATCTCAAACATGTATGTTACATTGTAAGTTGTTAATGAACATAACTCCAGTCAATCTGCTGCATTTTCACTACAGATGTAAGTGGGATAGAAAAGAAACACACTCGCAACTTCTATCTGGACGTCCACCCGTACATGCTGACCCGTAAGCCCAAAGTGGAAGCTACTGTCACAGAGCCGCTGCCCTCAGATCACCCACTGGATGCGGTGTACCTTGAAGGGACACACACTGTCGTCCATGTGTCTGCTGCAATGACAGGTAACCTCTTTCTGTTCCCGGGGGGAATATGCCACCTTGGCAACCAGACACAACAAATATTTTTGCCTCACCCTTCATGGCCAAGGGGGGATTCCCCTTTGCATGTTACCCATGTGAGAGACCCAAGCTTGTCCTGTGGGGGGCCCAGGATCGCATCCATGTGGTTACGAGTGTTATCTTTGAAATTATTTCAACCTGGCACACCTACTTCTGGCATGTCAGACAGATATTCATAAATAGAGAAAATACCAGATCTACAAGCTTGTTGATTGCGAATGCAATGAGCCATTTCTATGTAACCCAGGCAGAACTGTCTGTCTGCCTGTCTGTCTGTCTTAAAAACAAAAACACTTAAAAACTAATTGTTGTTATTGCAATTTATGAGCTGCATTCGCTTCCCACGTTCGCGCGTCTTACTTGTCTACTATTTCCTCTATTTTTCAACTAGGGCTCAAATAGTTTATGAATACAAGAGTGTCACAGTGCCATGCTGATGACACACATGTGTTTGTGTTCGTAGGTTTCATCCATTATTGTGTTTCACTCTTTCATTCTTCAGAAAAGAAGGCAGACACTCCAGAGTCGATCAACGCTGCTGGCTTTTCTACATCGGTGACCCTGACCACCACTGCCTACGTGAACGGTGTCAGCCCGAATGCGCCCTCCAGTGAAGATGCCCTCAGCCCCCAGACCTCCACTGAACCTCTAAGTCTGATGGAACAGCCCGAAACTCAGCCTGGGCCTTTGAGCATTGCCTCTGGACACCAGCTGCTGATGCACCATGCTCTCTTTGACGAGGAAGAGGAAGAGGCTGACTGCAGAGACCGACTGGCAGAGAGACCTGTGGAGCTCATTGCAGCTGGAGAATGTTGAGTTCACACCCCCGACCCGACCCTAACACTGCAATCTGCACACATAAACCCCCGCAATGCCAAATCACCTCTCCTACCAATTAGTCACCTGCTCTCTTTCACCGGACAACTGTTCTGTGGTGGGTGATATGGGCAGACACTGAAGCAGAAAAGGAAACCGAAAAGGAACGCCCTGAAAGGTTTATGCAAACAGCTGTCGTTTGACATGAAGATGATGCAGGTCAAAGAATCCAGTGAGACAAAGGAATCATGCAGTTAACAGTGGACAGCAATGATGTCTCAGGATGACTGTGCAGCCAATCACCTACCAATGAAACCATCAGTGATATGATTCAACAGTGTGCTACGGTGCTGGGAGTATCTGTGATGCAAAGGGAAAGAATGAACAGGGCTGAAGGTAAAACAAAATGCATAGGAGTAGAGGACTGCATTATGGCTTCAAACTAAATGTACTGTACATTGAACGTATGCGCGACAATGCTTAATCCCTTTATTGCCAAGTAGACAGGTAGATCACGCAATAGGCTACACTTGTTGAAAACTGCACAGAAAATATGCAAAAGATCACAATATATTTGTGGCAATAATGTATGCGCTTAAAACATGTTTCAATGTGTTTATGAGGTGTTTAACAACTTAAACCCTATATACTTTGTTATATGTCAAATAGTGAAAATAGACAATCTACAAGCATACGTACAAGCCACGTTGAGCTCTACTTAGTTTGTAGTTCGGCTATTTTAGCAGAATGTTCACCTATTATGACCCAGAATACGGACACTAGGGTTGACATGTTTCATATGAGACGCAATGGTTTCATGGATTCATCTTCGCCACAAAGTATGATCTATTCACGCCACACCATGTTCAGTGACCTAATGGGAATAAACAGGACAGACTGGAACATTGTCTAACAAGTGTATGAGATAACTGATATGAGGGCAGTGCAGGAAAAGACATTCACTTCAAATGTCACTGTGTGTACAATAGTATTGTCTAAAAGCATGGGGGCAGAATCTGCTGAATCTGCTACTGGACATCTGGTGGCTATTGGAATCTGGTTAGATGTGTGTGTGTGTGTGTGTGTGTGTGTGTGTGTGTGTGTGTGTGTGCGACTGCGTGCGTGCGTGCGTGCGTGCGTGCGTGCGTGCGTGCGTGTGTTGGCCTCTTGGAGACTTCAATAACTTTCATGTAACGAATGGAGCAGTAACTCTGCGTCTGATGTTTTCTTGTGGGAACGTTGTGATGTGAAGTGTATGAAATGGAGATGTAGCTGTTATTGGCTGAATTGCTGGTTGCTACCTGTTCACACCATAAAGACTCCATACCACTAAAATGTCATCAACTGCATCAATTTGAATCGAACACAGGCAAAAATTCATTCATATTGTACTGTCACCAAAATGTTGAATTAATTAATTGGTAAACTCATTATGTCGACCAGTGTGACCCCGTCTCTGGGACACAGAGGAAAAACATTTCCATTTTCCTCATCTCGTTTACCGGATTAACCTCCCAATCGTTTTAAAGAAATAGGCTATTTAATTGCCATGACAACTGGTTGGCACATGATCCCTCTGTTAAAAGCCTGATTTATACTTAGTTGCACACATTGAAAATAGCAAGATGTGTGCTTGTAGATCTGTAGACAAGCTTAGACCACACAAGCACACTAAATGCATCTAAAAGCACTTTATCACTTGTAGCACAACAGTGTGTGAAAGCATGTTATAGGCCCATAGATAACACAGATCTGCTCAATTTGAGGTCCTGTAAACCAGTGGTTCTCAAAGTGGGGTCCTGGGACCTCTAGGTGTCCTTCAGGGGGTTCCCAACAAAATGAGTTACTATAGCATCAAATTCAGTTTTACCAACATCACAACACGTCAAGGTTGTGAAAAAGTTGGAATATTTGGATTATTTTTTAACCCATATCTTCTCTTTATGGGGGTCCCTGGCACAAACAATATATTCAGAAAGGGGTCCGCGGCCAAATACATATCAATCTGGGGTTCCTTGACATGAAAATGTTGGAGAACCACTGCTGTAAACTACCAGACGTTCACAAAGAGGTTGTCACAAATAAATGGAAATATTTGTGGTAATGGTATAAGAGACTGAAGTTGTTGTGCAGGGATCACATATTTTGTCTGTTATACAATACGTAGTGTACTGTCATTCAATCAAATAAAATATAAGTATTAAAAAAATGCCAAATCGTAGTAGGTTATTTGTTGTTGTTTTTATGCCTCTGCTGGTGACAGCTGTAGCCGGAGACATTTTGGTTCCGGTTTATCCATCCATGCCCTTCTGTCCGTCCATCCATTTATCTCAGGATTTGATTTAATGATATTTGGAACAAACATCCACTTGGAATCACGGATGAACTGAATGGACGTATGAGGTTCGAAGGTCAAGGTCACTGGGACCTCATGTCTGTCCTAAGTCTCCCAAAATTGTGACAACATGCTAACATAATGAGACAATAAAGGTTGTAATAAAAAAAAATCTTTTTTTATTCCTATGTTTTTGTTTTTCTCCATGTTCTCACTTAAGTTCCTCCAGAACTACTCTGCCGAGACTGGGTATGCGGGAGGATCACATCAATCTGGTGTGTGGAAGGACTAGGTTCTGTGGGTTGAGTCCTGTCCGACTCCGGGCCCTCCTACGTCTCACCAGGTTCACTCCTGCTCTCACACACAGGTCCAGCACCTGTGTGTTGTACCAAACTCCCAGCTTCGGCACTTCATTCAGGAGGGGTGGATTCTCGAGCCGCAATGGTTCTCTGCAGGCTCCACTTGGCCATTGAATGGCCCTCCTACAGGCCTCAACGTGGGTTTGTTCAGCTTCTTCTTCCTCACGGAAGACACAGGCTGGGGCGCCAACCCATACTGCTCCCGGGTGCCGTATACATTCCGGCTGCCACCCGTCTCTTCGGTGGTCCATGTATTTTTGTTTTAGTTATTCTATTTATAGTGACTCATGGGAATAGACTACGTGACAACCAGGAATAGTCTGGTGACCACCGTAGAGACGGGTGGCAGCCGGAATGTATACGGCATCCGGGAGCAGTATGGGTTGGTGCCCCAGCCTGTGTCTTCCGTAAGGAAGAAGCTGAACAGGGTTTATGTACTTGATTTTTTACTAAGTAAAAGTATAGCAACTAGCAAAACCACAATATTCTGAAATACTGTAGTAAATCCTGCATTCAACATTTTACTTGAATAATGTACTGGCAGTCTGGCAACAAAATATACTTTCAGCACCAAATGTAAAAGTAGGCATTAATAATTGCAGAATGGCCCATTTCACAATCATATATGATTTATTTATTGGATTATAGTAGTATACATTAATGTGTTCGTTTAATGTTGCAGCTGGTCAGTGTGGTGCTGATTTTAATTAGCCTACTTGTACTGCCTAACCTATAGTCCTACTATCATTTATCACTTATGTTTAGCTTTAATCATCTAAATCAAGTAACTATAAATGCTGTAAAACCAGTAAGACGCCCTGAGGGCGAGAAGCGAGGTGCACGCATGGCGCATCCACATGGGTGACGGCAGACTGCTGGGCGAGTGCTGGTGCTTTGGCATGGGGGGTCAGATCAACATATGGAATGAATTATGTACTGGCCATATATGGAGTGTGTCTTGAGTGTACAGGGTTTGATGAGGTCAGATCAACATATGGAATGTCAGAACAGGTCAGCTCCATGGAGATCTAAGGGTGGCAGCGTGATGGATTGACGGCCATATATGGTGGTGTGACGTGTCACGAGGCATGACGGACTAATGGCCATATGGTTGCGTGACAGACTGACAGGTTTTGCAGGTTTTCATAGTAATCTGCGACCTACAGTCGCAATAATTGTAGTGGAGGAAAACAAGTTACAATATCAGCCTCTGAGATATGTGGATAAGGATAAGAAGTTTTAAGTAGGCCTATAAAAAAGGAGGAAATAAAAGTACCACAGAATTGTCCTTAAGTTGAGTTCGTACTTGAGTAAATGTACTTTCCAACCAGCATTGGGTATTTCATTTTTTGGTTTTGGCTTCATTTCTGAGTTCTGACTATGACTACAAGTACCAGCATGCACCGCGGCTGCTGTCAGAGACAAGTCGTGTACTTACTAGCAAGTGGGGACTGGGGAGAGATCACAGGCTGACAGACGGGCTGGCTTCTTGCTCTGTAAGTTATGTTTGTTTTATATATGAATACATTGCACCACTTTGTCTTTGACCGTGCCAGTGTTTGGTAAGAAAACACGTACTTTACTTTGTTCGAAGGTATTTCTCAATAGTGTTAGCAGTATGTTAGCTAACCAACGCGTTAGCTGTCATGATTTGGTTACCTTGCTTGGCTTGCTAGCACAACCACGGTAGTTTAAAAGTCCTAACTCTGAGACGGGTACATATGGAGCCAGATGTCCACCTGGTTCCATGCACGTCTGCCCCTCCCAGAGTTACAAATGGGTATTGGGGTCCATTTGGTTCCACTTGTACAATGATGATGTGTCTTTCATCCAATATGCAGCTTCCATCATGGACCAGGACAGCAACAACTCAGAGGTGTGTGTGTGTGTGTGTGTGTGTGTGTGTAAAAACAATGCATGTTGGGTTAGGGTTTGTGATGCTTTGACAGTTACTGTGGCGAGATTAAGAGTCTCATGATGTATATGCACAATATTGAATATATCCTCAATTAAATGCTTGAGTTGCCACTTGCCAGCAACCGGTAGAGCAGCAATTGTATGCAAATGGTGTTTTTGAGTCATGCGGTTTGACTGGGAGATCATCATCTTTGACCACATGGTGGTGTAAGATTTGTTGTCACGATGAATGTTGTTCTTATACATTGCCACATTGTGACAGGATGAGTCTGTCGGGCCTTCAGAAGAGCCATCAGAGGATGAATGGGCTATTCATCCTGCAAGCCTCCCCCCAGGACTATGTAAGTTCCTCATTAAATCTGAGCGATTACCTTGTTTTTCAGTGTAGCATGAAAGTATAAGCTTCTCCGTCATAGATGTTGTAATACGCGTTTACAAAAAACAGAAAAACAAATGTTTGCCTTGTCATTTCCTCAGGGCTACTGCTACTGTGAGTGTATAACTCTTGAGCGTATATAACTGGAACCAAATAAACCCATAAGGGTCAACGTGGTTCCATTTGCACATCGTGTAGTTCCAGAGATAAATAAAAAATCACACCTGTGTGAACTGAGTGGTGCAACTACACATTTATTGTTATAGTTACTGTCAGTGACGTCACATACTAACCATAGCAACCATGCTCACCCGTACAGGCACAAACACACACGGGTACTAACAAAGCCAGTTGTTGGAGTAGTTTGCACCACTCAAAAAAATGGTTTCGAATGGGGGTATATAGCCTAATCTAATGCATGTCAAATTGGGGGTCCTTGAAATTCAACAGGTTGAGAATCACTGTCTTGTGTCATGTTGTGTGACCTATCTTGACTGTGTCTCTCTGTCCTGGTGTGGAAGCTGATGCTGAAGCGGTGGAGCTGCTGTGGCAGGTTCGAGCCCAGCGACGCCAGACTTCCCCCGACCTCCCCGAGACGGTTACCAAACTGATTGCCACTGACGGGAGTGTGCTCTACCTAGTGGGCACCGCCCACTTCAGCGACAGCAGCAAAAAGGACGTTGCGATGGTGTGCCTCTCTATTTTAAACATCTAAAAAAATATATATGAATGAAGTATGAACAACACAGAAAACTACAAACCTTAGAGTTGAAATTTGCAGTGTAAATACAGTACGTCAAGAGTTAGCAAGAATTTGTATCTGTTCTGTAGTCCCTTACATGCAAGTCTATACTTAACAACTAGACCAGTCAGTGCTTGATGATCTGAGATGTCTGACTTTCTTTTTTATGTGGCTAAGTAAGCTGATCAGAGGTGTATGCTGGACATGTATTTAATTCCAAACCACTTTATTTATAGAGCTCATTTAAAAACAACAGTGTTGAAGTGCTGCACACTAAGTAACAAATAAATACTAAATTAATAGTATTCATTGGACTAATGGAGATCTAAACACCGTCCCCTCCCCTAGACGATCCGTGCGGTGCAGCCAGACGTAGTGGTGGTGGAGCTCTGCCAGTACAGAGTGTCCATGCTGAAGATGGACGAGAGCACATTGCTGAAGGAAGCCAAGGACATCAACTTGGAAAAGGTGCAGCAGGCTATCAAACAGGTCAGTTTTACCAGAGGGTGTGAAGAGGTCATGGAGGAATGAACACACCCAGTATTCATTTGTAACTCTGAGGTGGGTACAAATGTAATCAAGTGGACTGTGTAAGTAACCATACTTACATACTGAGGATTTTACTGTGCAGAGGCTGTATGTTATGTACAGTAACGGCTCTTATCCTGTAGCGTGGAGCAACACTGGAGAACAACAGCCGTTAGTTCAATAAATATTGATGAGATGATGACATAAGATGGTGCTTTGTTTGCTGATACCAAATACAGTTTTGTGCCTAAAGGTGTGTTCACACCAGACACGACACAACTGTCTTGAGCAATGCAATCAATTAGTATGCCGATGTAAAGACGCTGAATAGAGCAATATTTCACTTGAAGCAAACGGAGCATGTCGGCTACAGTAGAGCTGGCAGCATACCTCAAAAGAAGTCAAACATTTTTCAGCCTGCCGAAATCAAACAAGTTCTCTTTTTTGCTACTGGACAAAGTGTGTGCTATCTCTCTCAATTAATTTAATGCCCCACCAATGACGTCCCTGGACGTAATTTAAAATCCAACACTTAACTGCCAATAACTCCCCCATATGTCATTTCAGGGTTTTCATTGATTACGTTAGATCTTCACCAACATATGAATGGCTCTAGGTTGCTAGGAAACCGATAAAACCGGAAGTGAAAGGTCCACCTCAATGAACTCAAAAACTAACTTCGGCAAGGCAGTGTGTTTGTTTTTTGTGCAATTGTGTCATTTTTCTTATCTAGCTGAACATTGTTTTGGCAAGAAGTATGCTGCAGACTTAACTAATGAATGTGAATGACAAAGACTTGTCTCCCCAGTTCTCCTTAAGTATCAGTACGAGGGCTTGGAATTAAGGAAATTCTCAACTCATCACTCTTGTATTATTATCATAGTATGAACACTGGATGTTTTTGCGGTGAAATTGCAGGTTGGATGGATTGACGTTGAACCTTTGTCTACTGTGTATTTATCAGAACGGGGTGATGTCTGGCCTGATGCAGATCCTGCTGCTCAAAGTTTCAGCTCACATCACAGAGCAACTGGGCATGGCTCCTGGAGGAGAGTTCAGGGAGGCTTTCAAAGAGGTGACGCATGCACGCACGCGCACACACACACACACACACACACACACACACACGTCTCTCGAGACAGACTGTTGACTCAGTCAATTAAGAGGTCGCTGTTTTTCCTTTATCTTTTGATGATGGGTTCTCAGATTTCAGATTTTTCAGATATTTATTGAGATGCAGCATCTCATTTTCAAGAGGGACCCATAAACAAACAAAATACAAAAAAGCATACTGTACACAAATGCACAAAACATATAGTACACAGATACAAATGGGTATACAAATGCATACATATATACACAAATAGCTTGCTCTCCCTCTTCCACCTACCCCACCAACCACCACATAATCAGCTGTTACAAAATGGAGATAAGGTCACAGTGTTGCACACACACACACACACACACACACACACACACACACACACACACACACACACACACACACACACACACACACACACACTCAATGTGTGACAATTTGGAAATGCATTAAAAAAAAAAATCTCGGGAAGAAGGTTTGGCTCCTCCCCTTTTTAATCCACTTCCTCCTGGTTGCTTATTCCAACAACATGTTTAAGACAGTGGTGCTAACAGCAGAATCTGTCTTGAGAGATTACCAAAAAGATGACAAATATGCTGTGCTATAATGATATGAACAATTATTTAATTTTATTCTACTATTGATGAAAATAAACTGTTGCACAATTCCCTAAAAAGATGTTTGGACCACACACTGCATACCTAGGGTGTGTCTAAGTGTAATGCTCGCAGCTTTGACCTTTTTCATCCTATAAAGGCTGGACGGGTGCCCTTTTGTAAGTTTCACCTGGGGGACAGGCCCATACCTGTGACGTTCAAGAGGGCCATCGCTGCTCTCAGCCTGTGGCAGAAGGCACGTCTGGCCTGGGGACTCTGCTTCCTTTCTGACCCCATCAGGTACCAACATTACATCCCTTGAGAAAGGGGATTTTTTTTCCGCTGTCGGCCGTGTCGGGTGGAAACAATACAGTATGTCCAATACAGTTTTTTATTTTTATTTTAAAATAGTATTTTAATAGTGAAATTATGAAGAAGTATGGCATTCATTTCAGAAAAATATTGAAATTTGGAGATGGGAGGTTTCTGCCTGCCTGCGACAATATGCTGATATACATTATAAGCTAGGAACAACGGCAAAGCCTGCTTTATTTATTTTAAGAGATTTGCTTTATTTGCATTTAATCATGAAAAGATCAACAGATATGCCATGTCCTGTCATTCTATGTTTACTTGACTCAGGGGTCCATTTGTTTTTTTTATGCTTTTTTGTGGCTTTCGCCTTTTATTTTATATATTTTATGGAGGGACAGACAGTAGGCTGACAGGAAATGGGGAGAGAGATGGGGGGGAAGACATGCAGTAAAGGCAGTCGGGATCAGGAGTCGAACCCGCAGCACACTGCCAGACTGGATTTAATACCAGCCAAGGTGCCTGGATCACTGAGCTATGGCCCAGACCACAGGGGTCCATTTGTACACTCTTAAATGTTTTTTTTTTGTGGCTTTCGCCTTTATTTTATATTTTTTATGGAGGGACAGACAGTAGGCTGACAGGAAATGGGGGGGAAGACATGCAGTAAAGGACGTCGGGATCGGGAGTCGAACCCGCGGCACACTGCCAGACTGGATTACCAGCCAAGGTGCCTGGACCACTGAGCCATGGCCCAGGGCGGCCCATTTGTACACTCTTAACACTGTTTTTCTATTTGCTCTGGATTCTGCGTTTCAGCAAAGAGGACGTAGAGAAGTGCAAACAGAAGGATCTACTGGAGCAGACCATGTCAGAGATGATCGGAGAGTTCCCTGCTCTCCACCAGACCATTGTGGCTGAGAGAGATATCTACCTCACACACACTCTACGCCAGGCTGCACGCTGTGTGGAGGCGCCCCCTAACGCCCAGAGTGCGTATTGCTGATAACTTATTCACAATTTCTCCTGGACTGCATCTGGATTGGAGAATCATTTGTGTACTATTTATATTTGAAGTATTTTCTTGGATGTTTTGTTTTACAAATGACAAATTAAACACACCTGATGGTTCAAGCCCTGCCCGCACAACCTTGGGACATTCGAACACTGTCACTGCATCAAGACAGTGGAGTCACGAAGATGCCAAAAGCCGCGAGCGGCAGGCGTCTCTTCCGGGTTTTTAGACCCTGGTGGATGGAAATGAAGCTCCACCCACGCGGCAAAGAGTTTCCGCGTCTAAAAACCCGGAAGAGACGCCTGCCGCTCGGGTCTTTTGGCATCTTCGTGACTCCACTGTCTGGAAGCACCCATTCTGTGCTGGGGGGGGGGGGGGGGGAATGTTCACTTATAATGCTCAAAATTGGGACAGCAAATTGAAAGTGATTAATTGATCAATTTTGACTGTGACCTTGTTCGAGACCTTGTGAATGCCACAGACGAAAAACAGTCTTAAGTCCAAACTATTTATCCATAATGTATAAATGATAGATAAGGGGTCAGGACAACGAGGCCTTTTCGTGGAGGGGTCAGAATTAAATTTGGACTTGGACTGTTTTTCGTCTGTGGTACTTTATTTTATAGATGGGGGGGGCATTAGATTTTTTTCTTGTGACAATACTTTGTTTACCTTTACAGAAGTGCCTGCTGTGGTGGTGGGAGTCGTAGGAATGGGTCATGTCCCTGGCATAGAAAGAAATTGGGACAAGTCACTCAACATTCACGAGATTATGAGGTACGTTTGATACATCACAAAGATGTTTGTGTGATAATGTTGTACGACATATAGGTCTTAAGTGGTTACTCAGACTAATTGATCGATTCATTAATAAAAATCACACCTGTGAGGGGTGATCTTATCATTGTACATCATCTCATTCCAGCCAATCAGAATTTGTGTCCTCACCTTCGTCTTCAATGTTTGTTACACTCAAAATTGTCCATTCATTGTCAATGGGATTTAATGTCTGTGTTAGGACAAATTGGTGCACATACACCAAAAGCTGGACATAGGAGGGGCCCTCAAAGTTCAAATCAGTAAAAAGATTTACAGCATCTTTCTGTCTCTTTCTCGTTCTTCCTCAGTGTTGCACCTCCGTCACGCTTCAACTGGGTTTTATGCACGGTCCTCAAGGGTGGCATGATGGGATTGCTGGGGTATGCCTGCTACCGTGCTGGAGGAAGCATTGGCAGGGTGCTGCTGTCTATACCTGCTGTCCAGTCTCTACTGGAGAATCTGCAACCACCCGCTGCTTGACCGTGACTCCTTCTTTTCCCCTGACCACCTACGTCTGTGACGAGACCCTCTGAATATTAAAACAATGCATTTATCACCAATGGCCTTAACGACAGGAGGGCGGGGAGGGTTGGGGTGGATGAACTAACAAGGACCTCAAGAACCTCCTCCCGCCTCGTATCCGTGTCCCTGTTGACACGGCAGGGCAGTACTGCCAAAGAAACCATGACAGTACTCTGCTTTTTTTTTATTAATTATTTTGTATCGGCAAAACTTTTTTTTTTTGGACCTGGTTTTTGTAACGTTTACAAATGCTAATAATTCTTTACATATATCCCCCACATTCCTTGTAATGACTTGAACATTTTAAGACGACTCATCATGACTCAGTAAGAGGCACATGTTTTACATGACATGAGGTTTGCTTTGAGTTCCATCTTGTGGCTTCTTGAGGTATCGCCTTGAAAGACGCAGCCTAATCAGACTGAGATGATTTCCGAGAGGCCCACCTTTCTAAAGGTTTTGTTTTGTAGATCCTTGGATACGGCACCAACCAAAGGTTTACTCATTGGCTCATTCAGTATGCAGCACTTTATAAGTGATTGGGTAGAAGAGTGACATTTGATAAGATACCAAAATATGCATAATCGTTGTCCCCTGATCTTGAATCTAGCCCTGTGCTTTAGAAGCTGTTCCTTTTTTTTTGTAGTAGCCTATACATGTTTTATAACCCTGGTAAAAGTGCCAACCCGTTTAAAATTATTAATTTTGCATTTGTGTTTGTTGGGAAATTAATCTACTGTAGTTTCTCTCCATTTTTAAAAGTAATATATTATTTCTAGGCCACCAACAAGATTAACATAACAGTCATTAATGTCCTCTATGCGCTGTCTTGCTTGCCACAACAGACAAGTGCCTCATATTGCATTTCTAAAGCCTGAGTTATACGTAGTTGTGCATCATGTCCTGCACAAAACATGGCAGATCTACAAGCTCATGTGCTGTGATGTTGTGAGCTTGTTGGTCTCACATAGCCAGATAGCCAGACAACTATTCTACAGTCTGAATGCTATAGCTGTGTGGGAGTCAACAGTTTGGCTCGAGAGACTATGACTATGTTCTGCTATTTTTGTTTGGTGCAACTAAGTATGAATCAGACATAAGGGCTCATGCTGAAAAGGCAAAAGTGCATATGCATTTATACATATTCCTGAATTGGATATGTAGATACTGTATGTAATACATTGCTATTTTTAATGAATTTGTCCATACTTTTGGTGTGTGTGTATGGAAGTTTAGTGATGTGCTGCCTCCCTCATTGTGAACTGAAATGGTATCCTGGTCTCTCAACACCCTCTGAGAAACTTGACATGCGGTTGGCTTGAACGTGCCTCAGGACCAGCAGTTAACTTTGTAAGCATATTGTACATTTGATACAAGAACTCTTTTAAGTAACCGCTTAAACCCCAGCATAGCTATTCTGGGGGTAAATATTTGCCAAAAATAGCAGCTCAATGCTTGTAGTTTGGCAATTTTGGGGTAAGCGATTTGGTGTAGATGGGAGAAAAAGTGGTCCAAGTACAGTTGCAACTCGGGTCCCTTTCTCTAAGACTAAAGAGCAACATTCAAATGTATGCTTTAAACACATGTCTAACTTTTGACTAACGGTCCACACTGGACATTAGAAGATATGCAGTTATGCACCTTGTCAAGAAATCCATTTATAAAAGACCCGACAGGGGGGGTTTTAGTTGAGTTATTGGGCTGTTGAAAGATACAACTGAACTGTCTCCCTTTTACATATGAAGCTCAAGCTTGTACCTGACATATTACTCAGGATGCTTTTTCTGGAAGGAAATTCACCATGATAGTTAAAAAATGGGTCAAGTCTTGGAAGTATAGCCTTATATCTAATCTATGCTCCATCATACGATGGTGTCGCATGCTAAAAATAGAACGAGCTCACCAGTCGACACACGTTTTTGGAGCACAACTCCATTGTACGACGAAGTATAAATCTGGACTTCTACACATGCTGCTGCCTTTGACCCATAGATGTCCTACTGAGAACAACATTGAGCTGTACTGTATGGTCTAATTAGTATCTGTTGTTCATGGGTGAAACATGTTTTGTTGACATACCTGGTACATTGTTTCTTAATTTGGGAGGGGTACTTTTAGCGGTAACTGGAAGAGTGGCCAACCACCTCGATGTTAAATTGCCTTCTTACAAAAGTGCTGTGATTTTTGTACTTTTTCTGTTTTGTATGTGTCTATGGACTCTGGATTACTCTAATAGACCCCCAGGTGTGGTTAGAGTATTCAAATATATCTTCCCTGTGTATTTTTGGTTTCTCAAAAAGCCCAATCGAGGCTCAGGTCAAAAGGCCCAATCGAAATGACAGTGATATAGTGACATCACATTTAAAGAGGGGGATCACCACTTTAAAATTCTGAAGTAAATGTAAAGTATTCATGATTTGAACATGCTTGAACATTTTTCATTGAAGGCCTGTAATATTTCTACAATTGCTACAAAACGGGGCTAGCCAGTCATTATTTGGGGCATAAAGAAGTTGAAGGGTACATTTAGTTCTGATAATAATAGGCCTACCATGCATGTTCAAATCATGTTTATTTTAGATCATTAGGCTGCTTCAGACCATTTTCCAAATAATGTATTAAATGTTTTACATTATGGAAAAAGTAGACAATTTAATATTGAGGTGTGAGAAGTATTCATAGACTTAGTTTGAACACAGTGAGTTTACACTTCTCAGTTCTGAAATAAAGTGGTTTGAGTGCATGAAGCTAGAGAGGTATTTATAGGTGAGTAAATTGCATTTGGATTAACTTGGATAATTAAGAGCGAGAGAGAGATTGGTCAAATCAGTCTTCGTTTCTCTAAATAATGCTTGTGATGCCTCAGATGGCTTTTTTGGTTGACCTTGACCTCTTTTTTTCACCAGGTAGTTTTATTTGTTTTCTTTAGTACTTTAGTAATTTTTTAGTTAACATTGCGTCATGCACCAGACTTTCCGCCAAAAGCACATCCCAATGTCATGTCACATCATTATTTTCCATCATTATGTAAATGATCAATTGATGACATTAATTGATTTGATAATATTAATGTGGGAATATTAACTTTAGTGAGTTACTGATTTCTCCGTGGTCACGTTAAAGTCGTTCCGCTCTTGTCATTGTTTCCAGCCGGACAAATAATGATGCAACAGCAAATCCAAGTTGCCAAACATCCGCTGTTGTACAAGGCATGTTATGAAAGTTTGGCTTATTAAATCATAATGATATCATGCAGCGGTCGTCGCAGTAACTACACGGATGTCATGTGTTGAATGGCTTCATTCGGACCCCGTCTTCTCTCACGGGTGTTTGGTGGTTGCTCCTGTACTGCGATCAGACTGTTGTGCGGTGGAGGTGTGGTGATGGACGGCGTGATGGGACTGGTTGTAGGTCGTTCGTCTCTGGAGCGGCTGGACTTTGACAACGTTGTTCTGAAGAAGCTGCCCGTGGATCCCTGCACGGAGCCCGGCGTCCGCAGCGTGAAGGGAGCCTGTTTCTCCAGGGTGGTGCCACAGCCTGTCACCAAGCCCAGGTGGGGAAAGGAGGAATAGGCTATGAAATATGATTATATTTATACGCTTATTTTATAATAAGCTCTAGTGTCTAAGTCTGAGTATGTAGTATGATTAAGTAATTATGTCATTGATTGATTGAAAATTGTATTAACAGCTAGATTGCAGAATGGGAATGGGTATAGTGAAGTCAATAAACATGACTGTCATAATCGTGAAGTACGCGAGCGTCATGTGAACCGTGGCTAGGTCAATACAAAAAACTGCTATTATAAAACCAGAAAAAGTACTAACACTTGTTTACATCAGCTATGGGTCCTCCATTTTCAATTCATCAAAGAATTGAAAGGATCAGTGGGGTTCTAAACAAAAAGGAAAATCCCCAATTTAAAATGTATATAAATATAAAATATTTTGCGTCAGAAACTATGCCTAAACCAGGCCTAACCCTAGCAAGTGGGACTAGGGCTAGCCTAGCCTCGATACCCAGGCTTTCATTTCGCCTAACCCTAAACCTAACCTCAGTAAAACTATGCCTGTCCGGAGCCATTGTGTGTAAAATAATTCAGTTATACAATTTAAAGCTTCCTTAACCTTTTCAAGATTTTTCCTAATTTTACAAAATAGTACATCTACAACAGGGGTGCCCACACTATTTTGACTTGAGAGCTACTTTCCAAATGATCAACTCAACAAGATCTACCCACCAAAACAAAGTATTATTCCATTGCTGAAAATAACGGTGCTGGACAAATGCACTTGGAATGGGAAATAGAGGGGGGGGTGGAATTGGTAGGTTTTCTTTGTATGTAACATTGTAATGCTACTGACATTTGAGGACATTTTAAATGTATTTATATTTTTAGGGGAATGTCATGTGCACAGCCTACCCCTGATCTACAACCTCCCTCACAACGTGTTGCATCACTCCCGTTCTCTGCTATTTTTGAATAGCCAAAGTATAAAATAGGGTTAGACTAGTAGTACTTAATACTTATATTGATGCTATATTGCCTTATTTAGCTGGGCACCCCAAGAACCACTGAGTCACTGCATCTATGAGTCAGTATAGTAAGGCTGCATGATATTAGGAAAGCATGCAATAATGATATAACGATATGACTTGTAAGTATATAGCTTTAATGTGTTTTTGCTTAAGGTTAAGTTTAGTAAACTAAAAACATATTAATTCAATATGTAAAACGAATATCTAGCTCTAGCCTAACAAAAAGCAATGCCTCTGAACTTTGACTTTCAGTTGCATTATTGCAACTAAATGCAATAATAACAACATTAGGCCTGCTGCCATTCAGGATGGAAAATAGAATTGTCATTTTGGATCTGGGGAGAAGTAGTTTTGATGAGGTGCTACTGGGAAGTACTTGATATAAACAGAAAATGTTAAGTTGAGCAAGCTAGTTATGCTCAACTTGATTTATACTTCCATCTCCACTCCACAGTGTTTTGCCGAAAGTATTGCACAATCGGCAAATAGACATAATAATATGGCATTTATTTATCTCGATAAATAGCGTCTCTCGTGATATGTATACCTTGCATGATGATACCTCGATGAAGGTCAATCTTGTCCCTTTATGCCCATGTATGGAGATCCCTGACTGATTTGTTTGCCGATGTGTCATCATGGGATGACACATTGCGGTTAGACAACACACTCCTTATATGGCTATGGCTGAGTCATGGTGACATTAGCCTCAGAAACCCACGTGATATCAGAGGCTCGCCCGTCCACTGTTCGGTCATCCCTTAAGCCAATTTTAATATCCGTGGATACTGTATACAGTATTATGAGTATATAATGTATAATATTATATGAGTTGTAAATGTGAGCATTACTCTTTAGATTAGCAGAATAAGCGTATACTGTATACTCGTTTTTGGATATGTAATATATAATTTGTGTTGGTCATTGTTTAATCTTTTGAGAATTTAATTTGTTATTCTTGTTCAAATTTTAATCACATTGGTCAACTCAAAGGTTCGTGGCAGTCTCTAATGAAGCACTGGCGTTGCTGGGGCTCAAGGGGGACGAGGTGCTGAGCGATCCTCTTGCACCGGGGTATCTTAGCGGCTCCAAAATCATGCCGGGCTCGGAGCCAGCGGCCCACTGCTACTGTGGACACCAGTTCGGACATTTTGCTGGGCAACTGGGCGACGGAGCGGCTTGTTACCTGGGGGAGGTGAAGGTTCCTGCTCATCTGAACCCAGAACAATTGCAGGAAAACCCGAGTGGCCGTTGGGAGATGCAGGTGAAGGGCGCTGGACTGACGCCTTATTCCAGGTGCGACAAGTTGTGCACTACTTTTTGAAAAAAAGTAGATTAACTGTGTGCAAAATACAAATGTAACCAAAATGGACCCATTTGTTCACTCTCAGAGTAACAAGGACCTAGGTTCCTTTGGGGCCCTTTAACTTAAGAATCCATTGTTCCACAGTTAAATAACACTTTTATTTGTCCTTCTCCTATCTCTAGATCAGCTGATGGTCGTAAGGTGCTGCGTTCCAGCATCAGGGAGTTTCTGTGCAGTGAGGCGATGTTTGCCTTGGGTATCCCCACCACTAGAGCAGGCTCTGTGGTGACATCTGATAGCAGAGTCGTACGGGATATTAAATACGATGGACACCCCCGCCATGAGAGATGCTCTATAGTCCTCCGCATTGCTCCCACCTTCCTCAGGTCAGTGACATCTGTCGTATATATATGCAAAACCGATAAATCGTCTGTGCCCTAGTTGTGACTCTCTGTCACACTGGTATACATCCATATAGCCAATAGCCATACGCCCCGAACAGAGAAGTACTCTAGTTTGTAGTTTGTATGTATAACTGGGCATCCTTGTGTAAGCAGCAACTATGGTGCAATAGATTCAGTCTGTTCATTGATATAAGACAGGGAATCGGATCATTTTAAATGCTGTAAATTGTTTATGCAGCTTTGAGCATGATCACAGGATTAAAAGACGGGTGCAATAAAAAAAGCTCTGAATTATTTTGCTGCTTACAATAGAGGGTATGTGCTAACCTGGCTAAAGCCAGACGCGAATCAGCCGTTGGCAAAAACAAATTGCCTGCCGGCGGACGATTTTAGTCTGGCTTATTAGCCAGGCTAGGTATGTGCATGCATAAAGTGTGCAAAGTGAGTGGAAACGTGAGTTTAACGTTGTTCCAATCAGATAAGACTTTTCTGTTTGGATGTATGGGCTGTCTAGGCCATGAAGTAGTTTTTTGCCACTCGGTAGGCGTTCCTGCATAACTTGCAGGTATGATGATGATGTCATGCGCATACCCTCAATATAAACTTCAAATCAACAAAATGCAATTGCCAATCTAATAACCTAAAATACAAATCTAAATTTTCAAATGTGAAAAAACAGCACCTACAGTACGTATGTTATAATTACATAGTCAATACACTACAGCATGCACAAATATCAATCATACCCAGACAGTTGCTCTTTCAGCAGTTATACTGGAGAACTAGTTTTTTTTTTTAAAAGCAAGTGATATTATTGTCTAGATATGGGCTAGTATGTAAATTCTATGTAAATAGTGTCCTCCTTAAGAAAGTCTCTGAACCCCTAATTGCTCCCGGTGTGCAGGTTGGTGGCGCCTTGCATGGTTTCCTCCGCCATCGCTGTGAATGTGTGTGTGTGAATGGGTAATCTATCTATAAAAATATATAAAGCGCCTTGGATAAAAGCGCTATATAGATTAACATTTCCCATTTACCATGGTTATAATATACAGGTTTGGATCCTTTGAGATTTTCAAGCCGCCTGATGAGCTTACAGGCCGCCATGGGCCCAGCTATGGACGCGAGGAGCTCAGAGGCCAGATGATGGATTATGTCATTGGGATGTTCTACCCTGAGATCCAGCAGGACTTCCCGGACAGGGTGGAGAGGAACGTAGCTTTCTTCAGAGAGGTAAATATCAGATTCCTCTAATGGCGCAAATCCCAGCTTTCTATAACCAACAAAAAAAGAGCCAAGAGAACTCCAATTAACATTCAGCCAGTGTGTCAAACATAAGCGATTATTTAAGATAAAGGATTACTCTTGATTAATTAATTAAATAATCACTTAAAAAAAACAAAATTATATATAGGGCTATTTGTATCACGTGTATCGGTTTCACAGTTTTACTCAAAGAGTGAGAGTGTCAGCTTTTAGCACCCAAGAACAGACCTTTTTGTTTATGGCCAAGAACAGACCTTTTGTTTATGGCCAAGAACATTAGGATTCTGCTTCCAGGGTTATCTTCCAAAGCAGGTACAGTATAATGACAGCCTGACTTCAGTGCATGTGCTGAGTCACTAGGCCTTCTATTATTAGGTTACCATATTAGCAATGAGACAGAAACCTCTGGCATTTCCATACCATTTGTGTGCGTGTGTGAGAGAGACAGAGACAGACAAAGTTCTCTTCTGCGATAAATACAGGGTCTGTATTTTTTGGTACAGGCATATAACAGTTCTCGTGTCTTGCTTGCAGGTGATGCAGCGCACTGCTCGACTTGTGGCCCAGTGGCAGTGTGTAGGCTTCTGCCATGGAGTCCTGAACACAGACAACATGAGCATCCTGGGACTCACACTGGACTATGGGCCATTTGGCTTTATGGACAGGTATGTGTGTGTTTGCTCTGTGCTTATGTTAACACCGTGAGCGGCATAAACGGAGGTCTCCGTCCTATCAAATAGTAACGCTCAGGACGGAGATTAATCACAGGACGGAACTTTATTGATATCATAACCGAGCTCACCGCTCCACAGGCTGGGAGCGCCTGTTGGGCAACATTCGATCTCATTTCCGGTTGGGACGTCATCCAAAATGTTTCCCCCCATTTTAGTGGATGAGATCGAAAATCTTAAAACGTGAATAACTCTTGATCTAAATCAATCTGTCCAATTCTAACCAAAGATTATGTTTTTGACAGGCCATCGCGGTCGCGTCGCTAGTCGCGTTAGAAGTAATCATACCTCCCGTTGTTGTCGATCGCCTAGGGGGTGTTTTGGCTACATCTAGCTACTTCAGCTACATCCAAGATGGCGACTGATGCACCTTGAAATGCGCTCCGTAGCTGCAAATCGCTGGGCACCCTGATTTAATGGTCCTACAGTATATACCCCCGGGCGTTCGGGGTGTTAATTTTGAAGACAAGAAATGCATGCAACTGCATGCAAAGCAAAAAAATAATAAATACGTATGAGGAAAAACAAGTGTCAAAATAGCTAAAATAGCAGAATTACAGACTCTCATGCGTGGCGATACAACAAGTTGTGAGTGGTTAATTTGATTTGCTTTCCTTTCACCCTCCCAGGTTTGATCCAGATTTCATCTGTAATTCCTCTGATAATTCGGGCCGCTACACGTACCAGGCCCAGCCAGACATATGCAGGTGGAACCTGGTGAAGCTGGCAGAGGCACTGGCTCCCGAGCTTCCGCCAGAGAGGGCCAAGGCTGTTGTGGCTGAATACGGGGACCACTATAACGGCTTCTACCTAGGGAACATGAGGAAGAAGTTGGGCCTGCTGACAAAAGAGGAGCCTGAGGATGAGGTGCTGATTAGGGAGCTGCTGCAGACCATGCATAACACAGGTGATTGTTTTTAGCATGGCAATGCTTTACAAGACCATTACACTTTGTGATTCCCAAACCAGTTGAGCCCCAAGCCCCCAGCTGAGCTGAGACACCTCTAACACACTATGCCAGTGTCTCAAAACAATTCATTTACCAAAATCCCCTGAAAACAAGGCCTTGAGGCTCGTGAGGTGTGGCAATTTCTAAATTGCAGGATGTTAAGTGAACCAAAACAAGTGCTCCCTAAAATCAATGAGGGTGTGGTCCAACTAGTTTTGGAATTGTTAAGACACAACAACAGCACACTCGTCTCACACTCGCTCTGGTCCTCTCACCTGTTCCCCCAACAGGAGCTGACTTTTCCAACACCTTCCGCAGCCTCAGTCAAATCCCCTGCCCTGCTGAAGGTGAGGTGGAGGAGGACATTGTCAAGCAGGCCACAGATCTCTTGTTGGTGCAGTGTGCCCACCTAGAGGAACTGAGGGCTGCCAACAAGCCCACAATGGATCCACGGTGAGAGACTCTATGACCCAGTACAGATTACGTTTGTTCAGGTGCTCAATATGTTTGCCACACAAACGGATGGTTGATAGTCCTCTCTGTCTGGTCCCACCTCCGCTAAGTCCGCTTCACTGCTAATGTTTGGCAGAGCTCCGAAGTAAATGGTAAATGGTAAATGGTGCATTTATATAGCGCCTTTATCCAAGGCGCTTTACATAGATTGTGCATTTCATTCACCCATTCACACACACATTCATACACCGATTGCGGCGGAAGCCATGCAAGGTACCAACCAGCACATCGGGAGCAATTTGGGGTTCAGTGTCTTGCCCAAGGACACTTCGACATGTAGACAGGAGGAGCCGGGATTCGAACCGCCGACCCATGGATCATTGGACGACCTGCTCTACCTCTTGAGCCACAGTGACACTGGTGATGAGTGCCGCGTTCAGACAACAGTTGAAATTGTTTCAAGTTGAGAGCGCAGGCCGATGCTGTTCTCAAGGCGGGTCTATGTATTAGGTCATGAGTGCGATACCTTTCCATAGGAAATTAACCACAAAACATCAGTTGTGTTTTTACAGCCTTCGGTGGGCAATATGGTGATAAATTATCGTATGTGATACAATGTATCCACTATCCACGATATGCCTTTTCAGAGATATCGTATTTGTGACACAGTGAATGCGCATTCTATGATTTCCAGTTCTATACCTTAATTTATGCTTTTGTAGAACAACTGTTTCTTTATATTGCCCATATCGCCCACCCCTAGGTGGACAAACTGGACATATGGCATAATACATGCACTGCTGATTTGTTGGAATTGATTTCACTTGGCTGACATTTACAATTCAGTAGTAACGATACATAACTTGCTTTAGCGAGTAAAACATAATTAATTTCTATATGGTACAGTATGTTTAACTGACGACATTGGAGGTGGTCTCCTTACTCTTCAATTGAGAAAGTTTGATTAAATCTGTTGACAGGTGGTAGATTGCACAAAACACAAAGCAAGCATAATATCTCCTCTGCCCAAACAGGCTTAGCTCAGCAGTAGGATTGTCAGTGCTCGCGTGGGAGACACAGGTTTGTATGCGATGGGAGGTAACATTGTGGAGCTACAGTATGCTTACTGTGTAGCAGTAGGCTCTACAATAGTCAGAATCAGTGGTACGGATGCAGCACACAGATCACTTAACCTTGTGTCTTTTATTCCTTGTATTTCCTTTACAATGTCTGTCTAAAAATTCTATATAGAGGCAAAACATTTTTTTAATTAAAATAAAGCATAGTGTTCACTGTCCTGTTAAGATAGCACATGTTTAATTAAAACAGACTAAATGGACTAAATCCATCACTTTTCCCACCATCTCTCCTCTTGCCAGTGAGCTGGCAATGTTGATGTCAATGGCCCAGAGCAACCCAGCCCTCTTTCAGATGATCTCAGACAGGACAACCCTGGCTAGGCAGCTGGAGAAATTCAGCAAACTGAAGGAGCTGCTGGAGAACAGTCAGGAAGATCTGACCAGCAAACTGGCAGAGGACTGGACCCAGTGGATCAGCTCTTACAGGTGGGGAAGAGGGGCAGACGACAGTTAATCGAACTATACAATTTAAAATACAAAATATATAATAAACTAGAAAAAGTGCCCCTCGGGGCACAGGTCTCCACCAAGCCAGGTCAGGTTGTGGCCTCCTGGTGGCGCTATAATAGGCCAATGTGAAAAGGGTGCCATTTCTTCATACGCCTTTGATGGCAATTGGATGATTTGAGGCATTTTGTTCCAAAAATGTGTTTTGCAAAAATCAACCTGTTGGTGGCGCTATAACAGGCCAATGTGAAAAGGGTGGGATATATTCCTCAGCCTAGTAAGAAAATGTGTGAAAGATTTCACGTAAATTGCACGCTGCGTTCATGATTTGAGGCTTTTGTTCAAAACGGGGCAATCTTGCAAACTATGAAAGCCAATTATAGCCAATTAGGATGGAATATGAAATATCGGACAGATCCGACTTGAGCACATGACTACTATGATACTGTGTAACGATTTGTGAGATTTTTGGACAGAATCTGAAGGAGTAATATCAAAAAATTTGTTTTACAAAAGTCAGCCTACTGGTGGCGCTATAAAAGGCAGATGCGGAAAATGCAGGTCAAAGGTTTGTCCTTGGCCTCTAGGGAGTGTGCATGCAACGTTTCACGCAGATCGGTGCAGTTTTAGGTAAAAAATGTGAAAAGCTGCCTCATGGTGGTGCTATAACAGGCCGTTCTGGAAAATGTGGGGCAGAGGTTCATCGTTGGCATCAAGGGAGTGTGTGTGCAAAGTTTGGCATCGACCGGGTTAACGGTGCCAGAGATTAGCTGGTAACGGACGGACGGAAGGACGGACACACACACACACACACGGACGGAGTGCAAAACATACTCTCTCCCGAGTCCCCATGCCTTCGGCCTGGAGATAATAACTATGAAACCATTTGGAGGTTGTTTTGAAAAGTGTGATGATCACACGGCAGACAAAAATAGCTTGTCTAGCCACGGAGTACCATAGGAAAAGCACTGAATGAATACCCATCAAACTGAACAAAAAAAACAGTAATTCACTAGAAAAAGTGCCCTTCTGGGCACAGGTCTCCACCAGGAGGATAGGACTGTGTGAGATGTTTGGCAAAATGTTTAGGAGTAATATAAACATGTTTGCCTTTGATGGCAATTGGATGATTTGAGGCATTTTGTTCCAAAAATGTGTTTTGCAAAAATCAACCTGTTGGTGGCGCTATAACAGGCCAATGTGAAAAGGGTGAGATATATTCCTCAGCCTAGTAAGAAAATGTGTGAAAGATTTCACGTAAATTGCATGCTGCGTTCATGATTTGAGGCTTTTGTTCAAAACGGGGCAATCTTGCAAACTGTGAAAGCCAATTATAGCCAATTAGGATGGAATATGAAATTTCGGACAGATCCGACTTGAGCACATGACCATAGATATACTGTGTAACGATTTGTGAGATTTTTGGACAGAATCTGGAGGAGTAATATCCAAAAATGTGTTTTACAAAAGTCGGCCTCCTGGTGGCGCTATAAAAGGCAGATGCGGAAAATGCGGGGCAGAGGTTCATCGTTGGCATCCAGGGAGTGTGTGTGCAAAGTTTGGCATCGACCGGGTTAACGGTGCCGGAGATTAGCTGGTAACGGACGGACGGAAGGACGGACGGACGGACGGACGGACGGACGGACGGACGGACGGACACACACGGACGGAGTGCAAAACATACTCTCTCCCCATGCCTTCGGCCTGGTGGAGACAATAATCGATCATGTAATAGTAACACTAGATTGGTGATTGATCCCCATTTTGGGCATGTCATCATTGGTTCAAAGCATTTCCAAAAATGAAAAAAATTGCAGATCTACAAACTCACAACTCGTCCCGATGCACCATTGTGTGAAGGGATACAGAATATGGCTTAAATAAACTGTTTCGTAGAATAATAGCTAAGAAACATATCGATAGTTGCAGTCTTAACTCCTAACAGACTGGAAGAGGAAATGGTCTGTTGACTGTGGCACTGTTCCATTGACTCAGTTCCCTGTTTTATCATGTTACAGGAAGCGTCTGGCCCGGGAGCTGGAGGGCCATGATAACATTCAGGCAGTGCAGGAGGAGAGGGTGAGAGTGATGGATAGCGCTAATCCACGTGTGGTGCTCAGAAACTACATTGCCCAGAATGCAATTGAGGCTGCTGAGAGTGGAGATTTCTCTGAGGTCAGCATACAAGCATCAACTGTTTTCTCATATTTGCTAGGATTACGCTATGCCAATCATAGCTCGTTTCACGCGGCTACGTGTATACACAGTGAACCACTACAAACTTTTCACTGTCTTGTTTATTCATATTCGAATGTCGGTGTACATTTTGTCCTGTGGATTTGCTGATATGTTCTGTTTTTCTTCAGAAAATGTTTCTGCAAGTATGAGCATATGCCGCACCTTGTCAATTCATGATAATTTTAGAATGCTCCCTCATCCATGCTGAACACAATCCCCTTTTCACTTATGATAGTTGTGATTTTTTTTTCTCTTTTCAGGTTTAGTTTTATTTATTTTTAACTGCTTGTTTGCTTTTCTTGTGCCTTCGGAAGGTCCGACGGGTCCTGCAGGTCCTGCAGAAGCCGTTCTCCTCCCAGCCAGGTCTAGAGGAGCCTTCATGGGTGGGTGGAGGAGGTGTCGAGGAGCAGGCGGAGAGAGAGGAGGGACAGCTGGAGGAAGCAACGTCTTCATCCATGAGAGTCCCTCTTCCATATACCAGCAGACCCCCTGCTGAAGCGAACGCCATCTGCGTCAGCTGATCTTCGTAATGCCTTCCTTGACTTATAGCTAGCCTACCTAAAGTGATAGAGAGAGTTTATTGTGCTGGTTTTATATCTAGTTGCAAGCCAGTTTTCTTGCTCCGAAAATATTAGGCTATTTTCAGTGTGCGACAGTACACACACACACACACACACACACACACACACACACACACACACACACACACACACACACACACACACACACAGTACAATTGTAAACTCTGTTACTTTAGCAGGCAGTGCATGGAAGGCAAGCACGAGGCAGGCAATACACTCCATAGGCAAGCATTCTCTAAGCCAAAAGAGGAGAGAATGTGTTCAGGGAAATGGCAAAGAAAAAAAGGCATAATTAGAATGTATGCATTTCACATATATTATACGTATATCTGCTGTCGGGCAGAAACCAATTGTGTTCAAAATATAAACTTTTTAGGAAATGAAAAAGACCCATGTTTTAAAACAACACAACTCTGCCTCATCAAAGTTGGTATGGTACTTGAATGATATTATCATCACTTTACTCAAAGTGGAGTTTTTGACCATTATTGTGGATATGGTTGTTTTGTCCATTGATTAGAATTACGGACGGAAGAAAAAAAACAACTAACACAGTAAACACACAGATGTTGGTTGTAAACGGTGTTCAATAGCACTGATTTATTAAAGAAAAGTTTAAAAATAGAGATAGTTGGTTTTTGCCCGGAAGCGACAATATAAACTATTTGCTGTCCTGATCCGGTTCCCTCTCTGGGCTTTGGGTTTGTGCTGCCTATTGATGATGACCCAGACAACCAGTCCTACAATGACCTGTCTGTGTTTGAATAACCATGGAGAACTAACTGGATTGCCTGATGATGACGATAGTATACCAAATAATTGAATGTGTGTGAGAGTTGAGCTTCTGACTGCGTTTCATTTGTTGGGGGGTATTAGAATGAAAGGGAATGTTTGTACTCGATAGAGTAAGCCGCAATTAACACGCACAGTTAATAATCGAAACGGGAGGAAATATTTTAGTGTTGACGTAGCAGTTGCTGGGTTCACACTAGAACACATTGTGTATATTAATTACAACGTGTTATCTCCCATCATATGTAACTGAATGGATTGTAGTTGACACTGAACTCATCAAATCGAAAAAAATAGCCTTTTTAAGATTCAATAATTTTTTTAATTAATGCTGTTATAAATGGGATTCTTTGAATTATTCTTATGAAGGGAAAAATTCTATATTCACATTAATTAACTAACATTATGCCATGACGTGCAGTGGTTCCCAAACTTTTTAGCTCAATACCCAAAAGAGAAATTAAGACGTTTCAGGAACCAATTTTCGTGAAAACCAAATTTCGTGAAATGCTTGAATTTGTTTTCAAATCATGAAAATATGTATGTTTTTGTGGACATTTTTTGAAAATCTTTTAAAATAATGACAAAAAAAAGAAATAAAGCGATATTCACATGTGACTGAGAAATGGATCTGCGACCCACAAATGGGTCTCGACCCAGTGTTTGGGAACCAGTGACCTAGAGTGACTGCTCATTTGGTCATAACCTCACCTGTTATTCCTTTCACACCCATCAAGCAAGAATCTTGGTATGAACGTGAGATGTTGAATAAATGTGTTGAGCTATAAAAATCTTGTTCAAAACGTTTCTTTTATAAAGCGCTTTCTTTAAAGATGTCTGTTGACATGTTTTTATGCATAAAGGCTTTGCATTTAGGCCTTGGAAGTAATTTAAGTGTTGCTGTTGCATAATGTGATTGATCATGTAACCAAAAATACTAAGACCAAATAGAAAGACCAACTTTTCTTCTCCAATTTGTGGAAAACCTTTTGACTCGACCAGGAATTGTTGTTGAATGTTTTCCCCTAGCCTGGCTAATAAGCCAGACTCAAATCATTTCCCCCATCCTGATTCCTGAAGGTCATGTTTATATAAATATGCTGTGTCAGTCAGTTGCTTTTGTATGGAATGTCTACACAGAATGTTTTACTGTAGCCTACAAGTCACAGCAAGAAAGCTCCAAACACTATCCAGTCACATACCTGAAGAAGACAGACATTTTTGTAATAATCTTTCATGCTTTTAAGTTGATATTAAATTTTGCTTAATGGAATTTCTGATATTCAACTCAAAATGCTAGAGGGGCCGGGCTTTAAACGTTTCCACAATTTAGACTGATCGGGCTACAATCTAACCTGACTCCGCCAGGTTAGCTACAATCTATAGACCTTTATTTTTCAGGAATTAAAAAAACGTCTATGTTAATAGACTAGACTGTTTAGTCCCACCTGGATACCCAGTTCGAATCATGGATCAATGTGCATTGGTCCGTGCCATTATTAAAACGTCCTGCCATTAATAATATTGGTTGTTTCAACTTGTTTGTTACCACAACTGTAGGCTACGTATAATATAACCCTAGGTGATTAAAAAAAGACAACAGCACATGTAATGTGTGTTGGAGCATTTTCGGGAGTGGCTTTTCTTTGGTGACCTCGGGTTGCGCCCTCCTGCGCTGCGCACGCACTACAGACATTAGGGTGAAAACACAGGGGTAGACAATGGGTGCGTGAGGACGGAACAGAAACCTATACCGACTCAAATAAAGCAACGGCGAAGACTTTTAACTTGGTTCAAGACAAGTGAATGAAATATTATGTCTAATCGCATCAGACCTGGATACTGCCGCCAGGAGGTGAACAAGACCACATGGGAGGTACCGGAGCGGTACCGGGACCTGAGGCAGGTGGGGACGGGAGCGTATGGTACCGTCTGGTAAGTCTGGCACTGGCCCTAAAAAACTTTATTTTCTTCGACCTCTCAGTTTGGAACACCCACCCACCCACCACGGACTCCCAACTGCGAGTGTGTAGACTACAGATGGCTCATGGAACCAAATGAACCCTCCATCTGTACAGTTACTCGTAAGTCGTAAGGGTTCATTTGGGTCTTAAACTATCAATCAATCATTTAAGATAAGTGTCAGTGATAATGATGATGTTTAAGAACAGACGGTGGCACTGCTGGATATAGTTTATTATTCATTCATTATTGTTCAATCCAGACAGCACAGCAGTGAAACAAAGGAAATGTAGCTTGCCTTGTGCTGTGTGAGTGAGCCTACGGTAGTTTAATTTATAATCGGTCCGTACCACGGTGTCGCTTTGTGGATTCACAAGAACTGATTCACAATCACAACAACACGAGCTGATCATCTTCAAAACAAACAACCGACGCGTGACATGAAGATTCGGTTCTCGACTGCAAGCAGCCGGCTTGCTTCACTTCCTTGTATGAGTGAGCTAGTACTTCACAACATTGATCGAATAACCAACCGTTCACTGTCATGTATACATATATGCTTTTGAAGACTGCCTCTGTCATTTGATCGCATAATGATACATTATTCTTAGCACACTAGGGCCTCTACTGTTCCTAATATATGTAAACGACATGACTTCAGCCTGTGACTGCAACTTGTTCCTGTTCGCAGATGACTCAGCACTGCTGGTCTCGGACAGGGACAAACTGCAAGTTGAAAATGCCCTCAGCTCTGAACTCGGTAGAATCTGCACCTGGCTCGCTGATAACAAACTATCTTTACACCTGGGAAAAACTGAATCCATTCTCTTTGGCTCTATTAGTAATCTCAGCAAGGCAAATGGCTTCTTGGTTAGAGTGGGTGACAATGTTATCACACGTAAAGATGAAATTACCTACCTAGGTTCCATCCTGGAGGCTAATCTTTCCGGTGATAAAATGGCCACCAACGTAATCAAAAAAGTCAACCATAGAACAAGATTCCTCTACAGGATCTCCTCACTGGTCAACAAAAACACCTTGAAGACCTTAACAGGAGCCCTTGTACAGGGTTTCTTTGACTATGCATGCACCTCCTGGTACCACAGCACCTCAAAGGCCCTTAAAACCAGGCTCCAGACTTCCCAAAACAAACTGGTCAGGCTCCTACTTGATCTAGCCCCCCGAACCCACCTCACCCCTGCCCACTTCGACAGGCTGGAATGGCTTAGGGTCGACGACAGAGTACAGCATCTTGCAATGGGTCTGGTCCACAAGATTCGATACACCACCAAGATACCCATGTACCTGTCTAGATACTTCCTTAATGTTAACGAAGTCCACACCCACAACACCAGAGGGAGTGCAACGAACCATGTACAACCCAGATTCGGCACAAACAAGGGACTAAATTCTTTTCGCTCCTATGCCACCAAAATGTGGAACGCCCTACCAACTGTCATTAAGACATGCGAATCCCTTGACTCCTTCAAAACCGCTCTCAAAGGGCACCTACGGATTGCTGCAATTCGAAACTGGCCCCCGTAAAATCTGAATCCCCCCCCCCGCCCCCCCCTTTTTTCCCCTCACTGTATATATTTCTTTTCCCTTTTTACCTCCTTTTTGATGAATTCTTTTTTGATGAATTCCTGTTCTGTCTATAGAAGTGTCTATTTGTACGTCTCTAAATGTTTTGATGATTTGAACATGGTGGACCCTGTTGGAAACAAGTGTAATGCTTAATTGGGTCGTCCACTCACAGTTAACAGCCTTTGTATTGAGTTTGTGCTTGAAATGTACTGTAATTCTGCAAACTGTTAATAAATTCTTCAATCAATCAATCAAAACACTTTACACGAACATTTTCCACACACAAATGAGCAGAAGCTGTCCATAATTGTTTATTAAGCAGCCATCACCACCTTGCGTGCTCACACAGACTGAGGACCCTTATTGTGCTCTCACTCTCATCAATGATTAACGTCGTGGGCGTAGCCTTTTAGAGCTGGAATCCGGAACTTATTTGAATGAATACAACATTATTTCAAATACGGTAATTGGTTAAATCATTTATTTAGAGTATTATATACTAACGTGGTTGGTTCTCAAACCCTTTCATGTAAAAGTTTGGAAATGGGTTGTGCCAGCTAGGGACCCCCATCCAAGATTTATCAGACTCATTACAATGTTTCCAAAAATATTGTTGTAGAAATGTTGTATTATAGCAGCTCTACAAGCCCACAACTGGTTAAATTGAGGCTTTAAAGCTGCTGGGGAGCCCTGGAACCCCGACAATTAATAGCCGGGGAGCCGTCCAAAATTTGAGAGGACCTGTGATGTCATGACATACTTTTATTTGTATTTTTATTTATTTATTTGGTCATTAAGGTCCACAGAATGAGAGGTCTACTACTAAATATCGCAGAAAAAAAATGCTCGTTTTTTTGGTACGAACAAACACGGGTACAAAGCCAGTTGTTGGAGTGGTTTGCACCACTCAAAAACACATAAAAAGTAGGTCATGACATCACAGGTTAATCCTTAACCGTTGAGCTTTTGGGCCTGTGGCTCCCCGGCTATAAGGACTGTGGACTTCACTTTATTGTGAACCATTGTTTTCTCTCTTTCAATATTTTGATTGGTTTTTGACAATCATACATACAGTCATACACATTACAAAGACACATGAAAAAAAAAATAATAAAACAAGACAGAATCAACAACATGCAAGCAAACGGCAACCTTTTGCAATAAAACTATTGAATAAAGCAAAAGCAGCAGTCCCATATTGCAGTTGTACTTATTCATATATTCGTCACCCCCATACAAATTACTCTTTTCCATTCTTCTTTTAAAAATCAGACCAGTCTGAAGCGAGTGATGCAACAGCACCCCCTATTGGTACTCTAAACATCGGGACATAGGTTGAGACATAGGGACATTGCTGTTTCTTGGAGTGGTTGCACCACTCAACCTCAAACCTTGCAATTGGAGACCATTCTCTAACGAAATCAGCAAGAGTAACCTCTCCATTGGCAGAATCGACATACGTGTTTTGTACCATAATGTTATGTCAGGGGGATCCTCATCTAGACATTTTTACAAGATTGTATAGCTATGCGGCATATAGGGCTATTCGTCTTAATTCATAATCAAAATCTAAGCCCAGTACCAAGTTTATTGGATTTAGATGTATCCTTAGCTCAAAAACTTTCAATATCTCCCTTTGAACACTTGATCAAAAATGTTCAATTGTATGGCTTGACCACATCTAATGGCTATATGTACGACTACCAGCATTGGTTTTACATTTCAAACACTGCCCAGACCAGAACATGTAGGATCGTAATCTTACACTAGTCTAAGAAATGTAGCCTATTCAATGTCAGCTTCACTTTGTCATGATATCAATGTGGTGTGGTCCATGACATGAATCTGTTTGAAAACCCCAGGGCTACAACACAATAATCCTATGACTCAAGACTGTGGCAGTGCATGAATTCCTTAGACAAGTTCTTCAAGTCAAGAACAATCGTATAATAGCACTTGACATGAGCGAACCTGCAGGCTATAAATGTTTGTTTTCCACTACTTATATGATGCCTGTAGCACATACGCTATGAATGAAGGAAGAATATATATAGGGCAGCGATTCCCAAGCTTTTCTGGAACATGGCCAACTTGAAAATATGGAAAGCGTTCACACTTGGCAGGCCACCCTGGCCCACACAGGTTTGCTGTGCCTTACTGGCACAGTTATTCAACATGAGCCTGAGGCTTGTGTTGAATAACGCTCATCCTACTCTTAGCATTTAGATTTAATAAAAAATCATTTTCATTATATCAAAATGTTTATTTGATTAAGTCTTTGAGCCTGTGCGTGATATGCCTGCCCTCGGTCAAGCAACGATGAATATTGAAGTGAACCCCCTTTACGTCTGTGTTGTTTCGTAAAATATTGAACCAATGGAAAGTAGTAAAAAGTGCTTTGGACAAAACCTCTTAACTCCATTGGACTCTCAAACTGTCTGCTAAAACAACTAACTCCACCACCTCTCCCCCTTGTGTGTGTGTGTGTGTGTGTGTGTGTGTGTGTGTGTGTGTGTGTGTGTGTGTGCGCGTGTGCGTGTGCGTTTCTGCTTCCAGCTCAGCTGTGGATTCTAGAACAAAAGCCAAGGTAGCGATCAAGAAGCTTCACCGGCCCTTCCAGTCTGAGCTTTTCGCCAAGAGGGCCTACAGAGAGCTGAGGCTTCTAAAACACATGAAGCATGAAAATGTGAGTCTCACAGTAGGATCTTAGGTCAGTGGTCCAGGGCCCCTGCAGGCAAGCTGCTATCTGTAGACTGGTCTAATGGTCCACGGTCACGCACAAGCTTAAGACAACTTGCTGTCATGATTGTGCTTAATTGGTTTATTAAGATGAATTTAAATTATAATGTCTAATTATCTGATGCCCTGTAATTCTAAGTGACATGGCTTCATTACTGTATTTATACAATTTGTCTCTGGTTCAGGTCATTGGCCTAATAGATGTGTTCACTGCTGATCTCTCTCTGGACAGATTTCACGATTTGTAAGTACAAATTGTTTTTCCATCACTGCAGCACACAATATTTAATTCCTTATGACATTGGACCATGTACTGTTTGAACATTCAGTGGATCTTCTGTGGTGTGGAGTTTTCTCTGGGGTTTGGAAGCCTTTTGAGCTGCAATGAACACAGGCAAAACAGTGAAAACGGTGACATCTGCTGGCAAATCCCATTGACATATATGGGATTTGCAGGCTGTGACATCACAAACAGCAGGAAAATCAGAGCCAGAAAACCCCAGACACAGAAAGTCTACTGAATGTTAATAGTTCAGGTTTTTTGGGTGCAATTGAGCTCAGAAAACCTTAACAAAATTAAGAATATTTTTTCTTTTATGTCACAATCCCTTTAAAGTTAGCACCGGCTGACTGATGGATAATCTTTAGCCTTTGTACTGCTAACTGCACAGCATTATAATGCATGTACTGTATTTTCCTTATTCAGCTATCTGGTAATGCCCTTTATGGGGACTGACCTGGGGAAACTCATGAAGCTACAGAGGCTCTCAGAAGACAAAGTTCAGTACCTTGTGTATCAGATGCTCAAAGGGTTAAAGGTGAGGAACTCTGATGTCTGCTCTCACACAAATGCAAAATGTAATATAGTTGAATTCACTTTTGATGATTCAATCCCTGTTATATATTGTTTTACTACAGTACATTCATTCTGCTGGTATAATTCACAGGGTAAGTAGCCTTGGTATTTATTTTCAACATTCATGTGTTTGCATGTCTTGTGTCTGCATTGGCACATGTAGCCTGTATTTTATGTGGTTTAATTGCTCATTTACACAGTGACACTAACTAGAATCGACTTGATGTTTTCTTGTACTGATTGATTGATTGAATATTTTATAGAGGGTATGCGTGTGACATCATCCTCAGGAAAAATCTTTCTGGCCTTGACAGCCCTGAGCTCATATATCCAAACAGAAAAGTCCTATCTGATTGCACTCACTTTGCCACTCGATTTGCCTTTCACTTTATGCATTCGCATACCCTCTATTGACAGTTAAAGAGTACAGCAGCAGGCGTTGACACTAAGGGTTGCCCACCTGCCCCTAAGGTAAATAAAGCTTTCAGGCAAGTGGGGTCAGGCAATGCTCGTTTGAGAGGGGACTCAACCTTCTATAAACGCAGTCGAGTTCAAGGTTCAAGGTTCAAGGTTGTATTTTATTGTTACATCTTGTGTACAGGTAGATAAGAGTCAAACTTATTTTTGTTTGGCATTCTATGCATTCAGCATAGATAATGACAACAACAGCGAAAATATCAGATCAGAGTGCAAAAAAAGAATACCAGAATCAGAATAGGGTCGACGTGGTGTCTGGTTGCTAGGGCCGAGCTTACAGCACTCCACTTGCCTCATCACTTTAACAGACTACTCATACTGTAAGTACTAGGCTTATTACCCTGCCCTCAATGTCTTCACATGTTGTACAGTTAATATAAAATGCATTATTCACTATTGAGGCACATTTCAGCTACCTCTTTTGACCATTTGGACCACTACGGTGCAGCTGCCATACCAAGCCAGTCAGGGTGTTCTCTGGCCCGTTTTCCAGCAAAATAACTTTAGTTCTAGAACTGGTTTCGTCAGCCATTTTTTGGTTCTGTCAGGAAGTAGAGAATCCAGTTGCAAAGATATGTCTAAACACAAACGTGGCCAGAGCCCTCTGTCTTCTGGTCTGTGGAATGTAAAATACGAGCACCGTTTACCTATAATGTGCTGTTTTCACTCTTGCTACACTTAACATTTTAAAATAACAAGTGTGAACCCATAGTCATATTCATAGCTATGTAGGTATTTGGCATAAAAAATGAGTTATAACATTTTTTATCACCAGAAAGTAAAAATGAACACATGTACCTATCATTTTAAAATGGACAATTTACTTTTTCGGCAAGTGAGCACTGCCTTTGGGCAAGTAGAACATAATCTGCCTCGCTAAGACCTTAGTGTCAACCCCTGAGCAGTATGTTAAAAAAGGCTAATTATTATCACAAAAAGACTTGTTTCCATTGTGATTCATGTAAACATTCAGACGATGTAGATGAGCAACAAAACAACACAAACAGCAGAAAGAACAAATTAAGAAAATATGCAGTTCATGTTGACATACAGATCTATTTATTCTTGATTTCGGTTCATTGTTTTGTATGGACTCTTGCAGGACCTCAAACCAGGAAATCTTGCCATCAACCAAGACTGTGAGCTCAAGGTACAGTGAGTAGTGGTCTGGTATCAAAATCAACTCTCCATGTGTCAATGTATCATTTGTATCAACACTTTACTTGTGATGTTATAGCTGAGAAATGGACAGCTCTTCAAAGTGAAACAGATTTTTAACCTGGATTTCACTGCTCTATTGCAGATGTGAAAATAGAGATGGACCGTAGGCTGATTTGAGATTTACCTGTGCCTTGGGAATGAGCTCTCTGCACTCACATGAGGAAGTGTTATGTTAGATTTCCATATGTACTCAAACTTCACATGACACTCGTACTCGTAACTGCTACAGATGTATGGTATGCGTGTCTTGCATTAGTGAGTGTTAAGTTAACCACTTCCACTTTAACGTCCATCAGATTTGTCATGATACGTGAGTTTGTAGATCGGCTGATTTCAAAATGTTGGGGAAACGTCTCAAAACACTTTTGAGTATGATGCGTTTATGGTATGTGCATTACAGGATCTCTCCCTCACAGTTGTCTCAACTCATCACACCTGCACATGAGTCTTGTTTCTTGAGAGCAAACCCTGAAAGCATGGTTGTAGGGCTGTCACGATTATGATTTTACTTTATGATTAATTGTCACTAATCAGTCAATAATTGCGATTAACATTTCTGTTGTTTGGCTTTTAGGCTTCTTAAACAAAATTATTAAGTATCTCAAATAATTGCGATTAGGAAACTATGTAATTGTAATAATTGTTTTTTTCATTTTTCATGTCCCGTTAGATCCTGGACTTTGGTCTGGCACGGCAGGCAGACAGTGAGATGACGGGATATGTTGTAACTCGCTGGTACAGAGCTCCAGAAGTCATCCTCAGTTGGATGCATTACACTCAAACTGGTAATCATCTGCTATTTGCTGCTGTTTGACATGGTGTTTTTTTTAAGTGAGCTTTTGAAGTCGGCTTACTCAACTATGCCTTAGGGCAGAACAAATTAAAACCACCCGATAGAAAAACAAACAATCCAAAATAAAAACAAAGAGGAACTTTTTTTTAAGAATTAGATTCTGCGTTCACACTAGCAGCGACAAAGCGGCATGCAAAAGCCATAACCAAACGATTCGCCCCTTTACCAACTCGCCCCCGCGAAATGTTTTGATGTAGTTAACAGTTAATTTAGTATTTCCCTCCCTCTCTGAAATCTGAAATTATCTTTCATACAGATTTATTTGATTGTATAGTAGTCGATCTCTATACTCTACTGTAAAATTAACTCGGGTACGTATATACGTACACCGACGCTGGGTGATGTCATATACCAAGTCCGTATATATACGTACCCCAACGTAGACTCCATCTATATAATGGTTGATGCCTACGGAAGCCTTTAACATTGGTCTGGTTCCCATAGCAATGCACCACCGTTCCAACTATGGGATTGGAAATATATTCACAGTGCATAGCAGTGGAAGAGAGGATTTTCAAACCGTCATAACTCTGGTTCTAAGATCGCTGTCCTTGGTGGATTTTCTGCCATCCACATTGAATTAATTAATACATTTTTGCCTTTTTACCGCGACGCTGGCGCCATGTAAACGCTTCTGACGAGAGGTAAGGAGTGTGTGAGTGTTCCAATGCTGCGGTAGTGTGTGTAGCAACTGTGTGGGGGGCGGGGGGGGGGGGGGGGGGGGGGGGGGAAACACTGTCTTCTTAAAGTGAGCGTGTATGCTGGCCCCTGGAGCTGAGGTTTATGCTAACAGCTAGCGGTAGAGATAGAGTTAAGAAAGAATAACATGACACAGAGACGGTGACTGCCTATTTAAGTTCATTTAGGACCTTCTAGCAGTTAATTTAGTTTTATTAAACATTTCTTCCATGTAGCCCATGTTTTGTAATGGCATCATCATGCTATTATGCCCGTGGATATACAGAGTGAACTTAACAATGATAAATGAATATGATAATACCTTTTATATAATCACCAACATGAATTATGTTTGTTATTTACAGCTAGGTAGAGTAGTGGGGCGAGATGGAAAAGGGGCGTACCTGTTACCCTACAAGCCATGGGCGGCAGTGGTTAACCCATTTAGACCGTACGACGTGTGGGAACGTCATAACTAATCCAACCGACGGATTGATATCAAACGAGAGAAAAATATTCCCGATTTTTTTTTTTTCTTTTTTTAGTTGGCCTCTCCTTCTGCACCATACTCCTTGCTCTTTCGTGCATGCGCGTTGTTGTTCACTTCCCTGTTTACCGTTCACAAAGAAAGGCTCGGCGTGCGTAATCTAAGGAGCTCTCCGTGTTTTTTTTTTAAATGTATTTCTTTGTGGCTTTCGCCTTTATTTTATATATTTTATGGAGGGACAGACAGTAGGCTGACAGGAAATGGGGAGAGAGATGGGGGGAAGACATGCAGTAAAGGCCGTCGGGATCGGGAGTCGAACCCGCGGCACACTGCCAGACTGGATTACCAGCCAAGGTGCCTGGACCAGGCCGCTCTCCGTGTTTTTGACCAGATGGATATATTAAAGCAATAAGCCATGAGAGGTCTCAGGCTGCGCCTCGGGTCTGCCTACGCCTCCCAGCCATTGTAAAATACCCGGTAAGCTGGGGCCTCGAGCGGGTTCGACTCCCGATCCCGAAGTGGGGCGACTGTGGCTCAAGAGGTAGAGCAGGTCGTCCAATGATCCATGGGTCGGCGGTTCGAATCCCGGCTCCTCCTGTCTACATGTCGAAGTGTCCTTGGGCAAGACACTGAACCCCAAATTGCTCCCGATGTGCTGGTTGGTACCTTGCATGGCTTCCGCCGCAATCGGTGTATGAATGTATGGGTGAATGGTAATGCACAATCTATGTAAAGTGATAAAGACGCTATATAAATGCACCATTTACCATATAGAAGTTAAAGTCTGTTTTCTGTTGATCGTGTGACACACCATCTGCCATTTTTAGCTTTTTCAGCAGTGTTCTTGGCAGTGCTTTTTATTTGAACAGGTGAACAGTGTGAAGTGTGAACACACGCTAATTAGAGTGCAGTTCAAAGTGTGAAATGTCTATTGTGTGTGTGTTTAACGTCATGTGGGCTGTTTTCTCCTCAGTGGACATCTGGTCTGTGGGCTGCATCATGGCAGAGATGCTGCAGGGAAAACCTCTGTTTAAAGGCAATGACCGTATCCTTTTATCAGCCTGCCCCGTGTGTGTGTGTGTGTGTGTGTGTGTGTGTGTGTGTGTGTGTGTGTGTGTGTGTGTGTGTGTGTGTGTGTGTGTGTGTGTGTGTGTGTGTGTGTGTGTGTGTGTGTGTGTGTGTGTGTGTGTGTGTGTGTGTGTGTGTGTGTGTGTGTGTGTGTGTGTGTGTGTGTGTGTGGGGTCAGCTGTGAATATTTCTTATAACTGTTGGGGGGGGGGGGTACAGTACAGATACAGAAGAAAGTACTACTAAGGGAAAGAAAGGGTAGTAATGTACAGGGATATACTCTGTGTAGCCTATGTATCTTTAAATTTGAATAGCTCCTTTGGGAAATTGCTATTAGACGTAGGTCTGTAAATTGTTTTCCAAAACGGCTTGTAATTTGTACAATACTTTGGGCTGTGTGTGAATATAATATTGGAACCTTGACCCCTGCCTGTGGCTTAGACCTTGATCAGCTTACTGAGATCATGAAGATCACGGGAACGCCAACTCAAGAATTCATCACCAAATTAGAATCTCAGGATGTGAGTTTAGCACAACCGTCACGCACCGAAAATAGCCGATTGTGTGACGTAACATAATTTAGGCTTCACACATGCACATTCATTTTTATTCATCCACATGCTCACACAGAAATGCACATAGCTATTTTTGGTTTTTAGAGCTATGCATTTAAATGTATAACAAGAAAAGATGACATATTTCACCAGCTGCACGCACGCACACACACTGGGCAGTAACAACATCATATAACCAATTTAACCATACATAATAACCACACTAATAAGTTTAACCACATTATTATGTGGTGAACATTTGCCACAAATAGCTGCAGCTGTACAAGAATATAATAGTTGCGTAATGCAATGCGTAGTGATCTTCTATTTTTGACACACACACACACACACACACACACACACACACACACACACACACACACACACATTGTCCCTTCGTAGCCAATGTAGGGCTATAGTGTGAAACCCGTTGGGTAAAATAGCCTGACTACAGGCTCATAAAGACTGTGCACCACTTCACATGCATTGACCATTTCACAAACAGTGAAAATACAAAACGACAATAGCAGATGTACAAACTCAAAATGCATTGTGAGATTGTATATTTTCTATTTTCAATATATGCAATAGGCCTTAGGCGCTTACGTCATCCTGATGTATATTATCAGGAGACAGACTATTTGGGCGAGAGGTTGTCAGTCTACTACTATCGGGTTTAACATGATGAGTAAATAATTGTCACAATTGAGCCTTGTTCGCTTTCCCAGGGAACTAGTATCCTAATGACACTGCTTTAAATGGAGTGGGAACAATGAAGCGTTGCCAGGCTGTAGTGTAGGCTACTATCTTCATTAGCGTTGCACTTTTCGATTGTATGTTGTGGTTGCACAATGAGAAACAAGAGAGAGATTGTACCTGGCAGGCGACAGGTCCACTCAGACCCCCACACCTAGCACCCCATGAGACAATGGCACACATTAGCATTCCTATGGATGAGGCTCGCGCTACTGAATGGACATGCTCTTTGATTGATTGATTGAAATATTTATTAACAGTTTGCAGAATTACAGTACATTTCAAGCACAAACTCAATACAAAGACTGTTAACTGTGAGTGGACGACCCAATTAAGCATTACACTTGTTTACAAGAGGGTCCACCATGTTCAATTCATCAAAACATTTAGAGACGTACAAATAGACACTAATATATAGTCAAAGAACAGAACAGGAATTCATCATAGAGGTAAAAAGGGAAAAGAGACATATACATTGAGGGGAATTGGGGATTGGGGATTTACGGGGGCCAGTTTAGAATTGCAGCCGTCCGTAGGTGCCCTTTGAGAGCGGTTTTGAAGGAGTCAAGGGATTTGCATGTCTTAATGACTGTTGGTAGGATGGACGAGGAGACAATCCGCTTGCCACGAATAGTTCTGGGGTTTGGTCAGGTGGCGCACAACGCAGTGAGCTTGTAGGTAGATGTTAGCAGACGTACAAGCTCACAAAGTAGCTCGGTAATGAATTTACAAAGATGTATGCACATAGCGCAAACAGTCCATGTTAACTGAGCCATGCATGTAATAGACGGACGACAGACATGCATTTGTGCAGGTTGAGAAATAAAAGTGACGCGTGGTTAGCCACACTGTCTCTCTCCCTGTCTGTCGTTTTAAAGTCAGTTGTTGTTACTGTAAGTGAGTTCATTCTTGTGGATTGTACCTTTAGTAGTGGGACTTTCTGTAGTGGGCTTTGCTGTCTGTTGTGTGCACTGCAGTAGGTTGCTGTCGCATCACGCATGTTGATCTGTCGTTTAATGTCCACATGGCTGTGTCGTGTCGTTTAATGTCCACATGGCTGTCGTTTAATTTTCACATGCCTAGTGTCGGAGCGTGTATATGTTTGGACTGTTCATTGTGCAGGTTGAGAAATAAAAGTGACATGCTGGCCACCCTGTCTCTCTCTGTCTAGAGAGGCAGCCTTGGCTGTTCATGCCGTTGCTTGCTGTCCCATAGGCCAGAGGACTAGGTCTTCACTACGGGACGCGAATATTGTGTTCATAGGTTTGCGGGTCCAAAAACCGGCATGTGATTGGTTGTCGGCTTGCCGCCCTGCCCGTAGTAGTAGCCGGCAGGGTAAACAAGCGCTCCCTAGGGACTCGCCACCTACAGAAACAAATTAAGCCTACGGCAGGCCATAGTAGCCTAGAGAGGCAGCCATGGTTGGACTAGGTTGTCATTAAATTTGCCGAAGCCTTATACCAGCAGCGTTTGAAGCAGCTGGTAAAAAGAAAATCAAGAGTTAAAGAATTACACAGTAATTATAAAATGTAATTTTAGTGTCATTTAATTTGAGCTTCATATTGTATCCTAGTATGCCCTGTGACTATTGCACATGTGACTGTACATCGCAATGCCAATACTGAAATTATATATTGTAGTACACACATTATGCAGACAAACATGTATTACTAACGTAATCTGGTTGTTGAAATTCTGTTATTATTATTCCCTCAGGCCAAAAGCTACATCAAAAGTCTCCCCAAAGTGGAAAAGAAAGACCTTCACCAAGTGTTTTCCAAAGTGAACAGTGAGCAGGGTAAGACATTCTTAAGTCAAAGATAATTAGGGGTGCAGTTTATAACCATTTGAAGTTATCGATATAATAATAAAGAAAATAATAGGTAGTTGCAGTCCTAAAGATAATAAAACAACACACACAGTCAAATTCACACTATCTTTTGCACTCATTTCTTCACTCCTTCCTTCCCCAGCCGTGACTGTGCTGGAGCGCATGTTACTGCTGGACCCGGCCAGCAGGGTAACTGCAGTGGACGCTCTGATGCTGCCCTACTTCTCCGAGTTCAGAGAGCCAGAGGAGGAGACGGAGGCTCAGCCCTACGACCACTCACTAGACAACACTGAACTGCTCCTGGACCAGTGGAAACGTAAGTCCTGCCACAATGATCATATAAAACCGTTACGTACGCACTGATTGCAATTATTCAAGATCATCGTAATAATTTCGCTTTATCATCATAATCGTTTGCATTCATCTGTATAAAATTAATCTGTTGAAAGATAGCGAATGTACAAGCTCACAACACATCACATCCCAATTGAACACCGCAGTTTGATCAACTGGATAGAAAAATCGGATTTGGGCTCCCAGTCTGAACATAGAATTATTAATGTTCGGTACAAGTGGGCATGGTGGCACAGTCGGTAGTGCTGTCGCCTCACAGCTAGAAGGTCCTGGGTTCGATTCCCGCTGGGGACGCTGGGGGTGTGTTCCCTCCTCCACGTCATCAGTGCCCATACCCGAGGTGGGGTTGGCGAAAGGGCCTTTCTGTGTGGAGTTTGCATGTTCTCCCTGTGTCCCCTAGGGTAGGTACCCTCACAAAAACATGTAGTAATCCTGGTCTCTAAAACTACCTCCCCCTGGCCAGCCGGGGCGCCTGATGGAGGGGAAAGGAACCGGTCAGAATAACGTGTTCCTTCCATGCGCTACGTCCGGCTAGGGAAATTCCCCCCTGTCAGGTGAAAAGAAGCAGCTTGGACTCCTCATGCATAGAAGGAGGCATGTGGTCAGTCCGCTGCCCCCCCAGGTTGGCAGAGGAAGTGTAGCGCCCAGGATTACATTAGATAATTGGCACTGGGTCGACATCAAAATCGTGGGATAAAAATGTTCTGTACAAGTGTCCATGACACATATGATGTGGAGACAATAAAGACTATTATTATCATTATTATTGAAGGTGGTAACATTTGCTCAGTACAATATTTCGGGGGCATATTTAGAATCTGTGCAGGGTTGAGTAGTATAAAATGGCGATAGTATTCAGCATGGGGCGGACAGCCTGTCACAGCCAGATTTGGGAGACCAGTAGCTTTTTTGTTGCAAGGAAAGCGGTAAAATTAGACATTAGTGGCTGTTCTAGTCTCAGATTGGTTCCGGACCCGAAAGTATGTCTGGAGGCGGCTAAAATACTGAATTCGTTCACCGATCTGATCAAAGACTGTAAAAATGTACCCAATTGACGGACAACTTTAGATTTCTTTAAAGTCTCTCTCTCTCTCTCTCTCTCTCTCTCTCTCTCTCTCTCTCATAGGTCACACCTTCACAGAGATTTTGTCCTTCAAACCAGTTCAGCTGGAGACCAGGGAAACCTCACTGTAGGGGGGCTTGTGTTAGGTCGCCTAATCAGCATTTTGTGTGTGCAACTGTGCATTGAACGTTTAGTTGAAATAACTGCATTGATGATTAGGTTCACTTAACAACCTGTGAAGCCAGTACATTTTAATATATCAATATGCTGTTATAATGTCCTGAAATGGCTGGTATCATGTGACATCTCATAGACATAAATACCATAGGGTAGATGGCTGGACACCTCAATGGCCACTGGGCCACACGTCAACACCACTCCCATACTGTATATCTAATGCTGCATTGTACTGAAGAAAAATTGGGCTGCAGTAATGTCACTTCTCTCTCTCTCTCTCTCTCTCTCTCTCTCTCTCTCTCTCTCTCTCTCTCTCTCTCTCTCTCGTGCTGTGTGTGTGTGTGCGACTCTGACACAGCGCAAGTCTAGACAGATACAGCGAGCGAATGGGAGAAAGGAAAGGTACGGACTATGGAGAGCTATTATTTAATAGCCTATTTTAATTCAACATCAGTATACAATATACCAGGTTGAAGTGCTATGTAAACAGTAAATTATCTCTGCTCTTCGCCCTTGATATCTCTGTCACTGTCCAGTTTATGGGCAATCCTGTATGTTTCTTATCAAATAGGCTACGATCAAGTTTCAAACCCCAGTTTTAGGAAGTGGTTGCAATAGAGCGCCGAAGTCTACTCTTGACGTCACTCACTCATCCCCTGGTTCATGGAAGTAATTTCTCTATGGAAAATAACATGGGGTCATCTTAAAAGCATCTCATATAAGCATTGTGGTTCAAAAATAAACAAAGTGTCCCGGCAAAATTGTCGGGGAGGTGGCTCTGTGTCATTTACGACCGTCAGTCACTTATATTTGATACTGTGTGTTTCTAGCGAAAATGTAACTAATTCAGCAGCAGTAACATTAGCGTTTTCTCTCAGCCAGTTGATTCTTCATATCCATATGAGTGAAACGGCCACAGAACACATCCTCCTATGGGGATTACAATGCAAATAAAATAACATGAACCCGTGGACTTGCGCCCTCTACCGATATTGACGTCAGACTTCGGTGCTCTATTGACCCTTCGTTAAATGTTTGACATTTGTAACAAACCAAAGCGGGTACAAATTGGTTGAGAATCCAGGGAGTAGTGGAGACTGAGAGACCTCCTGGTTGAGAATCCAGGGAGTAGTGGAGACTGAGGGACCTCCTGGTTCAACAGACATGTATGGGGCATACATGCATTTGTTCTCCCTACCAAATATGGCAGCTGCAATGACGCATCGCTTCAATGAACAGCAGCGGCCAATGTGCTATCTACGTTTCTATATCCATGGGTATTATGGCTGTTAAATGTCCCTACCTGGCACATAATACTAACCTTTCTTCTATGTTCATGGGCATGTTTCATATCTTTGCTGTCAGGCAGAAACCTCTTAATGTCCTGTACTTTATCATACTACAGCGTCACACAAAAGCATCAAAAGTTTCCAGTGCCATTTTTTAGCTTTTTTCGATCTGCGAGTTTTGCTATTTTTGAATTTGAATTCTGAAATGTAATTTGAGGTTTCCACCCGACAGAGACCATATAAGGTTTCTCTGGTGTGTCTATGCATTTGTGCCTTCTTGCATTCCAATATCTTGCTTCCTGGATGAAGCAATAGTTATCTTTCCAGATTTCTTGCATATCATGTACAGTACATGAGTAGGCTAGAGTACAACATGTTGCATAACAATATCGCATAATTATTCATTAAAGGTGCCGTAAGTGATTTCTTTCCTAAAAAGCTTAAGATCTATATGCCGATAATAATCATTTCTATGATAGTGTTTGTTCATTTTTATGATAGTGTTAACGGGTGGTCTCCCCTGGGAGACGGGGAGATCCCTGTAACAGTTAACTGAACAAACACACTTTAGCAATGATTAATAGGGGAATATAGAGCTATATAGATATAGAGCACACACACACCTTCAAATAGGACACTTTTGTGATGATACACTGTAGTTGCTTTTGAAATCAACACAAGGTTACTACAGGGCTGGTGTACTGTACACATTTGGGCGTTATATACAGTACATGTGTTCACAGTAATGTGTTGTAGGCTGTGCGACCTACTTTCATTTGCAACATGATCATGTCTACCTATGGCCTTTGTCATGAAAGCAATACAACACCAGTAAATCTAACCCATCTAGCACATTCACTGACAACAAGGTACGCACAAAGCTGCTTTTTACATTTTCTTTTAAAACCAAAGTGTACAGTAGATCAGAAGTTTTTTCTTTTTTCTTTTAGTTCATTTTTTTGCACAATTTGTTTTTTTTGTAGAATACTGTAATATTTTTTGTATGCTTTTTATTATTAAAGGTTGATTAACTACAACTGCTCTTTATTTTTCACCCCAACGGATTCTATTACAGCTATGATAGTGGTCATTTAAATTATTGTTTTATAGTGAAATCAAACCATAGATACTGGTTCGCTGTGTATTTTGCTCTACATTATGTTGTCTTTCTAGATCAGATGAATGATGATTATTCAACTCGAGGTAAGGCTAAATGGCAGCTCACAGGACAAACTAATAATATCGACCTATTGACGCTGAGTTGGCAGTGCCCGGGATCAAACCCATGACCTTGTGGTCCAAAGACTGAGTAGAGCTACCCGGATTCAATTGCCCCATGAAGAGGGGTCTACAGTAACCGAGTACCATTTAGACCTGACACGAGATTCTACAAATGTCTTCTAAATCATGACAGTTTTATGAAAAACCTCATGTTTCTATGTCAGTGGTTCTCAAACTATTTCATGTCAAGGAGCCCCAGGAATTATCTGTATTTGGCCTCCGACCCCAATCTGAAAATATGTTGTTCCAGGGACCACCCCACAGAAGAAATATGTTGTTCCAGGGACCCCCCAGAAGCAAAGCTCTGAAAGAATGTAAATTGCATATTTGCGTTTTTTTACGATTTTTCAAAAATATGAGCTTCTAGATCTGCTTTTTTTCAATAGCTAAAGTATAACATAATGCTTAAAACACCTAAAGGGGTTCCTGCCCAGAATGGGTTAAGCGCATTGCTTTGAGTATCTGTACTTGAGTATCACACTCGTTTTGGGATGCTTTAACTTTCACCCCACTACATTTCAAAGATAAATATTGTCAAATATTTCCAGGTAGCACCATGGCAGTGGTTGGTGACACCCTAGAGGTAGGTACTTGAGGGGGTTCCAGGGGGTCCCCTGAAAAACGAGTTAACTGTAGCCTACAATAGTCAGGATTCAGACCATGAGATTAGATATTGGAGGGATTAAAGTAAACTGTCTAATATTTACATTTTGTGTAATTGGGTATAGTGTGACACCTAGTGGCTGAATGTTTCTGTGGCGAACCCCAAGCTTATTTTTGTGGTGGAATCAAGTGAGTGATAAAACAAACAACCATCAGTTTAACCACTTTAAACTACATTGGCTATTTAAAAATAGCTGAACTACAACACATCACATAAGCCATTTTCAAAATATCTCAACAAAACTTTAACATTTTAATTTCACAATCTATGCAATCTATGCCCTTGCACAACATATTTTCAGATGGGGGTCTGCAGCCACATACATAGTGATTTGGGGGTCCTTGACAAAACCTTTGAGAATCACTGCACTATGGGATTAAAGTGGTCAATGTATATTTTTGTAATCATTTGAAGTTGAACCCACAAAGTAACTAGTAACTAAGCTGTCATATCATACATTTGTACTGGAGTAAAATGTACAATATTTGCCTCTGAGATGTGAAGTATAAAGTTTCAAGAAATGGAAACAATCAAGTAATTTCAAAGTACCTCAACATTGTACTTGACTACAGTAGTTGAATAAATGTACTTCATGATGTTCCACCACTGCCATCCAACTATACGAGAGGCCCCCTCTTTGCAGTCAGTTGCACAAGGGAATAATTACAACATGAGGAACTAGAAAAGTCGCAATTGGGTTGATGTTTTCCCTTTTTTAGCCGTCTTGGTCGATGTGTCCTTCAGATCTTTAAGTGATTTGGAAATTCTGTAACGCTTGAATAATTGGTCTTTTGAACCTTTGCTACAACCTCTGTCCAATTCTCCTTGACTCTCTTTACTCTCTTGAAAAGTCATTTAAAAATGTCTATAATGCTTGAATAGTTTGGTCTTCTGCCCCTGCAAGGGAATTTATGACTTTATAAAAGATTGTAAAACATAGATTGGTTACATATTTACATAACCAACAACAGCCAATTAGCTACTACAAACGTTATGCAAAGCTCGGCCAATCACAGCGGAAGTTAGGTAGGTTACTCCAGAATAATAAAGTGTGACTAACTATAGTGTACACTAATAATTACAACATGGACAGGTACAGTGCAGGACAAAATATTATGAATGATTCTAAATGTGATAGAAAAATCAAATCACACGTGTGAAGGTGTGAAGTGAGGGGTGCTCTCATCACAACTGTGGTACACACTACACACAAAGCTGGGCATAGGAGGGGCTAGCGACGCTTAACAATATTAAAAGATATAATGAATATTAAGAGTTTCAAATCCAGTAGAGCTGATTGGAGCACATCACGTGAAGCTTGGCCATGCAGATCCGGAAAGTCAGTATGTCACGAATAAGAGCATTCTAAAGTTGTGTTATGCACCCAGTTGTCATAAAGATCACTGGAAGTTCACTGGCCTACACATTTCTTTCACAATATGGTCTACTGAATCGAAAGATCTGTCATTTAAAATCTGATGTACACTAGCCTCTCACTCATTGCGTCACAAAATAAGATACATGCATCACTAATGCACAGGGGGTGTGAGTGAGAGAGTAATGCTTGCTATGTAATCTTCAATCAAAATGTGTAAAGTGAAGCATTTTAATTGTATAATTGTAGAAGGGACTGAGACACATGCGACCACGTTGAGAAAAGAAATATATGCATGTACACAAGTCATCCGGCCTGCATGAAGTCTGATTTGATCGGATGCAGCCCATGACCTAGAATTAGTTTGATACCCCCTGCTAAGAACCTTTCCTCAAACTGCTCTTGCCCTGCAGTACTGCTGCAAAAAGAAGAAGGATAAAAAAAGCTGGTTCACTTGGTACAAGAGCATAGCACATAAGGAAATATAACACAGGTTTGGATCCAACCCGCTCTCAAAGTGACACATCCGCAACGCTCTCTCTATAAAAAAATGAAGCTCAACCGGGTGCACTGACCACATTGTGAGTTCCGTTTTAAACAGCTGGGTTCGAAATCGTATCTCCTCTTGCCCTCGGTTTCCTGCCTCTATATATCCTCTATATGTCCTATACGAGTAAAGAAAATGACAATCCCCAAAAAATAATAATATTTAAAACAAAAATGCAACTATCTTGTGGAACACAAATGTACAAATGACTCCAAACCAGGCCAAGTTAATGTATTCAATTCAATTCAATTCAATTCTCTCACAAACACAGAGACACGATACTTGCATGCATTAGGCGTGTAGTTAGTTCTCTGCAGTTTCTTCATTTTTGTATTCTGGCAGCAAGATGCTTTGCGTGTTCCTCTCTACAGCAGTAAAAACGTTCTTCTTTCTTTCGGTGATGCTATGGAAATCAGGAAATGTATGTTAGTGGAATCTGAATCTGAATTCTGCTCTCCTTGTCTGTCTGTCTCTGTTAAGTCCTATGCGCTTTCCATTTTCCTATGCGTGTGTGGTTGTATGTGTGTGTTGCAGCCATTCCTGGTCAGCCGAGTTTCTGTTCCCCAGACATGATGTCGCTGTGCAGTTTCTTATCCAGCTCTATGTAGGTCCCTTTGCTGGGATCCAGGAAGTACAGTTTGTCTTTCACCCCACGGGGGTCAAAGCCATCACGCCAAAGCTCTGTCTTTTGGAACTTGAATGTGCCAGTCTTGTTGAGGTCCCCCGACAGGAACCGAAGGAAGACGGGCCTTTTCAATGGTGGAAGAACCTGTTTCATGGTGTTAGTAAACTTGTCCAGGTCAGAAGAGAGGGAGGGATCAGCGATGGCCGCCATGATGGCCTTACCGATTACTTTTGGTACTTCTACTCCGTACACGACCACATCGTTGTGGCCCGCCAAAACGCTCAGAATGCTCGCTACTTCAGTAGTCGAGACGTTCTTTAACTTCCATTGGATGTTGTCTTCAATGCGGTCCTTGAAGTACACGTATCCAAACTGATCCATCATAAATACATCGCCGGTGAGATAGGCAGTGTCTCCTTTCTTGAAGACATCGTGGGCAATCTTCTTGTCGTTTGCTGCTTCGTCGATGTACCCATCAAACCTCTGCATAGTGTCACCCTTTATCTGGCCTACTAACATGCCTTGCTCTCCAGGTTTACAAGTAACACAGACTCCATTATGACATCTGAGCAGTTCCTTAGTATGATTATCAACTCTCACCAACTTGACAGGGCTTGGTGCGAACCTACTGATGAAACCACAAGCTCCAATCGTATTGTCAAAGTTGGCCAGGCTGCAGTTGCCCTCTGTGGCTCCATAGAACTCTGCAATGATTGGAATGTTGAAGCGGTGGACGAACTCCTGCCAGATGGACCTCTGCATGCCATTGCCCAATGCCATGTGCACCCAGTGCTGCTGGTCTGAGTGGCGAATCGGCTCCCTCAACAGGTACCGGCAGATCTCACCACTGTACTGGAAAATCGTGCAATAATACTTGTTACAGTCACCCCAGAAATCCGAAGCAGAAAATGTATCTCTGATCACTACAGTCATGCCACGGAGTAGACACTGTCCAATTCCGATGATGTTACCTGCAGAGTGGTAGAATGGAAGGCAGGTATAAAGCACATCTTGCGAAATCAACCTCAAGTAATTAAACGTCGTCGTTGCTATCCGATAGTACCTATTGTGCAGTATAATAGTAGCTTCAGGCAACCCAGTGGTGCCTGATGTGAAGGTGTAGAACAGGTGATCTTTGAACTGGCGCTTTGGCTTTTCTGGATTTGTGACAGGTCTGGCATCCAGTAGGGATTCTAGGCACTCTGTTCCCTGCGGGACCTTTGTGTCATCCCACTCCCCAGAGCAGAACAACTGAATGGTGTTCTCCAGGGAGCTATGGATCTCGGAAACCGCCTCCGTAAACTCTGATCCAAACACTATGGCCTTGGCTTTGGTAATGTTGACACAGTGAACTAACGGCTCCAGTCTCAAGGTGGTGTTGATGAGGGCAGCCACCACTCCAATCTTGGCCATGCCCAGCCACAGGCCCACATACTGGAAACTGTTCTCCATGAACAGGGCCACCACATCTCCCCCCACAAACCCTTTGTCCAGCAGCAGGTTAGCAACTTGGTTAGAGTAATAATTCAGATCATTGAAAGTCCACTTCTCCCCGGTAGCTGCCAAGATCAGTGCAGTCTTTCCATTAAAATCACGCACTGTCTGGTCGAATAATGTGGGAATGGTGCTTTTCTTCAAATTGTGTTTCAGGGCTGCCGCCTTCACCTGCCATATTACCTTGGACGCATGTAGATCTCTGTTGAAGGTCTTTGCAAAAACCCACAAGAAACTCATCCTTGTAGTTTATGCAGTGTCTACATCGATTGCTTCTATCTGGTTATTTCTGTGTGGACCTCTAAATGCTCACGGCACCTTATATATGGCTGACCAAGCTCTGGTCTGACGTAACGCACAACACAAACTGTTTCCTAACACAGTGGTCAGTCTGTATGTCTGTCTATATACTATCAATTCACGAAACCTGTCGGTTTGACTGTCTGCCTGCCCAGGGCAGAACTCTAGGCGTCGTCTGACTGAACGAAAACCACACACATCCTTATGTATGCTTGTCTGGGGAGGATGCGCCAAATCTCTGTGTGTTTGTGGAATGTCTGCACCGACTTCACTGACTGGCCGAGCTTTGTGTCACGTTTATGCCGCGTCAGCAATATTTGGAGGTACATCATGTACACCACAGTGACCACATCTCTGCTAAAGATTAATTGTGCATTATAGCCAGGTCATACACAATTTTCTCAAATTCATATTTTGGGGACCAAATAGAATGTTTTCATCATGTCTTACCTATACCTACGGTAACCTACCCTACCGTGAGGGGCAACTGGGTTGACGTGAGTATGTGTGCACATATTAACTCAATGTCCAGAGCTGTTGAAATCTCTTTGGATATGTCAATCCATTTATTGCAGTTTAAAAGTTTCTTTTCCATCATTCCAATCCAAAAATAGACAGGGCTTAAATGATGATTTCTCCTATACCCTTGTATTTTTGAGTGGTGTAAACCACTCCTACAACTGGCTTTGTTAGTTTACGTGTCTGTTCGTACCAAAAAATTAGCATGGTTGCTATGGTCACCCAGTTCACACGGGTGTGATTTCATTGGCTTTGTTAGTTTACGTGTCTGTTCGTACCAAAAAATGAGCATGGTTGCTATGGTCACACAGTTCACACGGGTGTGATTTCATTACATCAGACATTACGTCAGACCACAGTTGATCAGTCTATATAAGACCTTACACCACTCAGTTCACACGGGTGTGATTTTTAATAATCTACCAGGACCCACAGAATATTTTGTTCTATGACTATGTAACCAAATATCTCAATAGAAAGAAGTGTGTTACCACAATGTTTTGTTCTTTAGTTTAGCAGTTGAATATAGCTTGTTTTCACCAAACAAAGCAGAGAATTTCTTTTTTTTTAATAAATAAACTAAACCGGCTTGGTTTTGTTATCGCCTTATGTCCTGGTGTCCTGTTCTTCGGAAGTTAACTCACAGTTGTGGAAGAGCGCCCTCGATCGTAAACACTGAAAACAGCAAATGACATGTCATGAAATGCCATTTTAGAAGTTTTGGCAGTTCTGTGCTATCGTTTCTCACTCATTCGTCAAAAGACCTTTGACCTTTTTTTGGCCACGTCACAGAAATTCCATTTCCCATACATGCGAATGGAGTCTGACACCAGAATGAGATGATATATGATGTATGGTAATAAGAGCGCCCCTCACTTCACACGAGTGTGAAGTGTTTTATTTATTACAAATAATTTGAGTCATGAATGTTTATATAGCTCTTTGTTTTTGTGTATATTGCGTAGAGCTTTTTTCTTTTTGGGCTTGATCCATTATTTGCTGCGCAATGGATGAAACACACAATGCACAGCACAAATAAAAAAAAATCACACCCATGTGCAGTGAGGGGCGCTCTTATCATCATATATCATATCATTCTGGCCAGTCACAATTTGCGTCGTCATTTTTGCCATCAATCAATTCAACTTTTTCACAAAAACTCGAAACTAGTCATGGGAAACGCTGCACCAATATACCATTTAGGGACAGTGCAAGCTGCCCTACCCGCAATATGCGGACAGTGTCTGACTTGCAGGCAGCGTCAGGCACTGACGAAGATATAGCCCAGGACATAAATATATTTGATGCGAACACACGGATGGAAACGCACGCACGCACGCACGCACGCACGCACGCACGCACGCACGCACGCACGCACGCACAGATAATGATGGATAGATAGTAATGACGTCATCATGCAATGACATCACAACATCATCGCAACCATGTCATTGCCTTTTAAGTGATTGACAAACAGACATATTCGTAAAGCAAATTGTCTCGCTTAGATAAACATCCCTGGGAGATTAGTTTGAATGTAGGACATTTCAAATAAACTTGTAATATACCCACTACAAAACAAATTCAACAATGGCTCTGGCAGGAGTCAGAGCTTCATATCACAGGATTCTGAACCAAGTTGGACTTTCATTGCCAGCAAAACTGCAACCTTTCTACAATCACCCGGCCGGTCCGAAGACGGTGTTCTTCTGGGCTCCCATGTTCAAATGGGGCTTGGTTGTAGCAGGTTTGACCGACCTGAACAGGCCCGTCGAGAAACTCAGCATGTCCCAGTCGGCTGTTCTCACCACGACAGGTGTTCTTTGGTCTCGATACTCCATGGTTATCGTTCCCAAGAACTGGAATCTGTTTGCCGTTAACTTCTTCCTAGCAAGTGCAGGTGCCACGCAGCTCTTCAGAATTTGGAATTATAAACAGGGATTAAAGCAGTGACTTGTAAACGAATCCTTTTTGAGGGCCCTCCTATATGCCCAGCTTTGTGTGTCTGTGTCTACCACATTTGTGAAGATTTGATTGGCTAAGCACGGAATTTGATGATGTATAATGATAAGAGCACCCTCACAAGTGTGATATTTCAATGTAGTACCCCCAGTGCGTACTGGCACTGGTTCTCAATGTTGGGTCCCGAGACAACACCAGGGCGTCCAAATAGACCCTAACGGGTCTGTAATTCTGAGAATGTACAAATGGAACCAAATATGGGTCCATTTGTACACTCTGAGTTAAATCAACACTGAGTTTTACAATGTAGATTGGGGTACTAAAGATTAAAAAAAACAGACCCCCATTCGAGATACAATATTAACATACAAGATACAAGACCCCAATATACAGTGTTTATATACCTGTACGAGTAAGGCTTCTTTTGTACACTGAGTCGTTAGAGTCAATTGGGACCCCCCCCCCCCCCCAAGGGCCCAGTTGTCCCCGGAAGTGGTGTTGATAAATGGCGGATTAAAGAAAGGCGAAGTGGAAAGTGGTGCTTAGCTGGAGGAAGATGAACCTCACATGGGGAGAGGCAGGCAGCACAAGGTCCTGATTATCTAAACCAGTGATTCTCAAACATTTTTAACAACAACTGTCTCAGTTGTAGGATGGTCTCAGACCGTCTCACTCTCAGAAACCATCCTAAAAAGACATTGGAGAGAAAGGGAGAAATAGATCACCAGCTTTCCAGAGACTACATTCAGATGGAGGAGTTGCAAGTCTGAATAAAGCTAGAGAAAGTGAAAGCCTTGAAGAGCAAAGTGAATGCAGTAATTTCAGTTCATCAAGTGATTAAGCACTGTGATTTTATGGTTGGTGTCTGTCCTGAGATTGGAGGTCGGGTGCGATCCTCGGCCGAGTCATACCTATATGACTATAAAAATGACCATCAAGCATCAAGGTTTGGATTATAAGTAAATCCCTGCCCATGTCCAGGGGGCGTACCTGAGTCACGTCACGCTACAGAAACAGGAGATGGGCTCCGGATGTGCCACATCTTTACTGCAGTTAAACACTTAAAAAAAAAAATCACACCCGTGTGAACTGAGTGGTGCAACGATGTCGGTGATGTCAGTGACGTCACATACTAACCATAGCAACCATGCTCACCCGTACAGGCACAAACACACACGGGTACTAACAAAGCCAGTTGTTGGAGTGGTTTGCACCACTCAAAAAAGAAAAAAATGAAAAACAGACATTACGTCAAAAGAAAACATGTTTGAAAGAAAAACATACAACAAATGACACTATACAAACCAAACGCAAAACAAAGCAAAACTCAGACGGAAGTAAAATAAATACTGTGACCAAAATAAATCAAACCAAGCACACACAAAACAACCCTAACCTTGCAAATACAATAGAAAATAATCACACCCGTGTGAAGTGAGGGGCGCTCTTATCATCATATATATCTCATTCTGGCCAATCACAATTTGTGTCCTCACTTTTCTCTCACTTTTCTCTTCAATATGTACTTTGCTCAGTCAATCAAATCATCGCTATGGGGTGATCAGCCAAACAAGCCAATGTTTGTGTTTACACAAACCCGGAAAGCTGGGCATAGGCAAGGCTAGCGCTCCTCAAAAATAAATAATAACCAGAACCCCAACAACATGTACACCCTATCCCCGCTTAATCTCTAACTTCCTAACTAATCCCTACTGTGGCTCATTTAACGACAAGAAAACATACTTACACGTCAGAAACAGTTCGTGAAAGTAATGAGTTCCCACTCATATCTGCAAAATGCACAGCAACAAAACCCAAATCCAAGGCCTGTCTCTATTTTGATGACGGTATTTAGGCAAGAGCCCCTGGTGCGCAGATGCTAATGGTGTTGGAGATTGATACAACGGTTCTAGTTTAATGAAGAACATCATTCACCCCAGCAAATTGGGGAAACTCCAATGAGAGGATGGATCAATGATATAGGATAATGTGGTTGATAAGAGATCTGGAAATCAATCAAACAAAACGGCTGAAAAAGAAAACATTCTGGGGATAGAGCACATGAGTTGTAGCAATGGTAAAATTAAGAAAATCAGCACTCTATTAGCCTATCTTTTCTGAATTACTATAAGTCAGGGCCTGATAAAAGCTAAATGTTGGTGGTACATGTTCTGTAGAGATTGCTAACATCAATACAATATAACTAATAATAATACAGAATGGTGAAAATTACAAAAATAAAAGTAATAATCGTAGTAGTCGTCTACGACAAATTGATGATGTATGACTACAAATATGGGCAAGGTTTCAGCCCAATCCGAGCCCCATTGACTTAGAAAATTAAAGTTACAGTTCAAAAAGTATAAAATATATGTGAAAATAATTAGCGGAGGTACTTCTTTGACTTACTGGCAGGCAGTGTGCGACTGTGCGTACAAACTCGACATACAGTACAGGCCTCTCTTATAGATGGCTACAGCCATGCTATAAACATATGACCTGGGGAAGATGAGAGAATTCTATGCTGAAAATATCAAGTGAAAAGTTGCTTACTGTGGTTTAGTGACCTAAAACATACAGTAGGCCTGTACGAAAACTGGAATAAAACTGGGGCACAGTTTATCCTGTGCCATCACGTATACCAAATAGCATACATACGTACTTAAGAGTATACATTATTATCTCCGCCAGGCCGAAGGCAAGGGGAGTATAATGTTTTGGCCCAGTGTGTGTTGTGAACTCTGTCCGTGGTTCATCTAGCAAAGCATAGTGGAATGTATAGACTGATATATCCACAGTATGTGAGATATTCTGGGCTAGCAGTTTGTGAGATTACAGTAGCTCTGAACACACAGACAAGCAGTCTCTGTAGGAGGCTAGCTTTATAGACGGCTAGCCCCCTACAGAGACGCGCTGTAATAATGTCTCTAGAGCCGTTGTCAGGTATAGTGCTGTATCCGTTTTATCAGGGTACTAGGAAGCAAATCTACAGTCATGGTATGGTGCACCAACTCTGTGGATACACAGTGTGGACACAGACTCACACACATGAATCCTGGATTTATAGAGAAGACAGCATGAGCATTAGAAGTACTTATTACTACTACATTTTCCCATGACTGTGTCTTTGATTGCATCAACAAACTGTGCAGGCACCCAGTAGACCCAATACCATGAAGCTTCTGTTCGACCCGTCTGAAAAGCCATCATGTAGTATTCCTCGTGACCTTCAATGGGTTCGGCCACTACGCCGTCTATGGAGGCCCACGCAACCTTTTCTGTTTTGTCCTTACTTCCAATCCACAGCTCATGTTGTTTCAGTTTGAACGTGAGTCGAACTTTTCCACCGGATTTGTTAAACATTCCGGATAAAGGCGCTGATGGTAAGTTGTCCTTTGTTCCTTTAACTGCTGCCATTATGTCTTCTGGTTTCCCTTTGTCCAACACCTTCTTGTGTTGCCTTTTTCTGCATAAAGGCTCTTTTTTGTTTTCTTCAGCTTTCACAGGTGTATTCACTGCTAATACATCATTTAATGTAGATCCTATCACCATTATCTTTGCACCATTGGTAATTTTTATTTCACTTAGTGTCTTCTCTTCTGGAATTAGTCCCTTGTACATAACTTTCTGCATATCTGATGTAAGTCCGGTGAGTGAGTGGATCCTCTCTTTCAGTTGGGCTCCTGTGCTTTCGATGGGAATTTTGAGATCATATTTAATCTTGTTCCAAATGATCTTAAGATCCACCATCTGTTTATCTGTGTCATCTCCATTGCTAATATTGGAGTTGCGAGTTAAGATGCTTTCCTCGTCATCATGAAATACTGCTTTGGGGCACCCTTGGTCTGCCTTTTCGTGTTTTCTTTCAAATAGTGAGGTCTGAGAATCCATTGTATTTCATTGATTTTACATATTTCATCAAAGGCATTCACAAACTTATATTGAGCTTTGGTCTTACATCACACAGCACAAGCCGTTGCCATACCATGGCCTAACAATGGCGATTTGTGCAGGCACCATGTACATAATAAGTACATTAATGAGTATCTGTAATTGGGTATTTGTATTTTTGGATAATTATGACTTTGATTCCACTATACTTCAAAGACAAATATTGTACTTTTGACTTCAGTATAAATCTAGGAAAAGAAAATGTATACATTATGAATTAACAGCAGCCAACCACTCTGGCACCGCCCAGGCCCCCTCAGTTGCAAAATCTGCTCCCTCGGTTTAATATAAGTTGTATATGTACATATTGTTTTACTATATAAAAATGATGTGCCCCCTCGCCATTTTGAAATGCCGCCTCAGTCACTTCATCCTGGAGCCGAGCTTGGGGCCGCTTGCACTCCCACACACCTACGTCGCACTGCTGATATGACCGATACAAGTATGTCTGAGTCATAGTGTAGCAGTCTGTGTCCTTTTTGTGCCCATATATGGAGATCTCTATATGTCTACCTGGACCACCTGGTCGTGTGGTGGTCGTCTTGCGGCACACAAGGACTCACCCCCTGCAGGTACCTGTGGAGGGAGAAGGAGAAAGAGAGATGGGGAGAGAAAAAGAGAAAAAATAATGGAGTGGTAGGGGATGCGGCTGAGGTGGTGACAGGGGTGGAGGAGGGATACGAAAAGCATAGAGGATTCTGGGTGGGTATGAAAGGAGTCAGGTAGATTGGCGGCGTGGACCCATGGAGGGTGGAGAGTGGCGTGAATGGCAGGGTCACGGTGTGTTCCTCTGCCTCATGAACATTTGTTCCTAGTTCCAACTCCATTTAACCCATTTAGACCTGAGGACGATTCTACAAATGTCCTCTAAATTACAGTTTTCTGAAAAACCTGTTTCCATGTCAGTGGTGTTCAACCATTTTCATGTCAAGGACCCCAAAAATGGTTCCCTGAGAGATTCTACCATTAACTAGCCTATTATGTCCAGAGGAGGGCGCTGGAAGACCAAGTAATACTCATCAGTTGCCACAGTTAGTCAAAGCCACGTTTTGTTTCTGATATTATTTCAAGTGATAGTGAGATCGGACTAAGGAATACATTTTGGTATAGATAGGGGGCTTTCCAGGTCGAGCATCCTAAGAATAAGATATGGTCCTTAAGATGAGTTCTGCCGTTTGTAAAAACAAGAAGTTAATTTAGTCTGCTGCTGACATTATAAGGTAGGCTATGCCCGTCTGCTGACTCTGCTTTAGATGAAAGCCTGGGTATCGAGGCTAGTGCTTAACATCCATTTCAGTAATCTAATGACTTTTCACACATTAGGGGGGGTGCACCGTTCCTGGAGATACTGCAATACCAGGTCGATGCGTGGAGTGGACGGAGCAAGCCCCTATTCCATCTCCCAGTTCCAAAAATCAATTTAATATATGGTCCCCGGGTAGGGGACGTATCAGATATTAAACTGATAAGAACAGATACTACACTTGATCTTAGCCAAAAGGCCGAGAAGCGATGCCATTGCCCCCTACGAGAAACGTAAGGCATTCTCGGCAATACCATGCAGCGTCATGGTTTGAACACAAAACAAATCAAATCACAAACAAAGTAAACAATCACAATCCTATATCCTATGCTATGACGTGTACCGTATGCCCACATGTCTATAAACGCACGGAGAAATTAAAAACCAAACACATTATTACCATTAAATTGTAATGGTTTCCTGGGTGAGCTGTTAAAATTGATGACGCGTTTCACCATTGACCAATGAGAAATGGGAAAGAGCTGTTAAATCAAAACCCCATTTACAGCGACAAATACATTGTAGTGCTGTAGTGTGTGTGCTAAACTTTATCACGAAGGCGTAATTTAACCATTTATCATGTTTGTTATTTAAAATAATGGCGAATCAAGCGGTATTATATGACTATTTAGAATTGCAAAGCTAGCTACGACAGAGTTCTGGCGCTCTCTTGTGGACAAACTATAACGGCGGTCGGCGAAGCAGAAATGCAGTTAAATTCAGCACAGCAGTTTGCTTTGATTTGGTTGCTGAAAGAAGATTTTATACAATCTAAATAATGTTGCACTTGCACATTATGCAAACGGGTGTAGGCTACTGATCCCAGGCTACACCTGGCTCTGGCCTACACTAAAAATGTGATTGACTAATTTGCACTGCCATATAGCCTACTGCCATTCCATTATTACTGTACGATTTCTAATGGTGTTTTTGCATAGTATTGAATATTTGGAACAGAAACAGAAACATAGAATCGTGTTCACCTTTCCTCGCAGGGCGAGGACGCGCCTGCTCCTGCCGCTGTTGGAGCGTGCGCGTTCACGTAGCTGTCATGTCAGTCAGTGCCGTGCCGTCCACGGTGCTGCGTGGTTGTCCTGCCAGAACAGCTGCATGTCCCACACACTCAACAACACGGAGTGTGTGTGTGTGGTGTTAAACGAGCCATTTGAGTGGAACCCGGGCTCAACTCGCAGTGTGTGTGTGTCTGATAGTAGCCTACACACACACATCTCCCTTGGACGGAACCAGCTGAGGAGAGAATGAGAATAGTGGGGTTTGTTTTGCACCGCGCACACGAGTGGAACTTAAGTCACGCCAAAAGGTAAGCTAGCTATATGATATGAGCGTTCCTTTAGTTTACACACCACTGTCCACTGGTGGTGTGGTCTGGGGTCGGGGTCCCGTGGGTCGGGACCCTCCCAAGGGGGGAAATTGAGTGTGTTCCAGGGGGTTTTCAGACAAATTAGGACTAGGCGCATTCTATTTTGTCGGCTTTTTCGAAATATGTTAACAAATCTTGACAAGCGTTGAGAAATCTCTTTATGAGGCGAGGGTGCCTGCCTGGCTCAACATCTTTACAAATGGAAATGGGTCCGCCGCGGCCAGATGCATTGATTATATCACTTTTGGGGGTTCTTGTTGGCATGACAGAAGAACCAGCGACACCCCGCAGTAGTAAGACTTGTTTGAACTTCTGTTATTGCCTCAAAGAACGAGCATTGGGTTGATGATTCCCCTTTTATTTCTCTCAAGGGCAGGCAGGCAGATGACTTGACAAAACCCCAGAAATGAAAGGAAAGGGTGTGTGACTGTGTGTAGTAGTATCTATCATTTTCACATTTCATGTATCGCCCGCTGCATTATTTTTTCTTTCTGTTTCTAAATTGAGTATATTGGGGCTGTTCCCGTCCGTTACAATACAAGGAGATCAGACGGCTAGTGCAGGAAACGCTAGTGGGTTACCAATGCGTCCCCTGCACTAGTCCCCACTGTCCCCATCATATCACATCATTGTTGAAAGCTACTTCTAGTATGCGTTCCAATTAACTATCTACTCTACTGTACATCTTGACTTTCTAAAACTGTCAAAATCTTATGATCTTACCCTGCCAAGTATTGACTTCTTCGAAATTCAACTGGAAATATTCTGTTAAAAGACAGAATTGTTTGGTTGGGGGAACAATACCAGCCAGTCTACACCTGGTTCTTATATGCTCTGAATGGACGGTGCCCATGTTTGTTGGCATGTTGTGTTTTTCAGAGAAATGTAGACTTTTTGGATTCATTGAATACTTTTATTAGTCAGAAATGTTATCAGCACGAGGTACAGTCAGACGTTTAGGCAGAACAGAAACAAGTGGACTTGTTTCCATTGTGGTCCATCAACTACTTTGATCCTGGCATGCCTTTGGCGAATACAAAGAAACTCGCCCCTTTACCAACTCGCCCCGGGCGTACAGCCGGGCGGAACAGCGCGGCCTGGTATTCCTAAAGTAACCTAAGTAAATTATGCTTAATATCCCTAACTATAACCTCAGTAAAACTATGCCTAAACCTAACCCTATACCTAAACTTAACCCCAGTAAAACTAGGTCTAACCCTAAAGGTATTTCTAACCTTATTCTCAGTAAAACAAAATAAAGAATACAAGAACCGCCGCAGCGAGCGGTCGGCGTGAGGTCGGCGGAAAAAAGCTGTGGCGAGATGGAATTGGGGCGACCGTACCTGTTACCCTTTGGCCATGTTATTATAGGTGAACATTTCCAAAACATTCACACACACAAAATAAATGATAATACATTTACAAAAACATTTCACATGCCGTCACGTCAGCTATTTTTGAGGGCCGCTATGTTTGTCTTTAGTTCAATGTTTGTTTAATAAACGCCATTGACAATGAAGGGAAAACTTACTTTTGTAACTCATTACGTCATATTGTCTCTTTATTGTTAATGGCATTTAATGTTTGTGTTGGCACCGTTTGTTTTACAAAACCATTACATCACCCTAATCAACATGAGTTAGACTTTAATATACAGGTGTGATTTTTGGTATACATTGTGACATGGCTGCACCGGGTACATCAGAAATGTGACTGTAAGCAATATGTTATCCTCTCTCTCTTTCTCTCCTCTGCATCATTTCTCTCTCCCCACATTGTCTTATGGCTTTTTTTCTCAGTGCCTTGTCCTAAGGCACTCTCAGCTAGAAGTAGAATCCTTTTTACGGCTAATGCTGGTAGAAGATCATACTACTCTCATGGCAATGCCATGAGAGTAGTATGTAGTAGAGAATTTACTTATCATGCACCCAATGTAATAGAGCGCCGAAGTCTGACGTCAATATCTGTAGAGGGCGCAAATCCACGGGTTCTAGAGATGCTCCGATAATCGGCCAAACGATCGGTGATCGGCCATATCGGCCGATATTCACTCTGATCGGTAATCAGCATTTACCCTATATGTGATCGGCAATTTATCCTATCTGGAGAAACTGATCTTTTACACCATTTAAGTGGTATAAATGTCAATCAGATATAGAGTATAATATCATTTATCATCTTTGTGACAGGCCTAAACATTCTCCCCTTCCTCCCCACACACAGGACCAGTTTTGACGCAGGTTTTGACATATAATCATTTTTGAAATATTAAAATTTGCAACATTACACAAGATCAGTATCGGCCGATCATGAGAAAAACAATCGGTGATCGGTATCGGTCCCAAAGAACCTGATCGGAACATCTCTAACGGGTTCATGTACTTTTTAATACTTTTTAATCCCCATAGGGGATTTTAGATCGCCTCATATAAGTACTGTGTTTGAAAAATAAACATGTCACCCCGGCCACTTCACTCATATGGATATGAAGAATCAACTGACTGAGAGAAAACGCTATTGTTACTCCTACTGAATTTGTTATGCTACTGAATTTGTTACATTTTCGCTAGAAACGGACTGTATCATATATGAGTGACTGTCGCAAACGATATAGAGACACCTCCCTGACAACGCCGATACAGCTTGTTTATTTTTGGACCACAGCGCTTATATGAAACGATTTTAAGATGAGCCCATGTTATTCTCCATACATAAATTACTTCCGTGAACCAGGCAGAACCAGGGGATGAGCGAGTGACGTCAGGACATCGGTGCTCTATATAATGGAAATCTAGATCTACAAGTTCGTGCCATTGCTAGCTTGTAGATCAGCCCTTTCTGAAATGGCGACTGTCTAAGTAGCTAATGTGGCCTGGGAAATGGAAGTCTGTCGATTCTCTGTTGAAACTGTTACCTCCGTGACCGGATGAAGGCAGGGAGGGAGGGAGGGAGGGAGGGAGGGATGGATTAAATCACTTTGGCCTATAATGCCCAAAATCGGGGAAGCCAGTTAAATGCGTTTAAAGGGTAGAAGGATGTCACCTCCGCTTGTTGCCATACAGTACGTTTCCCATGTCCCTTTCTCATCATTCAGCATGTAGGCCTACAGTAAGGTCCCCTAATGTTTTCACAGAATCAGTCCAGCAAAAGCCCTAATCTTCCTGTAGACCTTCAGACCTCTGTTATGTGGGAAAGCTCACAGAGCTTAGATAGATCTGCTCAAACAATGAGCTTAATGCCTCAGTAATGCCAGGAGGACATGAGACCAAGTCGTATCATGAAAAGGGGGCGGGGTCGTTCTTGGAGCAATGTTTAACCCATTTTGGGCGGGAACCCTTTTTTGTGTTTTAAGCATTATGTTATGCTTTAGCTATTTAAAAATACCAGATCTACAAGCTCATATTTTTGAAAAATCGTGAGATGGTCCCTGGAACAACATATTTTCAGATTGGGGTCGGAGGCCAAATACATATAATTTTGGGGTCCTTGACATGAAATTGTTTGAGAACCACTGACACAGAAACATCCCGTTTTCCATTAGAAGGCATTTGTAGAATCCACCTCAGGTCTAAATAGTGGGGGTGCACGGTTATGAAATTATGACCGATCTCCGATTATTTGCAGGGTCATATCTGCCGATACCGATTCTGACCGATTCCGATATTATACAGAGGACCACAATGGAAACAAGTCTAGGCCCTATAGGGGCTTGGCCAAAGCCTGTTAATAAAGTATTCAATCAATCAATAAATAGCATCATACTTTTCCAAGTGTCTGTTTTCACAACTGAATGAGAGTACACAAATTAAATATAGATTTAAAAATTATTTTGAGACCATTCCGATACCGATATGGCTTTTTTATGGCCAATTCCGATTATGCTACCGATTAATCGTGCATCCCTACTAAATAGGTTAATTTATGACTGGAGTCACACGTCTAAAATTGCAGGTCTACAACCCCACAGTCGGCTATTCTTGGAATCTCTGCACGTGACGCAGTGTAAATCAGACAGGCATAACCACTTAAAAGCCCTACCTTGATGTGAGTTTGTTGATCTGCTATGTTGGTAATGCTATTTCTTAGAAAATTGATTAAAAAAAAACGTGTGCCTATAATGACATGTCCAAAATAGGGACACCACACCACCAGATTAAAAGTGGTTAATGTGCACGACCGGGCAGGCGGGGGCTGGGCACAGACCTCCACCCTCTTGTGTTGAGACTGTCCATTGATGTTTCCTGGCTGAGAGGTAGCCTATAGAGCGTCGCAGTCCCACCCCCTCGAGAGACCCGGAAAATAATTCCCTGTTCATTTTCCTCAGACTTTTCAAAAAGTATTTATTTAAGGACGTTTACGCTGCAGACAAAGCCAACTCGAGTTGTGACAAATCATGACAATAAACACAATGTTTTGGGCTGATCAAATAATTATTTGATCTGCCCAAAACATTGTGTTTATTGTCATGATTTGTCACAACTTGAGTTGGCCGCAGCGTAAACGTCTTTAAATAAATACTTTTTGAAAAGTCTATGAGGAAAATGAACGGGGAATTATTTTCCGGGTCTCTTGTCGTCATGAAAGGGGGCGGGACTGCAACGCTCTATAGAGGCATGATCCATCCAAACAAATAGTGGTTGTGAAGGATACGTTGAATATTAAAGCAGAACTATACACAACATTGGCCTTTTCCACAGATTGGAAACAAAGCTGTTTGAAATGTCTGGGAGCTTTATCAATTATCAATAAAAGCTGTTTCATGCTAATAATATTTTGTTGTCTCTTCACAATTCTATTCAGTCAGTAGCATCCTTTAACTAAAGCCAAAGATATTCTGCACTCTGAGTCTGATAATATTATCTAACTGGAGAGGCATAAATGGCCCTTTTGTCTGCTTCAAAGGCTGCCTTATGATGGTTGTGAAAGTCCCATAGCAGGGTGTCACAATGAGCACCAGATAGACAAGTCTTTTGCCAACCATTTAGAGCAGTGGTTTTCAACCAGTGGTCCTTGGACCACCAGTGGTCCTTGAGGCGGTTCCAGGTGGTCCCCAGCTAAATGATAGAGAGTTGGTAACCAAATGGACCCTTATAGATCTTTAACTCTTGAGAGCATAAAATAAAACCAAATGGACCCATGCTGTACTCTAGTTTTCACCGGCTGCCGGGCGCGGGTGTACTAATCATCGAAGAGGAAGGAGGGATGGGGAAGGATCAACATAATGGAATGTCAGCTCAGAACAGGTCAGCTCCATATATGGAGATCTAAGGGTTTGAGGTTTGAGGTGAGATGTAGAGTTGCTGGCCAATATCGATGACATCAGGGATCTCCATATATGGGCTTAATATTGATGACATCACGTGATGTCACGACTCGAGGCATATATGGGGCGTGACCAACCAACCAAAATGGGATTCCAACGGGAAATGCACAATTTCATAGTTAACCTGTGGTCACAATAATCAGCGGATCTACAAGCTCACAACACAATGTCGTGCATTAATTCACAAAATATCGGTCTCGGACTATTCTAAATTGGGCTCAGCATGTCCGCGCACCTGGGCTGGATCAGGTTCAGGTGATCCAGCTTGGTCGATCCGGATGACCTTTGCTGCATGTCTACCCCCACATCTCTCTCCCCATTTCCTGTCAACCTAGTATATATCTATCAATAAAGGCAAAAAGCCCCAAAAAATGGGCTCCGCATCAGACACAAAAATCAGGCATCGGTTGGGCTCTAGTTGTGCGTAGAATAGATAGATTCTGGCAGCGGTGGCCGAACGGATAGCGGCGCGGTCTAGATACCGGAAGGTTCCCAGTTCGAATCAGCCGTCCGACACGTTAAAATTACCACCGCTGAAATGCCCTTGAACAAGGCATCAACCACTACGATGAAATGTGTTCTATGAGCAGGGCCTGGCTGGAAACAAGTTCTTGAGCTTAGCCCAGATACCCTGGGTAAATATAGATTTCATTTCATTTCATTTCATTTCATTTCATTTCATTTCAGATGTGATTAGTCAAGCCTGTGCACCCCCCTCCCTTCCCCTTTCAGTGAAATGCAGGTCAGACTTAATACTGTGAATAAATAGTCTCTCAGGCTGAAACTCCTGCCTGAGGAAAGGGCAGATCGGTCAGCAGCATGATAGCCTAATAGTGTTGTTCTTGTTGTTTTGTTACAGTCAACAATGACATGAGACTAAATTAGGCTAGCCTCGGAATTTCCCTCCAACCACGGCCGTCTCGGCAGTCCTACGTCTCTGTGACACACACACACACACACACACACACACACACACACACACACACACACACACACACACACACACACACCAACCCTCCCAACTGCAATCCTCCATCAATGTTAGACTAAAGAGAAATGTATGTGCAGCAAATAGCCGACTTACAAGGCTCACAAAGCTTTGCGGATGCAACACACAAGCTTGTAGGTCGGCTATCTTCAGCATGCAACACCATCGTGCGGCTAAGTATGAATCGGGCACAACCCTCCAGGTTTTGTGAGCCCACTGTTAATGCAGTTTGCAACAAACATGATTCTAAAGGGACAGCCAAAAGAATAACCAGCGTGTCTGCCTTATCAGACTCTGAGCCTGTAGCTTGAGTCCAGCTGTCTATAATAGCTGCTGCTGGTCCTGGGCCTTCTGGCCCTGTGGGGAACATGTGTTGTGTGCCTCATTCTCCTTGTTGAATTATTCAAGCCTGTTTCTGCCATGTAAGAAACCAGCGCTGTACGGAGTGTGTGGCATGATGAGGGGATTTACAAACGTGGTATACAAACAGCTGTCTTGTTATATTGGAGGTTATTTTGTTTGGTGGGGGCGGGCACAAGATAACTACATGAAGCTGTGCGTCCCTATGCTGGGACGAACATTTGTCGAAAATATGTACAAGCTGTCAAGCTCACAGATCTACAAGCTCATTGTAGAATGTCTTATTTGACCAAGAACCAGCATCTCTCTTCAGTTGTTGTAGCTTGGATGATCATCCACAGCCTGCTCAACACTGGTCAGAGAAGTATTGAGTATGTTTAACCACTTGGGTACAACAGTTAATCAAACAAAAACATAATCGATAAGTTGTCGAGTTAATCGATCAATAATAAATCCCTATTTTCAGCGAAGATATTTGGTAAAGGGAAAAGTTGACCAGGTAGTGTGTCCCGGTCAACTAAATACTGTACATGGGGTTTACGTGGTTTAACCTGAGAGTTGTCCCAGGAATGGAATGTTGGTATCCATCACTATCCACTCCAGACATTCTTGATAAGATCAAATTGTACTATGAATATGAACGCTCAACAGAACAGTCGGTGTGAGGTTGCCATATTCGCCTCTGCCGTCACTTTGACGTTAGCTTTCAAACGTTAGCTTTCAAACGTTAGCTTTCAAACGGTGCTATGTCATAGGGCTTGGTGATTATGACTTCAAATGAATATGCACGATTATTTCAAACCTTTGGCTCGATTACGATGAATGATTATTTAAAAAAAAAAGTGTAGTGAGCTTAATTAATAGTTGTATGTAGACGGCTATTTTTGCTATTTTTTAAACCACCATTGGCATTGTACAATGAAGTATAATACAGGTTTAAGTCGAGTTGTTGATATATAAGAAATAAAATACATTTTACACAAAAAACCCTGCTTTTTGATTATTTGATTAATCTACATGAGCAGGATTAAGTTATTGGTTCTCAATATCGGTTTTGATATATTTTCGTTTAATTGCCCATTTGCCCAGCCCTACTCTGACCCCAAGTATTGTATTCCCATACTAGGCAATAGGCGATTAAGAGCGATTACAGTAAGTCTGGCATTCCGATGAGGGCTCACAGAAGACTCTTGTAAATCAAAGGAATACCACCAACTTCTTCAAACTCTGTATGAGATTTTTCCCTGTGGCTTTATTAATAGATGGTTTTATTTCTGTCTCTCTCTGTCCTCATCGGGGAGAGCATCCACTTATGAGAACATGGCTTTCTCCGTGGGGTCCTGTGGTTCCGTGTTTACGAATACTTTTCCCGTCACATTCTTGCCTTCCCTCCCACCACCCCTCCGAAACGTGCTGCCACTCTGGGAAAAGAGGCCTCTCTCTCTCCCTCTCTCTGTGTCTCTCTCTCTGGTGTACAGCTCCAGCGTCTCAAGCATTGTGCTGTCATCATTGTTATATTTAGCTATCTTTCCCGCCCTAGGTAGTGGAGAGACGAGGGCTTGGACCAGAGAGAGACGCTGGCTGTCTGCTGCTGGATTCTCATGCTGGGGGGGGTCAGAGGGGGGGAAGCCTCCTCCTCAGACTCCACTCCATCTAGTTGTTTCCTATTTTTAAGATGGAGCAGGTTTGGAGATCGGGATGCTGTGTGTGGTGCTGTGAGTCACTATGGTCTGCTTTGCTAAGGCAAAGTGACAGTGGCAGTACAGAGCAGAGCGGGCAGCACAAGAGCCTGCCCCTTGGGGATAGTGAGCTATTCTGAGCCCCGACGCTTTCCTCCAGCCTCCAGGCTGTGTTCTGGGTGAAAGCACCCTAGGGTCACACTGTCTCCCTGTCGCTGGCATTTTCCACAAATAAACCCAGACTATACCGTCTGCCATACAAGAGAGACAAGGCAAGACGAGAGAGACGAGCACAGGCGGAAAAAAAGATGTGGGATCTTTCTGAACCACTTTAATCCGACGGAAATTAAAGCCTGGGTATCGAGGCTACTTTAATCCTGATATCCATCATTTGGGGTTTTTCGAAAGTTAACAAAATTGCATAAAATATTAAATTAAAAAATGACAACAGAGCTTGTAGTAGATGTGCTAGTTTTGCTACTTTAAAAATTGAAGTGGTTTTGGGAGACTTTGCCCATCAGTGAGATACATTGGCCTAATGCAATATCATGCTGCTTCCTACAGTATATGCAATGCATCACCAGTGACTTCCTATTTTTGCATTGCATCAGCGGCAGTTGATAAAGTTATACACTGTTGTCATGCTTTGTTCTTTCCTGCCAAGGACCACTTAGCACAAGCCCGAGAGGAAGTGCTGTGACATGGGTTAACAATTGGCCATTGTCCACACAGTGGCACACCTGCAGGAGTCACAGCAGGACATACGTTGATTGCACAGGGCTTTGACATTTCACGTCATTGTCTGGACAAGGGTCTGAGAGGCAGGGCAGGGTCAGACTGGCTGCAGTGGCCTTCAGCTTAGTTCAAGCCGAACCAGTCACCGTCCGGCGTGTTTAAAGATGCGAGCCTAGTGTGCACTAAACAGTAGGCCAGCAAGGCATTCATGGTAGGCATCTTGTCCCCTGTCACACAACTATCTATCTACTGTCTAACTATTGTTTCTATTCTACTGTAATATCATATTCATAGGTCCATCCAGGTTCTCTTATGGCACTGATTCTTAACCCATTTAATTTCAAGGGCCCACAGTTTGATATGCATAATTTACGCCACAACCCTAATTTTATAAGCTTATCTCTGGGACCTGAATCTATACTGTAAAATCATCTGTGTTAATATAACTCTTGAGAGTGTACAAAATGGAACCCTTAATCAGGTCAGGTCCCTCAAGGACCCCTGGGGTGAGAAGTGAGAACCAGTGCTCTAGGCACAAATAAGTGATGGAGTTCCTCCAGTGTACCCATCTGTGTTCCATACCTTCCCCTTAGCTTAAAGAATGGGAGTGCTGTACATGCAGCCTCCCTGTGCGGAGCCCCTCTGGACTTCCTGTGCGGTGACTTCCAGTGACATTCATATTCTGGGGGGGAGGTCTCCCTCCGCATAACGTGGCTTTGTTTTCCGACTTGTAAGACCAATGTTGTGTTGAGAGGAAATGAACAATGGCTCCGTTGTGGATTTAAGTTGAGCGAGATGCGACGGGTGAGCCAGGAATAATAATATCCTCTTATCTGAACCTGAAACAGGAGCTACCGTACGTGGGCCTGCCCTGTTGTTGTTGAGAGGTTTCCCCCATACCTGTCTGTCTACACACAGGAGAGCTGGGAATCTGGCGCGAAATGTCAGCAGAGAAAAGCTAACTATACTGCACATCGACAGTTGGTGATGCTCGGGTAAAGGCAGTTGGTGCTGCTCCGGTGGGTAAAAGCGCCGGTTACAAAATGGGAGAACCGGCACACTGAGGTGAAAGACGACTTCATTAGGAAGGCGTTTTCATCTATTGTGGATCTTTCTTCAGGTCTGCAGAATTCCAGCAGGACATCCATTCTCCAGGTCTGACTCTGATCCTCCTGATCTCCTCTCTCTCTCTCTCTCTCTCTCTCTCTCTCTCTCTCTCTCTCTCTCTCTCTCTCTCTCTCTCTCTCTCGTGCCGTCTCAAAATCTTTTCATCATGTTCACCCTCTTATACGCATGCACGCACGCACGCACGTGCACACACAGTGTCTGTCTGACAGCCATTAATAGCAAGAGGAGCTGTGCAGCAGTCTGGGTCTTGAAGATGTTTTATGTAGAATTTGGAGCCATGTGGTTGCTTTGTTCAGTTCCTTCCTTCTGCTGGAGAATGATAGGCTTGTTCTGCTTAGCATTAACACTTACAACCAATAATGGACTTATAACTGAATAATCGAGAAGCAAGTTTTTTTTAGTTTTAGTTTTTTTTAAATATCACAATTTGTAATTCTGTATTATACTTCATTGCACATGGTGTACAAAAAATAGAGATCTATAAACTCATGCGATGCGTTGTGAACTTGTAGGTCTGCTATTTTCACTATAAAAAATATATTGTTCATTGATCTTAATCAATGCAAAAGATTGAAATAGTCATATCTACCAGCCATAGTAATGGATGTAACAAAATATTGCAAATCGTTCAGATTCAATGATATTGGTCATATTAAATTCACTGCCAATGCCAAGCATGACACAGAACATGTTACAGGGTAGGCTATGTTATTTTATGGTTTTATAAGTAGAAAAAAGAATCCCGCACACTGTCTTCACTTGAGATTGGATTTTATTGCAACGTTTCGGGCGTCAGACCTACACTTTGAATCCGGAAGTCAGGAGGACTGGGGAGGGAAGGAGTGTATCTACACCTAAATGCAAAGGGAAGTCCCCCACGCAGAACGCGGGACACAGTGGAGTAGGCGCCAGGCCAAAGAAGGAAATGGGATTGGGTTTTCCGCAGGCTATCTGCAAGAGTAGGTCCACCCCCTCGATGCAGATAGGTTCCCGGAGCCTAAATAACAGCAGGAGTGACGGGATTACTAACCTTTATAGTGAATTTTGAAGTGCTCTCCCTTAACCATTGATTGATTGAAACCTTTATTTCAGGGGAATCCAATTGAGACCACGGTCTCTTTTTCAATGGCACCCTGTATACAAACAAAGAACATTTACAGCAATGATTTTACAAACACACGGTACAAAATTATATAATACAAAAACACATACACCAGAAAACAGAAACAGAATCAGAATCAGCCTGCTTCCTAAACTGATATGGTCCAATCACAGCTAAGCATGGGTTAGACAAACCTCTCCACCAATAGTTTTCCTATATGATAAAACATTGTTTTAAAAAAGAAATGTCACACACATATTTTTCCAGTGCATATGGCAGGCCTTGTTGACAGATTTGGAAGAGATTTAGAAGGTCTGGTTCCAAAAATGAACCAGTATTTAATGTGTAAAATCCATGATATTTACATTGGAATGAATGAGCCCGGCTGGAAAGTGTCCAAGTGGGAGTGTCTAAGTGGTAGAGGGTGGGGCTTTGCTAAAGGTGAATTCACGCTGCTGCCTGCAATCTTTCTCACAATCATTTCTAAAATGGTTTAGTCTCATTGAGAATATGTGATTTCGGCCTCTGTGTAGCACTCCAGTAAGGTAAAATGTCAGCAGTGGTGAGGCTGGTGAAACAGATGACACGGAGCTATGTATGCTGGCTGGCTTCTTGGGCAGGATGGGAGTATGCTGTGTGAGGTTAGGCCGAGGGTTGAACCAGGGTGAGGTTCAGGCTCACTCTCAGTGCTGAGCAAGGATGTCTTTTCCTCTCAGTCAGTCATCCAGTAGAACGCAACATCTGTCATCTCCTCCCCCCACCATGCCTTCAGCAGTCTGAGAAGTGTGTGTGTGTGTGTGTGTGTGTGCGCCTGTGCGGTTGCGTGCGTGTGTGCATGCATATTACTATACTTAGTTGTGAAGGTCAATGTCCCCACAAGTATAGTAGAATGTGATGGTATAGTAATGTGTGTGTGTGTGTGTTCTAATCCACCATGTTCAATCTTACTGCTATCAGATTAAGATTAATTACAGAAGAGAGAGGGTCAGGATCAGGGACAGTATAAGTGAATCTCTGTCATTTGACTAAAACAGGCATCCTTATGGAATAGGTTGAGTTGTCTTGTTTTTCTGTGTTTTTTTTTTAAACCATTAAAACCTTTTTTTTAAGTCAAGCCTTTCCTTCTGCGGGTCCCTGGAACTGTGGAACAAGCTATTTTGAGATGGGGGTCGGCAGCCCTACATCTACTTTTGGGGATCCGTGACATGAAAAACTTTGAGGACCACTGAGAGAAAGAAAATGTATTCAGAGAAAAAAGAAGACATAATTTAGAATCGGTCTCAGGTCTTCATAAGTATATTTGGTAATAGCCTATATCCTGGGTTAATCTCACAAAGCAATGATATGCACAGTGTTCAAATTTGATCCATTTGTTACTCTGAGAATGTACACTCAGAGTCAAATGAACACATGCTTTTACAGTGTGTGTGACAGTAGGACATTTAGACGATAAATCATGTGAGCCCAGTTTGAGACTTGTGCATCCTCTGCATGCTGGAAGAAGCCGTGTAATTATCTGAGTATGACTCAGAAGGTTCTGCGTGCTGTCCGTGGTTATGAGTGTTCACACAAGGGCTTGTAGATGCTCCATTTAGAGCCACACGTCACGACAGGAAATTATGTAATTTTGTAGTCTTTCATAATAGTTTATCTGTAATACAGAAAAAAAGTTACTCCTTGTGTTTCGATGATTCTCTGTCCTCTCCCCTCTGTTGTGAAGTAGTGGTCATTTTCCTTTTATTGTTTTATTTTTTTTATTTTTTACATATTTTAGATTTTTGTGAAAGTGAAATACAGTCAAATACAAGACACAACAAACAGTACATGACATCAAATGATAGAAAGGTAAACTTAAGACTACATACTATACAAGAGACACATACACGCACGTCACACACACAAAAAAATTAAAAATAAAATAAGAACGAATGGGTGGGATTGATGACCCCTTTCCCAGGTGGGATGCACTTTATTGGAGTTTTCCTCATTAGTACACAAATCACAAATCAATTAAACCAAAACAAAAAAATACAGAGGGGTATTTTTCAGGTATACACCAGAGATACATACTCCAGCACAAGACATACATCAGGTCAACAACAAGAACTACTGCCACAAAAAGGAAAGAAATAATGAGACATTTACATCGCATCCAGTGTGCAGCTCACCCTCTCTCGCTCTTAATTCAATTCAGTTCAATTCAATTGAAAGAGGCTTTATTGGCTTGGGAAATGTACGTTTACATTGCAGTCTCTCTCTCTCTCTCTCTCTCTCTCTCTCTCTCTCTCTCTCTCTCTCTCTCTCTCTCTCTCTCCCTCTCCCCCCACCCAGTGACCTCTGGGGGCTGATTCAGTGTTTCTCCCCCAGTTTCCATTCTGTTTGAAGCAGTGCGGCTCACAACCACCACGTCTGTCCAGCATTAACTGTATCCACCTTCTCTGTGTCCACCACTTGAAAAGAAGCATTCAACAGTGAAGGTCTTTGAACGATGCGTGAGGCATCAGCACTTTTACCGCTCCGCCAACGAAAGGTGCCTCACTTTGTGTTTCCACTGTCCTGACTCACTCACAAGAACCGTGCAATGTACATTTTGCATGGCCAGGCCACCCTGTGGTATGTTGTTGCTGACTAGACATGCTTAGTCTGGGAAATTCAAGCCTTTTTTTTAAGAAACTAGTTACAACTTGTCCTTGGTAAAAAACAAACAAAAAAAGGAGACTAATTTGCTTTTGTTGCGTGTAAATATTAGTGTCACTCACCACAGGTTCTCCCTTCAAGGAGTGCCGGTGGGGACTGGTTTCCCTCTCTTCCTGACCACCACAATATTATCAGCAGTCTGGAGGCTCAGAACACAGGAAGCAGTCTGCTGGATGTTAAAGAGGAACTTTTTGTACTGACTGACTGACTGAAGAAGGGCTAGGCAATTAAATTAAAATGTATTTGAAACCAATATTTAGAAGCAATAATCCGATTTAGAACCAAATAATCCAGAAGCAAAGTTTTCTCTTCTTTAAGTTTTCTCTCGCCGCATGACGGAGCATAAGTTCGATCAAGACACTTTACATAGACTCAGCATTCTGTTCTCTGATGACGTTTGACAGCACAACATTTCTCCAGGATGATCCACATGGGTGGTCACTCTAGCTCTACTAAAAACGCCGGGACAACGCTCCACACGTCCCAAACTCTTCTCCCTTCTGGCTCCAAAACTATGGAATGCACTTCCCATTGCAGTCAGAACTGCAGCCTCACTCCCAATCTTCCGCCGTAGTCTGAAAACCCACCTTTTCAGACTCCATCATGGCCCGTAGGACTTGCCCTAGCCCCTTAGATAGCACTTTATGTAGACTTAGAAAGCATTTTATACAGACTTATAGCATGTTACGTAGACAGCACTATAATTGCATTTTATGTAGTCATAGCACTTTATAGTACATATGTATAGTATAATATAGTATAGTATGTTTATATATATAGTTTAATTATATAGATACTCCACTGTTACGCTCTTAGCTTACCCATGTTTCATGATAACTACTTTTTATGTATGTGATGTATGCCATGCTTTTTGTTATTGCTTAATGTAAATCGCTCTGGATTAAGAGCGTCTGCTAAATGCCTAAATTGTAGCTGTGGCCATTTCTGCCCACTTCTGTTGTGAGTCATTGTCATTGTAAAATGACAAAATATGGATTTTATTGAACTCTAAACAGAACCTGGTTAAGCATCACAATGTGCTTCAGAAGAAGAATAAAATCAATAAAAAACAATAAAACATTAAACAATAAAACATTGAAAACAATCAGTCATTGAAAGCCGCTACATCAGACTTCTAAATGAACAATATCCAAAATAAATCGATATAATCTTGACCAACAATGCTGCAAACTAAATATTTTCAACTCCATGCTTTTGATTGAGCTTCAACAGCAAGGGCATTACAGAGTCTGTGCAATGATTCGTTAAAATAGGACAAAACCCTCAAACAGGGAAAGAGCCATATAGTGACATGTGACTGAAAATGTAAAGTGTGCCATATAGAACAATACATTTATTTACCCACATCTTACAGTCCCACCTCAGCTTACTAAGCTGTCCAGAAGAGTTTCCTGACAACCCCTGCAAACCAAAAACAGTTCAGTTCAGTCAGACAGACAACTCACGAACAGATTTAACCAATATTTATTATATGAGAATACAAGTGTGCATATGATATTTATCTTGGCGTTCGGCTCTGCAGCATTTTCTCCCTGCTCGGCACGATTAAACACCATCATTAACATTAAGAGCAGGGAGATATATATACAATAAAACCCCCATGGGGAACATCAATAACAGAGCCCACCGGTGGTGGTGGGAGCAAACATCACATAACAACCAGGAACCATATGCAGAGGAAGGCAGGAAGAGCATGCAGTCTAGTGAGCTTAAGTAGCCCGCCCAATTGGTCAGCTGACTGCCACATCAGCGAATGACGTGTGGGACTTGCACACTTATACACGCACATAGTAAAGCAGCATATTAACCCTTTGAGAATATGTATGCGCCCTTGAGCATGGCATGAAACCCCTCGAGGATCTGCCTGAACTAACTCCGCAAGCTATGTATCATTTTGCCCTCTTGAGATAAGAGGAGAAAGGGAAAGCTGGACAAGAGCAGGTGAATACATCTGGGAGAGAGGAGGAGAGAGTAGTGAACCACTAAGCATCTGCTCTGCCAGGCAGATGCCAGGGTAAAATACAGGTCATGAACTTTATTGCAAGAACACAAACAATCTGTGGTGACTGAAATGTGCTGTAGTAGGATTGAATATCACTTGTGGACCGCAATGTGTATTGGAAGCTGGACTTGTGGTCTGTGGAGGGTCACCATAGAGGGCCTTTGTGGAACGGCAGGCTGTGCTGCCCCACCTGTTGCTGGCAAAGGATGCCAGACATGCTTTAACGCAGCCTGAGGCGTCATCTGGCCACACGGGCTGTTCGACGTCAGTCAGTGCAACTGTGACCAACTTGAAAGATGAGCTTGTTCATGTTGTTGTTGTGCCATATGTTCAATTAGCAAAGCAAATCTGGTATTAGCACTGACTCGATCTTAACCCATTCAGGACGGGGACCCCCTTTGGTGTTTTAAGAATTATGTTATACTACGAGCTTGATCAATGGTACCCCAACTATCAGCAGCTGTCACAAAGTTTCCCAAGGGAGTTGGGTTCGAACAAATTTATATGTGATTGTAGACACCTTTATGAACACATCTGTGAAGAAAGTAAGCATTGTTTTTGCAGATTTCCCACACATTTCGCTAATTTTCCCTTATTAATGCTCAGTTCGCTCTCATAATCTTGTAATGCTATTTGAAAGCACACAGTGACTGTTTTATTGTATTTGTATTTCATTGTCTTCCAAACGTAGGCCGACAGTCCCTGACACTACGTGTGTCTTTTATCTCCATGTGTCTGCTTGGCATAGCTGGCATAGTTTTGATATAGCCAAACACTGCTGTGAGATGTCGATGAGGAGACGGAGAGAGAAAGCTGTCCTCTTTCGCCTCACAGATGCTTTCCTACTGACAGTTGCTGAGCAGACAGACTCAAGCTGGCCTATAGCTAGCAGGTCTAGGCTCAGGGGCCGGCAGGCTTAGAGGGGACACACTGGGGTGAAACTGTGAGAACGTGGGGGAGGCAGTGGTCTCATCAAGGGCCTCAATCCCCCCCCCCCCTCAATCGCCTACTCTGTTGTTCCTTTTCCTGTGGGTGCAGGAATGGATGGGCAATAGCCAATCTACCAGCTCACAACGAGCTGCATCGTGGCACGTTATGATAGCTGAGGTGCCTACACCTGGCCTACAGGGCCAGGTGTTTCGTGTTTCAACTATGTTTAAACTTTATGCGTATGCCTTTTGTCAGTAAAGTTGTCAAATAAAAATCAATCTAGTCCTCTGTGGGGTGGAGGTTGCTTTAGGCCGCGGCCTCTTGCCGTTCATTGTCTATTGTATCGATCCCTTTTTATATATATAGTTTTTTAAGCATAAACCTTTTCCAAATGTTGGTTTTTCGTATACTAGACTAGTATCATTTAGACATACACTTTGCATTTTTTTTGTTTTTTTTACAAAGCATGCTCACAGAGAGAGCTCTTGTACATTTTTAAAAAGAGGAAGTAGGAGTTTTCAGTATTCTTTTTAAAAACCACACATTTGAGGAATAAACTTAAATGATTGTGCTCACATTCTGCGAATATACCAACCACCAGAAGACTTGTCCAATTATCACATGAAGGGAATATAATATAATATGGCCCACTGCCCAGCATCAGACGCATTAGAGGCCGTTTACACATTGATGCTCATTTGAAAGCCGTTCAACGGGAGCAGGTTGGATGAAGGCTGATTCAACGGGAGCAGGTTGGATGAAGGCTGATTCAACGGGAGCAGGTTGGATGAAGGCTAAAGCTGAAGCTACCCCTCTAGATGAGGTAGAACAGACAGTGGTTCTTAATGCATTTAGACCTGACGTCAAAATTTTAAAAAAAAGTCTTCTAAATCATGACAGTTTTCTGAAAAACCCCATGTTTCTATGTCAGTGGTTCTCAATATTTCATGTCAAGGAAAGCTATTTATCTAAAGTATAAAATTCATGAATATTTCAGTAATTCTTTCAGTTATTTGTCATATCTGCCCTGTGCATTTTTTTTATTATGAGGCAAACGGAAGTGTATTTTTATTCACAAGTTCCAATATTCAATGCCAAAAATCGAATCAAATTGTTAATAGCAATGAATTATTTGTGTGACAATTAATTGTCAACTTAAATTTGTAATCGTGACCGCCCTACCGAGGGTCCATTTTTCATTCATTCAAGTTTTATTTATTCTCGAAATTACACTGAGTAATCACTCATTTTCAGTGTCGTCGAGTAATACAATCACACCACAATACATCAGAAGATCAGGAAAAGAAAAACAAAAGGTTTACATGTGATGTGTTGACATTTGGTTCCGTTATGTGCACTCTCTCTCAGAGTTATGGGGATCCTTGAAATTAAAAAGTGTGAGAACTACTGATGCAGAAGCACCACACTGTACCCAACAATAGTTCTGCTTCTTGTGGTTGAGGTGTGCGTCAGTCCTACTGAAAGATGCTATAGCTGTGGTGTGTCGTGGTCTGGGTTCGTAATGACTGTGATACTACCTGCTTACAGTCTGTGATGTTTGTTCCTCTGTAACTGCTTAAGCCAGGGGTGTCCAAAAGGTAGGCTGTGCAGGTAGATCACATGACATGACATGCCCCTAAAGCCTAAAACATATCATTTAAAAAATAAATAATAATAATAATTTGGCATCTGATTTATCTGTTAATACACCGCTATTCCAAAGCCCCCTCAGGTACTTTTTTGAGGGGCGCTAGCCGTGCTATAGTCCCTCCTATATACAGCTTTTCATCACAACACGTGTCACATTTGCCATTGACAATGAAAGGAGGATTTACGTCATGTTGAAGAGCGAGTTGACTGAGCTGGTCATTTTGAAAGTAGTTCCCAAGTCATCAAATTAGGGTTGCCTTTGTGAAAGTGGGTAAGGCCGTAAATGATAAATGTTACTGTCTTTGGAAAGATGCAATCACCGACTCACTGGAAAATCTAATTAAATAAAGTGTGACAATTACTATACTCTGCCCTGTTGGTCAACCACACAAAAAATAATCAAAGATGTAGTCTTTGAGGGGAGAACCAGCCATGACACAATATCCTCTCAAGATAACCCTCCTGATCTTGGTATAGCTAATTCCTTATGATCAGCTCTTTCCCAATTACTACATGACCTCCAGAATGGTTGTTCAAAAATCTATAAAAACAATACGATATGAAATCAATCCCCCTTGCCTTGAGTCTATACAGTTTGCAATGGGCAGAGAGAGGCTGGTGTTGTTAACTGAGTCCACGCGCAACTAAGCCCCCCCCACCCCCCACACACACACACACACACACACACACACACACCACATGCACGCAGACATAACCACTTCACTGTGACCGAGTTATTTAAATGCCAGTCTAGTGAGTGGAGTCACTGCCATCGCTACCGTTGCAATTTAGAAATGTAGCAGAATGTAGCTCTTTCCCAAAGGTAGAGAGGACTCTAAATTCCAATGAACGTTAAACACTGGTCCAAGATTGGCCCAGGCAGTGAACAACAACATTTCTGCTTGATTTTAGTGAATCTCCTGTTATTGCTGTTATATGTTCTATGACTATGTGATTAATGTGAACTGAAGTGCCTTATATTCGTTATACCGTATGATCTACGTGAAATCTGTTCATCAGTTTAATATTCTTATTGTCTTGTTCTGTTTGCTTCCAGATTTTGACATGAAGAAGGACATAGAGATGATAATAGCAGACGAACGAGCTGACATCATCTCCAAATATGACAAGGTTTGTGTGTGATCAACTTAGCGGAGGTTGAGCTACGACACTTCAGGACACTTGAGGAGAAGTTGCGCTTCCTATACACAACCAATCAAACTGTTACTATTCAGGATTCAAATGCAAAAATACAATAACAGATCAATAAGCCCAAAATGCATCGCTTTGAGCACGGTTCGCGCCACGTTTCGAGCTGCACTTCGAGCTTGTAGATCTGCTATTTTTGATACTTTTGTGTGATACTGTTGAATGATGGGGCGACTGTGGCTCAAGAGGTAGAGCAGGTCGTCCAATGATCCATGGGTCGGCGGTTCGAATCCCGGCTCCTCCTGTCTACATGTCGAAGTGTCCTTGGGCAAGACACTGAACCCCAAATTGCTCCCGATGTACTGGTTGGTACCTTGCATGGCTTCCGCAGCAATCGGTGTATGAATGTGTGTGTGAATGGGTGAATGTAATGCACAATCTATGTAAAGCGCCTTGGATAAAGGCGCTATATAAATGCACCATTTACCATTTAATGATCAAGTAGAGTTAACATATGGAGCGACAGCAGCAAAGATATCAGCGATGTCTCACATGAAGCTGTGTAGCTCCAAAATCTGTGGATTATACCATAGGTTGTGGGGGTGGAATCTGTGGATTATACCATAGGTTGTGGGGGTGTGGGGAGGCATAGCTGAGCTCGGGGACAGATTGTACCGTGCCACCAGTGCCAACTGACATGCCTTTCCCAAGGAAAGCAGAACAGCTTGGCCTCTGGGAGTCTCTCACCCTGACAGATTAGGTAGTCGAGGCACGTCTCACGCACCAGTGCAAGTATGTCACTACTGTGCCCTGCCCCATGTAGTGAAGCCCATGGGTGCCAGGCGGCTGATGTCTGTGAACTGAGAATAGATTCATTACCATCCGGTGGTGGAAATGGGGTAGTTAGTAATTTCCCATTTCCACCGTAATTTCAAATTACTGGAAAACCTCAATTAATGGTGTGTGTGAGTGCGTGTGTCTTGTGTCCAGGGGGGATTATAATCACTACAGGTCTAAAATTGAGGATAAAGCAATTACTGCAACTATTAAGAATACATGACCTTCAGCATGGTCCTTCAACAATCGACAAAAAAACCCAAATCAATCCCTAGAGTTTAGTTTAATGGCAATCGACAGAGAGAGGTTGGTGTTAACTGCGTCCCCCCACCCAACCCCCCACACACACATAGTCACAGTCACACACCACATGCACACAGACAGACATAACCACTTCACTGTGACCGAGTTATTTAAATGCCAGTCACTTGTGAGGGGAGTCTTTGGCATCCCTACTGTTACAATTCAGACATTTTAGCTCAATTTACATGTGGAACCTAGCATCTGTCTAACGGCATGCTTAGCATTTGTGGACAAGCACACGTATACATTATGTTTATCTAACTGACATATGCACATGAGAACAACTAACCAACATACTTCTGCAATGTACAACTAACGTCCACAGTTGGTCTGTCTGTTATCGCCTCTGGACTGCCTGTGGAATATGTAAACATGGCTCATGGCCATTGGCTGGTTTTCCCAAACGCATATGGTGTAAGACTTGTAGTGCTGCACATGCTCAGATTAGAGGGCAGCACGGGTCCATAAAATTGGACCCGGTCCGAAACGGACCCGGTGATATCAGAACAGAACCGATCCGGATCCGAAAACATTCTAATTGGCCACACCCGGCCCGGACCCGGCCCCGAAAGTTTTGGATCCGGTCCGAAACGGACCCGTTAAAAACAGGATCCGATCCGAAATAAACCTACCCGTTCCGAAAGACCCGTTACACCCGTGGTGTGTCCAATCCTATATTATGCTTATTTTCACCGTGACTGTGATTATGAGACTGAAGTGAACACTGTGACTGAACGTCAGCATCACCCCCGCCTCTACAAAGGAGCGCTGAAAATAGCCGATCTACAAGCTCGCAATGCGTCGCATTGCGAGCTTGCTTTAATGCAGTCATCAAGAATGACAGCTTTTCTTTTGGATGGAATTGCTTTCCGAATAGCAACAAAAGACGTGATGGCACTTTGTTGTTGTGGTTGTTGACCCTCGCCGGCACTCTCTTTTTTCTTACACGCCTTCCCAGTCATGTGTTTTTTCAGTTAAGATGTCCCCGTCTTCTGCATGTCGTAGGTAAGCAGTGAGTCACACTTTGTCAGCACCAACATTTTTACCGTCCGCGTCGACAATGATAACAAAACTGTCCCAGACATCCGACTTCCCCTTAGGAGATTGCGTGCTGTAATCGTTTGACTGTAGTTTGCGTTTCACCTCGCTCAAGAAGGGGGCCGCCATGGTGATGATATCTACTGTTCGTGTTGTGTGTGACTGAGCGCGCGCTGCGCACACACTGTGACACACCCACCACCAGTGGATACGTTCCATTTCCAAATCCTCGAGGCGTGTATTTTAGAACATAATCATTACAACGCAGTTGAACGCACGCATACCATAATGTCTATTTTCAAAACCTATTTTTAAAGTTGAAAGGTTTAATATATAATAAAAATCGGGTCCTGCACGGGCATTTCGGGTATTCTGCATTGCAGATGCCCGAAACGAGGCCTGCAGCTTTGAAATGGAACCGACCCGTTCCCCGACGGCATGTCAATATTTTGCACCCGACCCGGCTCGGTTCTCGGTTCGGATCTCGGGTATTCGGGTCCGGGTGGACCCGTGCTGCCCTCTAGCTCAGATGCCCTCTAGGCCGCACACAGAAGCCTGTGAACATAGACATTCCGTGCATAGATGTGCCACGCAATGGTAGGCCTAAGGCCTGAGGCCTAACGTCTGGTATGGTAGGCCTCAGGCCTCATGTCTACCATTCTGGGGGGGAAAATAAATAAATAATACAAAAATAAATATATATATAGATATATATAGATTATTTTGATTTTATTTTTTCAGAATGGTAGACCTGAGGCCTACCATACCAGGCCTCAGGCCTGGCCTACCATTGCGTGGCACATCTATGCACGAAATGTCTATGTTCACAGAGCATGTGCAGCACTACAAGTCTTACACCATATGTGTTTGGGAAACCCAGCCAATGACCATCAGCCATATTAGCACATTGCATTAGTCAAGTTGTAACAGTCTACTCACTTTATAAGTAGTAAGTTCTCCATTAAGTTTATGGCCATTTTACATACCTTCAAGCTGATGTATGTATCAATGTGTGTGTCGTGTGTGCAGTACATTGAATTGTTATTAGAGAATCCTAATGGAGAGACTATGCATATGTGTTTTCAGGGGCGCCGGGAAGGTGTGGACATCGACCCCTGGGAGGATGCTGACTATAACATCTATAAGGTCACTGACCGCTTCGGCTTCCTGCAGTAAGTCTACCTGCTTGACAGCACACTAGGGGGCTTTGACCCCAGCTTAGGACCAGGAACTCTGGAGAATAACTACATCCACCATTAATATTCCTGTTTTTGTATCTCTCTCTTCTCTCGCTGTCACACTTTCTCTTGCTGTCTCTCTCTTTCTCTTGCTGTCTCTCTCTCTCTCTCTCTCTCTCTCTCTCTCTCTCTCTCTCTCTCTCTCTCGCCACATCGTGTCTGCCTGCTGTTATTTATTTGTTTCTACACCAGTGAGGAGGAACTACCCACACCCAGCGCTGTTGAGGCAAAGGTAACCGTATGAATTGCTCTTAGAAAATGAAAGAACAAAAGCACACCACCACAAAACCTTTGCTATAGTGGATAATTACAGTCTAAACCGGGCCTAAACAGTATGTCTCTGGCCTTTTTACTTTTCAGCAAAAGCAGCAGGAGGTGGAAAGGTCGGAGAAATGGGTGAAGATGGTGAAGAAGTGGGACAAGTACAGGGACAGTGATAAGGTGTGTGGTACTGTAGCTCTGCAGTGATGGCCGCCATACAGACCTCATCACATGAATCCCTTCAAGTCACCCCCGCTCGCCACACAAACCGTCTCAATTTAGCCTCAGCGCACAACCATATTTGATGCCGTGTTCTTTTTTTTGCCACTCATAAATTGTTTTCCATTCCTCTTTTAGCTTGAATTCCTCCCTTACTCCTCTCTGGTTGAGACACGGAACAGGATCTCTAGCTGTGTGATTTAACCACTTTGAACCCTGCTGTCCCTATTCTGGGGTGAACATGCTGAGAAGAAATTTGGTGTAGAGCTAGCGTAATATTTTATCGATTCTGACATTTTCAATCTACGAGAGGCTTCAATACCCATGGTAGTGAGAGCGAAACGCCGCTGCCTCCGGAGAGCTCTGAACATGTACAAATGCAAAATCTAAGGTGATTATCCTGCTGCCCCCCCTGTCCGATTGTTCTCTGCCAAGCATTTGAAACCCGGAGGTCCGTAGTTTTCAATAAAAACTGTGTTTTAATCCACTCTCGGAATCCATGTGGATCTCCCCAATTTAGTGCAATTGGCTGCGCAACCCTGACTGCCAGGGGCGCAGTACAATGGAGGAAAGATCCTCCATCCTCCAGTGGGGTCCCTGGACCGCACTTTTGTTGTGTTTCCACATACCAGTCCCCGCAACGCACCGCAGAGTAGAGTGAAAAAGGAGGGGGCCCAGTATAGAGCCCTGGGGGACACCGCTCTATGAAGTAATGTTTTATGGCACTAACCCGTCTCACTCACTCAGAGTGGTAGTCTGAAGACTCACCTCTTCAGACAACATTTGACCTAGCCTTGAGGACCTTGCAGGCTTATGCAAAGATTAAAATGTAATTTAGATGTTATGTAGACAGATGGCAGGTTCATTTGTTGACCTGGCATCCTTGAGTTTGTATACTGTAGTTGCAATGTACAGATTATTTATCTTCTGATAGTATACTACTGTTTAGAGCGTCTTTATAAATGCCTAAATTGTAAGTAGGTAAGACATTTGACAAAATGATCTCAACTCCCAACGCAGTAAAATTCTCAGGGTTAACTCAAGAGAGTCTCAGAGTTAAGGGTCCATTTGGTTTTATGTGCTCTCTGAGTTAAATTAACAGTCGTGATTATACAGTGCAGTTTTCTCTTGCTATATTTCCATCTCCTCTTGTCCATGTTTGCATGCGTGTATTGTATGTATGTATTTTGTGCCGCGACACAGAGCTTGTCGATCGGCTATTTTCAGCGAAGGCCTTCCCCACAATAACAGAAAATACTCTAGTATAAAGCCCTGAAGGACTACGGTCAACCATACATGGTTTAAGTGGTTAATGATGTGTTTGCGTTGTGTATTATTTCAGATGGTGAAGCGGGTGTATAAAGGGATCCCTCAGCAGCTGAGGGGCAAAGCCTGGGCACTGCTTCTGGACATAGAGACGGTCAAACAGGAAAATGTCGGAAAATACGAGGTAAGATCACAGCCTCATTGGGCGAGGAAATATTCCATGCATAAACATAACCCAATACTTACGTTTTACAGTAGGCTCTATGCACACACACCATTTTGGAAAGAACTTGGGTGGGCCCCTTCCCTACTCCCTTCACAGGTGTTCCCGATGATACTGATGAAGGCTCTGTCACATTCTGGTCAACAGAGTTAGGGTGTTGCTATTGTGCATGTTGGCTCACTGGAAACACTCTGCTACACCATGGGTCTCAAAGTGTTGGCTCACTGGAAACACTCTGCTACACCATGGGTCTCAAAGTGTTGGCTCGCTGGAAACACTCTGCTACACCATGGGTCTCAAAGTGTTGGCTCGCTGGAAACACTCTGCTACACCATGGGTCTCAAAGTGTTGGCTCACTGGAAACACTCTGCTACACCATGGGTCTCAAAGTGTTGGCTCACTGGAAACACTGCTACACCATGGGTCTCAAAGTGTTGGCTCACTGGAAACACTGCTACACCATGGGTCTCAAAGTGTTGGCTCACTGGAAACACTGCTACACCATGGGTCTCAAAGTGTTGGCTCACTGGAAACACTGCTACACCATGGGTCTCAAAGTGTCCTTTAGTCGCTCCTTAGTTTATGGGGGTGTAGCTCAGAGTTATGGTTGTCGTTTGAATGTCTTAAAGGTATATTCAGTGATTTCACTTAATTCAAATGTATTTTTTTTCCTTTTTTTTTGTTGATAATCCTCCCTACTATAGAGTGTGCTTACCATATAAGGAGTTCCTCCTTGTCCCCAGTTAACCCCTGGGGTAAAAAAAAAACGTAGGTTTAGTTTTTGGCTAGGGTTAGCCAGAGTAATCTAGTAAGAGAGTGGCGACACTAGCGTTGACTCCCATTGTAACAATGGAATGCGGAAGTGCTCATTCTATCTCAATGGGATAGTTCCAATGTTTGGAACTATAGCCCATAGCACCCCGCTTTGCGGCGAGATCAAAGCGTGTCGCCACTCTCTTACTAGATACAATCAGGATGAGAGGGGCCTTTCTCCAATCATGATCGAGTGGGGGTGGGCCTTGGTGCACGTGCTGTTGGTCTGTTGTGAAATGAAATGAAATCTATATTTACCCAGGGTATCTGGGCTAAGCTCAAGAACTTGTTTCCAGCCAGGCCCTGCTCATAGAACACATTTCATCGTAGTGGTTGATGCCTTGTTCAAGGGCATTTCAGCGGTGGTAATTTTAACGGACGGCTGATTCGAACTGGGAACCTTCCGGTATCTAGACCGCGCCGCTATCCGTTCGGCCACCGCTGCCACTGTAGTGTCCCCCCACTGTAGAGCGTGTGCATGTGCACATCTTGTTACCGGGGCGGACCGGGGGGGTGGTTCCAAATCACTGAATGCTCCTTTAATGTCGGAAAAATATGCCACAATTGCCAACAGCCGCTCGCAGCCTGCCACCATTGTCCATAGCATTCCATTGGAGACTCAATTACCCAGCGGCCCTGAGAAGCGAGCGTCACTTGTTCTGTTTTTTATTCTATTCTAGTCTAATCTAGTTTCAGTTAAAAAAAGTGTTTTAGCTAACTATGATAACCCTGCAACCTGTTTTTGCTCCACAGAGAATGAAGCAGCAGGCTCGTAACTTCTCCTTGGAGATCAAGCAGATCGACTTGGACGTCAACAGGACGTTCAGGAACCACATCATGTTCAGGGACCGCTTCGGAGTCTCGTGAGTATTCCACCACTCTACGTTCTACCGTCTACAGTCCATGTTTTTGAGTTTGTTTGGACATGCGCGTGTGTCATGTGCACTGCTGTGCCACGGAATTTCGACGGTAACTGTATAGCACGATGCTTTTGGAGAGTGTGACTTGCGGACGGTATCATAATAATAATATGAGGAAATGCATGATGAATAGACCTCAACACCATGACTCTATGGGTCTATTAATCTTGCAATATAAGTCTAGCACATTAATAGACCTGTAAATGTAACTGATAATGATGGGATGAAGTCACCATTACTTCCATTGCATTGCACTGTAATAAACTAATTATAAAAATAATCACAGTAGCAGTCTACAGGGATTACATTACATGGATTGTCATTCACCATTCGTCCAACATGTCTTTCCCTTGCCTTTCTCTAAAGAAGGACTTATATTTAGTTGGGTGCCAGTGTCGCGCACCGAAAACAAACAATATTCAAAATCACAATGCGTCACGACTCACAGCACGCCACGTTGCAAACTTGTAGATCTGCTATTGTCAGTATGAAGCATCTTCCATATATTCCTAATGTTCTTGGATATTTCCTAAAAGGAAAGGTTTCTTCAACTTTGGCTGTATGTTAAACAGCAAGAACATAGGTTTAGAACGATAATAGCAAAACATCATCATTTTACATTTTGCTAACTGAATCGGAGCACTATAGTGAGGCTCGCCTCACTAGGAGCCACGCTCCTGTGGATCATAGGACTATTCCTCTGACCTTTGCTACCATTGGGTAAGGGATGAGGTTTGCTTATATCTTTCACAACGTGTGTCTCAGTCTCCCTGCTTTGTTTTAGTTGGGTGTCTCCAAAAGCTTGGTTTGTTTTTTCTCAGCAGCCTCTCATGTCCAGGTCTGACCTCTCAAAGTCTCCTACAGTACAGGGCACCGGCTCTGGCTCTAACCTTCGACTGGCAACACGTATGCACGCGCATACAGACAAGCGTGCACGCACGTCGCACACCCAACTAAAACAAAAGTGGTTTCCTCTCCTGTGCTCTCCCCTCAGGGTTTTATTAGCCTTCCTGTCAGCGAGCAAGGCCCTGCAGGAAATGGCAGTCACACGGAAACGTGCAGAGACATACAAAGAGAAATACACATGAGCGCACTGCACACAGAACAACGCTGTTTGCGTGCAGCAACAAAGCATAGATCTGGCAATGAGGGAGAGAAGAGCAAGACAACAACACAAACAGACTTTATGAGTCCAGGACTTTATACTTCATTGACTTGGGTTCCCTAGGCTAGGGGCCTACACATTGACTTGGGTTCCCTAGGCTAGGGGCCTACACTTTTTTTTGTATGTACACCAAATCTCCTCGCAACAAAGCCTAATAAATAGGCTCTACTGTTTTCTGTGAATACTTTTGCGGACTGTTCACCGATCACCAGCACCCATGTCAGTCCATATCTCTTCACTGCACTTTAGTCAATTTAGACTCAGAGTGCACATTCGGAACCAAATTGACCTGTAAGTCTTGTCTCTTGGTGTCATGTTTCCCCTTTCAGTTCAAAGCGTGTGTATCCACACAGGCCTGAATACAGTTCCATCCTGCTTGGCTGACTGCTGCATCCCTGCAAATCAACAGCTGGGGCGCGCGTGCATGCACACACACACACACACACACACACACACACACACACACACACACACACACACACACGCACTGAGAGCTATTTAAAGCTACGTTCATGTTTCTGTCAGCATCTGTAAGGCATGTATTTACTATGAAGGCCTTGGGGACGGGGGTGTTTCTAATTGTCTCTGTTATATCTGTTAATACCCTGACAAAGCCCACTCATCTGGGAAACCCCTAACCACCCCATATTGGCTGCTTTGTGCTCTGTGTCACAAACTGATGAAGTGCCAGATGTGATCAACCAGGCACACATAACAAACCCTTATGCCGGATTCAGTGGTGGAAAAAGTACTCAAATGTTTCACTTATAAGTAAAGGTTTAAATACTGCAATCTAGATTGCAGTATCTCCGTTACAAGTAGAAGTCCCGTATTCAAAATGTACTCAAGCAAAAGTACAAAAGTATCGCCGTCAAAATGTACTCAAAGTGCCAAAAGTAAAAGTACTCATTGTGCAGAATGTCTAATTTCAAGTTTTCAAATGTATAATAATCTTTTGAAAAAAGCTGAAATGTGTATAGGGCTGGAGTGTACTGTATGTTTTATTATAATAATCTAAATCTACAAAGTAACTAGTAACTAAGTTGTCAAATAATTGTAGTGGAGTAAAAGTACAATATTTGCCTCTGAAATGTAGTGGAGTAGAAGTAAAAGTACAGAAAATGTTACATTCTCAAGTGAAATACGAATAAATACAGTACTTACTTTCCACCACTGGCCGCGTTTATATTGAGTTCAGTGGCTGTCAAACATTTTTAAATTTCAAGCATCCCTATAACTCAAATAGTGTACAAATGGACCCGTACAGGTCCATTTGGTTCCATTTATATGGCAACTTTATCCAAAGTGCTTTTTAATGCATTACATTCACCCATTCACACACACCGACAGCGGAGGAAACCACACAAGGCTCACCAGGTTCATTGAGCAAGACACTGTATTCCTAAGTTAGGGGTACAGTGTCTTGCTCAAGGACACTTTGACACTAACACAAGGGGAACCGAGTATCGAACAGGGAACCTTCCGCTGTACCTCCTCCTGAAGAACTGCTGCCCTTAGACATATAAAGGTAGATGCCTCTTCCGGCTCTAAAGCGTGTGTTCTCGAGAGGGGGCATAGTTTTACTGAGACTACGTTTAGGAATAAGGTTAGGTTCAGGCATAGTTTTACTGAGGCTACGTTTAGGAATACCTGTGACCGACCATTCAGGGGTCGTCGGATTTGCCCCAGGGGCAAGCTGGTTTCGGGGCCGACCGCTCTTGTATTCATTGTATGCATGGCCATGGCTGTTTTTATTGTACAGTAGCTGCGTGTGCTACAAGCCATGACTCATGCAACAGCAGCTCGGAGGAGTCAACACAGGAAACTAAAAGGGAAGTTTCATTAATAACACAGTTGAGTCTAAAATCAGCGTGGTCTCCTTGTCCACTCTTAACAGTAGCTCGACAGTATCTTCAACTTTATCGCCACATCTCGGTTTTACTGGTGTAAAAGAAAAAAAATATGTTTTTTTCATACAAGCTAGCATCATTTGTAGTTTTCAGGAAAGGGAAGAAGAATAGCGATATAAATGAAAAACATGGTATTCCTGTGAAATGGAGTGAAAACAGGCTAGATTTTCCACATTCCAGTTTGTGAACAAAGCTGCACAAATCACAATGCCATGTTCAGTATGCGAATGAGTTGTTCCCTTCTGCCACATTTTTAGTACAATGAACCACGATGGAAACAAGCCCTCTGGGGCTTTTTGTGTTATCCTTTTAGCATAATCTTTGACTGTACTACCTGTATTGTTAACACAACTGCTAATAAAGTAATCAATCAAACAAACACAAGTGGAGTGCAATTAAGGACATAAATAGTCCTGTTTTTAAGAGACAGGCTCTGTCATACAATGGATACTAGTGGCTTTTACTTGCATATAGTAACTTAAGTCTAGCCATACATATAGTTAGCAAGTTACAACGTGCATACGGTATTATTAAGTATTCAAACAGTGTGATATTAACAGTTTGTAGGAAAAGCGCAGTTCGGGGAAAGCACAATTCAATACAAGGTTTGCTAAGAGGATAAAACCTAGAAAAGCACTAAGACTTGTTTACATTGGCGTCCTCCATTTTCAATTCATCAGAACATTCACTGACATACAAATATATAGTACTATGCATGTTATTCACACTACGATGCATGTTGTTATTCACTACAACTCAACCTTTAGTAGTAGTAAGTAGCCTTGCCGAGCCATGAGGCACATAGGGCAGGAGGCGGAGCCTTTCTCCTGTTTCTGTAGCGTGATGCAGCTTGATGTACAAGTACACCCTCTGGACATGACGCTAGTATGTCGCAGGGACAACTCAACCTTTTAGTAGTAGTAAGTAGCCTTGCCGAGCCATGAGGCACATAGGGCAGGAGCCTTTCTCCTGTTTCTGTAGCGTGATGCAGCTTGATGTACAAGTACACCCTCTGGACATGACGCTAGTATGTCGCAGGGACAACTCAACCTTTAGTCGGAGGTTATATCCTTGTTTTTATCTTCACGTTTTGATAGGATACAATCTCATGATCAATTAATGTTGAGTTGTAGTTATAGAATAAATAACAAATGAGGACATTTTGTGATTTACATTGTTTGACTCCGTTGCTAATTTATGGTGTCTGTTGGTACTACGTTTAATGATTTACATTCTATCCACTTATAATATGAATTAAAAATGAGGACATTTCGTGATTCACATTGTCTGAATATGTAATATACTGTGTGTACTAATCCATTTTATGTTTCCTAATGAAATCGTGTTGGCATCATGTAATTATGAAACAAAAATGCTGGTAAACGAGGCAAGCGTGTCGAGCCATGCAAGCTGTGCTAGTCAATGCGGCTGATTTAACAATGAGGTATTGTCCTCCAGTTGTTTTCTCACATGGGCGTCGGGGTGTGTTCATCCTTTAAACTCCTGTATTCTTACCGGGTGTTATTAAACTCTAATTATTTCTGTCTTATTATGGTTTAAGACTGGTGTCTGTTTTCCTTTTCTTTTCCCTCTCCAGGCAGCAGGCGTTGTTTCATGTTCTGGCAGCCTACTCGGTGTACAACCCGGTGAGTGTGCACGTGTGTGTGTGTGTGTGTGTGTGTGTGTCTCTGTGTGTGCACGTGTGTGTGTTACATAATGTGCTCTTACAGGTCTATTTGGTTTGATTTGTACATAATCAAAGTTAACCACTTGAAAAGTATACTTGGTTGACTGCAGTCCCCTAGGGCTCGATTCCGGGCCCCCTATTTTTAACAATGCCTTGCTTGTAGATCAGCTATTGTCGCCGAATGTTCTCCCCAGAAGAGGGATGCTAGGGTTCAAGTGGTTAAATTAACAGTGTAAGCATTCCTTGGCCGTCCACTCTGACCCTCGTTTCGCCTGGGGAAGGGAAGGGGAGAGGAGCGGGGGGGGGGGGGGGAGTATTTTATTTATGACTGTAGTTCAGCCAGAATGCACATCATCAGCACTTAAAGTCCAGCATTGAACCAAATACTCACTGCTTTATAATCCTGGTGACTCAGACTGTGACTGATTTAGTTCAGGGGTGACTGTCCATCCATATGTTTTTCAAAGGGAGACATAATAAAATACCATATAGGGCCAACTGTATCTCCTGTAATACTTACTGTACAGTAGCATTTGGGCCATAACAAGTAGCCTTTGATAAATACAATGTCATTTTGCCCAATCTGTATGGTAGAGTATGTTAATACAATATGTCACTCCCAGTGATGTCTTAAAAACGAGTCAGTTCTTTAGTACTGGTGCTGCAGGCTTTATTTCTTGTCTTCTTTCAATAAGCCATAACAACAACGTCAAAACTGTCAAATACAAACACAATGAACAGTGATCAGACTCAAAACAATAAAGCATAAAGCACATAAATATAATGAACATAAAACGCACATAAAACAAGTATTCACCTCACTGGCTGCACGTAGGATCAAAGGGAATTAAGTGGTTTTGGAACCCATATGAACATGAACAACCATGCAAACTGAAAGGAAACAAAATGATCAATAAACCTCATCATGATATACAACATATAACTCAAATATTGACAAATAACTTAAACCATTGATGCAGCAACAACAAAACGAACCTTAAACTTGTGACACGCTGTCTTCAAACATTCCGTCTGCCTGTAGCATAGACGGAAGCATATCATGCTTGTGTGAGCCTTGTCAAAGATACCCATATCTTAAGGGCAGGGCACCGGAAATGACGTAACCAACTTCCGTAAACCAGAACAAATATATATTTTACCCAAATAAGTAAATAGTAAACAAAATCATAACTTTACGGCAGTCACACAATATATTACTTATGCAATTGGGCTGGTTGTATTTTGTCTTCCTGCTCTTCTATTGAGACATTTTAGATCGTGTCAAAGGTCATGTCTCACCTAGACACAGGATCTGACATGAATTTTGACCTGATGGTCAAGATTCCATTCATCCCCTGAGCAAGCAGAAAGGCTCTATTTGCTTTGCTTAATGGTACAAATGTCAGCTCTAGCTGACATTTCAAATCCGGGGGAGAAGAGGAAAGTTACATGGTGCAGCTTGAACTGCAGTACAATATCTTGTACTGCAGTTCAAATGTCTTTTGTTGGCAATCGTAGCCAAATGTAGCCTAAGTCACTCATCTGTGTTGTGAACAAAACAAAAACACACTTTTGCCCACTAGCATGCACTTCAATGTTTAATATATATTATTTACAGTCCAATACATTGTCTTGTGTTTAAATGACATTGTGGGCAAGTGTAATCCGGTATAAAAAGGTCTGTACCTTTTATAATGTAAAAATAATAATATGTAATGAAATACAATTTAGGCATTTAGCAGACGCTCTTAATCCAGAGCGACTTACATTAAGCAAGAACAAAAAAGCATGGGAATACATCACATATATAAAAATGCATTTATCATGAATGAACTATACATACTGTATATGCTATACTATGCTATACATATGTCCTATGAAGTACTATGACTACATACAATGCAATTATTGTGCTGTCTACATGACATGCTATAAGTCTGTTTCAAATGCTATCTAAGTCTAAAAAGTGCTATCTAAGGGGGTAGGGTAAGTGCTATGGGCCATGATGGAGTCTGAAAAGGTGGGGTTTCAGACTACGGCGGAAGATTGGGAAATACAAATAGCTTTTTTTAGAATGACATAACGCAACGAACAATCACCGTTACAAATTCTACTGAGAAATAGCCGTGTCTGCCCACGTTAATTTCAAAACACTCAAAAACTTTAATGTATGAATTTCACATGACTACACTGGCGGGTTACAAAAACTGTACATTTCAGGAAGGAAGCCACGGGCCATATAGCGTTGGTGGGAGGGCAATATCCAGCTGGAGCAAAGGTCAAAGGTAACGGAACGCTTTGCTCATGTCACGCCGTTCGCCTCGTTCAGTGCCACTCGCCAATTTGCGTTTTTGCATTGATTTTGTATGCAGTAGCACCTTTAGACATAGACCCTCCTTTAGCTAATTGCAACCTGCAGTACCTATTTTGGGATTGTCTTTCTAGGCAAAGATTTTCAAAACAAATCACACTTGTGTGAAGTGAGGGGCGCTCTTATCGTCATACATCATCATATGATCAGCCAATCAAAACATCACATTCCGTGGTACAAACACACAAAGCTGTGCATAGGAGGGGCTAGCGCTACACAACATTTTTTTCCAAAACAAAACAAAAATCGAAAGATTTTGAATTTGTTGTACTACAAACTATACTGTATATGGCTGAAGTGGTTAATAATCAATAATACTATAATGGCTGTAGTAGCTTCATCACAATAGAAGCCAGAAATGATGATGACGATGATGACGACGACCGTGACTCTAATCTTGCCCATTTAGACCTGGGAACGATTCTACAAATGTCTTCTAAATCCTGACAGTTTTCTGAAAAACCCATGTTTTTTCAGTGGTTCTCAAACATTTTAATGTCAAGGACCCCCAAGATCATATGTAATTGGCTGCCGACCCCCATCTGAAAATATGATGTTCCAGGGCCCCCCAGAAGCAAAGATTTGTGTTAAAAACGTTGGCTCTGAAAGAATATATATTCAAAGATTTGCACTACATTTTCACGATTTAAAAAAAATAGATCTACAAGCTCGTATGAGCTTGTAGATCTGCTATTTTTCAATAGCTAAAGTATAAAGCAGGGCCGACAAAAGGTTCTGAGAACCTCGTCTGAAACCGTTCCGTACCGCGCTGTGGAAACAAACCCAGAACAAAAAAAAATAGGTTCAGTTTCTGGAAGGTTCTTGTTCCACCCCATAGTGGAAAAGAGCAGCATTACGCTTAAAACACCAAAAGGGGTTCCTGCCCAAAATGGGCTAGATCAGTGTGAAGATGTCTCCTCTCTGCAGTGCACCATGCCCACATAAGCCCACCTCAGTGTGAAGATGTCTCCTCTCTGCAGTGCACCATGCCCACATAAGCCCACCTCAGTCTGAAGATGTCTCCTCTCTGCAGTGCACCATACCCACATAAGCCCACCTCAGTGTAAAGCTGTCTCCTCTCTGCAGTGCACCATACCCACATAAGCCCACCTCAGTGTAAAGCTGTCTCCTCTCTGCAGTGCACCATACCCACATAAGCCCACCTCAGTGTAAAGCTGTCTCCTCTCTGCAGTGCACCATACCCACATAAGCCCACCTCAGTCTGAAGATGTCTCCTCTCTGCAGTGCACCATACCCACATAAGCCCACCCCAGTGTGAAGATGTCTCCTCTCTGCAGTGCACCATACCCACATAAGCCCACCTCAGTCTGAAGATGTCTCCTCTCTGCAGTGCACCATACCCACATAAGCCCACCCCAGTGTGAAGATGTCTCCTCTCTGCAGTGCACCATACCCACATAAGCCCACCTCAGGGCACACGCTGAACGGGGACTTATCTGCCTCGACGCATCATTTTATACACAGTCATGTACGTACACTTATCCCGTTCAGGACAGGAACCCCTTTTGGTGTTTTAAGCATTATTTTAAACTTTAGCTATTTTTTCAAAATCGTAAAAATGTGGCGCAAATCTTTGTATATATATTCTTTCAGAGTGAACGTTTTTAACTCATATCTTTGCTTCATGGGGGGGTCCCTGGAACAACATATTTTCAGATTGAGGTCGCGGCCAATCACATATAAGTTTGGGGTTCCTTCACATGAAATAGTTTGAGCACGACTGATACAGAAACATATGGTTTTTCAGAAAACTGTCATGATTTAGAAGTTATTTTTGGAATTTTGACCTGCTGCTGAGACGCTGCTGTGAACACTTAGCAACACTGGAGTCTTCACCCAAACCCCAGGTGGATCCAACAGCGGCTGATGGTCCTCTGCATGGGTGGAAACAGGGAATGGAAGAGGTGCAAATGTTTGGGTTACAGCAGCTTACAGGACTGTCTCATGATTCATACAAACATAAACACAGCCTGCTGCTAATGTACACTGGAGTGTAGGCACACGTGTGCGTGTGTGCATGTGTGTGTGTGTGTACGTGTGTGTGCACGCACACGCACACACAGTGACACGCACGCACGTACACACGTAGTTGGTTTTTGTGAGGTGTTTAACAGAGAGGAAATCTCAACATGCTGTGTGTTCCCCACCACCCTTACCAGAAAGTGGGTCAGTATAGTAAAGAGTGCCCGGGGGTGGGGGGGGGGGGTGTGTGTGTGTGTGTGTGTGTGTCAGTAATTACGAGCAGTGGTGTAATGGTCAGTGTTGTCAAGTAACTTAAGTAATATATTACTTTCAGTAATATTATTACTTTTTTCCAGTAATATGTAACTTAACTAGTTACTTTCACATTTTGAGTAATAATATTACATTTACTTTTTTCCAAAAGTAATATTACTATTTTCACGAGCCTTGGTGGAACTGTGGGTTTGAGTGTTTATTTATAATGGTAGACTGGGTTGGGGTGGAGTTGCTTTGCAGACTGCTGATCCGCTCTAGATCTAGACTCTAGAGCGGATACGGAAACGATGCACACTCGTCGGTACGTATGTGTGAAGTATCGGATGCAGAAGGGCGGGCATTAAACCGTCCGGAACACGGAACAACAGCCTAAACTAGTGTGTGTAACTCGTTAGACTGCACTGTTAGAGAGAAGAGACATAAACAAACTAACCATGGAGGAGGTGGAGGAGACAGAGACACCGGCACGACAAAGCGTTATAGAAGGACTGAGACACCACTAGGGCCAGACGTCCCCAGAAGGACTGAGACACCAGCTTAGGTTTAGCTGTGCTCATGGTTAGAAATGGCACATTTCTACACACAATGTGTGTGTGTGTGTTGGAGGAGGGGAGAACATGGGGACACACAGATATGGAATGTAGAGAATGTGCAGTTTAGCCTCAAAGTAACTCTAATTAAATTAATTATGCTCCCATGAAGGGGAGCTTGATGCTGGTGAGTACCATGTTGCGGTGGCACTATAAATGAGTCATAACGCTTAATGCAGCCCAATGGCAAATGTGTGATGTTGATCTTTGTGTTATAATTTAACGCAGACCTTTATGAAACTGAAATCGTTGCAATTGTTGTAATGGTAAAACGACGTTAGGATACTGTAGGAGCACTTAGGCTTACAATAACCATAATGCACTCTACATAATTAAAACGGTATGAAAATGCAACGGCAGTCCAAAATAACTGATAAGTGAAGAGAGAGTAACACGTACTGTAGATGACATTAAACTGCCATTAATTAACATAGGCAGTTAATTAATTACCAAGGCAGTAAAACATCAATGCAATAAAATGGCATAACAAATCATGGAGAGGCTAGTTTGAAAAGAAAAGGACCTTTTCTAAATAAGACTTAAAAGCAGAACCTGGTCCTGTTAACCACATTAACCCTGGCATCCCTATTTTGGGAACATTAGTTATTTTTGTTAAGACTTAATGGCGAAAATAGCAAGCATCGTGCCGCGCTGCTAGCTTGTACATCTAATAATAATGATGATCTTGAAAATGTTAATAATAATAATAATTTCGTTTTTTTTTACGCAAATCTTCTGGTGGTCCATGGTCAATTTGTGGATCCCTGACTTGAAAAGGTTTAAGTCGCTGGTAAAGCCCAGGTAAACATCAAGCTCCCCCGGCACTTAAGAGTCATCATACAAGCATAAAAAACATCCACTGTCCTCTCAGACCGCATCAGACATTCACATGTTTTTTTCCCCCGTCCTCCTCCTCTCTGGGTCTGGAATCCTGCATTAAGTTATAAATAATTCCTCTCCATCTTGTCCCCCCAAGCAGTTTAATTGACCCTGTCTGTCTTCTGTCTGTCTGTCCCCCAGGAGGTGAACTACTGCCAGGGGATGAGTCAGATCGCTGCCCTGCTGCTCATGTACCTGGGTGAGGAGGACGCCTTCTGGGCTCTGTCGCAGCTGCTCACCAGCAGCAAGCAGTTCATGCACGGTGAGAGAGAACATGAAAGAGAAGTGTGAAAGAGAAACCTATTGTTGCTGTCGGGCAGAAACTATGATTACTATGAAATTGTTCATTTCCCGTCAGTCACTCATTATCCCCACCCATACATGGATTTCCCGTCAGTCACTGATAAATTGCCCCTCAGGGCACAGGTCTCCACCAGGGCAGGTCAGGTTGTGGCCTCCTGGTGGTGCTATAACAGGCCAATGTGAAAAGGGTGGGATATATTCCTCAGCCTAGTAGGAAAGTCTATGGAAGATTTCACAGTTTCTCTCCCCATGCCTTCGGCCTGGTGGAGACAACAATTGGTCAAAACCATGACTAATAAAGACTAACAGGAAACGCACATAAAAGTTGCCTATTGCATTTCCTGTTTAAATCTGCTGCCAAGCCAAACAAATTAAGCTTTCTGTTTCACTTATAGAAAGCGGGTATACTGTACCACTTTCTGTAAAAATGTTCTCCTCTACACCAAATCTCTTTGCCGAAAATAGCTGATCTTCTAGCTCACACAACGTGTCGCATCGTGGCACATTGTAGATCTGCTATTTACGGGGGAATGTTCCCCCCAAAATATGGGACGCTTGGGTTCAAGTGGGTTCATTCAAATTGGGGTACTAAATGAAGGGAATGAAATGTGTTATTTACTGTGCTCCACCATGGACCAATAACTGTCTGCTCTCTCGCTGCAATAGGGTTCTTCATCCCTGGCTTTCCTAAGCTACTACGATTCCAGGCCCACCACGAACAGATCCTCTCCAAACTGCTTCCCAGGCTCAAGAAGCACCTGGTGAGCCTTACCCCTATGACTCGTGCTTTTATATCGTCACTGTTGGGTTGAATGTCCAAAACTGTTCATTCTCAGATGAAAAAGAACCTGTGTCCAATGGATCTAATGTAGTCACTAGTCACAATTAAGCTCTTTTATTATACTTTTCATTTGATTCGATATAAAGGGAAAAATAACAGATCTACAAGCCCACAACATCTCCCATTGTGACGTGTTGTTGTGCACTTGTAGACCTGCCATTGTTATTATACTTGTATGACGTAGTGTTGAAGTAGGGCATTCATTTACAACACCAAAAGTTCAAATATGGACATACAAGGTTTCTGCCAGATGGAATGCCCTACCTGAGGCTATTCAACACACCTGTTCAGATAAGCCTTTCTGTAAATCACCATGCTGTATATATGCTGCTTTGTCTGTAGAAACTCTCGTTTTACCTACTTGTTTGCTTTCATTTTTTGTTTGTTTTAAAGCACACTTTGACTTCTGTTTTAACAATGATACATACTGTTAGTAGTGGTAGTGGTAGTGGTGGTGGTGGTGTATTAATTTGGTCATTAAGGTCCACAGAATGAGAGGCCTGCTCTGCCTAAAACATCGCGAAAAAAAGGTTATGGCCATTTTTGTATACCACACCATAGACAACCAATATAAGGCAGAATTTCCCAAATTTCATCATGCTTTAAGTAGCATGTGCACAATTGTGACATGTCGAACTAGGGTTTTCATGATTCTGAATCCATTCTTAGCATTTGTTTTGCACGAAAAACACTCTTTGGCCTAAAAACGTCCATAGCCGTCATGACAAATGTGATGAGATCCGCAGAAATGTGATGAGGTCAGCACATTTGGGCACATTTTGGCAAGTGGCTAGGCCGAATTTAGGCCAAGGAGTGTTTTTCGTGCAAAACTAATGGATTCAGAATCATGAAAAACCCCCTAGTTTGACATGTCACAATTGTCACATGCTATTTAAAGCTTGATGAAATTATATTGGTTGTCTATGGTGTGGTAGCATATACAAAAATGACCATAACTGTGGACCTTAATGACCAAATGAATACACCACCACCACGGGCGGAAGTTCCAGGCCCACAGGAACGCACACAGGGTGCTGGCCCGATTGCGGCGAGCCGCCCCGTGTCCGAAACGGTTGAGAAATGACAGAGTTACCGTTTGGGTGTTCCTCTACTGTACCCTCTACTGTACTGTACTGTACTGTACTGTACTGTACTGTACTGTACTGGCACACCCGAAATCACCATATATACAGTTAATATGTGTGTTTGTAGCGCGGTTGCAGATCTGCTACTTTTTGTTTTTGTTTTAAAATATTTATTTTTGGCTTTTGTGCCTTTATTGATAGTTACAGTGAAGACAGACAGGAAAGAGGGAGACGGGGAGAGACATGCAGCAAAGCCAGGCCAGAGCCTATAGTAGGCCACATGCCATGTGCCTGGACCACTAGGCCAGCGGGTGCCCGATCTGCTACTTTGGATGCTTTTATGTGAAGCTGTATAGTATGTACGATCAAGTAGGGTATTAATTTACGAACAAAGACACAAAAAGGGAAAATATGGAGATAAGAGGTTTCTGCTCGACAGCAGCGATATACCTGCTGATGGCTTCAAATAATATGGCAGGGGAGGTTTGCATACCGTAGTTTCAATAGGTCGCTGCAATGAGTGCCTTCCAAGTAGTCGGAGAACCAACTGTCTGGATCATGTTTGAGACATAAAGTCGTGAAATGCTGTCCACCCTCAGGAAAAGGAGCAGATGACCACAGGAATATACACCACTAAATGGTTTCTGCAGTGCTTCATCGATCGAGTGAGTCTCACCATGTCATATTTTCCATTTGCCTTCTGTTTGCTTATACAAAGTCCCTGCTTACAAAACATGCATTACGTAATTTCTAATTAAATGTCCCTAGTTCCCTCTGTGTATAACCATACGGAAGTACACGTTACACAATGTAAATATTATGCTTACATCATTACTCATCACCACACCAGATAGAGGGATATCAATGATTGTTCTAAGTTATTTGACTCTATTTAACCACTGTAAACACTGTTTTATAAAGGCGTCACATGAAAATAGCTGATCTACAAGCTCGCAATGGCTCACACTGATGCGTTGTGAGCTGGTTAATCTTCTTTTTAAATTGTAAAACATTCTCTGAAAATGTAAAAAGAAAAGTAACATAGCATCACAATCGTTTTAACCACTTTATCCATTTATATGTTGGCTTTTGAAAATGGCAGATCTACAAGCTCACAGTGTGTCACTTCGTGCCACCTTGCGAGCTTGTTCATCTGCAATTTTCTTAGAAATTTTGGAATAATTTTGAATATTCTTTTTTCAACAAATCTCTTATGGGGGTCCTTGGCGCAAAATATTTCCAGGTGGGGGTCCGCGGTGAAATACATCATCAATTTTGGGGTCCTTGACATGAAAATGTTCTAGACCCACCGGGCTAGTGACATGCTCCTCTTCCTGTGTGTCTTGTGTTAACAGAGCCCATTCACCCTCACGCTGCGTCTGTGGGACATCTACATGTTGGAGGGGGAGAGACTGCTCACTGCCATGGCTTACACTGCCCTCAAAGTACACAAGAGTGAGTTCTGTCACCGTCATGAAAGTTAACTTGATGTCTCTTATCTCCATATTCTAACTTTTAGTTTTTAGTTACCAGCTGCTGTGTAAGCACAGCTGGTCAATGTTCTCTCTGCGGTGCTTTCACGCCCACTTGCTGTAGTTGAGACCTATGTTTCTCATTGGCTGTACTGACAACCTATCGTCCTGATTGGCTGCCTCGTCTCTAGGCAACCACACACTTTTTTGCCTCTAGCCGACCTCTCAGCCATGGGGTATAAGTAAGGCAGCAGCTGGTAATTAATTGATGTCATCAATTCTTGTTTTTTGTTTTTTTTTGTAAATCAACACCTTACTCGATCATACTATAGTGTCACACAAAAGCATTTAGTCGGGCCCCGTAAACGAGGAAATGAACGGCAGTGCAGATGCGCAAAACATGTCTAGGATCGCTGAAAAGAATAATAATAATAAAATAAAATTAGATTTCAGCGATCCTGTCTGATATCATTAAAAATGACCTAATACATCGTAGGCACCCCGCCATTTGATTGTATACACTACATGTCCTTATGTGAATCCTGAAAAGTCACAGTACAAATAATTGTGGTTTTGGCATTGAACATTGGAACATATAAATACAAATGTGTTTATTAGGCTTTGTAAACAAAAAAATCTAATCAAAATGTATAATGCACTATGGCTAAAATAGGACATATTTCATAAATGTGTACTGTATTTTTTCAGCAGATTAATGTACAAATGTATTGATACGATTCGTAATGAAAAAAATAAAGGGAAGCTCCGCACACTCAGATCTGTGCACAACACAACACTGCCTCCTTCATGCAGATGCCTGAAGGAGGCAGTGTTGTTTTTGTCTACTAAAACTAAGACGAAAAATGTTCGCCGACTACCTTTTTTCACTGACGAAAACTAAATGAAAACTAAGCTATGATGACTAAAACTAAGACTAAATGTAGTGACAATTTCGTCAACAGATAAAAACTAGACTAAAATGCTAGGAAGGGGACTAGTGGACAAGAGATCCAGTATAAGTCATTTTACACTTGGTTGCATGCTGAAAATAACACATTTTAGTCGACTAAATCAACTGTAGATTTAGTCGACTAAAATCTTATGACATATACTCGACTAAAACTAGACTAACACTAAAACATTCCAGGTAACTAAAATGTGACTAAAACTAAATGAAAACTATTCAAGAGACTACGACTAAAACTAAAATCACAATTTGCTGCCAAAAACAACACTGGAAGATGGTCAGCCTATGATGTGTATAGGCATCTTGCCTGGCAGATGCCTGAAGAAGGTCAGTAGACTGAATGCTTGCAAAATAAATACATTGATTGTGCACAGATCTGAGTGTGCGGAGCTTCCCTTTTCCTTACCCCTTTGTGACTTCAGCACATCACTTAAGTCAGCAGATGAGCGGTGGTTCTTTTTACATTTTTGATTGAAACGATTCGTACAATAATGTAAACATAATTGCAATTATCTTAAATCTCAAACCGATTATGTAATAACTTGTGACAGGCCTAGCTGTACTGTGCTTTCAGAATGAGTCAGAGAAAGCAGCTTTATGCTCATACTGTATATACTGTAGAGATGCATGTGCTGCATGTTGCATGCATGGATTACATGCTCCACTGTCTCCTGGTTGGCTGCCTAAGTGTATGGCTTACATAATGCAAAGCGGCTCGTTGCTGTGGAGAGGAAGCCAATGCTAACTTCTCATTGGGCGTTCACTCTGCGAATGCCATGGGTTGGTTAACGCCACACACCGTTCAGATGTCTTGTTCCTAAAGTCATTCAAGTGACGGGATATTGCTCTTTGTTACGTTGATGTTAAATGACGTAGAAAAAACTCCCATCCTTTAGTGTGTGTGCGTGCATGCGTACTTGGACAATTTAGTACAGTAGTAGAATTTGAGAATTAGACATTGGGAGGATAATTTCCCTGGTCTTTTACAAGAGAGTTTTATGGTTGAAACTGATTTGGAGAGTTATGCTTCCAATTAGGAAAAGATTCAGATTAGGATTAGGATAAGTGTTGTGCACCGTGAATAACAGATCTCGGTGTGAGATTGTACAGTACATCTGCTGTGTAAAGATGGCATTCATGAAATGTTGATATCCTACAAGTATATTGATTTAAACGTGTGTGTGTGTGTGTGTGTGTGTCTGTGTGTCTGTCTGTCTGTCTGTCTGTCTCTCGTGTCCCATCAGAGCGTATGTTGAAGCTTCCACTGGAGGACCTCAGGGAGTTCCTACAGGAGCAGCTTGCGATCTCCTTCCTGGTTCCAGATGATGTGGTGGTGGAGCAGCTCCAAGCCGCCATGGCTGAGCTGCGCAGTAAGAAGCTGGACGTGGCCCCTTCAGGTGGGCACTGGCCTGGGCATGCAACACTTACTAAAACTAATTGATTTGAATAAAATAATAGATTTTTGTCACGAGTACGACACATAGTGAGCCTGTAGAATTGACTATATTTGCATGACACAGTTGTACAACAAAGTTTATAGGCCTTAAACTTAAACGGTTAGTCAGACTTTAGTCGATCATGACGTCATGTGGCAGCCAAGTCTAAAAAACAGCACCACTTGTGACGTCATGTGGCAGCCATATTGGGCACCCCTCACATGAGTAGTTGACTAAATAATCAGTAGTTGCAGACCTTGTGTAAGTATGTATCATTCATATCCTTTGCTGGAGATCGTGTCTGTATCAGGTTCTGGTTTGGCACTAACCCGTCTGTCATGGAAAAAACAACAGTACCCACAGTCTCATTTAATTACTTAGTGTTTTGTTGTTTTTAGGGACGAGGAGGGGGGAGCAGGATTCTTTTTCTTGTTTGGGTCTAAAAATACACATCAATTTCCTGTGTATCAGCTTCAGCCCCACGGTCCCAAAGCGTGTTCTATATTTAACTGTGAATAAATAAAAAATGTCATCTCCTTTTTTTTTCAGCCAAGCCGGACGAGCTGGTGAAGAAACCTCTGGGCGAGGAAAGGCCCATCGTCCTGCTCCCTCTGCAGCCTCATTCTGCCATGGAGAGTCCACCGCCCTGTACGGACGCCTCGCAGCAGATCCCTTCTCCTGTGGACCCGCAGGGCCTCTCGGCTCCACTAGCCTTGCAACCCGTGCCTTCCCCTCCGTGCCGTCCACCTCCGTTGCCGCCGAAACCAGTGAACAAGCCCTGTGCAGAAGCAGGGGTGGTCGGCGAGCGCCACCAGGACCATGTGGAATGTGGAGACTGGCCTCCGCCCTACGAGCCTCCTGCCTCGGAGGTCTTTGCCCTGCCGGCTGAGGAGGAGATGCTGGACTTCCCCGATCTCCCCCCTCCGCCGCTGTGCTACTCTGATGAGACTCCTGTGGACGCTGAGCCTCCTCACATAGAGCTGATCCATCCGCCCTCTGTTCCCTTGGTTGTGATTAACGGTGCTCCTCCCCATGGGAGACTCCCCCCAAAACCCCGCCCGCAACCTCCCACCTCCCTGGACCTTGTGCAAAAGGAGCCCAGCTCCACGCGGCCCCCCTTGCCCCTCACCCCCACCTCCGCCACCTCCTCTCCTAGAGCCTTGCCTCCCAAGCCGACCAAGTTCCCGGTGTCCCTGTGCGTCCCGGCGGCGGCGGGGAAGCGGAGGCCCTCCAACACCTCCCAGTACGACAACCTCTCTGAGGACGAGGACGACCGCTACCTGGAGAGGCTACTGGAGGCGGCAGCCACTGGGCCTCACAGCCCGGGACTGCCCGCCACTCCCGAGGAGGCCATGGGAATGTACGGCCGACCCCCGGCGGCGACTGTCGCGGACAAGGAACACAGCCCACTCGCCCCGTGCCCCTTCCCCCCATCACCTGTCTTCATCCCTCCGTCTCATCTTCCTCCCTCGCCGTGCACCCTCTCCCGTCTGCCTCAGTTGCCAGAGTATGCGGGGGGTGACAGGTGGGTGGAGGACGGCATCATCGCCCCTCCTCCGCCTTGTTTCGCAGACAGACTTTCCCCCTTCCAGCTCAGTCCACACTCCTCGCCCCCGACCAGCTACTCGCAGCCGTTCTCCAGGGGCCCCAGGGACCACTCTGCCTTCCCGGCACCGCTGCTGTACACCGGCTCCTCCCCACCAGGCCACGCCAGGCCCTCAGGACAGTCGGCAGCGGGCGTGCCTTTGGTGCGATCCAGCCCAGACTTTTACAGGATGCACCCAGGAAGCCAACAGCTGCCCAAATCTGTCACCTTCTGAGGTTTTTTTTCTCCCCTAGGACGACGAGGCTCGAAAAGGGTTGTAAAATGAAACCTTCCCCATCATGCTTGATTATAATAATCAAGCTCCTTCACTCCTTCACTTACTGTAACTATTGGCTCGTGTAAAGGCTGTAGTACTTTTTTTCAGCAGGTCAATAACAACAAAATTTATTATTTTTAGCTGATGTTCGGTTCGGCAGTTCTTGCTGATTTTACTAGCCAAACATTTGGAGTACAACCAGATGGCTATAAATTAATGGAGAGAGATAGTACACACTTTGTCTACTTGTGTCTGTCGCCAGAAAGGGCAAGATCTCAAAGACAAATTATGGCAAAACAAGTCAGAGGTTGTTGTGTACTAGTAAAAATCACTGTTCCAGCAGTTTATACAGTGTCTAATGTTCAGATCCCAGAGTGGAGCAGCATACAATAGAAAACAGTTTAGTCCTTCCTGAACTTTGTTCGGATCGGGAATCCCTACCCAAGCTGAAAAAGGTTTGGCTGTTTATGCTGCATGATTAATAATAATAATAAAAAATAACAATAATAGTTACAGTAAATGAAGGAGAAAGGCCTTCAGTATGGCCAGTAGATTCCTTTCACTTGATTTTTTCCTTTCTTTTTTTGTGAAAGCAATTTCTTTCACTGACATGTGTACAGATTGATTTTTCTTGTTTGATTTTTATTTTATTTTACGATTGCACCCGTTTTAAGGGCAGTTTAACTTTTGTAAATTTTCACTTGAACTTGTATTTATAACTGCTGTCTAGGTTTTGGTTTTCCACTGTTTGTAATTGTTGCACAAATGGCAGGAGTGTTACTGTATGTCTACTGTTGTATTGAATCCCTAATTTGGTTTCCAAGTTGACGGATGAAGTGAAGTGATCTACGGAAGTGTGGCTGATCTAATGCCTGAGCTCTGTTTCTCTCTCTCCTGTTACAACAAAGTGTCTTAACTTCATCACAATGCAATGAGGGCAGCAACTCTTGACTCAAGGGCTTTTTCTGGTCATCACATGATCTACTAATTCACATAAAGCCTCTACATTTATACCAATACCATTTATGGATTATGGTTGTCTCTGAGCACACTCACACATCTTAACCCATTAAGACCTGAGAACGATTCTTCTAAATCCCCAAATGTTCTTTTTTAAGAGATATTTTTGGGCTTTTTTCTGCCTTTATTGGATAGTGTACAGTATGGTGACAGGAAATGGGGAGAGAGAGATGACTGGCCTAGGTGCCCTGACCGCTACACTAGCCGCCTGGGCCATCCCAACAGTTTTCTGAAAAACTTTTGTTGCAGCTATATCAGTGGAGCTTAAAAATGCTCATGTCATAGAATTATGTATTTGGCCGCTGACCCCCCATCTCAAAATATTTTGTTCCAGGGACCTCCAGAAGATTTGAGTAAATAAGGTTTGCACAAATATTCAAGATCTTTCAAAAATACATCTACAAAGCTCATGGCGGATAGCGTGGCATGAAGTGAGCTTGTATATCTGGTATTTCTGAATAGCCATTTAACACTAAGATCTAAAATGATGGATGCTTCCCCGGTTTTAATGGGTTAAAACAAAACGGTATGCAAAAAAAAAGGCATTTGAAAGTTTGTCTGTAATTTTTTAATGTTTACTTGCTGTATTATACTTTCAAAGACAAGTTTCTTTACAGGTGACCACTCCTAGACTGTTTGATTCACATTCTCTGGACCCAGCAAGGGAACGTTTTGCTCTTTGATGAAGTCATGGTGCAATAAATTCTCTGGTGTAACCACAGAAGCATGATTCACTCATTCACATGAATCCAATTACAGTATAACTTGTGTTCAAAGCGGGCAGCAGTTAGAATAGTGTTGGGTACTATGCTAGGGCTAGTAGATGTGGACAAAATTAGATGATGTTAATACCGTAGAATAACTATCGATAGTGTGATAATATTGTGGGGATGATTATTGGTGCTTTCACAAAATACTGACTAACTTTTTTTTGATAGATAATCATCAGTAATTCCTATATACAGTAATAAAGAAGAAATTAGTAGCAAATAATATAACGCCCAAAAGATGCACTCAGCCAGGTGAGTTCCGAAAATAACTTTAGTGTAACGCAGCCTTTAAAACCACAAACACTTATCATGATATCCAAAAATGTTAGCTGTTGTCGTTTCACAATATTGATATGATAGCGATGTATTGGCCATCCCTAGCATGCACTGTTATATGATGTGAAATTCATTTCTGAATCCTTTTCTATTTTCAAACTCATGGTTTTTCAGTGTTTTTGATGTCACGTCAGCAATGCAGTTTATTATGATTTTATACCTGTGTAAACATAATGTTAATTTGAGGATTGGGTATTAAATATGGGTCATATCCATTCCTGATGGTTTATCATCAGGATAGAACAGGCCCAACCCCAAGCTTAATCTACACTGGCAATGGCAAAACGGTTGTGAACTGTAGCTCCATCTTCTGGTGAAAGCGGGTAAAACAAGTGTTTTTTTTCCCTCCAATACATACAACGATCAATCAAATGGTTAGGTGAGCCTAGTGAGGTCACATTCAATTTTGCTGCTGTTGAGCAGAAACCTTGTAGCCTATCTATATATTTTGATGATATTTTGGAAACACAAAAGTAGCAAAAATAGTCGAATTACAAGCTCACGAACTTCACGAAGCAGCGCATATACCATCTCTAGATGTTGTAACCACAGGGTTTCGTCATACACTATAATGAGAGCCATGACTTGGGAAGTTGGGTGAGGCAACTTATAACAGTGGTTCTCACACATTTTTATGTCAAGGATCCCCATCTGAAAATGTTTGTGCCATGCAGGGACCCTCATGACAAAAGATTTGTGTTGAAAAAATATTCAAAATCATATTTTCAAGAGCTTTGCAAAATGTAAAAAAATGGCTACAAGCTCACGACACAAAGTGATGCACTGTAAGCTTCTCGCCTATGGATCTGTTATTTTTCATCCATCATCCATTCATTCATCCAACATATAAATTGATAAAGTGGTTAAAATTACGGGTGCACGATTATGAAATTATGACCGATATCCGATCTCCGATTATTTGCAGGGTCATATCTGCCGATTCCGATATTATGCGGATTATTCAAACATTATAGAAATACACAAAACTAAATTGACAGAGCCATTGACGGTCACTGAACACATTATTATTGTGTCATCAATATATCTGTGATAGACCGATCGATACTGATGGCATTTTTATGGCCAATATGGCCGATTTCGATATGCTACCGATTATATCATGCATCACTAGTTAAATGGTTGTGTTGTGAATGATGCTATGTTACAATTTTTCTGGGGATCGACCCATGGAACCCCCCACTTTGAGAACCACTTGGTTTAGGCCTATGTTAATTTGTAGGCTATAGTTGTCTTTAACAAAGTTCAATGAGAAATGGATGATGAGCCACAATAGCCTATATGAAGCCTACAATATAAGGACTATACTGTTCATATTGCTCTGTTACTTTGGTAACGGAGTTATTGCAATTAAAAATATATTGCATTGCTTAGTGTTGTTGTAGGCCTATGTTTTCTGAAGGTACCTGCTCTAAATTAATAGGCCTACATCCCACATCATAAATGACCAGTGGTGTAACGTAAAGTACATTTACTCAAGTAGACTAGCCTACTTAAGTACAATTTTGAGGGATTGTTGTTGAGTGGAGCTGTCCCTGTGTCCAAGCACGAAAATAGCGTTATAGCGTTTTTTCACCACCAAGTGTCACTGTTGCACAGCCTAACACACAGACACAGACACACACAGGCCAGGGAGGAAGGCTTGTACAGTACAGTACAGTACAGTACAGTACAGTACAGTACAGTACAGTACAGTACAGTACAGTACAGTACAGTACAGTACAGTACAGGAGAGAAAAAGTACATTACAGCACCACTCACTTCAGACAGGTCATATTTTTTATAATTCAGTTTACTGTGGAAACACATGCTGGAACTTTTTACTTGGAAATGTTTTGTAGTTTCTGAGTTATTTAACTTAAACGCCCAATGCATTCTCAATGGTAATAGCACAAATAACTTTGGCATGCTACTAGTCATACCTAGAAACCCCATTCAAACCCATTGGCATGCTACTATAGTCCTATATACTTGCACCTAGAAACCCCATTCAAACCCATTTAGGTTCATCTTACGGTGGACATGTTTGCCTGAAAAGGAATCTTTGAAATGTTTCATAGTTTTAGAAATATAGTGCTTTCAAAATTGAGAAATATACAATGGGGCTCAATGGCAGATATTGGCACGTCATAAAAGCACTTTCACCTAGGAACTCCATTCATACTTTTTATAATTCAGCTTACTGTGGAGACACATGCTGGAACCTTTTACTTTGAAATGTTTTGTAGTTTCTGAGTTATTTAACTTAAACGCCCAATGCATTCTCAATGGCAATAGCACAAACTTTGGCATGCTACTAGTCCTACATACTTACACCTAGAAACCCCATTCAAACCTATTTAGGTTCATCTTATGGTGGACATGTTTGCCTGAAAAGGAATCTTTGAAATCTTTCATAGTTTTAGAAATATAGTGCTTTCAAATTTGAGAATTGTATAATGGGGCTTAATGGCAGATTTTGGCACGTCAAAAAATCACTTTCACCTAGAAACTTCATTCACACTTTTTATAATTCAGCTTACTGTGGAGACACATGCTGGAACTTTTTACTTTGAAATGTTTTGTAGTTTCTGAGTTATTTAACTTAAACGCCCAATGCATTCTCAATGGCAATAGCACAAACTTTGGCATGCTACTAGTCCTATATACTTACACCTAGTAACCCCATTAAAACCCATTTAGGTTCATCTTACGGTGGACATGTTTGCCTGAAAGGGAATCTTTGAAATGTTTCATAGTTTTAGAAATATAGTTCTTTCAAATTTGAGAATTTTATAATGGGGCTTAATGGCAGATTTTGGCACGTCAAAAAATCACTTTCATCTAGAAACTTCATTCACACTTTTTATAATTCAGCTTACTGTGGAGACACATGCTGGAACTTTTTACGTTGAAATGTTTTGTAGTTTCTGAGTAATTTAACTTAAACGCCCAATGCATTCTCAATGGCAATAGCACAAACTTTGGCATGCTACTAGTCCTATATACTTACACCTAGTAACCCCATTCAAACCCATTTAGGTTCATTTTACGGTGGACATGTTTGCCTGAAAAGGAATCTTTGAAATGTTTCATAGTTTTAGAAATATAGTGATTTCAAATTTGAGACATTTATAATGGGGCTCAATGGCAGATTTTGGCACGTCAAAAAATCACTTTCACCTAGAAACTCCATTCACACTTTTTATAATTCAGCATACTGTGGAGACACATGCTGGAACTTTTTACTTTGAAATGTTTTGTAGTTTCTGAGTTATTTAACTTAAATGCCCAATGCATTCTCAATGGCAATAGCACAAACTTTGGCATGCTACTAGTCCTACATACTTACACCTAGAAACCCCATTCAAACCCATTTAGGTTCATCTTACGGTGGACATGTTTGCCTGAAAAGGAATCTTTGAAATGTTTCATAGTTTTAGAAATATAGTGCTTTCAAATTTGAGAATTGTATAATGGGGCTTAATGGCAGATTTTGGCACGTCAAAAAATCACTTTCACCTAGAAACTTAATTCACACTTTTTATAATTCAGCTTACTGTGGAGACACATGCTGGAACTCTTTACTTTGAAATGTGTTGTAGTTTCTGAGTTATTTAACTTAAACGCCCAATGCATTCTCAATGGCAATAGCACAAACTTTGGCATGCTACTAGTCCTATATACTTACACCTAGTAACCCCATTAAAACCCCTTTAGGTTCATCTTACGGTGGACATGTTTGCCTGAAAGGGAATCTTTGAAATGTTTCATAGTTTTAGAAATATAGTTCTTTCAAATTTGAGAATTTTATAATGGGGCTTAATGGCAGATTTTGGCACGTCAAAAAATCACTTTCATCTAGAAACTTCATTCACACTTTTTATAATTCAGCTTACTGTGGAGACACATGCTGGAACTTTTTACGTTGAAATGTTTTGTAGTTTCTGAGTAATTTAACTTAAACGCCCAATGCATTCTCAATGGCAATAGCACAAACTTTGGCATGCTACTAGTCCTATATACTTACACCTAGTAACCCCATTCAAACCCATTTAGGTTCATTTTACGGTGGACATGTTTGCCTGAAAAGGAATCTTTGAAATGTTTCATAGTTTTAGAAATATAGTGATTTCAAATTTGAGACATTTATAATGGGGCTCAATGGCAGATTTTGGCACGTCAAAAAATCACTTTCACCTAGAAACTCCATTCACACTTTTTATAATTCAGCATACTGTGGAGACACATGCTGGAACTTTTTACTTTGAAATGTTTTGTAGTTTCTGAGTTATTTAACTTAAATGCCCAATGCATTCTCAATGGCAATAGCACAAACTTTGGCATGCTACTAGTCCTACATACTTACACCTAGAAACCCTATTCAAACCTATTTAGGTTCATCTTACAGTGGACATGTTTGCCTGAAAAGGAATCTTTGAAATGTTTCATAGTTTTAGAAATATAGTGATTTCAAATCTGAGAATTGTATAATGGGGCTTAATGGCAGATTTTGGCACGTCAAAAAATCACTTTCACCTAGAAACTTCATTCACACTTTTTGAGTGGTGTAAACCACTCCTACAACTGGCTTTTGTGTGCAGAAAAAAATGAGCATGGTTGCTATGTTCAAAATAATTTCTGACGTAATTAAATCACACCCGGGTGAACTGGATGACCGTAGCAACCGTGGTCATTTTCTCTGCACAAAAAAAGCCAGTTGTGAAATCACATCCAGGTGTGATTTCATTACGTCAGATCAGAGCTGATCAGGCTATATAATACCTTACCTTATATAATAATAATGATTTCTTTACGTCAGACATTACGTCAGACCACAGCTGATCATGCTATATAAAACCTTACACCACTCAGTTCACACGGGTGTGATTTTTATAATTCAGCTTACTGTGGAGACACATGCTGGAACTTTTTACGTTGAAATGTTTTGTAGTTTCTGAGTAATTTAACTTAAACGCCCAATGCATTCTCAATGGCAATAGCACAAACTTTGGCATGCTACTAGTCCTATATACTTACACCTAGTAACCCCATTCAAACCCATTTAGGTTCATTTTTCGGTGGACATGTTTGCCTGAAAAGGAATCTTTGAAATGTTTCAAAGTTTTAGAAATATAGTGCTTTCAAATTTGAGAATTGTATAATGGGGCTTAATGGCAGATTTTGGCACGTCAAAAAATCACTTTCACCTAGAAACTTCATTCACACTTTTTATAATTCAGCTTACTGTGGAGACACATGCTGGAACTTTTTACTTTGCAATGTTTTGTAGTTTCTGAGTTATTTAACCTAAACGCCCAATGCATTCTCAATGGCAATAGCACAAACTTTGGCATGCTACTAGCCCTATATACTTACACCTAGAAACCCCATTCAAACCCATTTAGGTTCATCTTACAGTGGACATGTTTGCCTGAAAAGGAATCTTTGAAATGTTTCATAGTTTTAGAAATATAGTGATTTCAAATTTGAGAAATTTATAATGGGGCTCAATGGCAGATTTTGGCACGTCAAAAAATCACTTTCACCTAGAAACTCCATTCACACTTTTTATAATTCAGCATACTGTGGAGACACATGCTGGAACTTTTTACTTTGAAATGTTTTGTAGTTTCTGAGTTATTTAACTTAAACGCCCAATGCATTCTCAATGGCAATAGCACAAACTTTGGCATGCTACTAGTCCTACATACTTACACCTAGAAACCCTATTCAAACCTATTTAGGTTCATCTTACAGTGGACATGTTTGCCTGAAAAGGAATCTTTGAAATGTTTCATAGTTTTAGAAATATAGTGCTTTCAAATTTGAGAAATTTATAATGGGGCTCAATGGCAGATTTTGGCACGTCAAAAAATCACTTTCACCTAGAAACTCCATTCACACTTTTTATAATTCAGCATACTGTGGAGACACATGCTGGAACTTTTTACTTTGAAATGTTTTGTAGTTTCTGAGTTATTTAACTTAAATGCCCAATGCATTCTCAATGGCAATAGCACAAACTTTGGCATGCTACTAGTCCTACATACTTACACCTAGAAACCCTATTCAAACCTATTTAGGTTCATCTTACAGTGGACATGTTTGCCTGAAAAGGAATCTTTGAAATGTTTCATAGTTTTAGAAATATAGTGCTTTCAAACTTGAGAAATTTATAATGGGGGTCAATGGCAGATTTTGGCACGTCAAAAAATCACTTTGCTTCCAATTTGTTCACTGAATCATGAATGAATCACATAGCGACCACATCGGACTCGGAGAGTTTGGCCACTTAATTAATTCAGACTCAGAGAGTATGCTTATTTTCCTTCTTTATTTCCATAATGCCAATGCCATACTTTACTACTGACTAATGGTGCTCAGCTGCTGACTGCAATGGTCTCTATGGTGCTGATGATGGGGTCATCCCTATAGCCCAAGATTTTGTCTTAATTGTCCCTTTTAGTGGTACCGTGATCTCAGCTGGCCCATGGACAAAGGTTGTGTGCATTCCGATTTATCTGTGTCACAATGAAAACATTTATTTTTTAAAAAAAGAATACTGTGACATTTTTTAATTCATTGTATTAATGTTATATCATTATAATCTTGTCAATTATTTGGAGGCCCACCTCGTATACAGTATCCTCATGGCCCACCAGTTGATTATCACTGGTCTAGGCCTCTGATCATTCTGTATGCAACCATTTGAGTTTTATTAAAGAAAAAAAAACATCTTCTATTTCTTCTGTTGGGTATTTATTGCACAGGTTTACAGTATACGATGGCAAACACAATTTAAATATGAAGGCACTTAATGTGTAAGAGTAAATGGCACTAAGCAGTTAGATAAGGCAATTCAAGTTAAGCTGTACACCAACAATAGGCCTACAATATATGTCTCAATATCTTAAAAACAAAACAAAACAAAAAACAATCATAGTAGTATAGTGCACTGTGCACTGTATAGCATTACTACTACAGTGTACATTAAACCCATAAGATAGGTTTATATAAATATGGAAGCTTTGGCAAAGATTTCAAGATTAATTAGTTTTCATATTTCATATTTTAGCAATATGAACAAACTTAATTAACTTAGTTAATAGTTAATCTAAATTGGGAGGGATTCTGATCCGACATGTACAATGTCATCATTACAGTATGTGCAAAGCTACCAAGTCACAGTGACATATAGTCCCGTGCTTGTAGATCAACATGTTTGCTTTGAACTTCAGCAAACTTAAGGCTGTGTTTGTTACACTTCGACTAATGCCGAAAATAGTCGATCGATAAGATCACAATGTGTTGCGATTGGACGCATTGTGACCTTACAGATCGGCTTCAAGTCCTACTGAGTTCATGAGAGAACTTAGAACTGCATTACGTTGGTAAGCTCAGATCAGCGGTTCTCAAAGTGGTGTCCAGTGACACCCAGGGGTCCTTGAGGGGGGGGGGTCCCCACCCCAGCTAAATGATTGATTATTGAGGAACCAAATGGACCCTTGCAAGCCTTTAACAAATGGAAAAAATAACACATGTAATTGTACACTCCCTGAGTTATGGGGGTTTGTGGCCTTAACCCATTAATACCGGGAAAGCATTTGTGTCATTTTAGATTGTACCATTGACTATTCAAAAATAGCAGATATACAAGCTCACACTCGCACTGCAAACTTGTACATCTGCCATTCTTGAACATTTTTGAAAAATCTTGAGTGTTTCTATTTGGAATTATGAAAATGTTTGAGAACTACCGATATAGAAGGCATTTGTAGAATCGGCCTCAGGCCTTTGGTTAATCCAAACGAAGCTGGGGGGGGGGAGGGGGGGGTCCTTGACATTACACGGTTTGAGAACCACTGGTTGGGATGTACGGAGTGTGATCATATTTTGAGCTGAGCCATGGTGTTGGAGAGCGAGGTGACACTGTCCCTCAGCTTGGAGTCTTCTTCAGCTCCTAGAGACACGCCGGCGAGACGCGCGGAGCCGTTGGCTCCCAGGATGCAGGGTATGCTGAGGAACACCTCTGCACCGATGCCACCCCAGCCCTGGAGCGCACACACACAAAAAAACATACATCAAGTTAGACAACCCTAAAGAACTCATATTGTAGCTCACCATTCTGGTGATCATCGGTGATGAGTGTTTTACCTGAGCCAGTGTGGATATCGAATGGGCCTTCCTGCTATCTGTCAGTATACTGCAGACGATATCAGCAATGGACAGACCTACAGACCATGAGCGCTGACCACGACTCTTCGTCATTTCCATCCCCCTAAAGGAAAGGATATACTGTATTTAAGTCAACCCACCATATGTCAACAAGTAGAGCTACCCCTCTCTAGTGTATGGATGCTTTTGTGTACTAAGGGTCTATGCAAAGTAACCAATTACACAATTACAACATGGAGTCTAATTATTATAGCATTTCAACCTCTTTCAACCTCTTATGGCCATGTATATTATGTTTAAGTGAATAAAACTGACCAATAACTCACAGACCTTGAAGTGATCTGTAAATATTTGGAAACAAAGAAATCCTTCCATCAAAGGATTCAAGTCACTATTTGTCGTCTTTACCTGTCTAACAGTGGCTTGGATATGCTGGTGGCTGGAGCGATCTCTGGATGCTGGCTGGAACTCAGCCCAATCCCAATGCTACTCATCACAGCAACTTGAACACAAAGAAATAAGCAGAACAGAGTCATGGCAGTCATGAGGCCTCTTAGAACGGAAACAATGGACTATGACTATTTGGAGAAAGCAGAACAAATTGTCATCCGTGTGTAATACAGAATAAAACCATACAATAACATCTAAAATTAGATGGGTTGTCCTTTTGTAAAGAAAGACCTTTAGTGATCTGTCAAGTATTATAATTTTGACCTTCAAGTCAGAATTTGTGTGGCCTGGGCCATGGCTCAGCGGTCCAGGTACCCTGGCTGGTAGTCCAGTCTGGCAGTGTGCCATGGGTTCGACTCCCGATCCCGACGGCCTTTACTGCGTGTCACCCCCTCCCCATTTCCTGTCAGCTGACTATCTATCCCTCTATCAAAAATATAAAATAAAGGCGAAAGCCACAAAAACAAAAAAAAATTCAGAATGTCTGTCAAACCAGAAACAAGATTGTGTCAAAGGATCTAAATGTCTCAATAGAAGAGCAGGGAGATTTGACAAAATACATTTATATTCACTAAAGAAAATTATGTAATAGTTGAAAAGCTCCCAATTGATTAGTCCGATTAACCAATTAACCCTGTATTGTACTTCATTGTACATTAGTGGCGTGCAAAAATAGCTAAAACAGCCGATCAACAAGCATTAATTGTAGTCGAGGCAAAGGGTGTAACCCATTTAGGCCTGACCTCAAAATTAAAAAGAATTCTTCTAAATCCTCCAGCTCTAAATCCTCCAGCTCCACGATTTTTCAAAAATCTACAAGCTCATAGTGCGCCACCGAGTGGCGCACTACGAGCTTGTAGGTCTGCTATTTTTCAATAGCTAAATTATAACATAATGTTTAAAACACCAAAAGGGGTTCCCGCCCAAAATGGGTCTAATCTTGAAATTAATTTTAATCATATCTCCCAGCCCTAAAATGCAGTGACATGGGATTACCCTCATTGCCCTCACCTTTGTTGTCAGACAGCTCTCCTATGACCCAGGCCTGTTTGTGTGTGTTCAGGTTAATGTCCAGAACGTGACAGAGGCGCTCGGAATCCAGATTACACCCTGCACCGAACACCCGGGACGGGGGCAGCCCACTCTGTCTCCAGGCTACATGGGTCATTACATCCACTGGAACCACAAAGAGACAACACAGTGGGTATGATGAGAGGAGTCATTTTGCGCAGAGTGTGAGTGAGTGAGTGAGTGAGTGAGTGAGTGAGTGAGTGAGTGAGTGAGTGCGTGCGTGCGTGCGTGCGTGGGTACACTATGCGATAGTGGACAACATTTATGCACGGAATAGAGAGAAAACGAGCATAAAGAGATAGATGAGTGAGAGACAGAGTAGACAGGGACAGGGACAGTGGGTATGTGTGAATCAGTGTGTTGTGTTGTGTTCTAGGGCTGCAGATACTGTACCAATTATTTCCTTATTGATTGTACTATCAATTACTCTCAATCCAATAATTGAGAACTGCAGGTTTGTTTTATATTTAAAATATATCATCAACGAATCAACAATCAACAGCATTATTTTATACTTCATAAATAGTAAAAACCGGCGATCTACAAGCTCACAACGCATTGTGATGTGGCGTTTAGTGCATCTGCTATTTTCACTTTGTTTTAAATGCTGACCTTGATTATGCTCAAAATAGGGATTGGTTATTTATCATTTATTTTATTCCATTGTTGATAATCGATAGTTTTTTCCAAATGGATTACATTGATTACATGACCTGTTGCAGCCGTATTGTGTTGTGTTCTGACCTGGCTGTGAGGCGATAAGCAGCATGGCGTTGGGGTTGAGTCTCATCAGGCCAGGGATAATTCCACGGAACATGTCTACATTAGTCTGGACCACGCTCACATAGGACTGCTTATTGCTCCACGCGTTGGCCGTCACCACCACTACCCTCGAACCCGCCGAGGCAGACAGATCTAGAAGATAACATACATAACATGCATGCGTCTTTAGCCATATACATTATATGGGAATTGGACTAAAATAACAAACAAATCTCCATACAGTGTATAAGAATATCCCAAACTGATGCAGTTTGTTTTAGTTGTGGTAGGAAAAGACACTATAGTTTGGCTCCGTGATGAATTACGAATAAGACATAGCAGTGGTGGCCATTTTATATATATATATATATATATATATATATACATACATATATATATATATATACATACATATACATACATATATATATATACATACATATATATATATATATACATACATACATACATATATATATATATACATACATATATATATATACATACATACATATATGTATGTATGTATGTATATATATATATATATGTATGTATGTATGTATGTATATATATATATATATATATATATGTATGTATATATATATATATATATATATATATATATATATATATATGAGAGAGAGAGAGAGAGAGAGAGAGAGATGTATAGAGAGAGAGAGAGATATATAAATCAGTGCTATTGAACACCCTTTACATCTGTGTGGGTTTTACAAATACTGAACCAATGAGAAGTATTTCGTAAGCACTTCTGACTAAACCTCCTAACTCCATTGGATCCTCAAACTGTCAGTCAAACCAACTAACTCCAACTTTGTAGAGCACTGATTAGAATGACAAAGTCAGATGGAAAAACAACATCATCACATTATTGGTCAAAAACCTAACTCCACTTGAGCTGGATTTGGGTAAAGATTTGGGTAAAGTGATGATAATATAATACACATTCAAGTATTTGACAATGTATAAAGACACTTCGATGAGAGTATTGTGTTGTTCTAAAAACATTGTTTATTTAATTTTCTGAAAAGTTAATGTTTTGGACATAGCAGGACAGGTTTCTGCCCGACAGAAGAGATATACTATATTTAACCAGTAAGACGCCCTGAGGGCGAGGTCGCGTGCACGCATCCGCCTGGGTGACGGCAGATTGCTGGGCGAGCGCTGGCGCTTTGGCATGGGGGGTCAGATCAACATGGAATGAATTATGTACTTTCATCTTTATTTATTCAGGGAAGTCAATTGAGAACAAGCTCTCTTTTACAATGACGCCCTGATTACACAGTACATACGTAACATACAATTCAAACACAAATACATTACAAGAAAAATAAACAATCCAGATTGAACAAGTACAGCTATATGTCAAATTATTCCATACAAGACTTTTAAATCGATCAAGTGAAATAAAGTTCTTCAGTTTTAAGACTGATTGTAGACGGTTCCATATGTGGGGGGCATAGTATTGAAAGGCAGTCTTACCCAGTTCAGAATTAATATCAGGAATTTCTAATAGAAAGTAGTCTTGAGAACGGGTGTGATGATGGCTTATTACTTTAGGCTGCAAAGATAGTTAGGCAATTTCTTGAGTAAGGCCTTAGAAAAACAGTTCAATGCTGTTCTTGTCTCATAGCCAATGATGGCCAACCAACCTTCTCATAAAGTCTATAGTGATGAGTGAGAAACCCATCTCTGGTTATAAACCGGAGGGCAGAGTGATAGATTGCATCCAGTGGTCAAAGCAAGCTTTATTTCTATAGAGAAATGCTAATTTTGGTTTTAGTTTAGTGATAAGTTCAGAGATGTGGGTTTAAAGGATAGTTTGTCGTCTATCCAAATGCCTAGATACTTATATATATATATTATATAATTATTTATATAATTATTTGATGAGGTCAGATCAATATATGGAATGTTAGAACAGGTCAGCTCCATATATGGAGATCCAAGGGTGGCAGCGGGGCAGTGTCTTGACTCAGTGTACAGGGTTTGATGAAGGCCCAGGTAGGGCCGGGCCTTAATTTCCCCTGAGGATGTCACGTGATGTCACAAGGCATGACCATATATGGAGGCGTGGGGTGACGGACTGACATATAGGAAATGCAAGTTTTCATAGTAAATGCGATCTGCGGTCGCAATAACCCCCTCTATAGATACCGTAAATGAATAGGTTTTCTATTTGTGGCACCACAAAATGGCCACCACTGCAACAGAAGGCCAGACAGAATAGAATAGGGTAATATCACTTTTTGTTATAGACACATACATACAGTAGCTGCTGTTGATACTGTATAGTGTACAGTTAAAATACAAGCAGCATTACAGAGTTTGGCTCTGGAAGTCTGGATATCTTGTCATTTAGGTCCTTGGTGGGCAGAGGAACAAAAAAGTGAAGCAGTTCAGCTTGCACACAAGGGGACTCAAGCCTCTGTGTGAGGGAAGGAGCTGATACATGGGTGGCGTCAGTCTGAAATAATTGATACTTAACTGTACCTTTGGATACCTCAACCTTGGGCAACTTGAAAATCTCCAGATCCATGCTGCCACCTTTGGTCGAACTCTCTGCTACGTCGATGAAAACAAGTTTATCCACTTTGCCCTAGTATCAGACAACGTGAAAGAAGAAAGTTGAATGTTACGCCAAGGTATTTCAGCGTCTTAGATTAAACACCTGAGTCACAATACAAACCAAGATTTACCTTGGCCAAAATGCTCAAAACTGCCGCCATTCCTAAGTCTCCTCCCCCAATAACTGACACTTTGTTGATTGGCTGATCATGATGTCGAACACCACCTGCAACTGCCATTAGATTAGTGATCATAGGTAGCTTTGTTTTTAGTTTTTTGCTATGTTTAGTTTTTTTTAAATCATCACGCAGCCAAATCCTTAGTGTCAGTTTAACTCAACCGTTAAACTGATAAACACATATGGTTTTACTGTATGGCTGACCTTGGTTGATCTGGAGGTTCGACACAAAGGCCAGCAGCTCATGGGGATCTTTGGTGTCTACAGTCGTCTTTGAGGACAGAGGTGGATCCTCCTCAAACTTGGAGATCATCTCAGCTAGGAGACCAACCACAGATGACTTAGGCTGTCGACAGGGATGTGAGAGACAGACAAACCCAGTGAAAAGAATACAATGCTGCCAGACTCCTTACAAAAACACCACACTGATGAACACAAGGTCTTACATGGTCCCAGTTGTGTAGCTCGGGCAGGTATAACCGTCCTCGTGCGTCAACGTGCCGGCCCTCCCTGATGACCATGTTGGCAGTGGGTCTCAGCAGGCATATGGGAGGTGTGAAGGGGAATGAGTCCATTAACCACAGCTGAATGGGAAGGTTGTAGGAGCGGCCTGTTCATGATAATGAAAATACAGTAAGGGCTTGCCGCTTAATACTGATCACTTTGAATCAATGAGTAGAAGATTAGAATAAATCTTATAAGACCATTGTTTCCAAAGTTTCATTGCATTGTCTGAATTCGAATGCACACCCCTCTTTCTTTCCCCTCAATGTAGCACCGTCCATTGAAGACTTTTTATTCCCATAGCAATCATTGCTATAGTGTGTTTGTAGTGTTTGTAGTGTGTTTGTTCAGTAACAGCGGTCTCCTCCATCTTTCCAGCTCTTTAGAAAACAGAAAATACATTTTCAGGTCAGGGTCCTAATTTCATCCAATCAGGAGAGAGAACTCATACAGAATAAAGAAGTGATGGAACAAAAAAAACACATTAACAGACAAAACTGGAACTGGCAAACTATAACAGAAGCTGATGAATGGGTACTTACTGAATTCATAAAATTGTTTTAACCAAAAGAATATTACTTACATCAAGTCCTAATAGTGACTGATTCCTGGTTGGTGTTAGCCTGGGTTCCAGCCTGATTTGCTACGTTCCGTGGATTTGTAAATAAGTGGCATTTACAAATCCACGGAACGCAGCAAATCAGGCTGAAACCCAGGCTAGGTTGGTGTATTGAATAGTAATACTAGTGGTGACTGATTCTTGATTCATAATATTGAGTAATGGATAGTGACAGATTCCTGGTTGGTATATTGAGTAATGGATAGTGACATATTCCTGGTTGGTATATTGAGTAATGGATAGTGACAGATTCCTGGTTGGTATATTGAGTAATGGATAGTGACAGATTCCTGGTTGGTATATTGAATAATAGTGAGTAGTGACAGATTCCTGGTTGGTAAATTGAATAATAGTGAGTAGTGACAGATTCCTGGTTGATATATTGAATAATAGTGAGTAGTGACAGATTCCTCGTTGGTATATGGAAAAGTAGTGAGTAGTGACAGATTCCTGGTTGGTATATTGAATAATGGCTATTCCTTCCTGGTTCATATTGAGTTATAGATAGTGACTAATTGCTGGTTTGGTTACCTGTCACGTGTGGACAGTGCATTCATACCTTCATACTGGACAGGGATGTTACCAATCAACTTCAGGAGATCCTTTTGAGAGCCGTCACTGAAAGCTGAAATGGGCAATGATTGTAAATTAGGTCTCAGAGAAATTCAACCTTAAGTTTGGGATGTTCTTTTTATGGAACCAAATGGACCCATAAATGAACACTGAAGGTTTTACTGCGTAGAGAACATACTTTCACCTGTTCTGTGAAAACGGTTAACCTAGGTGTAAACAAATAGTAATATTAAACCCTGATTTAAATCACTAGCAACAAAGTAGTTGTCATGTATTATATATTTATTGAAGAAGCCTTACTATAAGTGCCTGTCACTGGTTTCATCCCAGGGTATATCCGATGGATCTTCTGCAGCTCCCCAATGGCAACATCATGGAATTTGTACTGATATCACAAAAGTATGGGGGGGGGGGGGGGGGGGGGAATAAGCAATATAAACTTTTGAGATGACTGATCATTCAATAACATTCATAAATATTGTCTATCCTGACCATTCTGTATGTCAAAACAAAACCTTGCTTTACACAGTAAACTCATTTTTTACCAATTTGTAACTCAGGGACTTTACAAATGGCGTGTAATATTTGTACACCCTATGCTAGTGTTTAAGTAGCAGGAGTCTCCCTGTCTCTCCAGCTCTTTAATACATTTTCAGGTGTGTTGCCAATTTCAGGAGAGAACCCATCTATCTATAAATGCACCACATCTCTGTCTGTCTGTAAGTCTGTCTGTACGTGTGTATGGCTGTATTGTAACCGTTCTCGATATGGGCATAAAAGGGACACATAATAACTGGGTGGGGCATGCATTTCCAACTTGCATCGTTCCAAATAGGTCAGAGCCAACAGGCACAGCTCTAGAGACTCTGGCTGGCACAGCTCTAGAGACTCTGGACTAGCCTGATTACACCTAGATCTCCATATATGGAGCTGGCCTGTTCTGACATCACAATTATGTTCTGACATCTGCATAGACTCCATATTTGGGCATGCCTGATAAAGAACTCCATATATGGGCTAATGGGCATAAAAGGGACACAGACATAACTGTGGTGGAGCATGCATTTCCAAGTAGGCCAGTGCCCAATGGGCAACGCTCTAGTTTATCAAATTGATAGTGTTCCAGTTCCAATTTTGTCTGCTCATGTCTTTGTTTCATCACTTGCAATTCCACCTGTTTATCCTATTATTAGTTCTATTGGTATCCCAGTCGACTCCTGTTTTTCTTAAGAGCTGGAGAGACAGAGACCTGGAGACTGAGAGACAGAGACCTGGAGACTGAGACAGAGACCCCTGTTACTGAACAAACACACTACACACTATAGCAATTATTACAAAATATAGTAGCTCTAGATTTTGTAATAATTGCTATAGTGTGTACTGTGTAGTGTAATAAGTAATTAACACTTATTTTGTAGACATGATTTTCCCCATTAGAGACACATGAGCCTCTAGTCTTCCTGGGGTCCTGAACATACAACTAAAACCCTAACCCTACAAATGAAAGTCAAATAATAATAATAATAAATCCAACAGGCCAGTCAAATTAAACAAATACACAAACAATTAAATGCTTGGCAAGTTACAAATTTGTTATAGGTTGGTTATAGGGGCGACGGTGGCTCAGGGGTAGAGTGGCTGGATGGAAACCGCAAGGTTGCCAGTTCAAACCCGGGCTCCCCCAGAGTTAGTGTCGAAGTGTCCTTGAGCAAGACACTGATGTGTCTTGCTGGTCATGATGTGCTGGTTAGTGGTTGGTGCCTTGCATGGTTTCTGCCGCCATCGGTATGAAATGAAATGATTACTATATTTACCCAGGGTATCTGGGCTAAGCTCAAGAACTTGTTTCCAGCCAGGCCCTGCTCATAGAACATTTCATCGTAGTGGTTCAATGCCTTGTTCAAGGGCACTTCAGTGGTGGTAATTTGAACGTGTCGGACCGCTGATTCGAACTGGCGACCTTCCGGTATCAAGACCGCTCCGCAATCCGTTCGGCCACCGCTGTGTGTGTGAATGGGTGAATGTAATGCACAATCTATGTAAAGCGCCTTGGAGGCTTGGATAAAGGCGCTATATAAATGCACCATTTACCATTTGCACTCTGGAATGCTCTGCCCCCAAACAAATAAAATCCATAACAGTGAGTTTGAGAAAATTTGTTCTAGGTGCTGGGACTGGGAGTAGGCTACTACTGTTGTAAGTAACCATGCTCAGAAGACAGATGTAACTGGTGAGCCAAGCTGGATGGTTTATTCCGCAGTAGCATTAGATTAGAAGATTTAAACACCCCCCCCCTCTCCCCTCCACCGCCTTTCCCCCATACTTTTTTTACTTTCTTTATATGATGATTTCCTGTTTTTATAGAAGTGTACAAGTCTTAATGTTTTATCATGGTTTCGTCCACAAAAGGAGAAGTTTTTGTATTGACTTATACTTTCGTTTGAAATGTACCCATTCTACTAGCTCTGGTCCACAGCCCTAATGCTAATTATGCCCTTAATGCAGGGCAGAATTAGCATTAGGGCTATGGACCAGAGCTACCATACATACTGTGAAATAGAATTTTCAATCAATCAAATCAAAAACCGATAATTTCTGTACAGAACCAAATAATGATTAGGAGTGATGAAAGCAGAACACTTCCTAGTCATACTGATTCATCTTCCCATTTTGAATGTATTGTTTATATTTAGACCAAGGTGAGCTATCAATAGTTACTCCCAGAAGTTGTATTGTGTTCCCAGCAAAAGTAGTCAACATAGCATCTTAACCACTTTATGTTGGCTATTCAAAATAGCAGATCTACAAGCGAGCTAAATTGGCATTCAATCATGCCTTGCTCGAGAACAACACTTCCACAGTAAGCAAAGCCTTCACTTTCACCTAGGAATGTTTTATATCAGGAATAATATTGTAAAATCGACATTCATCATTCATGATATTGATGAGGTTAGCCTTGGATCAAGATGGTCATCATCGGTCATATCTAATATGATTTGTATCAAGGCTAAAAAGTTGACGTTTTTAGCCCACGGCAATAATTGTGTACCCATCGTATGGTACGCATACAATACCCATTCTGTTTTAGTCCTATGTATACACGAAGACTCTTCGTGAAACCTGAATGACAGCTAGTATATTGACAGGCTGGTCCAACCAGTTAGACGTTTGAACATAGGAGTTTACCATTAACTACTAACCAGCCACAAACTATTTTAAATATAGCTCTTAAATAAAGAACAAACCCTTGACAGTATCTTCTTTGTGGTCTCCGAACCCAGGTCCATCTATAAAACTAATACGATGAATATGGTCTCTCTCCTCCGTGGATTGACTGACTGACAGAAGCACACAACACAATAACACAACTTCCGCAAACTTTGCTGACAAAGGGGCGCGGTTTTTAACTATGGCGCGTCCCTCACAACCACAAGATACGGCAAGCCGGGGGGAAAAAAAATCCATTGGGTCATGACTCATGCTAATAGTACGCTCGTTGCTAACATGTTTTAAAAGTGGTGGGCGGCGGGCGCCAGGGGGCGGGAGTGGACAGAGAAATTAAGATATAACAAAAGCATGAATAAAAAATACATCAATATCAAAATTAATAAAATAACTATTTAATCATTTAAATTCACAAGATTGTGTCAAGTTTGACCATTTTCAAGCTAGTGGGCCGGTTTTGGTTGTGAAATTTGGTCAAAATTGGTCTAACCAGGGATTATGAGTTTATTGATCAGTTATTTTACCTCATTAATTTATTTAAGCCATATAATTGAGGGTCCTTGGCATGGAAGAGTTTAGGAACCTAAGTTACATTACTATATTCACTGAAGTAAAGATACACATGCATGATCCACAACATTTATTGCGACATGTTTGCTTTCCATTCATCAAATCACTTATTTCTGTGTTGAACAGATTAGTTTCAATTTGATTGTACCTAAAAATAGACTTCACACTTTGACCAATAGGAAAAGGACCACCACAAGTAAATAACAGCCATTAGCCATTCAGTTCTGTCAAAACCTTTTAAAGGGAAAAATATATTACAACACATTATATGGTCATGATTTGTTCATCATTATAGTATCCATCATTAAATTAAAAAATAAAAATAAGATTGATGCGATCCTGTTTGCATGATTTGAAACATGAAATGGTTTAAAAAATAAAGAGTGACGCCATCCTGTTTTGCATGAGTTTTGAAATATATGAAATGGTTTGGTTCACAAAATGGCACATTGTCAACTCCTTTTTTTTGTGGTTATTACAATTTTGTATACAAATATTTCTGCCTTGAGTAGTGTAGTTCCACTTTGTGGCTTGAACTTTGCAAACCTTAATTACATTTAACAGAGGGAAATAAATAGCATAACATGAGAAAATATGAGAATTCTATCCTGCATATTCTCATAGAATGATGTAAGTCAGATGTGGTTGTTTTATTTCTTGCCATTAACTCTTCTCAAGTCCACTTTCAGGTACTGGACATCCTCCTTGTTAAGCAAATGTAATCTGAGAGAAGCATAAAGCAAATTAAAGATACACGAAAGTGGACACAGTGGTTGGCCTCCCAAGTAGGTAAGCTGGCACCCGCCCAGAAACTCTAGAGTTTTTCTCTATTCATTTTATGGCTAACAGATTTTTCTCCTCTTGGCTGCCCTCTTCATCTCGTCCAACTCTCGCTTCTCCTCCTCCAAATCTTCGTTCACGGCCATCTTCAGGCTAAATTCGGCAAAACATAGGGGCACAAACAAAGAATCAGAAGCAGAACATGTCATGTGATCCACAATGTATCCACATGTAGACGGCCCTTTATTCCTCACCGATGAACGATAACGTGTGTCAACGTTCGTCAAATCCTTCTGAAAGTGATCCAAACGACATTGTTCACTATTATTTTTATCGGTTATTGTTATCGGTGTGTGGACTGCACTTGAATTAGATTTTTTTTAAAGATATTATTTATAGTTATCGCTAAAGTTATCATTTCTATAATACGTTATTTTCATTTGAACCTGTCTCTGAAACCACAGACATGGACAGAAGATAACAATGTAAAGGGTTAGTGCAGACCATTATGCTCCTTGTGGGTGCAAAGCTCAAACAACAACAAAATACTAATGTAATAAAAGAGCATTACCTTCTGGCCTCTTCTTTCTGTTGGTCTCTCCAGCTGCTCTCCATGAATTTCAGTGCATAGTCACTCTCATCACTCTTGTATCTGTGGTAAAGAGCATGACACAGCCAATGATTTGTATGAGTTATGGTTGATCTGTAATCTACATATTATGGTGTATGGTGTAAATTAAGTGCGTCACAGCAGTACTGTGGATTTGTGTACCTGCTCCGATCATAGCCAAAGATCTCCTTGATGTGTCTAGAGATTTCGTTCGATTCATCGTCTCCCTCATCAATGAAATCTTCCATCTCCGAGTCATATTCGTCATCTTCTTCATCATCCATCTGCCTCTTGTATGCAGAGGTGATAGGTGGGAGCGTTGTTCCTGGGAGAAACATAAAAGACTTTCAGCAGGTTCAATTAACCTAATTTGTTACCTCAAGGTCAAGGTAAACTTTATTGTCCACAAGGGAAATTTGTCTTGGGCTTTCACCCCAGCTACAGCCACACCTAAAACATCAATGACAGACAAAAATACATTGCAGAGGGAGACGCAACATTACACAAATGATGTGGATAATCTAGCCTCACACAGTTACTGCTGTTTCAGAGCCTCGTTCAACATCTTAGTTGATGCTGGTACAAACGATTTTTTAAATCTTATGTACTTCCACTTTGGCTCTTTGTATCTTCTCCCAGAGGGCAGAAGTACAAACTCACCATTTAAAACATGGGTAACATCACCGACAATTTTTTTAGCCTGTTTTAATGTAGCCTGCTCATAAATAGACTACAGAGAGGAGAGTTGTTTTACCCCCATGATCTTCCCTGCAGTCTGCACCAATCTGAACCTCAGTTTCACCGAGAGATTACCGAACCAAACTGTGATGCTAAACAGTTTGGTTCGGTAATCTCTCAGTGTAACTGAGAATTGAACAGAACAGAAACAATGAAGGGGGAGTATGTGATTTGTTTATGGGGCAAGGAAAAGCAAATATATGTTGTCTATTTCATTTTTACACTATGGGCAGGATGAACATACTGAAACTCTATGTTTATCTGAACACAGAGCTTGGTCCAGCCATTCCATGGAACTGACCCAAGAGTGGTGACAAAGGCTGTTGAGCACTGCTGGCTCAGTATTCACACACGATCGTTCTGGCACACAACACTACTGGTGTAATCACCTTTTCCAAGCTAAATAATGTAACAAGCTGTAATAATATAACAACTCTTTCAACCACAGATATAGAATCACAGACTACAATGACATCTCACACCATCTCAGATAACCATCTCAGCTGAAATTATGTATTCAGATCCACTTAAAATGTAGCTTGTGTAGCAGTGAGATACTTGAATACATAAACCAACTAGACTTGGGCCGTTAATGCGTCTCTGGTTCTTACCTGGTGGTCTCGTCATAGGTCTGGGCGGCATTCCTGGCTTAGGGGCCATGCCAGGCCTCTGTGGCATGCCGGGCCGAGGGGGAACACCCGGTCTTGATCCACTGAAGTCCCTCGTTGAGATGGTCTCAGACACCACAGTGCATTTGGGTCTCCCTGGTCCAGACCCCATCATGCCAGCTGGCCTCCCAGGTGCCCCACTTCCTGGGCGACTAGGTCCACTCCCCGGGGGCCTGATGGCTCCTCCTTGGAGGCTATTCCCACCAGGCCTGGGTGCACCTGCAGGTCTTGCCTGAGGTTGGCTCCCTTGTTTTGAGGTGCCACTCGACGGCGCTCTCATCTGTCCATTATTGCCAGGTTTTATCTGTCCATTATTGCCCGGTCTCATCTGTCCATTATTCGCCGGTCTCATCTGTCCATTATTTGCTGGTCTCATCTGTCCATTATTCGCCGGTCTCATCTGTCCATTATTCGCCGGTCTCATCTGTCCATTATTCGCCGGTCTCATCTGTCCATTATTCGCCGGTCTCATCTGTCCATCATTGCCCGATTTCACCACAGAGCTACCTCCAGGCCTTGATGGTTCTCCCTTTCCAGGCTTTTGGCCTCCGCCTGTGGATCCTCCCTTTAATGTGGTTCCCTGACTGGGTCTTGGTTGTCCCGAGCCCCCCTGCTGAGGTCTTTGGCCCATCGAAGATGTTCCAGGTGGCCGCATAGCTCCGGGCCTTCCCTGAGGTAACGATGATGGTCCCTTCTGTGAGTTAAGGTCACTTGTGGTGCTGGACTTGTGGCCGGATGAGGGCCTGGGATCTGAATGTTTGTTTGGAACCTGAGAACTTGCTCCCTTAGAAGGGACTTTACTGCTTAAGGCACCTGAAGAATTAGACAAGCCTGACCTGGGTCTATCTTTATCACTATGGGAGGTCTTCGGTCTGTCTCTGTCACTAGGAGAGGGTTTCTGTCGGTCTCTATCACTAGGAGAAGGTTTTGGTCTGTCTCTGTCACTAGGATACGGTTTCTGGCGGTCTCCATCACTAGAAGAGGGTTTCTGACGGTCTCTATCACTAGAAGAGGGTTTCTGACGGTCTCTATCACTAGAAGAGGGTTTCTGTCTGTCTCTGTCACTAGGAGAGGGTTTCTGTCTGTCTCCGTCACTAGGAGAGGGTTTGGGTCTGTCACTATGGGAGGGCTTAGCAGAACTAAGGCCTCGATCACTTGAAAACGTTGGCTTTGGTCTATTCCCTGACCCAACAGGCAAAGTGGGCTTTTCCAATGAGCCCTTTTGAGACTTCACATTTCTCTGCTCTTTCTCTAAAGTGCCTTTTCTAAATGAGCTTGAGCTAGACTGGAACTTGGTTTCCCTATCTCTTTCTCTCTCTGGCCTTGAGTCCCTCCCTTTCATAACCGGCAGCCCCTTGGCTCTGCGCTCCAACTCCATCTCCCTTATCTCATCAGCTGTGCGGAGTCTTTCGTCGGCCTTGACCAGCTTAGTTTTTATTTCAACTGGCTCAAACTGCTTCTTCTCTGCCAGCTTGAGCAGTTCCGCAAAGGATGGGGGTGGACCAGCTGGTTTCTTGGAAATGGGCTTGCTCTTGCTATAACCACTACTACTGGAGGCTTTGCTTGGCCTCACTGGCTCGGGTTCGGGCTCAGAATCGGACTTCTCGTACTCATAGTTGTCTTCATCCTCCGGATCGTAATAATCATTATCTGGCCTACTCATGGGCATATCCTCATTCTTATCGCCTTTTGATCTCCTCTTCTTGGGCTCTTCTACCACTGGGATGCCGTTGTACCCATGGAAATTGTCCTTAGTTCTGGAAGCCATTGCACGTGCCTTACGGTCCGACTTCAACTCGACCCTCTTGGCTGTAAGTTCCTCCTTTGCTTTCTTCTTGTCCGTTTCTGAAATAAAAGTACCCACTCAATTACATTAAAGGCATAGTATGTAACTTTAACCTGTGTTTACATAACAAAATAATATATATATTTTTTTGTATCCATCATTTCTCTCTATGCCTGCCGTTATCAGCCACTGGAGTAGTGTGGTGGCGTTTTACCTGCAGAAACACATTGCCCTCTCGCTGTATTTTCTGTTGTTTTGATAGAAGGGGACTTATTTGAGCGTTATGTTTTGCGAGCGTTCAGCCAATAACAGCACAGGGGTGTGTTCAAAGAGATTGTAATTCAAACTAATGTGTGAATGGATTGTTAATGGAAATGCAAGCAAGAGGGGCCCGGCCAAGTTCGAATCCTCTGTTAACAAATGGAAAGCTAGAGAAGTTACCTTAAGTTTAAAATAAAATTGTAACCATCCCATGATATTTTGTATGCGTTTGTGACTCTTGAGATGAGCTGAATGAAGTGATTTTAGTTGTGGGTTACCTTTCTTTCTGTTTTGAAGTTCTTGTTTCTTTAGAAATGCTTGCACAGCGGAAGAGTTCACACCTTTCACCTGTGGGACCTTTTTGGGTGGTCCAGTTTGTAAGCTGTACCTTTTCTGCTGCTGTTTGACAAAAACACACAAAAACAAATAGTTTAGTAAATTCATTCGTTGAAATACCAGTTGTCCATAATGTATATACCGGTAGGTTATATTCATGTTGTACAGTAGCTTAAAGAAGCTAAACTACTACCTTAACCATATTTCCCAGTAGTTTTGGGTTAACTTCCCGACTTTCATAATGTAGCTTTAAAGTTAGCAGTTCAGCAATTTATCATTATTTTTCACCATGCAGCTGGGAAACTTAAAATAATAATGGGTCTTTTAGATGGGTCCCAGGGACATTTTATGAGTCCTACTTCAACGACGTTACAGTACAGTCCAGAGTACAGTATTGCATCGCAGGATCCCTGGAGGGTGAAATGATTGCGTCCTTTCTTAATTTAGTGAGTCTAAAGCCCTAACCACACCAAAGGGTCAAGAAGGTTTTAGCGTTGTCCCTGCGTGTGATATGTCTTGTTGGACATTGACCCTAGTGATTCTATGCATGGAATTCAATGGCCCAAACCACACCAAAGGGTAAAGACAGTTGCATGGTGACCCTTTGGTGTGGTTAGGGCTTAAGGATGTAGGCTATTTGCAATTTTGCATCACTGCTGTTTAGGGACCACTGTTCAGCCATATTGTTGTAATGCCTAATGTATGCACAATACTGCCATACGACTACAACTACTGTACTTCTCAAACTACTGTCCAGAGATCCTCTGGGTTCCTTGAGGGGGTTCCACAGACAAACCACTGCTTTACTCTGCACACTACAATCTAACTAGGCCGTTGATGTTCTCAACCTATTTAGGCTTTTAGTGTATATTAACAAACTTTGTCCTACTCAAACATTAAATTCTTATGACAATGAATGGATCATTTTACGTCATAGTGTCTGAGCAAATAGGCAGTGTCCATTTTACGCCGTGATGATGTACGATGGAGCGCCCCTCACTTAACACGGGTGTGTTTTTTTGTATTAAAAATGTCTTAAAAGTCCTTTCACTGTCATTTGGGAACCCCCCAAAAATAATCTGGGGTCCCCGCTAGCTCTGGTCCATTGCTGCCGTTAAGTTATCGACCAGAGCTACGTCCCCGCCCACAGGTTGAGAACCTGAACCACTGTACTAGGCTACAACGTTTACAGTGAAGTCTGCTTTATACTTCTGCAATGCATATCACAATGTAGCCTAGCATAATAGCATTGTGTTATGCAACCTCCAGCAGTGAAAGGATTCCACACGCACATGTTCTTGGCAACCCCTTTTTAAAGCCAAGTAGCCAACCCTGGGAGGATCAGCTGTTACTTTACTGGCATGAAGGGAGTGCCAGGAGTGGGACACTTGGACGAGTTAGCCGTTAGCTGAGCTAGCACACTCGATGCTTACGCTCATGATTAGCTAGCCGGTGTGGAACAGTGGAAGAATCGTCACATTTAAAATAGTAAAAACAAACACATTCTATTCTGTAATTTCTTTTCAACTCACCGTCTGCACTTCACCGAGCCCCTGGTTCTGGGAGGCGATGGTCAGGATGTTTTCGAAGTCCATGATGGCTTGGTGGGGTCAGCTGGCTGGATCAGGAGGAGAGCCAGACGCTGGCCCGGCCACGTAGTTCACTTCACAGTTTTAAATACTTTATCTTAGATTAGATTGTAGGTCAGGGAACAGTGGCCACCCCTCGTCAAATGTTAGGAATAAAACGCTGATTGTGCTGTTGCTGGCCCCGGCCACCACAGGATGATGTGATCAGAGAAATCAAATTAAACTACAAGCAGAGATACCGTTACTCGCTGCTAGCACCATGCTAACGCTAGCCACGTTAGCTAGAAGCGAATGTTAGCTCCGACAGCAACTGGCACTGCTGTTAGACAACAACAAATGCAGACGAGATCCTCCCGGGGCTGTGTAGTGTGTACTTAGATCTCACTAAAATGTATATATAAAGCAACGCAAACGGAGCGAAATCAACACGGAATTGATCGTGACTGACTGTCTGATGCGAAACAGATTGTGGAATTAAAGGTCCACATTTCGAATCCAACAGATTTGGTAGGAACGCTCCGGCGGACTGGATCTCGGATCAGGACTGCATCAGATAACATTCAAAGTGAACTTCAAATGTAAAATGCCAACCATGTAATCCAAAAGGCATTACGATTCATTTATATTTCCTAAACAAACGGACACGACTGCATGCTTACTTCAATTGCGAATAGGCGTATATATTTGAACTTATTCTTGTTGAGGTCAGCACTAGCTCCTACTATGAAGAAACTTACTTTACGAGAGAGCCTAGTAGTATCAGCCTATCATTACCACAACCACGTATTTGTCTTCTGGCCTATGCTTAAACCTGGTAGGCTAAGTGGTAACGCGACTCACACCTGTAGTCCCCCCGTGTTCCCCAGCAGGGCCCTTGCTTCCCCAACCACAACGGGGCAAGCATGCAGTGACAAACTCCATTCATATTCCTCCCCTCCAACACACCTCCTGAAACCCCCTCCCCCTCCTTTCTTGTAATTTGCTTTATCTGGCAAACATGAGTGTGGAATCTGTGGATACTGTATTACTGTGGATGATTTAAGCCTAGCTCCGTTTGGAACCTCAATATCTGTTGCTTAAACGCTTCGGAGCTAGGTGGAAACCCTGGTGAGCCTACTTCGGAGCTAAAGCGTAAACAGCGTAGATTTGGCACAAAAAACGAATTTCACCCACACCTGACTGACTGTAAAGTGTTGTATTGTACAGTTAAGATGATCCTTTTGAAACTTCTCAAAGGATCTTTCGAGGCCAATTTTAATCTGGCTTGCAGGTCGTTCCACGACCAGGGGCCAAAGAAAGTAAAACACTTTTTTACCCCCCTCAGATTTAAAGGCTGGTACTACACACCGTAGCCAGGCATTTGATCTGAGGTTTAGCCCATTTACCAAATTCAATTTGGAGGAAATGTAAGGGGGCAACACACCAAGAATGTCTTTATAAATGTGTGTAATTATATTATTATTATTATAATAATTATATAGTTGACTAGAAGCTACATAACCATACAGTTATTACAGCCATGAATGACTTGTTGAATAACACTAACTAAAACCCAAATTAACACAAACCTCTATCTAACGTGACAGAAGAGTACAATCTAATTGAGATTATAATACCATGATAATAATACTGTGTTCAAATTGAACACAGTAGGCCTACAGTGATCTGAATCTGATTACCGTCATTAGTGATCCTATCTTCACATGCAAGCGTAATTAATATACAGCAACTTCGCAAGGGAGCGCATTGCCCCGGGCCATTCACCCATTCCGTTCTAATAGTATACTCTGTTTCTGGTTTTATCCACACCTCCTCCAGTGTCGTGGCGTTGCGTGACGTGTGCGTTGTTGCTATGTAATATGATCCGTTTAAAACCCGAACTGTGTTTATGTGCCACTAGATGTCACTATAGCGAAGCAAATGGGCCGACGTACTGTTTCAGTAGAGCTTGCCGTCCCATGTATGTGACTATGCAGCCAGACGACCTTGTTTTCTCTTTTCCTTTTTTTGTAAACTCACACCTTTCAACACGACCTTTCCTTTAGTTGTATTATGTAGAGATTGTATCCAGGTCAAAACTATAGACTAGTGATTAAGTACAAAATAAATACCCCCTTATGATTTATCCAACACAATGCCACTGTTGGAGGAAAGTAAGTACATTATTTGTACAAGACAAGTACTGTATTTACACTAGGGCTAGGCTATTTACTAAATGTTAGTTACTTACAACTAAGTAACTTTAGTTTGTATATATCGTATTATTACAAAACATAAATTAATAAATTATTCCCTATTATATACTGTCTTAGGCTATTCGAAAATAGCCGAGTATTTTCAAACAAGTTACGAATATCTGAGTTATTTTGTCCACCTCTGCAGTCTGCATTCTGCAACAATGCAAACGTTTCAATCCAAACGTAAATAAAAGCCATCTGCTCTCATATAAATGTAAACACGAGTCAGACTCCTCCTCCAAATATGGGCGTTCACGTCAGAGCCATAGTTCACGTCTGCCGCCGATCCCACCCACTTGACGTGAAACTCCCCCGTTCATTGGCCTGAACACATCGCGGCTCCGCCCCATAGAGTTGCTCCGCCCACATCTTGGCAATCCTGTCACCGCCCCATCATCTAAAATGCCTGGTTTTCGAAAATAGTAGATCTAAAAGCCCACAAAGCGTCATGGAAGCGACGCCTTGTGATATTGTAGATCTGCTATTTTTTCGAAGCGCGACACCACCGTGCGTGTGATGGAGCATACATGAGGCTACAGACCCCCCCCCTTACGAAAAGAGACAAAAACAATCGGCATCATCACAGTCAGACAAAACATATATATACCGTACTAGGGGAAACTGTCCGCCGTTAAAGCCGAACCGGGCGCATCATAAAGCGGATGAAAAATCATGGTGTCTCCGGTAACAGTGGTGAGTAGCGAGCTTTATACCGCCACGCCAGCGTTTTGATGATATGGAAACCAGATAATCCTGATACATTCAGTCTGTCATCTTTCTACCAAGTGAAGTAACCCGTCTTTGTAGGGCTGTCTGTTATGTCATGTGTGATAGTCTTGGTTGGTAAACCCGCTGTTTATTTTCTTTAGAAGATCATTTATGTATACCCCTTTATTTGCATGCTAAGAAAAGCTGCAGACCACTTACGGGTTCCACAGTTATCACCTTGGCTTTGTTACTATTTATGGCTACGAAAATGAATTTGAGAAGAGGTGATAGAAGAAGGCACAACAGGAACTTTTTTTTTGTCGGTTCGTATGGTTGCTTTTTGTTAGTTGACATGTTGTTGGCATAGACAAAACGGACAAAGACCGAGCGCCAACTTTTCCTGTAGAATCTCTGCAGCATCTGAGTCGGACAGGACTCTTCTACACACTTCTAAAAGCACAGCCCTGGCAGACAAATAAAACAGGCTGTCACGTGACCACCTTTTTGTCTTTGCTTTTTCTCTGGACCATCATGTCGCGCATGCGTCGACTAATGTCCCACTGCCTCCGTTGGCTCATTAGAGGTGAATGTTTTTTTTATATATATAAATGTTATAAATACACACACACACGCCCTGAACATGCATTGTGACCTTGTAGATCTGTTTCCCTTTTTGCTACCAACAACCTTGTGTGATGGAGTATGATCTATAAGCGTATGGTGGTGAACACCTTCACCTAAGTAAGAAACCCATTTGTTGTGGACATGACAAGTCAATAATTTAAAGTGCTCCAGCATCCGCATACTTTGACAGTTGCTGCTATGAAATAGTATCCTGGTGTGGTAGTGTGTGACCTGGCCTTAGTGGCCTATATACTTTAGCCTAGCCACTAGAAGTTTAGCCTAGCCTATATAATTGTGTTGCCCAGAGGAATTCCTGAACTGATCATGATGTATTGTACAGTATGTGGTTCTCAAACCTTTTCATATGTCAAGGATGCCCAAAATGATAAACTCAGCAACAATTATTACTCTACTTTTATAATACCACTTGGTATTGTATTTTATCATTTTAATCGTTGATTAGTCACCTTTACAATGAGGTATAGATTGTAAAGATAAGGCGTTCGTGGAATGAGCAACACCGCTACACGTGTGGGTAGCGCCTCCAAAAAATTGCCAAAATGGCAAGTGCTTGGTATTCAACCCTAGCCCCTTTCAGAACCCTCGGTTACCTTTTCTGAATTTTGGACGGTGGTACCCTAGGGTCCCTCATCGGTTATTCCACTCTCCATAGGACGCAGATTTACCTACTCTCTGTTCACGGAGACCTGCTCGGTCGCTTGAGTGTTGGTGAGATGTTTCAAAGATGCATACAGAGCTTTAGGAGACTGCAGAAACGTGTGCGAAAAGGCGCTAATCGGAGTTGCCGTTAGTATTTTTAATCTTCGCTTAACTTCTCTCTCCTCTCTCTTCCTTGACTTCCTTGTTGACTTCCCATTGTACCGCCTCCCGCACCGAGACGGCTAGCTGCACGTCCTAGTTACTGCCTCTGATTGGCAGACCGCGTACATGCAGGATGTTTATAATGCTGTTGTGTCGTGGGAGGCGGGACATGGGAAGTTAGGAAGAGAGAATTTCAGAGAAGCCAAAACTTAAAAAAAAAGATTAAAAATACTTAACGGCAATTAGCGCCTTTTGGCACACATTTCTGGGGTCTCCTAAAGCTGTTGTATGCATATTTGAAACATCTCACCAACACTCAAGCGACCGAGCAGGTCTCCGTGAACAGAGAGTAGGTAAATCTGCGTCCTATGGAGAGTGGAATAACCGATGAGGGACCCTAGGGTACCGCCGTCCAAAATTCAGAAAAGGGCTAATTCAACCCTTGCTTTGAGTTGCTTAGTGGATTGGATGATTGCACTCTCCCACAGCAATAATGGGGGGAAAACATATCAGTGTTAGGGAACTCTGTAGCGGGTGGAAGATCCAAAAGCAGCTGCAATAGCTTGGCACCATGCTGGTCACCAAACCTTAGCCACATTTTGCTGTGGGATGGCATCCCGTTCCTCAACCAGGTTTTGTTGCAAGTCAGCCAACGTGGTTCTGTTCACTCTAGAGTACAGCACGCCCAAGCTGATCCCACAAGTGTTCAATTGGGTTGAGGTCTGGACTCCTCATGGCAGGCCATTCCATCCTCTCCACTCCCAAATTCTGGAGGTAAGCTACTCTGTGATGATCTGTGGGGGAGAGCGTTGTCATCCTGGAGGATGGCGTTAGGTCCCTGATTCTGAAGATATGGGATCGCCACTGGCTCCAGAATCTCATCCTGATATTTCACTGACTGCATTGATATTGCCTTCAATAATGACAAGTTGACAACTTCAAGTTCTGTCTTGCCTGTGAGAGAGATACTGCCTCATACCATGCCAAGCTGTTGCAAATTCTTTGGAGGGGCTACCCACACGTTTAGCTGTGTTGATCATTCCACGAACGCCCGATCCTTACAATCTATGCATCGTTGTGAAGATGACTAATCAACGATTAAAATAATATAACATACAATACCACTTGGTATTATTAAAGTGGAGAAATAATGGACCAAAGTTACGTTTCCGAACTTTTGTTGCTGAATTTATATAGCTGTGGACCCCATCTTAAAAAATATTTTCAGGGATTTGAGAAAAAAAACTTATATATATATACAGCTCCATCTCAAAAAAATTGGATATTGTGCAAAATTAATTTTCTTCTGTAATATTCAAAAAGTTTCATATATTCTCATTGCACATAAAGTATTTAAAACCTTTTTTTGTTTTAATCTTGATGATTATGGCATACAGCTCATGAAAATAAAAATAAAATCCCTATCTCAAAATATTAGAATATTTTATAAGACCACCATTTATTTATTTTTTATTTTTTTCTCCAGAAATGTCAACCGTCTGAAAAGTATATTTATGTATTCAGTCAAATTAGTTCATCAATAGGAAGTGGCATGGAGGTTGTCTGCTGTAGCTCACCCTAACTTACCTTTGGTGGCACAGCAGCTATAAGCGGGACAGATATGGTGTTGTGTGATATGTTGTCATAAACATTGTCAGCTATGTTCCTGCCGTGCCTCTTTGCGTGCCTCCTACACATGGGGGATATGGGCTGCATGGGCACGTTGTTCTTTGTGCTTGTACGTGTGTCATATTCTGGACACTCAGATTACCTAGAATAGAAGTGGAGATGTCGTCATGGGTGGCTGTTCAAACATATGTGCTTTTGTTGTCTTGTGGCCGGAGGTAGGCCGTCAGTGCCCCACAGCTGTCTGTTCCAAACAGGGTCGTGTGTCCTGTTACAAAGGCCTTACACCCAGTGTTGTTTTTGGCAGCAAATTTTTATTTTAGTTTTGGTCATAGTCTCTTGAATAGTTTGCATTTAGTTTTAGTCACATTTTAGTCACCTGGAATGTTTTAGTGTTAGTCTAGTTTTAGTCGACTAAATCTACAGTTGATTTAGTCGACTAAAATGTATTTTGGCGGGCCTTGATGCCGTCATAATGACTGTTATTACACTTGCTGAAAATAACCGATCTACAAGCTCACAACGCGTCGCAGCGCGATGCGTTGTGAGCTTGTAGATCTGCTATTTTCAGCATGCAACCAAGTGTAAAAAGACTTACTGGATCTCTTGTCCACTAGTCCCTTCCTAACATTTTAGTCTAGTTTATATTCGTCAACAAAATTGTCAATATATTTCTTAGTTTTAGTTATCATTCATAGCTTAGTTTTCATTCGTCAGTGGAAAAAGTTAGTCGACGCACATTTTTCGTCTTAGTTTTAGTCGACAAAAACAACACAGCTTACACCACTGGTTCCAAAACACATTTTCTCGTTTTCAACCACTGTCTTACACAACATCCGTGTACACCTCTGTAGTCTTATCTTCAATGGGGCTTTCTGAAATTGTTGGTGACAGTTTGGAATTTGAATCCATTCTGTATAATAAGAACATCTTGCACTAGACTGGATTACAGTACTTAAGTTGACAAAGCACAAAGGAATCTGTGAACCTCAAGCCAATTAATATTAGTTTGAAGCACAAAGCACATTCAAAGCAGCCATGGTTGTCCAAACTGCAAAGTGCTGTACAAGTTCAAATCAAAATTCTAATCGGCATAAAGAAGCAAAGAGCTAGAAGCACAACAGAAAACATTGCGTCGGTAAAAGGCAAAAAGCTAATTGCAGCCAGGGTCAAAAAGATGAGTCTTTTAATAGTGAGGATTTAAAAACCTATCTGGGCCGATCTAATGTGGAAGCGTATAGAGCGTCGCAGTCCCGCCCCCTACCAGGGCCCAGAAAATGATTCCCCGTTCATCACCCAACCGTACCCGGGACCACATGGAGGTAGTTTCGGGACCGATTGAAGTTTACTCGGACCCGGATCACTGCAATGTGAAAGCATTGAATACAGTTGAATAAAGTGTACTCGGGTGCGAAATAGTCAAGGCCAATCATGTGAATCACGGTCAGCGGGGACCAGGCAACCGTATTCGGGAACAGTTTGAATCAATCACTCAGTGAATCGCCCTTAATTGGAGGAAGAGACTGGGTGGTCATGACCAGAAACTTTCATTTTGGTCTTGCTCTCATCGAGACTGAGAAAATTGGTGTCCATCCGGGATTTAACATCACGCAAACAATCTAGCAGAAATGAAATAATTGGCTGTAAAAGGCTTATTGGACATAATGGCTCAAAAATGAATAATGACTTAAAAGTAAATGACTCTTTGATTTCTCTAGTCTCTATACTAATTCAGAAATGAGTCATTCTACTGGGTCTTCCTTTACACCAAGAGAGAAACTAAATTCTGTTCACTGGTCATGTACATTTGGTCAATCATTAACCCATGCATGCAGGACATGTAGCAGCTGGTGTACAACCAACCAAGTGTGTGATAACCTGTGTTCCATGGTGCGTTTGTAAACAGCGTTCCATTTGTATTGGGCTAATCAAAGGAGAGATATATCATATAAGGCCAGGGAATGCATTTATAGGGTCTAACATGTTGTGTTCTCTGCTTCTTTCTTGGTAACGTTATGACTCATGGTCACTGTTGATGTCTACCAGACACAGTGGCTTCATGATCACTGTGATGCTAAAACCATAGCATGCCATGCCTCCCCACATCACACACAACAACACATGTATACATGTAACGCATACATGCACAAGACATAACACTCACCAGCATCAGAAATAATATGGCTTACAGATACTATGCAATCCAGGCATATTTTGTACATGACATGCTGAATATACAGAGTATAATGTATTGTATTATATATTGTAACTTGGGCATTGTCTTATGTATATTGAGTATTGACACGTAACATGAGACTGATCACCCAAACCTTTCTGAGAATAACTCGGGTGGAAGTACTGTAGACTGCTGGGGTGTGATGATAAGAGCAGGGAGTTCTGCATCGTTCAACCTACTGTTGGAGCGGTTAAGATAGGAACAGTAAAATGGAGAAAGAATAAAATGATAATTTGTACTTTCAATGAAAACAATTGATTTAGCTTTACCCACTTGAACTCTAGCATCCCTATTCTGGGGTTAACAATCTGGAGACACAATGTTTCTGCCCCACAGCGACAACATAGACATTCATGGTCAGTTTGTGCTCCTCCTCCTTAACACAGAGGTCACAAAGCTGCCACGTTGAAAGCAACCCAGCACAACAGTAAATGTGAGTAGGGAAAAAGGAATGGAAGTGAGATGGGTTACTTTAGTGCAGACAATCACATCTAGCAGTACAGAGGTGAGCAGGGCAGAGGCCTGCAGACATCAGAGCGAGTGTGCGAACAGCAGTTCTGGGGTCCGGGGACCCCAATGGGTCTTTGAAGAGGTTCCGGGAGCAAAATGTTTAGGGCACCACTTTATTTACTACTTGATTTTCGTGTTGCAATGCTGTTGTTCTGCTTGTAGACCTGCTATTTATGAAACATTTACACAAATCTTCTCTTATGCGGTTCCCTGGCACAAAATCCCTTCAGATGGGGGACAAATGTGTATCATTTTGTGAGTCCTTGACATGAAAAAGTTTGAGAACTACTGGTCTAGAATGAGGGGGCTATTCTGTTCAAACGGTTTGGCCTTATCGACTAGTAGGGCAGAGGAGGAGTAGATGAGGGTTGAGGTTGGTTGATATAAATCAACGGCAAACCACATTACAGTTCAGGATCAGGCCCGGCGTTCCACTGACCTCATCTGCTCCAGCATCCCTGGCCTGAACCCGACCCAAACATCAACAAAACAAGAGCCATTTTCAGATATGAATTCAGATGCACACACACACACACACACACACGCTCAGTTCACTTCACACCGGGTTTATCTGTGATTCTCCAAGCTAAAACATAGGACATCAGCTGCAAAAAACCTGCCACATGTGCTTGCCACACTCACACATACGTGCGCACGTATGGCATGGCTCTGACTGACCTTACAGCTCGAGCTCAAGACTCAAGTTCAAGTTCTCTCTCTTCTGAAGTTGGACTTGTTTAATTAACCGTTTGGCCGCCAGGATTAATTAAAGAATGATTACTAATGCCAGGATATCCCCCCGTTCAACCCTTATTTTGAAGATCCAAAACACCGGAACCAGATGTTGACTGAATGGTATGTGTGTTGTCGGATTAGGTGTTGATCTCTCACTAGCTGATGAGAAGTACAGGCCGGCGCCATTACAGCGACCACTATACTCCGTGCAATAAGTGTTGTTTTGACCAGAAATGCCGACTGGGACGGGGAATTGGAGATTTAACGTAGGTTACGTTTATCAACATTTATCGGCGGAGAAAGTATTAAAGGGCTTAAAAGGAGAATCTCACCTCGGAGACACTGGATTGCTGCCAGCATTCTGTGCAAAGCCCCATGTAAGCCTCGGCACATTCATCCACTTGGAAGCTACATTTCAGTAGAAAAGGCTTTACTACATACTGTATGCTGTGGATCAGCAGTTCTCAAACTTTTTCATGTTAACCATTTAAACACCATATGGGTAACTGGAGTCCTGCAGGACTCAATACTAAGGCTGAACGATTTTGAGAAAAAATCTAATTGCGATTTTTCTGACCAATATTGCGATTGCGATTTGACTCGCGATATATTTTTTTAAATCACACCCGTGTGAAGTAAGTGGTGCAACTCCGTGTGGGCGCCCCCGGGGGGGTCCCCGAAACTTCCAGACCCACAGGAACGTGCCCAGGGTGCCGGCCCGGTTTAGGCGAGCCGCTCCGTGTCCGAAACGGTCGAGAAAGAGTTACCGTGTGTGGGTCCCCAGGCGGTCCCTATACTGTACTGTACTGTACTGTACTGTACTGTACTGTCACTGTACTGTAATGTCACACCTACAATCATCATATAGGGCCTATACAGTTAGGATGCGCAACAGTGACACTTGGTTGTGAAAACCAACCAAATGCTATTTTCGTGCTCGGACAGACCCAGCCAGCCAGCCACCCACCCACCCACCGACACACAAAGCTCCATAATGAAGTGGTTGCACCACTTAAAAAGTAAAGCTTCAATTTAGTATTCACTGTGTCCATTTAAAAAGTAATGAAACATTACCAAATGGCATACCATTCATTTACTTTACCAGGCAGTGATGTCAGGATTCACAAGATGTGAGACAGCTCAAAATAATGTAGGCTAACTAACCAAATTGACCTGTGTTTAATTAACTACAATAAGAATGTGTGTTAAAATTGTAATGTTAGAAATAATTGTAAATAGCTCTCTGGATACAGACCATAAATGCAATGTAATTTCCAGACTTTCTATTTAAGTGCAATTGCTATTAGGCTACAGTTATCTAATCATCAGAGCACAATATTGTGATTCTCATTTATTATTCACATTTAGATATTATGTTCAATTGATTTATTTGTTTTTGAGGGGCAGTAGCCCCTCCTAAATCCAGTGCACGTATGTTCACAAACGTCCTACACAAACATTAAATTCCCATTGACAATTGTATGTCATTGTCTGAGCAAAGAAATAGGCCTAGTGTCTATTTTACGTCATGATGATGTACGATGATAAGAGCGCCCCTCACTTCACACGGGTGGGATTTTTGTAACCAAATAAAAGCATATGCATTGCATAAGTGTAGGCTACATTTTGACAGATGTGATGACAGAATTAGGCTATCAATTATTAGAGATCATTTTGTCTGAGGTTTAAGACAAGCTCATAACTTTAACTTTAATGTTTATGAGCTTGTTGGCCGGCTATTTTAAACTTTTTTTTAATGATGGCTCTCGGATCTCGGTACAATTTCGCGGACCTCGCTCAGACAAATCATTACAAATGTACATGCACCACAATGGGGACCGGTTCACTAGAATCGGGGACGACGACGACAATGTAGCATTTTAATAAAATAAACAGGGGACAGGACAGCAGGACAGCGCCCGTGCCATGCGAAGGTTTGTGGTGTTGCTGCGGGATGTTTTGACTGTCGCTGTACCATGACAGGTCTTGCACAAAACTCTCTTGTTGGACGTCTGTAACGTCAAAACCAAAATAATGCCATATCCCCGAAGTGCCTGATCTCTTTGGGATTAAATTGTGCGGATTTAAGAAAGTTTATTCGGGCTCCGCAGACGCTATCTGCTCCTCAGCTGCTGCTGACTTCTAGCAGTAGCTAGCATTAGCATCAACGGACTGAACACAGAGCAGAGTAGACGTAAATGATGACTTTGTTTTGGGCACTGCGCGAGCGTGTACACATGCACTGCAGTCACATGCACTGCAGGGACACTTCTGATTGGTTAGAATAGAGAGCACAGTATAGCCGTGTTGTAAATACTGGATCAGACGCGCTCCGGGTTGATTATGATTTTTTTTTAATCGCAGCCTTTGCGATTTGCTAATCGCGTGGTTTCAAATCGCAATTTCGGTTTGAAAACGATTAATCGTTCAGCCTTACTCAATACTATAGTGTATTTTCTGTTGTTGTGGGGAAGCCAGCCTTAGCTGAAAGAAGCCGATCGACAAGCTGCAATGTGACTAAAGCTCACAAAGCTTTCCCCACAATAAAGTGGAACAAGGACCCAAAACTGAAATGTATTTGGCCGCACACTCCCAAGATTTGTGTTTCCAACGTTCTTCATATTTCTTCGAGATATTTTGAAAATGGTAGATCTGCAAGCTCACAAAGCATGCAAGACTAGGTAAAGTTAAAGTTAAGTGGTTGAATCGATTTTTCCTATGGTTTGATTATTAAGTTAACTTATTTAGCTGGGGACCCCATTGGAATCCCTTCAAGGACCTCTGGGGGTCCCTGGACCCCACACAGAACCACTGCTGTAGGTTACATAAAATCAGTACCTCTCCATTCATCATGAAAGCAAAGCCCTAATGTACCTGCACCCACTAACTTGACTATTCTCAATGTCATCGCTAATGGTTAAGTAATAATATCTGCACGCTTGAGGGAAGTAGTGACACCAGCTGGTCTGACCAGGCTGACTACATTCACGTCTTCTTGAATCAAATCAATTGAGTGGTGGCTTGCCAACTGTTGTCGCACACTCCACAACCCTCAAAAAAGGTCTGCCAAGAAGCCAATTTGACAGACTCCGTAGGCCTATATGTCACACAGCAGACTCCGTAGGCCTATATGTCACACAGCAGACTCCGTAGGCCTATATGTCACACAGCAGACTCCGTAGGCCTATATGTCACACAGCAGATGACTACATAAATACATTAGTTGAAATGAAACGACGATTTATTCAAAGGTGTACCTGACACAATGGGTTGATCAGGGATTCAGCAGTGCAGCCTTACAGAAACCCTGTTCTGATCTACTAAAAAAATAGTAAAAAGCGGTCGACAAGAATTTCTCAGTCACTTGTAGCCCTCTTTATGCCTGATGAAGGTCCGACCGACAACCTTTCATCCATAAAGGTTTTGTAAGTGAAAACAGTGTGTGGGACTCCCCTCCTTCCTACTCATGCCAACCAAGCACAAATGGATCTACTGTACATAGACTTATATTATACAACAGGTCGTTTTGAGGAAGCAATCTGATTGGTTGAAACAGTATTCTAGCCGTGCTTATATGACATTATAGGAACACCTAATCAAAACAAAGAAATCAGCTGCTCTGTTCTCCAAGAGCGCAGCAGACATTAAAAAATACAATTTATTTTTAGCGATTATCTTAGTTTTAAGGGTAACTGTAACACTGCAGCATTGCAGGCGTGCATTAATGATGATAAAGAACACCCTCTCGTGTAATATTGCTTAATTGTACCGGTCGTTCATTCATGCACTCTGCATATCTTCAGTATGTTTTATGTTATGTTTTATGCCTCTTACCGGACTAATAGAGCACCGAAGTCCTGACGTCACTGTCAGTAGAGGGCGTCAGTCCCCAGGTTTGTGTACTTTTTATTTGCATTGTAATCTCCATAGGGGGATTTTAGATCGCCTCATAAGAACTGTGTTTGAAAAATAAACCGATCACCCCGGCCTTTTCACTCATATGGATATGAAGCATCGACTGAAGGTGGAACTGTACAAATATACCCAAAGAGTAACAAAATAAGCAAAAATAAGCAAAATAAACGATTCAAACAACCCAGAGACTACATTTCCGGGTAGGCAGGGTGGCTGCATCTGCCCGTCGCACAACAGAAACCGAATGTTAATTACGTTTATTTTTATTATTATTTTATTGATATTTAATGTTTCGTGGTTAGTACGAGTCGAGTCACCACCAGTTGATCTTACGTCAACGAGGAATCTCAGGAACGCAATGTGTTGACAGCTGGGCATGACGTATATTAGCAGCGACATTGCCTTCATATGTAGTTTCAAGGCTTTTGCGGCCACATTAATTCCATTTTATCCAGAAACTGGCTGTATCAAATATGAATGGACATCATTAACGACGCACAGCCACTCCCCTGACAGAAAGGCCGGGGTGGTTCAAACACAGTTCTTATATGAAGCGACCTAAAATCGCCCTATGGAGATTTCACTGCAAATAAAAAAATACATGAACCTGTGTATAGGCGCCCTCTACTGAAAGTGACGTCAGACTTCGGTGCTCTATGGAGACATAAATAAAAAACAAGTACTAGAGTCTCATGATAAACATAAGTATGTCTGTCTGTCTTTGTGTGTGCGTGCATCCATCCCATTTATGCCAAGCAGTTGCCAGCAGCAGATAGTGGCTGCTGGCTCTAGAAGCACTCTCAGATTCCACTATGGTGTAACACAAACTGCCTAGTGGTCACTTAGAACACATAACAGAGCGAAATAGACAAAGAATACGGCACTAGTGTTTGGAGCTCAAGTACAATATGCCCGATGTTGCGGCATGAGCTACGCTACGTATACGATGTCACTTGAACAAAATGATACTTGGCACTTTCAGAAACATACTTTTTGGTCTTTAGATTACACAGTGTACACATCGAAAAGCAACACAGCAGACAATGTGTTATATGTCTTCTGTTATTTGCCAGAAGCGATTACTTTACAAAAGATCTCAGTCATTCAGAAATAGTGTTTGTTCATGAGCTGGTCACTGAGCTCTCATTGACTCCAGTGCATTCTGCCGAACTTCCGGGTGCAGTTTGGCTCCCATGGTGCGACGAATCTGCCGTCTGAAATTGCGTGATAGCGAAAATGACGTTGGTGACCTTACCTCCATTTCATATACCTTAGACTACATATTGTCTCAGTAATACAGCCCTCCACCTCTCCACAATTTGGGATGAGTGCAGCAAACTAGCAAAGCATTATGGTCATTGTAGTAATCCAGCAGTGAGACCAGTGTATGTGACATCACAGACACTTTGAAATACTAAAATATCTAAACACATATTACCCACATAAAAAAAACCCGGAAAGTGTTTCTTGTCTCCCAAACATCATTAAAATAACTTAAGATCTGGTTGCAAAAGGGGGGAAGTGGCCCTTTAAAGGTTGCTCCCTCTGCACAAATGGCTTGACCGTTGTGAGCCTGCAGGTCATCAGGTTCCTGGAGATAGAGGGGGGGGTCTGTATCGTAGGGATGAAGGTGGGAGGAGGTCAAAGCGGTTCCCATAACCTCCTGTCCTATTCATGCTGAGTTTGAGCAATAATTCTCAGGGTTATTGTTCGGCTGGAGTTTCCCTTTCCGCAGCTTTTTGTTTAAAGGGCTCGTGCAGTGATGCAAACACAGGTCATCATGACCAAGACAACATTCGGGAAACACGATGATGAGCACCCGGCTACTGCTGCAAAATGCATTTATCCTTTACAATGGGCTTTACATTCACACACAGATGGCAGCTAATTAAACTATTCGAGAGGCCCCAATCTGGAGCAAGTGTCTTGCTCAAAGACACTTTGACACTAACCCAAGTATCAACCGGGAATCGAACCAGGAATCATCAACCACAGAAGTAATCTTTTCCATGTGATGTGTATGTTTTAAGACGTATAAAGGCAGAGAATGACAGTAAATGCAACTGAATGGTTCGTGACACAGCTCACTTCTCAGAGACTTGTCAGAGCCAGCATATGATACATGAGAATATGATGGAAGTACAGTACTCAGTCACTTCACTTCATACCTCCTGCTTCATAGTTGCATGGTTCTGGATGCTTCACCACTCTGCCAGCAGTTCACTTAAAGTCATAGAGGGATTACTTTACTTCCTCTTCCGTGTTTGACACGGAATGCAGCACTGTGTTGCTATGAGTGGAAATGTGTCTTCTATTAATTGAAGACTTGCACTGCATGTGGTGGAATACTTATGGCAATGTCAGGAGACTGGTAATTGCAAGGTAAATCCAATTTATGGATTCATGGCCTAAGATGAAGAAATATTGCCTATATTCATTATATTGTAAAAAAAAACACATTCACAATCTAAACGTAATAAATGTGAATAATTGAATTGAATAATTTACATGTATGGCTAAGCCTATGTGATTCTGGTAATATTACTGATTGTTTTGCATGTCTGTGGCGAAAATAAAATATTGATGGAAATGTCCATCACAAGCTTGCATGGTGATAACTGATAATGACCCCTGCACCCATCTGACTATTTCAACGTGGCAGCCGATAGACCCGAACCCTTTCACGATTTTCAAGTATAGGCCCTTAGCCAGAAAGAGCGACTTCTCTGTGCAGTAGCCTACAATCCCACTGAGTGATTCTCAGAAGTGATCGGTGATCAGTCATGGAGTGTTGGAGCTCTCAGTGGCTCTCTTTGTCCTCTTTATACCCAGATGGGCCCCATGAACATAAAAGCGAGTGGACTGATACAACCTTGAGGAGAGCGAGAAAGGAAAACATCATTATACCAGAAAAATATGATTCCTGGACAATGACTGAGAGCAGAATACAGTGAAGACAATAGCGTGCCTTGGAGGAGAGAAGCAGTGGTTTATATAAGTGTATATAACTACATTTAAGTATTGTACTTAAGTACAATGACAGGGTACGTTTTACTTTACTTATATTCCCATTATTTATACATTATACTTCGACATATCAGAGGCAAATATTGTATTTTTTACTCCACTGCAACTATAACACTTTTAGGAGGTTATATGAGGTTTCCACCCAACAGAGATGAGATTTAGATTATTATTACACATAACACACATTAACCACTTAAGCCATACCATAATATAGTAGCCCATATTTAGATGCCAATGCATACAAATAATGTACTCAAGTAAACTGTTGAATACCAGGCTTTTTACTTGTATTTTATATTGTGGTATTGCTACTTTTACTTTTAAGTACTTCTTCCACCACTGCAGAGAAGAAAAACAACAGAGGGAGCAGAGGGGAGGTTACTGGGAGTCAAAGAAAACAGTTCAGGAACCTGTTATCTTTATACCTACTTCTTTCTCATTTTGTCTAAGCGTTGAGTTTCACTTCAGCCAAACAGGTTCATAGTTTCCTCATTCTACATTTATAGTAGCCAGACTTTAGAGCTTGCTTCCTCAATTAAAGATGGAGAAGGGGAAAAAAATGCTGTTCCCTTTTTTTATCAGCTTCCTTTTTTATAGTGTTCCAATTTTGTCTGCTCATTTCTTTGTGTCATCACTTACAATTGTACTTGTTTAATCTGTATCCTGACTGACTTCCCTATCGTGATCGGAAACAATTGGTATTTGGTATCCCGACCTGAAAATGCATTTTCTGTTTAATAAAGAGCTGGAGAGACATGGAGATTCCTGTTACTGAACAAACATTCAGAAAAACCACATACTCTACGTTTAACCCATTAAAACCGGGAAATCATTTGTGTCATTTTAGATTTATTTGTTGGCTATTCAAATATAGCAAATATACAAGCTTGTACATCTGCTATTTTTGAACATTTTAGAAAAAGTTAGTTAAAGAAAGTTTGAGAACTACCGTTTGTAGAATCAGCCTCCGATTGTAATGGGTCCATTTGTCTTGCAGGTCAAGAGTGAGGGACCCAAGCTGGTCCCCTTCTTCAAGTCGACCTGTGTGTACTTCGTCCTGTGGCTGCCCACCTCCACCCCGTCCTGGTTCAGTGCCCTCATCAAATGTCTGCCCATCTTCTGCCTGTGGGTCTTTCTGCTGGCCCACGGGTTCAGCTTCCTGGGCGCCCGCTCCAGTGCCCGCAAGATCCTGGCTGGCCTCATCTTCTCCGCCATAGGGGATGCTTTTCTCATCTGGCAGGAGCAGGGATACTTTAGCCATGGTGAGAATGTACTGTAAGGCCTGTGATTGTTGACCCAGATGCATATCTGAAAAGTTCAAGTCAATGCTGCTCACTTCAGTTATTAGATTGAAGTTATTATTTTGGTTTTTTTATCCGCTACGCTCATTGAATTAAAGCTTTCTGTTGCCTTCATCCTTCAGGCAGCTTACAGACCTTTCTGTCACACACATGGTCAATGTATTTCACTTCAACTTAGTAGTAATAGTATATCGTTGCTGTCGGGCAGAAACCTCTTATCTCCATATTTTTACTTTTTGTTTTTTCCCTTAAATGAATGCCCTACTTCTTTTTCATGTCAAGGAGCCTCAAATTGACATTAGCCCGCGGACCCCCATACGAGCAGATTTTTACGGCTCTAGCAGAGATTCTCAACCTGTTTAAAGAAAGCCGTCCAGAGGCGTCACGTGGCACGGCGTGAGTTAGTTTCAAGGACCCCCAGTTTGACATGCATATTAGTCTACGGACCCCCAATTTATATTGTAAAATCAATGTTAATTTAACTCAGAGTGTACATTTGCACACTCTGAGTTACAGACCCATAAGGGTCCATTTGGTTCCAAACTATAATTTAGCTGGGGACCCCCTGGAACTCCCTCATGGACCCCTGGGGGTCCCCGGACCCCACTTTGGAAACCACTGCCCTACTTGATCATCATGCTACTAGCGTCACACAAAAGTAGCAGATCTACAAGCTTGAAACGTGTTGTGAACTTCTGTGAGGTGATGCGTTTTGAGCTTGTAGATTTGCTACTTTTCTTTTTTTACAGTTTTGAATTTCAACACTGAAAAGTAACAATTTTGGACCTATGAGGTTTCCACCCGACAAAGACGATATTATTTCCTTACTGTTGTTGTCAGCAACCACTTTCAACCTGGTGTCCCTATTTAGAAGGGATGAAGCGCACCTGCCTAATATCCCCCATTGTCACTCCCTTTTAATTAGTGGTAGTAGATGTTTGAGTTCCCATGCGGGGGAGCAAGGTTAGACTGGAGGCGGTTACATGTGTTTACATGTTGTCGTCTGACAACAGAAACTGAAAGCATCACACGTGAAAGCATCACATGCTGCATACTAATCTGCCTTTGCAATGCATATTGCCCCAGGCAGATTGAGTCTGGTGTCGCTCAATTGTGGGTGTGTTTCGGCCGACCAGCAGTAGTGGAGGATCAACCAGGGCTCACTATGCAAACATAGGGTGGGCTTACCAGTCTCTAACCAACCAGGGCCCAGTATGTGTGACGTACAGTAGCGGGCTGTGCTGCTCTAATTGATTGTAGTTATAACCAATAAAGTCAGTTTGAATGTTTTTGTAACCGCCCCGGAAAAAATCAAAACACAAAGGGGAACCAGACTAATATCCACACAGTGATATTAGTCTGGCTACACAAGGCTAGTGTTTCGCACCACGTTGCAAGCTATTTTTGATACTTTTGTGTGACGCACATAGTATGATCAAATAGGGCGTTCATTTATAAAAAAACAACAAAATATGGAGATGAGGTTTCTAAAACGTTACTTTGCTTGCGTCCCCCTCCCCCCTCAGGTCTCCTGATGTTCGCCATCACGCACATCCTCTACTCGTCCGCCTTCGGCATGAAGCCCCTCAACCTGCGTGCCGGCCTGGTGACCGGTGTGGTTTCGGGCCTCAGCTACGTGTTCCTCTACCCCTACCTGTGGGGGCCCTTCACCTACCTGGTGGGCGTCTATGTGGCGCTCATCGGCTTCATGAGCTGGCGGGCGGTGGCCGGCGTGCAGCTCACCGGCGACCTGTGGACGTGGACCAAGATGTCGGCCTGCCTGGGCGCCGCCCTCTTCATGGTGTCCGACCTCACCATCGCCGTCAACAAGTTCTGCTTCCCTGTGCCACACTCACGCGCCATCATCATGGCCACCTACTACGCCGCGCAGATGCTGATCGCGCTGTCCGCCGTCGAGTGCCAGCAGGAGGCGGAGCAGGAGGAGGCCCGGAAGAAGACCACGTGAGGCCGACCGAGCGCTACGGTCACTGCTGCCGCACCTCTGGCCCTTTGTGATTGTGGACACGTCTTGACGCCGGATGTTCAACCCTTAGCCCGCGTCCTAGTCTGGCACCCTCATACCGGTGGTCCGCTACAGCTCCCTCACGGCTATCACCACCCCGCAAACCCCGGTCAACTCCGTACCGTGGAGATACGGCAGTAGCTGTCTGCAGCCTCACTTATACTTAGTTGTGTGCCGCCGCCGTGCTACGTAAATGGCAGATCTACACGCTTGTGTATCTGCTATTCGCGGCAGGCCACGCCAGTGTGCAGCTACGTATAAATCAGGCTTACAACCTCCTCTAACAACAGGCCTACCTGCCCTTATTCATTCTAGTGTAGGGGTCTCTCTCGCACCCAGAAATTACTACAGAGAATGTATAGTATTAGTTTGCTACGTCTGCCTGGAGCATAATTTCCGTATTTGACTTTTACTGGGTTTTTTTATTTAAAGGGGGAACATATCTGAGGGGGGGGGGGGGCCTTCGAGAGTGTGTGTGTGTGTGTGTGTGTGTGTGTGTGTGTGTGTGTGTGTGTGTGTGTGTGTTATCTGAGTGAGTCCCCTTGTTTTAGCTGTCCGTTCCCTGCTCTGTTATGGCTCTCTTCCACTAAAGTGATTTGTTTCCATTACACTTCTGGGAACTTTATAGACAATCTACAAGCTCAGGACACTTTTAATGAGTTTGTATTTTTGAGGGGCGCTAGTCCCTCCTATATTCAGCTATTAGTGTACATTTTCGTCTTACACAAACATTCAGTTCCCTTTGACAATAAATGGAGAATTTACGTCATATGTGGACGAGCAAATCGTCTATTTTTGACCTACACAAAAATTCCCATTGACGATGATAAGAGCGTCCCTCACTTCACGCGGGTGTGATTTTGAATTATCACCAAATTTCACTTGATCTGGATGGTTCTGGGTTCACCTTTTGTAGTGGAACAAAGCTACAAGTCACCACATCTCTGTCTCTACAATATGTCTCCCTTGTGTTTCTTCTCATAGCCTTTTCAATTCTGTATTTATAGCATTTGTTTTAGTCAATGCCACTTTACTGAAAAGGGAGTTGTTTTTTCATTTTCCCCTTTGTCTGTCACATCTCTGTTCTCCTGTTCTCTTTAAGGGTGCTATTATCTAAGACATGAGCCGAGTCACATTTATCACATTTCTGTCCCTTCCATTTCCCTCATAATAACCATACTGCCTTTGTTCACTCCACCTTTTCGATCATGCTGTCCTCCGCGACAGGTGGTTGCAAGAGGGAGAAGAGAAAAAGAAAAAATGTACTTATTTAAAGGCAAACTCCTGCCTTCGGGACACGGTAGACGTTAAGCCTGATGCTTATGCTTCGGCGCAGAGGCATTTAACTGTATATAAAAAAATGTTTGCCGCCAAATCATCAGGCTGAAATGTTGCACCTGTGCACTGTTGCACCTGCACATTACTGCTTGCTATGTCGTCAAGGAGGAAAGAATACCAACACCTGCTACTTCTGTCAGCAAGTACTAGGTGTTTCACAGTTCCTTGCCTGCCCAATGTTCCTGCTACACTATGCTGTTGTAGTCACAAACGTAGGTGTACACACTGGCTCGCACGTGTACGCACCACCAACAGCTCCCGCTGGTTTGATTATTAGGAAAACACGGTGGGGTACATATATCTGTAATTGTGTCGAGAGCGCATGGGGTTGCTGGCTCGGTGTGTCGTATTTGTCTGAACCGCAAGGGCTACAGCACAGCATTTGTTTTAATACGCGTTTAACTCTCAGGAGCAACACGCATGCATGCACGCCGACCCCGCCTTCCCCCACGCCATAGGGCACCCTGATTTTGACACTGCGTTGCCACAGTCCAAAAGAACAAAGGGGAAAGTCATCAAAGTAAAGGGAACAGTTGGTCCATTATTCCAGTTATTCTCAGCTCAGAATGAATCCAGTATAATCCTGTTGGAGCGATGCCCAGACACTTATGTTGATGTTTTCCTCATTGTTCTAACCCGGTGCTTATCTGTATGTCTCGAGTGTGTGTGTGTGTGTGTGTGTGCACTAATCATATATGTTGTTGATGTTTTAAGAGAATGTCAAACTCAAGGTCAGAGTTGCTGTAAACGTGCCTAGATCAGGGGTTTTCAACAGGTGGTCTGTGAAGTAATGTAGCAAAGTGAAGATTTTGTATTTTCTTCCATGGAACAGTGCACTAAACTTTTGTGCAATGTTCGGTGGAAGTACGTCAATGTTATCAGAATTACTGGGAAGTCTGAGGTTAAGAAATTCCACAGATTCTAAAACAGACAGTTAGAATCTCAAGAAGGGTAAAGTGTACCAGCTTGCCTGATTGAGTCATCATTATTAGGAAATGTGCTCATATAATCATGCCATCATGTGCTATATATATATATATATATATATATATATATATATATTAAAATAGTTCAAATAGCCGATCTACAAGATCATAATGTGTGGATGTAGATCGACTAGTTGAACTATTTTAAAATATTTTTCAAGATAGTAAAATATGGGAAAAAAGTTTAGGGATAAAGGTTAAGGCACACCCAACATAGGGCCACATGTGTCAGTACTGTATATCAGTTCAGTCTGTGGACCGTCACCATCGTTTGAGAAACAGTATAGACATGGGATGCATTCCATAGCAAGTGTTACGAAAGCACTAATCTTAGCCCATATCCCATTGCAACTCAACAGTGGTCCCCCCCCAGGTTGATTCTTAGTCAAGGTGGTGGTCCCTGGTTCACAATCAGTTGAAAACCCCTGGCGTAGATGGTTGAAACAAGTACATGAATACTTGCTTTGCGCCATGTTTAGAGCTTGTGGATCTGCTACTTTTGTGTGACATTGTAGTATGATCGAGTTGGGCATTAATTTGCAAAAAACATAACGTAAAATATGGATATGAGGTTTCTGCCCGACCGCAACGTTATAAACTACGCTTTTCAGTAAGCCACACCAACCGTACTACAGAGTATAACACAAATCATTGGCGAGCAAAGTGTGTGCGGCCACAAAATGAAACAGTCAGTCATGTGTTCATTCAACTGCTTCAATGACCCCCATATTTGTCACAAAACACACGCTGACAGTGCCCTCACGTGACACGCAGACAGTGCACAAACACTCACATGCACTTGCAAGACACTCACACTTCACTATATTTCACAGTATTTATACATCATCTACTCAGCCATATCTGCAGGCAGATTATGCTGTTGTTGACATTAGTCAAGGTATTGAGACTGGCTAATAATATTGTGCAGTCTTATGTCGACAGCTCGCCCAAGTATCCCTCCATAGCGCTTGGTTTTGGCAATGTGTGTGTCGGCACAATATTTCAGCGTAGTCAGACAGATGTGATCTGTCAGACTCAGGCTGCCTTGTCTTTCTGGTTGTCCTATAACCAGCTACCGTATCTATCTCTCCGAGACATGCACTCGGTATATGTACGTGTTATTACGTATCCAGTACTGTGATTGCAACCCAGGCAGGACAACTCGTGTTGATTTTTAACACAACAAGTGTCATTTAATTTAAGTCTTTGATGGTTAGATGGTACAAAAGGCGATGGACTGACTTGAGTGACAGATAATCGCCTAGGTTATAAATTACCATCCATTTATGACCTGGGTGGTAATAAATAATACCTTTTTAGAGCTTGATCCAGTGTGTGGACTCTGGCTTGGTATTGCCTACAAACTCACGATCGATACGTATCACGATACACTGTAATGGGCCATTAAGGCTAAGTATCCTTTTTCATGCTGGCACCGACAACCAGTATAACCTCTGCAGTCCATTGGCACCCTCATGTATCAATCAACCCATTGTCTGGGCTATTGTTTTGAGATCCTGTAGCTGGAAGTGGGCGAGGAGGTGAAATGTGACACATGAAGAGAGAAGATAGCTCGCTGCTAGCCTGTTGGGGGACAGGCTGGCAGGCGCATTACTTTACCTCTGTACCGCAACAGTCCCTGTTGTTCAGGGCTTTGTGCGTGCAGAGAAAGGGAGAGGGGCTGTGTGGGAGACCAGCTTAGACCAGTACGGTTCTGAACCTGTGGTTGTGAGGGTCCCCAAATGACAGCGAAGTGACCATTTAAGAACTTTTAATACCTAAAGACAAAGACCATTACTGCATCGAAAGTAATCAACAAATATACTATAAAAACTGGTCAAACTGTGGCCAATTTGTCAAATAATTGTGAATTATTTGTGAAAATAACCAATCTACAAGTGCACAACGACTTGCGTTGCGAGGCATTGTGAGCACTGAGCTTGTAAATCTGCTATTTTCATCATATTTATCTGTGGAACAGGAACCTACTACTTCTACTCCTATACATTCCATGTGTTTATCAGGGTGGAGCGGTCCCCAGTTCAAAAACAATTTGGGGCCTGAAAAGGTTTAAAACCACTGGTTTAGACGGCACTGTCCCCAAGGGTGAACTGGAACCAGTATAGTTGTGATAGAAAGAGAGCCGTGCTTTCACTTGCTCCTCTTACAGTAGTTGGCACTTTCTTGTCCCATTACCATTCAGTGACCGACATTCACACACAGACCTCTAATGTGCTTGTGTTTCATTATGTATATGACCACTGACCAGTACAGCTTTGAATCACACTGATGCAAGTCTTGCATCTGAACAGCGTCCCGATCAACAAATCCACCCCCCCACACACAGTAAAATCAAGTGTAAATCAGGATTTATTTTTTGCTGGCTGGGTGTGGTTTTGCTTTTAAGAGAAACACACTATTTTACAAGCTTTTATTTTATTTTTTAAATTATTCTAAAATGTCTTCAACTCAATGCAAGAAGGCAGAGAAATGTTTTTCCTTTATTTGTCACACAGTATAATGCTAGAAGAAAAGCTCATAGTACTACTGTACAGTGCACTTTTTTAAATGCCTGACTAAAGGCCAGTCAAATGTCTTTTTGAAAACCAGACTGTCAGATGTAAAACAAAGGGTTTGTTGTGTACTGTATTTCCTTCTAAGTATACGCTTCTATTTCCTATCTCCCTCATTTTCTTTTCAAGTAGCCTATAGAGATGAATGCTGTTTTAATGTTTATGCACAAGAGCTCTTGTGAGAAGAATACATTTATATTGAAAACAAAAGGAATATTTAGTTGCTTTCTCTTTTCTTTTGATGGCATTAATTGCTTTTGAAGTGTTACAGTTACAGCCACCTTATGTATAGAGTTTCCATAAAGGTGTTATCCTTTCGTTCTCAGAAAAAAGCTCCGGAAAAACGCCTGTTTAGCCCCCTAGCATGTAAGGGAAAAAACTGGGATGGTTTCTGACAAATAGCTTTTGATCTTTATTTAAAGCCCACTAGAAAAGAAAGGCTGACATTGTTTTTTTATGAATGGATGTTATTCTTCTGTAGTACCTATTATTTCACCTTGTCCTCAACTTTCACTTTTGTGATTTATTTTCCCTCATGACTGTATAGAGATTAAGGACCATATTGATCCTTTCCTGTAGTGAACTGCTATGAATGTGAATATGTATATTAGAGAAATAAATGCAATTGCAATGCAACTCGAACACTCGTCGTGGCTCATTCTAAATCGGTGGTAATCAAACATTTTCATGCCAAGGACCCCCAAGTTGATATGTATTTTACCCCCATCTGAAGATATTTTCCTTTTTTTTTTAGTTTTAAGAATATCTAACATTTCCAATACTTCAGATCTTCACAAAATGTTCGAAGATAGCATATTATGTACACGTTTGTAGATCTGCTACTTTTGAATAGCCAACATATAAAGTGGTTGAAATGATGAATGCTATGTTGTGATCCAGGTCCCCCCGAAACGACCCCTGGGGGACCGGGACCCCGCCCAGACCCCATGTTGAGAACCACTGTTCTAAATGCTTCCCCTCATTCATTAAGGAACAGTCAACCCTATATTTATAACATGACAAGCTTTGTGGAATTTTGGTTGTCTACACAAGGTGGGTTTAAAGCCTGACACGTCTTACGACGATCTACAAGTTCACAATGTGACACGTTGTGAACTTGTACATCTGCTATTGTCTAAATTATGCATAGCCATAGGCTTTTTTTTCTTTTTTTTCACCTAATATAGACATGGCTAAAATATGAGACAACCAGGGTTAATGTGGTTAATATCTCTGACTTGGGAATACATCCATGCTATTGTATTATTTAAGCTTTGGCAGCCCAAGGTGCAGTAGACTGGAGACTGAGGGCCAGAGGACAGCGGCCAGCACTGTTCTAGTGACTGCTCTATTACACTCCATTGTCTCGCTGTGGCAGAACGTGTCCTTTGAACAGAGCCGAGCCCTGTGGGAACGCATCCAGCTTCCGACCATATGAAGCTTTTTCTCTCTTCCTCTCCCTATAGGCCTCTATAGCTCCATTTCACTTTCTCCTCTCTCCTTCTCCCTTTCTCTCAGATACGCATATGAATCCTTGCGCGTGCACACACACACACACACACTATTCTGTGCCATTTCAGCCTATAGTCACCGTCCACAAACTTCGTCTTAAACAAACATTAAATTCCCATTGACAATGAATGGAGAATTTTAAGTCCTAGTGTCTGTGACAGGCATAATGTCTATTTTACGTCATGAAGATACGACGATCATCATGACGATAAGAGCCTCATTACAATATATCATAATGTATCAGGTTTATTTTGGAAGCGGTGATACCAGTGGCACCTCATGGCGCACTCTGCTTGAGCACAAGCAGGCCATACATGAGCTACTTGTGTGCAAGTTGTCAGCTCGACAGAGTGCATTTCTAGTTTATACTGTAACAGGGGGCACGCTTTATGCTAAAGATGGCCATTACTCCTCATGTAATGAAGAATATGGTCGCACATTGTGAATGTGAACACAGAGTAAGAATCTTAATATATTTATCAAACGTATTTTCAGAATTATGAAAATGTATCAAAGCGTGACATGGTGGACATTATTGTGGACTAACCCTAACCCTGGACGTTATGCTTGTTTACCACATCAGTATAACGCAACCTAAAACATTGATAAAAAGGCAAATTAAACAGTGATACTTATACTTCTTCTGGTATAGGGTTTCTTATCAAAAATATGCTATTTTCTGAAGTCATGTGGCTAGAGGAGTAGTCGGGGACATGGATTAACAGGGGACAGGCAAGTCAGGGGCAAACATTGATTTCAAGATTCTAAGCATTAAAAAATAAAAATACATTTATCACAATAACATTTGGTGAGAAACATCAGAACTAATACTATATAGTAAGAATTCAAAATTTTGATTGAATTTGATTTTATATTTGTAACTGAAGCTGAATAAACATGATGGACATGGCATTTTAGCTTACCTCTACTCAAAGCTATTTTATATTTATTTCACCCTGAGATGCAAATCATTGTGTTCTATGGTAGAGAGGCTTTAACAGTATAAGATAATCTTTTTGCAATATGCAATTAGTGTTTCTTGCTTATTTTACAAAAGATATGCTGTAGGCTAATAATATCATGACACAAATGGCACAGAATAGTAGGAATGACCCCATTAGCTGTGCCAGTCCTCTCTTCCAAATGCATCCTATTCACTGGCAGCCAAGGTTCAGCCATCAAAAGGCCTCTCTGTAAGTGCCTTTATAAAAACGCCTCATCATGGCTGCATGGACAGCACTGAACAGCTCAGTTGAAGTGATGACACCTGTCCAGGCAGGTGTCTGATCCAGTGTGATCAACAATGACAGGAGTATTATTCCACGTTCACACTGGCTTATACAAAACTACACATTTTGTCGCTTTGTATCTGTAGCTGTAGTTGAAATCAGCGCAACATTTTTTGTAGCTTTGTAGCTGTTGTTGCTTAGGAGCTACAGATGTCGGATGTATCTTTGTATCTCCATGTCGTTGGCTTCCTTTGAAAAAGAATGGCCTGTATCTTTGTAGCTGCCAGTGTGAACACAGAAAAAACAGACTATCTTTCAGTGTCTGGTGATTCTGAATATTAGAAGTTTTCCATAACCACTTAAACACTATACTTACTTTGTGGACTGGAGTCCCCCATGGGTCTGTACTAGGCTGCCTCCTTGTTTCCCTGCATGTGTACTAAATAACGTCTCAGATCTACAACCTGTTGCAACGCGTTGTGAGGTTGTAGATCTGCTATTCGTTGCTGAATGTTTGCCTCCCAGAATAGGTTCGCTAGGACAGTGGTTCTCAAAGTGGGGTCCGGGGACTCAAAAGCATCACAATCATTTTAACCACTTTATCCATATTGTATATGTTGGCTATTCCAAAATAGCAGATCTATTCGTGCCATGCAAGCTTTTACATCTACTATTTTTGGAAAGTTTCTGAAAACAATAGAAAATGTTTGGAAAATGTTGAATAATTTAGATAATTTAGCCTAAATCTTCTGTTCTGGCCGGTCCATGGCCTCGGGTTGGCCAACCCCTGGCCACGAGTTGGCAAATGGACCCCCATATCAATTTGAGCATGTCCTTGACATGAAAAGGTTTGAGAACCTAGGATTCGTGTTGTTAAATGACTCATCTCAAGTCGTGCCCAGATCTCAGTGTTCAGGGACTGAGCTGCTATTTGCATTCCCAGTAGATTTACATGCATGGCGTCCTCCCCAGTCCCCCTGTGTACCCTCAAGTCAAATGTATTCATGCAAATGAAACCAACAACAACCACCCAGCACCCACTTTTGGTGTCCTTGCAAACAGAACACTGGACAAAAAAACCAAGACCATTCAGACATTCACCCCTCCAACCAATGTCCACCCTGCCAAGCTGCCGCTGAAAAGCACAGCGTCATAAGGTGAGGTGTCATTGACGTAGGCTTTTTGCTTGTCTTTTTCTGTGCTAAATCGATGTGTCATGCAAGCAGAGTCCACTGGTGGCGCAATAGAAAGCCAGGACATTGACGTAAGGATGGAGAGAGGGGTCATAGGCCCTTCTCTCAGTGCATTCTGGCTGCTCTCCTGAAACACAACAACAACACCTCCAACAATGGTGGACTGTGTTGAGTGAATGGTATTACTGGGACTGGGTTGGGTACAATTACAAGTTACAATTAAGTTTATTCACACTTATAATTATACACACACAAATGCTATGACATATAAAAGTATGTTATAAAAGTATAAACATGTAGGCCTATAGTAATAAATTAGCATAATTGGCTAAATATCAAGTCAAACGTTACTCTTTTACCTGCTTTTTACTAACACTAACATTACAAAGATGCAGAACATCGAGATGAACCTGTTTAGTTTATGGCTGGTCCAACAGTAGTGGCAACATTCCCCCAAAAAAAAAAAAAAACGGAATGTCAAAATATCCACCGCGGGGTCTGAGACCAGAGCCATTGAGTAATGGTTGAGACGAAGCAGTGAAAGGTCCTGAAAGATACATAACGTCAGTCTTACCCAATACCCAATCTTTCTGTTTTATGAACACATGGCTGCTGTACTTTATACCTCATATACTAAGCATTTAAAGTAAAGAAAAAGAAGAGGTGCGCCTGGTGAGGGTTTAAACCCCGCAGCTATGTCGAGTCCGCCTACAGGAAATACGTAAGCTGCGACCATGAGACCCGTTTCTGAATTTGTCTATAGCCGTCTCCATATATGAAGATCAGGACACTGACCTCATCAAACCCTGGATAGCCATACATGGAGAAGACTGGATCATCACCTAGATCTGCATATATGGAGCTTCAAAACTGGAGCTGACCTGTTCTGACTGTAAAATGTTCTGTTTTTGCATTGCACTATTATGGTACTTACGGTTCTGCCACTCTATTAGTGTGTTCTTTGGTACTTCCCACTACCCAGCGGGCTTTGCACTATACGCGGGCTTTTGCAGACAGTCTATTATGTAAATCAATGGCAGTGGCCGGTTTGTTATTTTGCAGTACGTTCAACTCAGTAAAGTTTGTCAATACAAAGAAGGTTGTCGTTTTTGACTTATCAATGGTAGCAGAAGATGGCTCACAACGTTAACTACAGAGTCCCACCGGCGTTTGAAGAAAAGAAGTCTTATGAGAGCTGAAAAAATGAAGTTGAAATGTGGAAACGTGTCACTGAACTGGATACGAAGAAACAGGCTTTAGCTGTTGCTCTATCACTGACGGGGAGAGCTAGAGATACAGCGTTGGAAATACCTGCGGACGATTTGAACAAAGATGATGGGATGAAGACACTTGTAGAGGCATTGGATAATGTATTCCAAAAAGAAGAAAAAGACCGGGCTTACGACGCATACACGGACTTTGACAAGACTCGGAGAGAACATGACGTTTCCATGGCGGATTACATCGTCCATTTCGAGCAGAGGTACAACAAAATGCGCAGATTTGACATGACTCTTCCTGATACTGTTTTAGCATTCAAGTTGTTGGATACAGCCGATCTGGATGTTAAAGATAAACAGCTTGCTCTTACAGCGTGTTCAACACTTACATTTGCAAGCATGAAGTCAGCTCTAAAAAGGATTTTTGGAGACAATACTGTGTTACCCTCGAGCAGCAGCGGAGGAATTCAAGTGCGACAAGATACTGCTTTTTATGTTGATCAGAGGAAAGACGGTAATTACGGGAGCAAATTCCGTCCCCAAACCAACCACACGAGGGCGCCATTGACTGGCTCAAACCCACTGGACAGGTATGGAAGGAGAACAAAATGTGCTATTTGTCAGAGTACGTTCCACTGGGCTAAAGACTGCCCACACAAAGCTGAGCATGTGAAAATGACGGAAGAAAATGCAGAGGCAGAGAAAATTGAAGAATGCCACATTACTTTGTTTTCTAAAGAGTCAATATCTGATGCTGAAATATTCATGGTGGAGGCCTTAGGTTCAGCTGTAATTGACACTGCATGCACCAGAACAGTCTGTGGTGAAAAATGGTTGGACAGTTACATTCATACACTGAAAGAGAGTGACAGGAATAAAATGGAAAATACACAGAGTAGAAGAGCTTTCAAGTTTGGTGATGGTCAAGTTGTTCATTCTACAAAAAAGGTGAAAATCCCAGCTAAGATAGGCCAAACCAAGTGCCATATAGAGACTGAGGTGGTCCCAGTGGACATTCCTTTACTACTAAGCAAAGCATCACTTAAGAGGGCAAAAGCTGTGCTTGACATTGAGAATGATAAAGCCACAATGTTTCAGAAACCTGTGCCCCTTGAAATCACATCCTCTGGACACTACTGTGTCAGCATAGTGGACAAAGATTGCACAGCCATGAATGAGCCCCAAGCTAATGAGGTTCTGGCCATAACCGATGGCATGAGTAAAGATGAAAAACGCAAAGCCTTGGTGAAACTCCACAAGCAGTTTGGACATGCTTCGGTTGATAAACTTAAAAAATTACTGACTAGTGCTGGAACTAATGATGATGAGAGCATTACTATTTTGAATGACATTGTAAGCAGCTGTGAAACATGTCTGAGATACAACAGAGCCAAGCCAAAGCCATCAGTTGGTCTACCAATGGCTTCAACCTACAATGAAACTGTGGCATTAGATCTGCATGAGCTAGAACCTAATGTGTGGTACCTTCACATGATTGATCACTTCACCAGGTTCAGTGCTGGTAGTATTGTGACCACAAAAAGATCCAGTGAAATTGTGAGGCACTTTATTCATTCCTGGGTGAGTGTTCATGGAGCCCCGGCAAAACTTTTCTTTGATAATGGAGGCGAATTCAACAATGAGGAAATGAGAGACATGGCAGAGAACTTTAACATTGAAACCAAAACCACTGCTGCCTACAGTCCATGGAGTAATGGATTGTGTGAAAGACATAACCAGACCCTTACAGAGATAATGTTAAAGGTGAAGAAAAGCAGTGGATGTGATTGGAAAACAGCCCTAGATTGGGCTCTGATGGCAAAGAATACAATGCACAATGTACATGGATTTAGTCCATACCAGCTAGTATTTGGGCAAAATCCAAACCTACCTTCTGTGCTAGTTGATAAACCGCCTGCCCTGGAGGGCACTACAATAAGTAAATGGGTAGGACAGCACATTTCAGCATTGCATGAAGCAAGGACAGCGTTTACTGAGGCAGAGTGCTCTGAGAGAATCAGGAGAGCTCTACGCACACAGCTTCGCCCCACAGATGAACACTACGAAACTGGAGACAAAGTGTACTACAAAAGAATGGACTGCAATGAATGGAAAGGCCCTGGAGTGGTAATTGGACGGGACGGCGTGGTCATATTTGTTAGACATGGAGGCACCTATGTCCGGGTGCATCACTGTAGACTACGCAAGGCCAAAGATCACTACACTGACAAGTCAGGTGACAGCCAAGAAAGTCAGACAGAATATAATGCAGCAGAATGTGACATGAACAATGTACCCGATACTGAATCTAGTGATGTACCGGACACAGAGAATGCTGCAGGGGACTCTAATAATGACACAGACAACATTGAGCAGGCTGATGATCCATCCAACCGACAACCTCCTATCATAAGAGCTGACTGCAGTATGAATCTAAAGGCAGGTCAATTTATTAAGTATGTGGAAAGAGACACTGGAATTTCACACACAGCAAAAGTGCTCGGCCGAGCAGGAAAGACAACAGGAAAAAACAAGAACTGGTACAATCTAGAGTACACTGAGCCAGTTAGCCTCACTGGCACAACCAGGTCAGCTGACCTTTCACAGGTTGACACACTGCGGATTGAACCATTGGACAGGGTGGAACAGCCACCTGACAGACATCACGATGATGTACTGGTTACAAAGGATGTGTCATTTGAATCAGCTAAACTTACTGAAATCAGTAACTGGAAAAAACATGGAGTGTTCAATGAAGTACAGAATATGGGACAAAAGTGTATTTCCACAAGATGGGTGTGCACACTCAAAGACACAGCAGACGGCATAGTTCCAAAAGCAAGACTAGTGGCGAGAGGTTTTGAAGAGCTAAACACAAAAGATCTCCCAAAAGACTCTCCAACATGTGCCTCAGAGTCTCTTAGACTACTCATGTCAGTGATATGTCAAAACCAATGGAAACCCCACTCTATGGACATTAAGTCAGCATTCCTTCAGGGAAATGAGCTATCCCGAGACATTTATCTCCGTCCACCACCTGAAGCAAAGAGTGAAGGAACTCTGTGGAAGCTGAATAAATGTGTTTATGGACTAAATGATGCATCACTGTACTGGTACAATAGAGTTAAAGAAACAATGTTGCAAACTGGAGGAAAGATGTCACAAGTTGACCCTGCCATTTTTTATTGGTTGGATAATGATTGTAATGTGTCTGGAGTGCTTGCTTGTCATGTTGATGATTTCATCTGGGGTGGTTCACACAGTTTCGCAACAACAGTGATCCCTCACCTGCAATCTGCCTTTCAAGTGGGCAGAGAAGAACATGACAGTTTTCGCTATGTAGGCATGGAGTATGTCACTGAAAGTGGAGTAACTTGTATGCATCAAGACAATTACATACAGAACCTTCAGCCAATTCACATGGACACCTCCAGAGCGATGAGCCGGGATGCTCCCCTGACTGAGAGTGAAATTGATGACCTTAGATCAAAGATAGGTCAACTTCTGTGGGTTGCCAGACAAAGTCGACCTGATATTATGTTTGATACTTGTGTCCTTGCAGCTAACATAAAACATGCTACTGTACAGAGTTTACATGACACAAACAAGGTGGTGAGAAAGCTAAAATCAGAAAAAGTGACACTGAAATTTCAGAACCTGGGAAAAGACAGCTCTCTAAAGCTAGTAGTGTTCTGTGATGCCTCACTGGGAAACCTTCCAGATGGTGGCACTCAAGGGGGACATCTCATTGTGCTGATGGGTGAGGAAGGAAGATTCTCACCTGTTTATTGGCAGTCAAAGAAGATCAGGAGAGTCGTCCGAAGCACACTTGCTGGAGAAACACTCGCTCTTGCAGATGCTGTTGACAGTGCTATTTCTCTTTCTGACCTCCATGCAGAACTTACCACAGGACATCTTACCCAGCATGTCTTACCAATAGTGTGTGTCACTGATAACCACTCCCTTGCTGATGCTATCAAGTCTACTAAGTCAGTGACAGAGAAAAGGCTCCGCATTGAAATAAGTGGTATCAAGGAACTTCTTCAGAGCAAAAGAATCCAACGGATACTGTGGGCACCTACAGGAGAGCAGCTAGCTGATTGCTTGACAAAACGAGGTGCATCCGCACTTCAGCTCCTAAAGGCACTCAGTGTTGGAGTATGGAAATTGGAATAGAGACTACTGTATTTTGTTTTTAACTGTAATTTTGTTTTTGGTCACTATGTTCTCACATGCCTATGGACATTAATAATAGACTTTGTTTTTTTGTTTTAAAAAAAGAAAAAGAAAAGAAAAGTGGGAGATTGTAAAATGTTCTGTTTTTGCATTGCACTATTATGGTACTTACGGTTCTGCCACTCTATTAGTGTGTTCTTTGGTACTTCCCACTACCCAGCGGGCTTTGCACTATACGCGGGCTTTTGCAGACAGTCTATTATGTAAATCAATGGCAGTGGCCGGTTTGTTATTTTGCAGTACGTTCAACTCAGTAAAGTTTGTCAATACAAAGAAGGTTGTCGTTTTTGACTTATCACTGACATTCCATATGTTGATCCTTCCCTACCCGTCCTTCCTCTTCGATGTCTCCCTTTTGACCGATACCTGTCCACTCTAGACGGGCCTGCCGCAAAGTTATTGCCCAGCAGCCGGCAAAAACTAGAGTTCTCAACAGGCCTGAAAGTTAAGGCGCTCCATATATGGCCAGTACAGAATTTATTCCATATGTTGATCTGACCCCCCATGCCCAGCAATCTGAAATTCATAGTAATTTGGGCCCCTAACTGATATGACATATGACAGCTCTTATTCTTATATGCTGAATTTAGACTGGATGCGGGGGCCACCAGCACAAATGGCTGTGCTGGAACTTGTGTACAGACCTGCAAGCTTTCAGACTGCTCCTGCCTTGCCAACAAATTAAAGTGCACAGAAATGTGCAAGCTACAAACCTGTAGCAATCAGAAGGAAGAGGAGGAAGATGAAATTAAACTGATCGATTATGTGATGATAATGATGAAGATGATGAATACTGAATAATTGATATTGATATAGACCTTTTAAAAAAAACATGATAGCATTTGCCACCTTGAATGTCCCTCATTAGTGAAGATTCTGGTCTGGGCCCATGGAATAATAGGCACCTGCAGCCTGACCCACAGGACATAGATTAGTTAGTGGTTGGTTAATCACTTTCAATGTGGCATGCTATTTTGGTCATGTAATTATAGCAAATAAAAATTGAAAACATTTCCAAGCATTTCATTAAATAACTAATAAACAAAATAGCACATCTACAGGATTGTAGCTCTGCTACTTTTGCCATTTGTCGTATAGCCCTGGGCTAGAGTTCTACTCGCTACTGCTCTACTACACTCTGAACTGAACCAGGTGTACCACTTCACACTAAGTTCAAACTTAGCCTAGTTATAGCTTGGCTTGACTTAAAAGCCATTTAAGCTATAACTAGGCTAAGTTTGAACTTAGTGTGAGGTGGTGCAACTGGCTCAACAAGGCATATAGGGCTTACGAGGTTAAAGTAGAACAAGCGGAAACAAGGTTGACAGAAAGAGGATCACCTCTCTTTTTCTTTCAATGTATCTGAATAATGATCCCTCTACACACACTACTAGACTAGTCAATAAACATAATGGGAGCTGGGCTGACCTCTGGTGTCCATTTGGTATATTACCGGACAGATCTGAAAAATGATAAAATCATCATTCCATCAACTCCACCTCACCACCTGATTGGTTCCCTATTCATCAGTTCACCAGTCATCTCCCATCACCTCAATACACCTGTGCATGCACATTTCAGTCAGAACCTTTTTCTCTGTTTTGTCAAGTCCTGGGAGACAAGTCCTACATTGTTATGTTCAATCCAGGCCTGTTGTGTTTAGTGTGTTTGTCTCAGCCTTCTGTCATTTTTCTGTTCCTGTCAGGGAAACAATAGGTAAGATTTGGGGACCGGGAACCCTTTACATTTTAAAAGTAGGAATTGTATGTTAAAACACTATTAAGTCAGTGCCAGGTTTTTGTTTTGTAGAAGTTATTTTGTAGTTTAGCGAGTGGGTTTTTTGGTGTTGCTGTGAATTTTGATTTGGCACTCACCATTTTCATTTTCCCTGTTTTCTGTTATACACCAGGCAGTAGGCACATAAAATAAAACACTGAATTTACTCAGTTTCAATCCATCATTTCACTCACTGGATACCATGTTATTGTCCCACTCCCTACATACCCTAGGCCTATTCACCTTTTTCTTACAGCCCATAGTGCATTGCGTTAGTGTGTGCATTATGTTTCTCTTGTTGTTGTTGCCAGTTTCGCAAGAGAAACAAGTGGCCAGGTCTATGAAAACAAGCACAAATGAAAATAGCTAATCTACAAGCTCACAGCGACACATTGTGAGGTTGTGTACATCCGTTACTACTATACACTTCAGAATCAAGCCCAAAAAAACATCAACCAGCAACTACCAATAATTTATTTGCAAGTGACTTTACAGAAAAAACAAGTCAAAGGTTGCTTATAATAAGCAGACATGGCAACACGGCCTGAAGGAAGCAAAGCACACACACAAGGAGCCCCAGTACCTTGGCGGGAAAAAACGTGGATAGAGTCGAGAGTAGACCACATGTAAGATGTAAGGCATAGTGGTTGTCAAAGTGGAGACTGGGGGCCTGCCGGGGTCCTTGAGGGGTTTCCACTTTCCAGGGGGTCCCCAACAAAATGTGTTAAATGTAGCATATATATATATATTTATTTTTGGGGGTTTTTTCCTCACAATTGGGGGGATCACATGATCCTCTCTTTGTTTGCACGGTCAGTCAGGCTCTCCAAGAGGCTGCTGTCATCCTTGTCTGCAACACATAATGGTGGAGAGCAACAGTCAGACACATTTCATTCCATCCATCGAGCTCGAGTGTTTCTACAGTATGATCCATCCATAGCAGTTCTTCCAGTGTTATCCTTTTATAACTAGAGTGTCTGAGACTGAGCATGTAACACTCGGAATTAAAATAAAGTTGCAATACATTTTTTTTCCCACTGAATTAAACATGATTTTAACCAATCTGTATGATCATAATAACTAACAAAACAGTGGTGGTGGTATTTGGTCTCCCTGCTCTTCTATTCAGACATGTATAATACCGTTGCTGTCGGGCAGAAACCTCTTATCTCCATATACTTTTTGTGTTCTTTATAAATTAACGCCCTACTTGATCATACTATTACTACAGTTTCACACAAAAGCCTAAAAAATTGCAGATCTACGAGCTCGAAACACGGTGCGGCGCATTTTGAGCTTGTGGATCTGATAGTTTTGCTATTTTAGGGATTTGAATCCTGAAAAGTAACGGTTTTGGACATCTGAGGTTTCCACCCGACAGAGATGATGTCCTGTGGGTGGGTTCACTACTGTTTGATAGGACAGGAACGCCTTCTGGAAGGGGGGGGGGGGGGACGGACATATGTTTCAGAAAACTGTCAGGATTTAGAAGACATTTGTAGAATTGTCCTCAGGTGTAAATGTGTTGAAAGGGGACATGACCATCAAAGCAACACTGGGGATGGTCCAGTGTACTTACCAAAGACCACCAACGTGCAGGAGCACTGTACTGTTCCCAGAGGGTTCTCCAGCACCAGTGTGTATTCTCCACCGTCTTTGACTCCACAGGTGGGGATGACCAGGGTGCACACCCCGTTGGCGGTGCTGTACCAAAAGCGAGACGAGTCTGGCGAAATCTTCACTCCTCCTCCCTTGTACCAGCACGCCTGCAGAGTGCAGACCACCGGGAGTTACAACACGCTATACTTTGTGGCTTTTTGTCCTTTGTGCGAACTCGGCATGTCGGTTGGTATAGCTGCAGATTGTTCTCATTTAGGTGTGCAATTGTTCACGTGGATTAAAGTTCTCTCTGTCTACTATGGAGGCATTGGACTAGGCATGTTGCACAGCGAGAATAGCCCATCTACAAGTTGTCAATGCGTCGCTTGTGGATGGGCTATATTTGGTTATTTCAAAAAATATATTGGAGCAATTATTGAAGTGATCAAACAAGCAATATGTTTGGAAGCATTTTCAATAAAACCCGGATTTTTATTTCATAAAAGCAAATAAAAGGTTAAAGCCTCAGTCTGTGATTTCTTCACCTGGTTGACAGACTGCAGAACAGCAGGACCAATATTACTGAAACATCATTCATTTCACATATTGGGTTAATTGTTTAGGAACCGGTGCAGTGTGGGGGGGCTCCTTTTACACGTGTAGGCACAGCCCATACCTGTGGAGTAGGCATGCCCTGGTAGGCACAGCCCATACCTGTGGAGTAGGCATGCCCTGGTAGGCACAGCCCATACCTGTGGAGTAGGCATGCCCTGGTAGGCACAGCTCATGGTGCAGTCATGACCTCTGCTGACAGCATGGTTCTTCAATGGAAGCAGGAAGGATGGCTTCACCTGGCGTGAGGGTGCCTTGTACTCCTTCATCAAGAGACTGCTGATAGCCTCTGGTGTACACACACATACACACACACACACACACACACACATACACGCTTATACATTAACACTAATATACTGAAACATTCTTTTCACATACTGTTTATTGCTATTGAGAACTATAGGGTTGTAATGGTTGTAATGGAGATATTTCACTTTTAAATAAAATACATTATTATGGAACCCTCACGCATTAGAAGGACATACTAATGTGTGAGTCGTTTTTGTTTACTTATTTTATTTGAAAGTGAAATATCCCTTTAATTGAACTAATCATACAAAAATAATAATCACAAAACAAAAAGGAATAGGCAGTTTCTGCTGTGCTGAGCACCGTGTGCAAACTCTAGCCACCTTTATTCTCCTTGGCGATGACCATGGGCTCCTTGGAGTCCAGAGGGTCACTGTCCCCAACGGTGTTCTGGGCCAGCACCCGGAAGTAGTACTTCCTCCCAGGAAGCAGTCTGGTGACGGTGTACTTGCTGCTGTAGATGCGCTCTGCGGCCGTGAACCAGGAAGCGGTGCTGGTGTCTCGTTTGAGGATGACATAGTGAGTGTCCTCGTCATCCTGCAGGTCGGGGGTGTGCTCCCACTGCAGGGTGACTGTGCCTGGAACCTCCTCCACAAGATACAGGTTCTTAGGAGGACGCGGGAAGTCTGGCCCAAAAGGGAAGGGAGAAGAGAGGAGCACAAGGAGATGAAAATGTGTTTGTTTTGTTTTTACATTGTGGCTGTGTCAGTCTGTCTGGACTCTGGACCAGAACTAATCACGCAAACTACACACACGGAAGTAGCCACTCATTTCTTTTCACAGGGGCAGCAGTGGCTCAGGGATTCCCAGTTCGATCCCAGGCTCCCCCAGAGTTGGTGTCGAAGTGTCCTTGAGCAAGACGCTGAACCCCTATTTGCTTCGTGCCTTGCATGGTTTCCTCTGCTGCCAATGCCATCGCCATCGGTGTATGAACTATGAACGTGTGTGTGAATGTAATACCCAATCTATGTAAAGTGCCTTGGATGAAGGTGCTATATAAATGCACCATTTACATAGGTTTTGTATATTTTAAAATATTTAACTTAAAATGTATAATGGCAGACAATGAGGCTGTGGTCGTGCTGAAACCTTCATTTCCACATTTGGATTCTGACGTCATCGATGACTGCAGCAGTCACAGCCGGTCACATGAAGTCTGAGATCATAGATGACTGCAGCCGTCACAGCCGGTCACATGAAGTCTGAGATCATAGATGACTGCAGCATGATGTCACAGCCGGTCACATGAAGTCTGAGATCCACCTTAAGCCATACGGTTTCTCTGTGGATCCTGAGGAGATCCACATAATGTTCTATTTCTTTATAGTTAGTTTTATAGCTGTAAGACGGAGTTCTCACTCTGTAAGTGAGAATTCCAGAAATAACTAAAAGGATCAAGGTTTCATACAAAAGGGCACAAAGAGCTTCCTTCACTGTTGTTTCTCAAACTGTCTCCAGAAATGTGTCATTTTCAGCACTGTCTTTTGTCAGGGATTAGCTACACAGTATGACTGGATAAACACAGCACGGCCTCCGCAATGGAGAAAATTGGTTTTCTATCCAGCGTGTGATACAAAATGGCCAACTTCTGCATATTGTCGCGGTCAGGCTGAACCTTTCTGGACATTTCTTTAACGTTTTTTACGGGAGGGGGGAGGGGGGGGGGGAGTAAAAGTATGTGAGTGACATGCAGAAAAGGTCCGACTGGGCACCCGCTTTGAATGTGATCAGCAGATAATCACCAGTATAGGTTACTTATCAAGACGATCTTATAGACATCGCTTGGGAATCGGAAGGTTTTCGGTTCGATCCTGTGTTGCTGTCGAAATATCCTTGAGCAAGACACTGAACTTCTAATTGCTCCAGATGAGCAGGTCGGTGCCTTGCAAGGCTTCCTCTGCCGCGCGTGCGCTTGAAAGATCCTGCCTAGGGCATCAAATTTCTCAGGGCCGGCACTGACTCTAGCTATCAAGAATCAGATCTTATGTGGTACACGCCTTAACCACTTGTGACTTGGCTATCAGCACTGCACTGTTATTACTTTTTGACAAAGCGAGTACGTTTGTCTGTGGTCTAAGTAATAAAGTAAAAAGTATTAGCAAGAGTTTTGGACCAAATAACTACTTTTCAGGAAATATAGAAACAACCATTTTTTTTTAATGTTTTTTTTTCTGTGGCTTTCGCCTTCATTCTACACCTTTTATGGAGGGACAGACAGTAGGCTGACAGGAAATGGGGAGAGAGACGGGGGGAAGACATGCAGCAAAGGCCGTCGGGACCGGGAGTCGAACCCGCGGCACACTGCCAGACTGGACCGCCAACCAAGGTGCCTGGACCACTGAGCCACGGCCCAGACCATTGTGTATTTTAATACCGAATATATATTTTTTGCACGTACAAGGTTTCCACCCGACATCATACCTGTCACCCTGACGTTGATGTCATAGTGGACCTCTCCATAATGGTTCTTCAGTTGGACACGGTAGACACCAGAGTCACACCTCCTGGAGGAGGAGATGAGCAGCTGGGAGTGACTCTTGCTCTTAGTGATGGCCTCCTTGCCGTTGGTTCGAATGCCGTCCTTGAGCCAAGTTACCACCGGGGGAGGGGATCCCTGGGAGAAGGGTATGTTAGGGGGGGTTGGGGGTGATATTAGATTGATCCGTTACATGAGAATTAACCACTTGAACCCCAGCATCCCTATTCTGGGGGGAACAATCGCCAAAAATGGGCAATCTACAAGCTCAACTGAAATATTTAATACAGCATGCAAAGATGTGATTTAGGCAGATATGCTGCCACAAAAATAAGTGTAATGTATTTCATTTATTAGATTATAATAGAACACTGCACTTTGTGAATATTGTTTTTGATCACATCTTATGATAAATGTACAGGTATGTTTTTTTTGTGTGCGATTTATTGGTTCTTGTATACACTCAAAGGCTGATTCATGAAACACACTTAGATAGAAACATGCTTGTTTGCATTCTGCATTTAAAAAATTCAAAATGTTGTCTGTCGGGTGGAAATGGGGAAAATGTCCTCATATTTTCAGGATAACATAAAAAAAAAAGAGTAGCGACCTTGTAGATCTGCTAATTTTGGCACGTTTGTGTGACTGTAGTACAATCAAGAGGGGTGCTAACTTACAAAAAATAAACTCAAAAGGTTCAAATATGAAGATATGAGGTTTTTGCCCCACAGCATTAGGCTCCTCCACAGGGGGTATGGTTGGTTGCTGTTGGCAGCATGTGACTGATGGAGGTCTTACTGTGAAGCTGAGCTGAAGGCAGAGTGCTGTTCCAGCACGGACCACCATGTGGTTCTTCAGCCTGCCCTGGACGTCAAATCTGGGAGCCGCTGCATGGGAAGCAGTCACACATGACATTATGTTAACCACATGAAACCTATATATAATCTACAAGCGCAACACGTCGACGCATTGTAAGCTTGAGCTGTAATTTCCTGTGAAGAGATTTGGTGTAGAGGGAAGCGGGGAGAGGAGAAGACCTGGCATAGACCCCTGGGGGACCTCAGTCACCCAAGTTCATAGGGTTTAAGTGGTTAAATGTTTCTTCAATATAGAATACAAGAAACAGCTAATACAATGGTTCTCAAAGTGGGGTCTGTACTCAGCCCTGCAGGGGTCCTTGAGGGGGATCCTGGGGGTCCTCAGCCAGATGAATTAATATAGCATCAAGATCAGTTTAACCACTTTAACCCATGTTCTTCTTTTTTTTTACTTGAAATATTTTAATTATGGATAATGGGGGTCCTTATGGCACAAACTGATTTAAAATTGGCGTCCACAGCCATATGCACATTCATTTGGAGGTCCATGACATGAAAATGCCAGTGGGATAATAGACTGTACAGTAGTCATCTCACCAGGTGGGGGCATGGCCAAAACGCCCTGCTTCAGTTCGATCGGTTCCCCCACCCCTCCCTCGTTGACGGCCCGGATTCGGAAGAAGTACTTCATGCGTTCCTGCAGTCCCAGCACCGTGTGGGCGGTGCCAGCGATGGGGATCTTGGAGACCTTGGTCCACTCTTTAGCGTCCTCGGGTCGGACCTCCAGGATGTAGCCAGAGGGCTCGTCCCCTTGCTCCGGGGGCTTCCAGCTCAGAGAGATGGAAGAGTTAGAAGAATGAGAATCCGACACACGCAAGTTCCTCACCAGACCGGGTGCACCTATAGGTGGGAGGAAGCAATAGGCAAGTGAGAATGTTCATGAACCCTATATTCTGTGGGGTGATCATTCTGTGAGTATGGCGGATGTACAAGCTCACAACGTGGCTGCTACTCGTCTCGGTAACCAAATTTAGATTGAGTGAGGAAAAAAAAGTATAGGGTTTAAGAGGCTAACTTATAGTTTGAGTAGATTTGATTTGATGTCCGGCTTTAAGTGAAGCCTAGGCCATATGGGCTTTATACCATCGCCTTTTGTGATGGTTCTGGACAACCGTGTATCTGACCGACTCAAGGCCGGGCACTGCACTCCCTGTCGTGGTGTGGAACGTGTGTGTAGAATTTGGCGAAGGGTACTCGCGTTACGTGGATTACAGACGTATACGTACACAGGGAGACGTGGTGACTGGTGAAGATGTTTTTAATTGAAAGGACAGATGAGAGTAGATGTGAGTGAGAAGGAACAGGAAAAGGAAGGCTCACGTATGGGGTCTTTGGCGATGACAGCGTTGGAGCTGGAACTGGGGCTTCCTGCTCCCGCTCTGTTCACACTGGTCACTCTGAACTCGTACTCCATGTCCTCCATCAGTCCATCCACCACACACTTAGTATCTGGACCAGTAGAACACACATGGATAAAGTTACACACTTAGTATCTGGACCAGTAGAACACACATGGATAAAGTTACACACTTGGATACCAGTGGAACACGCATAGTGTCGCTGTCGGGCAGAGATCTCCATATTCCAACCTTTTGTGTTTTTCCATAAATGTAACGCCCTGCTTGACCATACGAGTCACGACAGTGTCACACAAAAATATCAAAGTAGCAGATCCACTTAACTTTTTGTTAAGTCACATGCAAGTATATTTTTTTTCAGGTGACGGTAGGGCTGCTCAATTAATCAAATTAGTTTTCAAAGATTATGAAAACAAAATAAGGATGCTGTCAGACAGAAACCTCATGTCTGCATTTTTTTTATTTCTTTTTTTTATAAATTACAGCGTTACACAAATGCATCAAAAGTCCACAAGCTTGAAATGTGGCACGAAGCGTCTCTGTTTAAGCTTGTAGATCTGCTACTTGCTGGTTTTATTTTTTATTTTATTTTTTATTTGAATCCTGAAAAGTCAACAGTTTTGGACATATGAGGTTTCCACCCGACAGAGACGATAATCGATGCTCTCGTTTTGTCAGAAGTGATATAAATCCAGTGCACCCCCTAAAAGCCCACACTCCCCATGAGTTAAAGGTTTCATGACATTAAGTTTCATTTATTTTTATTTTTCGTTTTTCTTTTCGTTTTTATGACCTCAATTACACCCAAAAAATATGAACTTCAGTGGATTTTCTGTGGTCTGGGATTTTCTGTGTCTGTGAAGCCTTTTGAGCTGCAACGACAACAGGCAAAACAGTGAAAACAGTGACATCTGCTGGCAAATTCCTATATGTCATATATGGGATTTGTGGCCTCATACATGATACATCACACTCCACAGGAAGATCTGAGAACTTGTTTGAGCCAGAAAACCCCAGACCACAGAAAATCTACTGAATGTTAAAAGTTCTGTTTTTTTGGGTGCAATTGAGCTCAGAAAACCCAAAAAAAAATGAAGAAAAATTACAAAACACTTTAAGCTGCAAGATTTTCAGCTCAAGCCAACATGATGGAAAGAGCCTTTGGTCAACAAGAAAGGTACAGCTAATTCAGCTGTTTGTGAAAAGAAAGTGTTGGTTTCAATTGGAAGAAAAATACTGTGCAATACTACATTGTCATTTGCACACCAAAGCAATACAACCAATATGTTTAATCATCTGAAATGCAAATACAAATGTGATAATGACAAAACAATGGAGCACTAAAAGAAGTAAAATAAATGCGTGACGAGGTGTCCAACATCAGTGAGAAATTGTGTTAAATAATCGTGATCTCAACACTGACCTAAATTTTTTGTGCCATAATCAATTTGACCAACATTACTTTTTCGTGCCATAATCAAGCAGCCCAATTACATAGTATTGTGTCTGTCGGGTGTAAACCTCATATTTCCCATACTGTTAATTTTCCAGGATTCAAACAAAAAAATGGCAAAAGTAGCAGATTGACAAGCTCAAAAAGCCATGTTGGATCTGCTACTTTTGATTTTGTGTGACGTTGTAGACAGTGTATGACAGCAACGTTATCCAAATGAAGACGGATAAGATGTTGTATGCGACCTGTGAGCGGCTCCTTGCTGACTGGGACCCACATGTTGCTGCCTTTCTTCCTCCTCTCCAGGACGTAGCCCAGGACAGGAGCCCCTCCGTCCTGTGCTGGAGGAGACCAGCTCAGCGTCATGGTGTCCTTGGTGATGTTGGACACCTGGGGCTGAGACACCACGCCTGGTGGCTCTGCATGGGGAGGTGGCAGTGGTGGAAAGGAACCAAGTTCATTTACTCAAGTACTGTGCTTAAGTAACATTTTTAGGTACTTAGATAGTAGTAGTATAGATAGATGTCATTAACTGTCATTGCATCTCTGTATCTTTTTTTTTTACAGACGGCACAGGATGGCGTTCATTGGGCTGTCTGCGTCACGGTATTCACGCACATGAACTGGCTAGTGGCTACGGGAGTTTATGCATGTGTCTCGACTGTTGGACTCGAAAAACCCTGTTGTATTTGCGAAGGCGAAGGAGGTGGTGGAGGAGAGGAATGTGTCACCCGTGTGTAGTTAGGTTATATCGAGTGACGTTAAACTATGACCCATACATTAATCTGTGTCCCTCCCAACATGCATTTCACTGTGTGACACGTGATCGTCGGGATGATGGCGGTGGTTGGATTTGTTCTTACCTTATAGTTAATTAAGGTAGTGCAAGCAAATGTTTGGTGCTTGTAAGTATTGCACATTGAGGCGGGAGGACAGGGCTGGCGCCAGATGCCTGGAGGCTGTCTGTGCGCCGTGGCGTTGTGAGATGGGCCCCTAAGCAAGCAGCAGTCTTGCTCTGTGCTAAGGATGTCGTTTTAGACTTTTTTTTCCTTAAATTTAGAATAGATAGTTTGAGAACGACTGACCTATTGGCTCTCCGGCGCGCACCTCCTGGGTCTCCAGAGGGTCGCTCATGCCCTGGGAGTTGACGGCCCGGATGCGGTACTGGTACGCCTGGCCCTCGTCCACCCTGGTGTCCCCGAAGACGCTGGTGCTGCTCTCCACCTCGCCCACCTTCAGCAGTGGTGGAACGTACATTTACTGACTACAATTTGAGGTACTCCACTACATCTCACAAGCAGATATTTTACTTGTACTCCATTATTTGAAAACTTTTACTTTTGATGAACCTCTTCAGCCTTATACATTTCGCCCATTTGAAAATAGCCGATCTACAAGGTCACAATGTGACGCATTGCGAGCTTGTAGATCTGCTATTTTTATACAAACTTTGGGACATTCTGTATAATGAGTACTTTAAACTTTTGGTACTTTAAGTACATTTTGACGCCAATACCTTTTGTACTTTTACTCAAGTAAATTTTGAATTCTGGACTTTCACTTTATTATTGCAGTATTCATATTTTTACTTAAGTACAACGTGAGTATTTTTTCCACTACTGACCTTCAGCCAGGACTTCTTCCCCACCGCGCGGCGCTCCACCACAAAGCCGGTGATCTGCTTTCCCCCGTTGTCGCGAGGGGCCTTCCACTTCATCCTGATGCACGTGCCTGAGTGCTCCATGAACTCCACTTTACCCTGAGGGGGCTTGGGCCGGTCTGGAGGGAAGAGGCGGCATGAAGTACAGTATTTCAAAGGTAAAGCCTTGTTGTACCACCACGCATCTCATGGAAGACAATCTGGGTACCCATAGGGCAAAACAAAGGAAAAACAGCGCAGTCAACACAGTCTGTCTCGAGAGACTACATTGAAGATAACTCAAATAACTAAAATATGTATAGTAGGGCTGTACCCTCATAGTTGATTAATCGATTAATCGATCGATTTGGTCTTGATTCACGTTCATGATGTGATCATGGGTTGATCATAATTCATGACTTTCAATAGGCAGTAGCCATTGTGAAATGAACATTAGAATTTTCAGTTGTCAACCTCACCAACCTGAAAACCTCCCAGTGTAAAATGTATTCAGCAAACAAAATGTAAAGTAGAGTCCATTAGTGGACTAGCTATTAGAGCTAGCTAATAGACTAATAATTTCTCGAGGTACAGTCTTGAAATATGTTTTTCACTTTGTGGTGAGCGGGGCATAAATTAGGCTTGAGATACGTCTGTCGCATGTGTGGCACACTTTGACCCACCAATCACATTGAGGTGCAGGTTGGCCACAGCAGTGCCACAGTCACTCTTCAGACGGAGCATGATGTCACCGCTGTCCTCTCTGATGCACCTGGAATATTAGAGCAGTGCTTCTCAAACCTTTCATGTCAAGGACCTCATCTGAAAGTGTTTTGTGCCAGCGACCCCTACCCCCAAAAGTGAAGATTTATGTAAAAATAATAAAATGAATCTAAATGATTCAAAAATAACCTTATATATATAATATTTTGCAAAAATAGCACAGCGTGGCACGAAGTGTGCTGTGATGCATATTTTTGGAAGGTTTTCACTTCAGAAATGATCTAAATAAATGGGCAATTGACATTCATGGACTTCGACCTTGCAGTCTCTTTCAAGTAAGTAAGAAACAAATTACATCTTAATATTTCAACAAAGGTGTGGATAGATGGTGACCATGCAGAGGCTGTATCAACAATTATATAATTATTACACATTAGATTACATAACAAACAACAACATTGTTTAGCATTTCCCTCAATCCCCTGGATATGATGCTAGCATATCACAGGGACTTATCCCCTCCCCCACTACAACCCTTGATGCTGAGTGCTGAGCATGGAGGCAATAATGGGCACTAGGTACCACTCAGTCTTTGTTATTACTTGGCCGGAGATTGAACCCCCCAAACTCCCAATGTAAGACCAGGCACTTACACCACAATGTCACTGTGCTGTTACAGTATGTACTATCGTCTCTGTCGGATGGAAACCACATATGTCCAAAACCGTTACTTTTCAAATTAAAAAATGGCAAAGGTAGCAGATCTATAAAGCTCAAAACGCATTGCTTCGTGTAGCGTTTCGAGCTTGTGGATCTGCTACTTTTGATACTTTCGTGTGACGCTGTGTGATCAAGTGTGTGTTAATTTAAGTTAAAATATGGAGATAAGAGGTTTCCCCGTCCCGGCGGCAACGATATGCTTTATAATATGTGATTAAAATCGAAAGATTTTAGAAATGCCATACGTCTACAGTACCAAACGCACCGGTGCGAGAGTTTCCCTGCTCCTTTACCTGCTGATTACCAGTGTGGTGGAGTCAGCCGTTCGCTCCACCTTGGTCCTCTCATCCTCCGTCATCTCCAGGCCGTCCTTGTACCAGGTCACCTTGGGCGGGGGTCTACCTTTGAAGGGGATCTTAATGGTCGCCGTCTGGCCCGCTTTCACCATCACAGACTGGGCCGCCAGCATCTCCAGCACTGCAGGGTCGATCTCTGGAGGGTCTGGGGATAAGAGGAAAAGCACCTCATTCTCTGATCAATCAGTGGTACCCAACCTTATTTCCTAAAACCCCCCTAGTGTGTGTGTGTGTGTGTGTGTGTGTGTGTGTGTGTGTGTGTGTGTGTGTGTGTGTGTGTGTGTGTGTGTGTGTGTGTGTGTGTGTGTGTGTGTGTGTGTGTGTGTGTGTGTGTGTGTGTGTGTGTGTGTGTGTGTGTGTGCGCGTGCAACTGTGCACACACACTATATTGCTGTTGTCATGCAGAAACCTCAACATTTTGTGTTTTCTTTTTTGTAAATTAACGCCCTACTTGATCATACTACAGCGTCACACAAAAGCATCAAAAGTAACCAAGCAATTAGTAGATCTAAAAAACATTATATATCGTCACCTTATTAAACTAATTGCCTAAGTCATTTTTTCAAGGTTTTCAGGAAACACAAAAAACTGTGCCAAATGTAGAATATATAATATTTCTTAATTATTTCAATTCCAAAAAATATGAAAAAATATGACTATTGACATACAAATAAAGGTGTATGTCAATCATGTAACATGTAAGGATAAAATGACTTAGGCCAATATCTGAACATGCCATTTTAACTTAGGCAATTATAAACCTTATTTAGGCCAAATTACTTCTGCAGTAAGTGACTTAGGCAAAATGTTTTTATTCCAATTATTTTGAATAGACCATGGTTTAGGGTCAGCCACAGAGTGTTTAAAATAATATCAGAGCACAAAGACATTTGATACTGAATGGGAGTGAATGGGAGTGAATGGGACTGAATGGGAGTGAATGGGAGGTACTGTTACTATGGGACTGATACTATGGGAGTGAATGGGACTGAATGGGAGGGAATGGGACTGAATGGAACTGAATGGGAGGGAATGGGAGGGAATGGGACTGAATGGGAGGTAGTTACTATGGGAGTGAATGGGAGTGAATGGGAGGTACTGTTACTATGGGACTGATACTATGGGAGTGAATTGGACTGAATGGGAGTGAATTGGACTGAATGGGAGTGAATGGGAGGTACTGTTACTATGGGAGTGAATGGGACTGAATGGGACTGAATGGGAGTGAATGGGACTGAATGGGACTGAATGGGACTGAATGGGAGTGAATGGGAGTGAATGGGAGTGAATGGGAGTGAATGGGATGAATGGGAGTGACAGTTCCATAGTAACAGTACCTCCCATTCACTCCCACTCACTCCCATTCACTCCCTTTCACTCTGAATGGGAGTGAATGGGATGAATGGGAGTGACAGTCCCATAGTAACAGTAGCTCCCATTCACTCCCATTCAGTCCAGTTCACTCCCATTCACTCCCATTCACTCCCATTCAGTCCAGTTCACTCCCATTCACTCCCATAGTATCAGTACCTCCCATTCACTCCCATTCAGTCCAGTTCACTCCCATTCACTCCCATAGTAACAGTACCCCCCATTCACTCCCATTCACTCCCATAGTATCAGTATCAGTGTTTAAAATAATATCAGAGCACAAAGACATTTGATACTGAATGGGAGTGAATGGGAGTGAATGGGAGTGAATGGGAGTGAATGGGACTGAATGGGAGTGAATGGGAGTGAATGGGAGGGAATGGGAGTGAATGGGAGGAATTAATGGGACTGAATGGGAGGTACTGTTACTATGGGACTGATACTATGGGAGTGAATGGGACTGAATGGGAGGGAATGGGACTGAATGGGAGTGAATGGGAGGGAATGGGACTGAATGGGAGGTACTGTTACTATGGGACTGATACTATGGGAGTGAATGGGACTGAATGGGAGGGAATGGGACTGAATGGGAGTGAATGGGAGGGAATGGGACTGAATGGGAGGTACTGTTACTATGGGACTGATACTATGGGAGTGAATGGGACTGAATGGGAGTGAATGGGACTGAATGGGAGGGAATGGGACTGAATGGGAGGTACTGTTACTATGGGACTGATACTATGGGAGTGAATGGGACTGAATGGGAGTGAATGGGATGAATGGGAGTGAATGGGAGGTACTGTTACTATGGGACTGATACTATGGGACTGAATGGGACTGAATGGGAGTGAATGGGATGAATGGGAGTGACAGTCCTATAGTAACAGTACCTCCCATTCACTCCCACTCACTCCCATTCACTCCCATTCACTCCCTTTCACTCTGAATGGGAGTGAATGGGATGAATGGGAGTGACAGTCCCATAGTAACAGTAGCTCCCATTCACTCCCATTCAGTCCCATTCACTCCCATTCACTCCCATTCAGTCCAGTTCACTCCCATTCACTCCCATAGTAACAGTACCCCCCATTCACTCCCATTCACTCCCATAGTATCAGTCCCATAGTAACAGTACCTCCCATTCACTCCGATTCAGTCCCATTCACTCCCATTCACTTCCATTCACTCCCATTCACTCCCATTCATTCCCATTCACTCCCATTCACTCCAATTCACTCCCATAGTATCAGTCCCATAGTAACAGTACCTCCCATTCACTCCCATTCAGTCCCATTCACTCCCATTCACTTCCATTCACTCCCATTCACTCCCATTCACTCCCATTCACTCCCATTCACTCCAATTCACTCCCATAGTATCAGTCCCATAGTAACAGTACCTCCCATTCACTCCCATTCACTCCCATAGTATCAGTCCCATAGTACAGTGCCTCCCATTCAGTCCCATTCAGTCCCATTCATTCCCATTCACTCCCATTCATTCCCATTCACTCCCATTCAGTCCCATTCACTCCCATTCAGTCCCATTCACTCCCATTCAGTCCCATTCACTCCCATAGTATCAGTCCCATAGTAACAGTACCTCCCATTCACTCCCATTCTATCAGTCCCATAGTAACAGTACCTCCCATTCACTCCCATTCAGTCCCATTCGCTCCCATTCAGTCCCATTCTATCAGTCCCATAGTAACAGTACCTCCCTTCCACTCCCATTCACTCCCATTCTATCAGTCCCATAGTAACAGTACCTCCCATTCACTCCCATTCACTCCCATAGTATCAGTCCCATAGTACAGTACCTCCCATTCACTCCCATTCAGTCCCATTCTATCAGTCCCAAAGTAACAGTACCTCCCATTCACTTCCATTCACTCCCATTTTGAAAGGTGTGTTAAAATGGCCTAAGTCACATTTTATTATGACTTAGGCAAAATAAAATGGCCTAAGTCTCACTCTTGACATAGGCCATTTTTTTAATAGGGTGTAACAGGAAGGCCTTTTACGTTAGGGCTTAGGCGATTTTACCAGAGGTGGCCAGCATCACCAGGAGTTGATTTAGGCCAAAAACTCATTTTCGGCAAAAAATGACTTAGGCCATTAGTTTAATAAGGTGACGATATATAAAATAACAACATAATTCAATATCCGGTTCCTCGCACTATTTCTCACGTTCTACTACAGGTATACTTGGGACATTTGGTCCTCACAAGTATAGTAACACACGCTGACACTGACCTGCAATGGTCAACACAGCCTCGCTGTCGGCACCCTTGGCTCTGAAGGTGTACTTGCCCTGGTGGGCGTCGGTCACTCCACTGAAGGTCAGCTTGTGGACCGCACCCTGTTTGACCACCTGCACCCCACTCATATCTGCAATCTGTTAGGCGTAGCACACAGAACGACACGGCAGAATTGTTTTTAGCATGACTAGAGACTCAGATATATGTATGGAAAAGAAAAAAAGGGGTTGACAAAGTATGAAATCCAAAAATATAAAACAAATGCAATCAGACCAGCCATGGCACAATTAGCCTCGCCGACACAGGCGTTTTGGTTTATGGCACAATAAGCCTATCTCACAGAATTTCCCCGCCCCCCTTAATACGCCCCCTTTCGGGGTTAGTGGTGATAGCGTGACGTCACTCCATAGACGCTACATGTTAACAGAGGTAATTTAAGAAGTCTACAACTTTTGTTTTCTCAAGGTAAGGTTTGTTCTATCTGTTCGAGCTGATTTACCATCTTGTTTGCTTCATAATAATATTGGTCTGTCACATTTTTACATTAGAAAATGTACTTAGATTCTCCAGAGAAAAAAACGTGTAAATGCTAATGTTAAAGACACCACTATTTACCGGAAGTGGGCGTGGAAAGCGGGCTGTGAGATAGGCCTATAGACAACCTATACTTCCATAGCAGGAACTAGCTTCATCTGGAAAATGTTTTAGAGGTAATTATTTGTATATCGTCTCTGTCAGGTGGAAACCCATTAGCCTGGCTAATAAGCCAGACTAAAACTGTCAAATTCAAAAGTAGCAGATCTACACGCTCAAAACACGGTGCGATTCGAGCTTGCAGATCTGCTTTTGTGTGACGCTGACTGTAGTATGGTCAAATAGGGCGGAGAGAAGAGGTTTGTTTTTTTTCTGCCCGACAGCGACGATCAGTGTCTTGTTCCAGTATTTATATTTTGGAAGCGGAGGTTGGGTGATCCCCCCCCCTTCTTGTTATTGCTGTGTTGTTGTTGTTGTTGTTGTTGTTGTAGTCTCACCTCCACTCCATCCTTCAGCCACACTCCGTCCACCTTCTCGTCATCCAGGACAACACACAGCTCAGCGGGGGAGCCTGTAGAACACTTGGTATCTGACATACCACTCTTCACCGTGGCCAGGCGCTCTGCGTGGACACACACACACACACACACGCACGCACACGCACACACACGCACACGCACGCAGCTATTTGGAAATAACTGTTGACTGACAGCAACATTAGCTCTCAGTAGGGGTGCAACAGTTAATTGAACTAATCGATTTAACTGAAAAATAGGAATATGATTTGAATAAAATAAAATATTTTCTGAAATACGGAAAATAGCCAGTCTAGAAGCTCACATCATCGCGATGCAACATGTTGTGAGCTTGTTGATCGGCTATTTGCACTACTTTTTGCATGATACTGTTGTATGATATAACGAACGGAATTAAGTGTTTTATCAGACTAAAAGGTTGTCACTTCCATTCGGTAATATATTAAAAAGTGTATTATAGTCTCTGTCGGGTGGAAACCTCATATGTCCAAAACTGTTACTTTTCAGGGTTGAAAATCACACCTGTGTGAACTGAGTGGTGCAACTATACATTTATTGTTATAGTTACTGTACTGTGCTCAACATCCAGACCCCCAGGAGGCGCCCCCGCGTCCGATGGGCCGCCCCGCGTCCGAAACTGTCGAGAAATTACAGTTACCGTGTGGGGGGTCAGTGTGGGGGTCCGTGTGGGGGTCCCCGGAACATCCAGACCCCCAGGAACGGCCCAGGGCTCGTACTGTAGTGTACTCTGTGCCACTTTACTCTGTGCTGTACTCTACTGGCCACTTTAGGTGTTGCAGCTGTCTGTGCTCCAACGGACGGACAGACACAGAGACGGACATACATACACACATGACTGCGTAATGGAGCGGAGGCACTGTTCAAAAATAGCAAAAGTAGCAGAGCTTAAAATTAGCTTTGAGCTTGTGGATCTGCTACTTTTGATACCTTTGTGTGATGCTGTAGTCTAGTGTGATAGGGTGTTAATTTATATTAAAAAAAACCCAGTTAAAATATGGAGACAAAATGTTTCTGCCGGACATAGTCTATTTATTTTTATTTTGAATGTGCTTCTCTATTATGAACTGTTACTTTTCAGGGTTCAAATTCAGAAATAGCAATTGTAGCAGAGCTTAAAATAAGCTTTGAGTTTGTGGATCTGCTACTTTTGATATTTTGTGTGACACTGAATTATGATAGGGTGTTAATTTATATTAAAAAAAACACACCCAAAGTAAAATACAAAAGCTTTCTGCCAGACATCGTCGATATATATGTTTAATGTGCTTCTCTGTTATGTGATTAATCAAAATCAATAGTTGTAGCCCTAGTTTCTGATGTTGCACCTCAACTATAGATGTAGTGGCAGTGTCTTACCCATCACCGTGAGGCTGGCAGAACTGACGTACTCGTGCTCATCATTGTCCTGGGTGCACACAATGGCGTACTCCCCCTCGTCGGACCAATCGCAGTCCTCGATGATGACCTCTGCCCTCTTGTCCTCGCGCATGAAGACGTAGCGAGGGTTCCCCGTGATGTCGTGTCCGTCCTTCTTCCAGCGGATGTGCACGTCCTTGGAGCTCATCTCACACTCCATGCGGGCCTTGCTCTTCTCCTTGACTTGCACATTCTTCAGGTAGCTGTGGAACTTGATGGGAATCCCTGGAGAGAGAAGTGAATCAGCAATTAACAGTTAATTGAGCAGATCTACAACTTTACAATGCGTTGCACGTGGTTCATCGATTCATTGAATATATATATATATATATATATATATATATATATATATGGTATTTTATATGTGCTGTGTACTTAAACCCTATACTTACGGTAGTTGTCTGGGGTTTTGCTGAGTGCTGTGAGCTTGTAGACCTGCTAATTTCCGCAGAATGTTAATCCCCCCATAATAGCGACTGTATGGTTCATGGTTCAGCAAAACCTCACACAAGGTATTTATGTGTGCATTGTGGAGCGTATGCATATAAGTCTTTACAGGGAAAGTTCAGGAAAAGTGAAGACAAGTGTGAAGAGGTGTCATGCCGGCGTGTTGTATGCATACATGCGTACATGCATGCATCCATACTTACATGCATACTTACATGCATGCATACTTACATGCATGCATACTTACAGCTTTGCAGCGACTTAACTAATGTATCTACTAACTAATTTATTGAGCGAAACCTCATTCACATTTCTGCTGTGATAACCAATAAATAGACAGCAAAAGATGCACATAAAGTGATAAAGAGTTGGGGAAGTGTCTAATGATAAATATCCTAGCACGTCCCCAATTAACAGACTGTGTTTGTGTAAAATCCCAGAGGAGAGCCTGATGTCCTTGTGCAGATAATACACATGTTCTAGCTCTAATTAGATGCATGAGCATCTAATTAGACATATAGCTGTAATAATGAATGTGCTTTCCAGCTTGAAGTACCGGGGGGCTGATGAGCATCGTGTTAGACAGAGCTGATAAATGTGCCTGTTGTGTGGAGGGATTTGGTGGGTCAGGTGGGATGTTCAACTGCACTAGAAGAGAGGGTTTAATTACTACACTTCATGTGCAGTGATGGAAAGTGAATTTACTCAAGCAACTGTGCCTAAGTGCAATTTTGATGAATATTGATTTACTATACATTTTCTTTTGATACTTTGAACATCTACTACATCTCGGAGTAAAATAGCCTACTATATGTTTTTTCTCCACTTATTGAATGTCCTTAGTTACAATTTACTTGCCAGATTATAAATGTCAGCTATTCAAAAAAAGTTAGAATTTGGAAAATGTTTCATACTTGCTTTGGCACTGTACGTATATTTTATACCGATACCAGTGTTGTGATCTCGTGTTGTGTTTATAGCTATCTAGCTATATATCTCGTGTTGTGTTTATAGCTATCTAGCTATATATCTTGTGTTGTGTTTATAGCTATCTAGCTATATATCTCGTGTTGTGTTTATAGCTATCTAGCTATATATCTCGTGTTGTGTTTATAGCAGACTCCTCACTCATACAGTATACATGTGCACTTGCAGTTTGGGCAACTCCACAACTCCAAACTCCACATTTTATTTACCTGCCACAGTGTCAACCCCTTTACCCCTGTGTCGGATCGGTGGTTAGACTGGCATATTCGCCGATACCGATATGACCCGATATGGCAAATAAGGGCCGATACTTTTCCAATACCAAACAAAAACGCAGCATAAACACACTTAGGGGTTTCATGGTACAGCAGTGAAACGAAACACTCAGGCATTATACTTTCTATGAAGAGCGGCACAGTGGCCGCGAGGTCTCCGATGTTGATGCTGTATTCTCCGGTGTCGCTGGATTTGACGTCCTTGATCTTCAAGATGTAGGTAAGACCGTCTTCGGACAGGGAGACCTCAAACTTCTCGTCTCTCTTCACCTCCTTTCCCTTTACCTGTTCGAGCACAAGCAAACGCAACCGGGGAACAGACTTAAATACGGCACTTTAAAGGGCTTTCATTGTCATTTCTGCTTAGTTTACAGTGCTGCAATGCAATCCATGTTTTATCCAGGAGTATAGGAGCCGTGTGTACCACACAAGCGCTCCAGGAACTGTACAAGAAGGGTGTGTGTAGTCGAAGCCCAACGCATCATCAAGGACAAGCACCACCCCAGCCACAAACTGTTCATATATAACCCTACGACGACCCAAGTTGGGCAAGGAGGCCTACTGCAGTATCAAGGGCAACACCACCAGGTTCATGAACAGCTGCCATCCGGCTACCAACAGACTGCTGAACAAGGTATGATCACTGCCCGTCGTCAGGCTGGTTTTACAGTGAGTGTTAACAGCGGGCGAGCATCGGCCCGACACATCGCCCAATCTTTTCGGGCGACGTTCCTCCAAACCATGTGACTTCCATTGGAAATGCATTGGAGCGGCCATTAAACACGGACAAGACACAAGACACGGACAAGACAGGTGTCTTTTAGGTGTGAATGAGGCCTGACCTGCCTGTGGCTTACACCGGGGACAGTGACTTAAACATATTTTGTTTTTCTCTTCCTCATGGACCTACTTTACCTGCAGATTATATCTGTGTCAGTTCACCTGATGTAGATTATGTGGTCGACACATGCTGGCACTTTGCACCTAATTAACCCCAAGTACAACGCACTGTTTTTTCTTGCACCTTAACTAACATCCATAGCAAATCATGTACATATATGTCTGCTGCTATGCTCACGCACCTTATGTCTTCCTCAGCTATGTGTAGATCAGTTGTTTGTTTTTTATTAATCTCCCCCCCCCCCCCCCCCCCTAACCAGACTCCGCCATATGGGGGCGACATTGATTCACAAGTTCACAAGTAGTTTGTGAAACAATTGAGTGACTCCTTCAATCTGGAGGAGTCAGGTTAGCCCCCCCCCCCCCTTCTTCTTCTTCTTCTTCTCCCCATTTCTCTGATGGAAATAAAAATAACAAAAATGATGGAGCTTGCACAACCGATGTCACCCACTGTTTTACACCTGTAAACCTGTGACATGACAATAAAGTTGATTCTGATTCTGAAATGTCTCTTGCTAAAGCTAAAACAGCTGCTGTTTCAGCAGAGGAGATATTACGCTTTTAGCTTCATACAATACCTTTTCTCAGCCAGCACCAAATCTGGACCAGGAGGTCCCCAGCTAAATTAATGTTTTGACAACTTTATCCATTTATATGTTGGATATTAAAAAAATAGCAGATATACCAACCTCACAGCGCTTGTACATCTGCTATTTTGGAATATTTTGCATACTTTTTAAATTTTCTTATAGCCTACAAGCCCTACCTGTTCCCTTCTGGGAGGTCCCTGGCACAAAACAAAAGTTTGAGAAGCACTGAAGTACATGTGTGTCTCATCTTTGTAAGCTACCAAGATGCAAAACTTGCTCTCTCTCTCTCTCTCTCTCTCTCTCTCTCTCTCTCTCTCTGAATAAATCTTGATATTTGAGACATGCACCACCAACCTTCCATATGAGCGGCGCATCTGTCTTCTTGGAGAGACGGACCTCAAACACGGCTGTCTGGCGCTCTGTCACTCTCATGGGCTTAAAGTCGGACAGGAACTTCAGAGGCTCGTCTGAGCGAGCCAAGAAAGTGTGTGTGAGAGAGAGAGAGAGAGAGAGAGAGAGAGAGAGAGGTTAGACAATGATGGAATAGCAGAGAGAAAGAGGTTGCTGATGATGAATGACACAATAGGGGTTGCTGAGAGGGTTGTAGGGATCATCACAAAATACTCTCACGCCATTTTGGTCTCAGAGAGGTGTATTATTTCCGAGCGCTTTCTCTTTTCCCGGTGTTTCTTTCGCCCAGGTAGATGTGGTTTAGCGGTTAGGTTTAGGCATAGTTTCTGTGAGGTTAGTGGTTACTAGGGTTAAGGGGGAATACCACTCATTTTCAACATTTTACTATGTCATTAATATACTTTAGAGCTGTTGTGTGGAAATAATAAAATAAAAATTCCCCCCATTCTGTGTTTCCTAGAACTTACTGATTTTATTGTACGTTGTGAGCTTGCAAACGAGCTGTTTTCGTCAAACCCACAAAATAAGGATGTGTGCTTAAATGAATAGTTACACGACTTCCCAGGGAAACAGACAATGATGAATCTATTACTGTAGGAACAATGGGGAAAAGAGCAGCGCGTGCGGGGGGGCCATGCACTTGCCTACGACGGTGAGCTTGGCTGACAGGCTCTTGTCTCCAACGTACAGGGTGTAGGTGCCCATGTCAGCCAGGCACACGGCCGAGATGCACAGCATGTGCTTGGTTCCCATCTGCTTCACTTCGTACTTCCCGTGAGAATACTGGATCCTCAGCAGCTCTGTGCCCTGCATGATAAATCACACGAGTTGAGTTGAAGGAACCTCGGGCACACAGCTTTGATGTATGCAAATTCCCACCGCATGGGGCACACACTCACGCGCACACACACTCACGCACATACCTACACACACACATGCACAAATAAACAAACAAACAAACACAGACTGTGGATGCTTTTTTTATTTATTTTTACCAGGAACCATTGCATCTTGACGTTGGGGTCTCTCAGTTCCAGGACGGTCTCAAAGACAATATAGCTGTCAGGCTTGGCAGTGATGTCTTCTAGGGGTTTGAGAACACGCACCATCTGGAATGAAATGTGAAAAAGATGAAGTATGAAAGCCTGCCATGACTGCCGAGACACCGAAGCGCGCTCTTGCCACTGGTTCCAAATACTGTAGCTTAGGTGATTGTTGCTGTTAGTGCACGGTAAACTCCTCTGTGTTTTTTAACCTGAGTGTGAAATTGGACCCAAATAGACCCATTAGTTCACACAGGATTTTGACGTGTACTATGTCCTCAACCTTGTCTGACCTTGCGGTATGTGAATGAGCATACTATAAAGACGTCTTTACTTATTCTTCTGCACTGTATAATATTACTGACCTTTTTGGTTTTTATTGTCTTCAAATGTCCTTTTATATTGAGATTTTTGAATAGCTGTATCCTATTAAGGAGGTAGGTATGTCTTTGGCTTTCTTAATCTTTACTGAATTAAAATGTCCTGAGGCTGTTAGGCTATGCCGTGTTTATGCTTAATGTTTTATGTAAAGGGCATTGAATTGCCTTAATATTCTGGGAGGAACATTATAGCCAACATTTGTGTCCTTGAAGATCGGCAATTTATTTTACGGAAAGGTCTATACGTGGTTATAGTTCATGTATGTAATCTATGTAACTTCTTCTCTGTCGGGTGCACAAAAACCTCATGTCCAAAACTGTTACTTTTCAAGATTCAAAATAAAAAAACGGCAAAAGTAGCCTAGATCATCAAGCGCAAATCGCGCTTCGAGCTTGCGGATCTGCTACTTTTGCTGCTTTTGTGTGACGCTGCAGTGAGTGTGATCAAGTAGGGCGTCAATTAATGAAATGACACGAAAAGTTCGAATACGGAAGATGAGAGGTTTCTGCCAGAAAGGTATATTTTACAAATAGTCAGTGTCAGGCCCTCACCTCCACCTCCTCTTTCTTCCTCATCTCCTTCAGCCTTTTGAGGAGTCCTCTGAAGTCTGTGAAGCCGTGCTCAGCACAGATCCTCTCGTAGTCCTTCCTGTCCGCTCCAGACAGGATCTTCAGCATCTCCTCTTCTGTCGGAGGCTTCTTCTCCTCACGCTTCACCACACTCCTGCACAGCACCAACAGTCCTCACTGAGTGTGCGTGTGTGTGACTATATATAGGCTACTTGTGAGGACCAAATATAGAAATAGACATTGTGGGGAGTCGGGACTCGGGACCATTTCCTGGTTCCTGGTCCTAGTCATAAATGGTGGTTTCATGGTTGGAAAACATTTAGAGATGTGTTTAGATTCAGGTTGGGGTTGGGATTAGAGTTAGTTGTAGAGTTTGTTGTAGTAAATATAGAAAATATGTTCTTAAAGGGGCATTCCACTCATTTTCAACATTTTACTATGTCATTAATATACCTTAGAGCGGTTGTGTGGAAATAATAAAAAAAAGTCCCCCCATTCTGTTTCCTAGAACTGGAGGTCTGAAAAAAATCATTAACATGGTGAATCACATCTTGATGTGATTCACCTTGTTAATGATTATATTAATGAAATAGTAAAATGTTGAAAATAAGTGGAATGCCCCTTTAAGAACATATTTTCTATATTTACTACAACAAAATCAAAGTACCTTTTCCACCACTATTAAGAAGTACTCAAAGGATCTGCTCGCCAAATGATGTATTTTTTATTTTTGGTGAATTTGTCTACAGAGGCTTGTGTTGTGTTCTTACCGATGAAGCAGCATCTTTTTGAGTTGCATCGCTGGGTCTGGAGACGGAGACAGACAAGAAATCTTGACAACAGGGTATGACCAAAACTAAATAAATAAAGTGCTGTCAAAATGGACACTGTGTATCACCCTATGAATGTGTTTCTCAAACTTTTCAATTTCAAGGATACCCCCCCCCCCACCCCCACCCCGATAACTCTGAGAGTGTACCAAAAGCTCACACCCTTGTGAAGTGAGGGGCGCTCTTATCATCATAATACGGCATATACATCATCTCATTCTGGGCAATCACAATTAGCGTCCTCAATTTTGTCTTCAATGTTTGTGTTTACACACTTTTGTCTTGTTTGTGTTTACACAGACCCTCAAAGCTGGACATAGGAGGGGCTAGCACCCCTCAAAATGGACCCTTATGAGTCCCTTTGGTTCCATTTGTACACTCTTATTGGTTCTAAAAGTGTCCTGTGGGGGGGTGAAGAGTGGGGGGAGTGGGGGTTCCCTAGCAAAATGTGTCATCATTGTAACCACTTTATCTGTTGGCTATTCTAAAAGCAGACCTACAAGCTCACAGCACATCACTTTGTGCCGTGGGCTTATAGATCTGCTATTTTTGAAAATATTTGAAATTTAGTTTTCAAATGTTTGGCTTACGCTCTGTGACGGTCAGAGACACGGAGGAGACGGCCTCTCCGTGGCTGTTGGAGGCCACGCACCTGTAGACATCAGCCTCTGCCAGGGTCAGGCTTTTGATCTGAGGCAGGGGGGGAAGAAATGCATTCACTTCAGTGGTGGAAAGAGTGCTGCTCAAATGTTTTACTTATAGGCTAATCAGTGAAAGTATATCAATACTGCAATGTATAGAAATTAGAAAAGTAAAAGTCCGGAATTCAAAATGTATTTGAGTAAGTAAAGTAAAGTACAAAAGTATAGGCTAGTATAGGCTAGTATAGGCTGTCACATTTAAAGTTTTCAAATGTATAATTATTTTGTTGATTTTTTGAAAAAAATGCCGATATGTATAGGGCTGAAGTGGTTAATGTAGGCTATGTTTTGTAATAATAATCAAAATAACTAAAACTTTGAAATTATTGTAGTAAGTTGGCCTATACAATATTTGCCTCTGAGATGTAGTGGAGTATAAGTAAAAGTACTGGAAATTGGAAATACTCAAGTAAAGTACAAATAACTCAAAATTGTACTTAAGTACAATGCTTATAGTACTTAGTTATACTTTACACCACTGCTATTATCTCACACTGCCAGCAAGCATCTCAACATGTCTCTGGAGTTAATGAATGCAGTGCTGTAACTGCTGTTCATACAACATCTGCAGTTATGACAGGAGACAGACAGAACAGATTAGTCGCCTGCTGGGTTCACTGGGAGGGAGACTAATCGCTGATGTGGGTATCACTAGTACAGGGGTTTTCAATGTTTTTAAGGCCAGGACCCCCTAGTTCAGTGAGAGATAAAGCAGGGACCCCGACCCCCCCCCCCCCCCCACCACCACCCCCATTACATATGGCATTACATTGTTTTGCACATTAAACTCTTTCATATATTTCATAGATATAGCTTCCTTAGACATGTTTGACTGCACTGTCAAAATTATATGTTGTTGGATTCACTCCTTGTCTTAGTCTGCTTATTTTCCTTCACACCATACCTCTTTGCCAAAAATAGTTGCTGTACAAGTGTTTAATGTAAGAAAAAAAAAAGTATCTCACAGCAGAAAGATTTGTCAGTCCCCCTGTAGTAACAGGGGGACTGGCTTCATTGGTTGTGCAATTGATAGAAAATAAGTAATTTTCTTTGGGTGAACTATAACTATCAGCCAGGCCAACATGACTGACTGACTGACTAACTGACAAACTGACAAACTCCCCTGCAGTGCTTGAATCAAACAGCAGGAGGCGGTGCTACGTCAGGAAGCTGTTCTTATCAAGCCTTCATCCCTGCATCTTAAAGTTAAAAGTCATCGCGATCATGAAACAGATGGCAATGGTAGATGCATGTCAGCATCTGCAAGTTCATTGGTTTATAATAGCCATTTAAGCTTCACTTAAGCTCCCCGGCTGGTAAGAAGACGGCATATAAATCCACTCCAGAGTGGTGATATAGATAAAAGGATCAAAGTTTTTATTTTATTTATTTATTTATTTTGTATGTAGCCTACTTTTCTGCATGATGCATGGCGTGCTGAGGTGACTATACTAGGATGGCAGAAGGGGTTTATTATTGGCAGCCTGTTCAAGAGTATTTGGTTTCTTTCTACTTTCTCTCTCTTATCATGTCTTAAATCAGTAGATTTAACATAACAACAGTGCTGGAAGAAATATACTTCGTGCCGTGAGCTTATTGATCTGCTATTTTTGAAATGTTTTGAAAAATATCTAAAAATGTTTGAAACATTTTGAATCATTTCTGGGGGTCCCTAGAAAATGTTTGAAACATTTTGAATAGTTTCTGGGGGTCCCTAGAAAATGTTTCAAACATTTTGAATAGTTTCTGGGGGTCCCTAGAAAATGTTTCAAACATTTTGAATAATTTCTGGGAGTCCCTAGCAAAACCTTTTTAGATGGGGTTTGTGGACAAAATCAATTTGAGGGTCCTTGACTAGAAAAGGTTTGAGAACCACTGGCCTACATACAAGTAGCTGCAATACCACAATGTATAGACATTTCCTGTTAAAGTAAAGTTGTATTACAAATGTTACTTTTAAAAGTTGAAGTATTTGTGCCAAAAATATACTTGTCCTGATTGTTAAAGATGTCCTATTTAACAATCGGTATTGGCCTACTTAGTAATGCATTAATAATGTGTTCATCACGTCAATGTTATTGCTGGTAAATGCTTATTTTATGTTTCCTCTGTGCACAACATCCAAATGCATCAGTTATCTGGTGACCGCAGCATGCCTTTTCTGGAGGGAACATTACTTTTGACAAAAATAGCAGATCTACCAGCTTGTAGATTGCCTCTTTTTGGTGAAGAGATTTGGTGTAGATGGGGGTGGGAGAATCTGCCCAAAACAGTTGTTAACTCAGGTCTGTCATAAGAATAGAGGGTTTGTGTGGTTGACAATAATCAAAATAATTGTAGTATACATTTTTACATCTGAGATGCTTAAAATAGTACAGTACTTGACTGAAGGTGCTCATTAGATCTTTAGATTAGTAGCTATACTGCCTGTCTAGTGTCTATACCGGAGAACCAGAATGTGCACCACACATCTGACATACAGTATCTCTGACCATATATATGGTACCATATATATGGTACATATATGGTACTATTAGTACCATATGGTACCATATATATGGTACATATATGGTACTATTAGTACCATATATGTGGGCGTGAATTCAGACTTAAAGGGCCACTTCACCCCTTTTGCAACCAGTTCTGTTTGTAAATACATCAAAGATGCGAATATAATCCATTTCTAATGGATGCCTTGGTCTGGAAGAGAGGTCATCAGGTGGTCATCAGGTGTTTCAACCCTCAACCACTACACTCTCCAGTTGGCAGGTCAGCAGTGATTGGCCAAGTCACTGCCCCTCTCCTCCAGGCTTCCAGCTATAGACAAGTCCACGGAGGGGCACCCCGCGCGCAGCCATCCCTCCATCACCGAGGCGCAACCAGCACCGGGAGAGAGAGCCACACCCGGCCAACAGTGAAGTGCGAAAAACCTGCCGGCCAGGTGCAGCAAACCAGTGCTGACCACACCCCAGCGACCGCCGCGCCCAGGGCACCCCCCCGCGGACCCGCCCACTGTCCTTTCTCCCCTGCCAGAACTAGCAGGAAGCTCTCTCTGCCTTGTGTGTTCTTGGGGGATATCAGGCACTGAGAGGTCTCTAGGACTATGGTTTGCCTCCTGCCTAGTGTCCTCCATCCGTGCATTTGTCCGTCCTTGTCCACACTTGGCCTTACTCTGGTGTACTTGAGTCAAGGGAGCCTTCTTTGCGTCTGTGTCACTGTCGTAGTTGTTGTCGTTGAATCTGTCCTATCGAGTCTCTCTTCCTCCCCTCCTCTCAGGAGACTCTGGGGGTATTGCTCATAGTCTGTAGCTTGCTTGGTGCCCTCTTGCGAGTGCTGCAACAGAGGTTGCTAACCCCTGTTGCCCTGCCAGACTTTCCTGGAGGTCAGCTGTCTCTCCAGCGTCACCGACCTTCCTCGGTTGCCATCCAGACTTTCCCCTGGAGGTCACTGGTCTTATTTTAATGAGACAAGAAACACTTTCCTGGGGTTTTTATGTGGGTAATAAGCGTTTTTAGATATTTTACTATTTCAAAGTGTCCATGAGCTCACTTACACTGGGCTCACTTATTTCCTGGACTACATGTTGGGCTGTATTTTGCGTGTCTTAAGTACCAGGTCTTATTACTTAACTTAAGACCTGGAGGCGTGATCAATGCCATTTGGCTATTCTGAGTGGCCAAAGAGCATTGACCACGCCTCCAGGTCTTAAGTTAAGTAATAAGACCTGGTACTTAAGACACGCAAAATACAGCCCGTTTTCTCAGTAAGACAGCCCCCCCTATCCACAAGGAAGAGCAGTGGACCAAAGCATTATGGGAATTGTAGTCCAGGAAGGAAGTGAGCCCAGTGTCCATGACATCATGGAGCCCATGGACACTTTGAAATACTAAAATATCTAAAAACACATACTGTATTACGCACGTAAAAACCCTAGGAAAGTGTTTCTTGTCTTCCAAACATCATTCAAATAAGATATGCTGCAAAAGGGGTGAAGTGGCACTTTATAGGCTATATTCAGTCAGGCACACTTCCCAAACATTGCTCCTGCTTTTACGTATAGCAAATGTTGGTTCACTTGCTTTTTAGTGTATTAGCAAATTTCATTGCTTAGATTTGATATAGCCTATTAGCCTTTATTGGTTGCGTTATTATTCATTCCTGTTCTCCCTTTGAGCTTCTTCGGTAGTGGGTAGGGTACTGTATTTATGAGCGTTGCATGTTTGTCCTGTTATTGTCTTGTATTTATTGTTACTGGCAGAGCTGTGTCACTTATTTTGCCTCTTCTCTTGGCCAGTTCACACTTGTAAAAGAGACTTCAGTCTCAATGTGGTTTTTACTGGTTAAATAAAGGTTAAATAAATAAATAAATTCAAATGAAACCAAATAGACACCTTACTCTATCTTTGATTAACACTGAAGATTTTACCTTGTAGACCAGTGGTTCTCAAAGTGATATCTGGGGACCCCCAGGGGTCATTGGAGGGCTTGTACATTTTACATTACATTTTTTGAAAAATCTTAAAAGTGTTTTATTATTATTTATTTTTTACACAAAACTCTTCTGGGGGTTCCTGGCACAAAACATTTTCAGATGGGGGTCCGCGGCCAAATATATATATTAATTTGAGGGTCCTTGACATGAAAATGTTTGAGAACCACTGGTTTAGCGTAGTCTATGGGCTGCATGCAAACCTTGAGAATATGATATTTGTTGATGCTGTCATAGAATGTGTTGGTCCCGTCAGAGAGTGGCTGTCCGCTGGCTCTCTCCCAGGTCACTCTGGGCTCAGGTCTTCCTGTCACCTTGGCCTTGAACACCGCCTTTTCATCTAAAAACAAATGCATACATATTCATTGACATATTCATCAGACCATTCCCTGTTAAATCACGTAGCCTAGCTGCTTATTTGGGGCTTGTTTTTCTCGCAAGATCTGGCAACAGTACAGACTACAGAGAACTCCATAGAGCGCAGAAGTCCTGACATCACTCGCTCATCCCCTTATTCCAATAATGGGTACGTGGAAGTTTTTCTCTATATGGAGAATAACATGGGCTCATCTTAAAATCGTCTCATATAAGAATTGTGGTCCGATATTGTCGGGGAGATGTCTCTGTATCGTTTTACGACAGTCAGTCAGTCATATTTGATACAGTATCTAATTTGGCAGCAGTAACATTGCGTTTTCTCGCAGTCAGTTGATTCTTAATATCCATATGAGTGAAACGAACAGGATGATTTGTTTATTTTTCAACCACAGTTGTTATGAGGCGATCGAAAATCCCCCAATGGGGATTTAATAGGCTACAAATAATAAAGTACACAAACCCGATACTAAGCACCCTCTACCGATATTGACGTTAGACTTCGGTGCTCTATTCGTGCCACTTTTAAAAACATCATCTGTGTGACTGTGAACACAACGTCTCATTGCCATGAAAAAAGTCAATTCAAACTCAAAATGTATATTATACACTACGGAATCGTAGTATTGGCAGTATAGGCTATAGCCTTTGTTCCATGTTTCAGAAACCTTCGCTCGACGCCACCTGTCCACTTAACAGGTCAGGCCAGGCCAGGTGGCGAGTCATGCATGTTGCTTATTAGCTCGAGCAAAGTTACTAGGCTAGGCTACTAGGAACACTGAACATAAGTGTTATTATATGCGTGTGTTTGTGCATACACCAGCTTTTGCTTTTTTCCCAGCAGGGATACTTTTAAAAATAGTTTGTATAGTTTGTAGGCTACTGTATTCAAAAGTACATCTAGTACAGATACAGATATAGATAAGTACAGTAAATGTCATTCTTTACTGTCTACCACTAATGCTGAATGATCTTAACTGCAGAGTTAAGTTATGTATAATTTGTAACAGGCTGTGTGTTTGGCCCCTTAATCTATAAATCACAGTCGGAGATAGCACAAATTAGGCTTTCAAAGCCTGCAGTATTTGTTCAAAGCAAGTTGCAGTACATCTCTCTTTTTTCCCCCTGCCCAGAGGTCATCACAAGCACAAAGAAAGTTCCAAGCACAGCTACTTTGTGCTTTCATGATTGTGTCTCGGGAGCTCAGGCCTGTTTATAATATTTAATGGGATGAGAGATGCTGGGGTTATACAGATGGTGCTGCTTTGCAATTTCACGGAGTTTCGAGATGAAAGGGAAAAAAAGAGGGAGCCGCTAACTCACCCTCCTGGGCAGTGACAGGGCGTGGTTTCTCCTCAAAATCTGGGACAGACTCCCCCTCTGGGATGCGGGGGGATGTTTGCACCTGGCTGAAGGACTCAGCGGTGGCTGGATTGTCACCAAATAACACAGAGATTAATTACAGCAACAGCATACGTAACCATTTAGATAATGCTGCAACAGATCATTAGAACTCAACTTGTCATTGTGCCAGCTCGGGGTTAAAGTAGCCTGGCTAATAAGCCAGACTCAAATCACACTGTCGTGTGGTATTTCCGCCGGCAGGGAATTTTGTTTTTGCCAACGGCTGATTCGGTCTGGCTTATTAGCCAGGCTAGGGTTAAAGGTGGTTTGGATAGTTTACGCCTTTGAAAGTAACTAAATCGAACAAGTCGAAAACATTATCGCTACTTGTACCACCTGTTTAAGGGTAGTGCTGGTGAACTAGTGTGAAGCAAAGCCTGTTGAACACGTCCCTATTTTGAGCATGTGCATGTCATTGTCAAAGATTGTAATAGCTAAAATACTAGATTCAAACAAGCTTGGTGCTTATAGTGCTATGCAATGTGGCGCATTGTGAACTTATTAGGTAATTTTGCTAGTTTCAGTTTATCAGCTTCACCCTGTTTCAATCTATCTTAATTTCATATAATTGGTCCTCAATGCTTCATTATAAGATGGCACCATTTCTGTCTAGCCTGTCTCTGTCTGTTTCCACACCTAAGCGCAAAACGGTCGACAGCCGCGCACTTCTTAAACTGTGCGCAGCTTATTTTCCGAGTTTTTAGACAGCTGGTCGATGGAAATTAAGCTCCACCTCCGCGGAAGATTTGCGCGGAGGAGAGCGTTTCCGTGAATCTGGCCGTCGCGCAAGTCTTCCGCGGAGGTGGAGCTTAATTTCCATCCACCAGCTGTCTAAAAACCCGGAAAAAGAAGCTGCTTACAGCCGAGAACGTGCGCGGCTCTTTCGATAGTGTGGCAGCACCTTCTCAGAGGATGGCTGTGGACTGTTCAGAAACCTGCCTAACATTTTACAATTTATGCATTTAGCAGTCATCAAAGATCATAAGCAAGCTATCCGACGAATATCTGTACAATAAAACTATATGAGTATAGGCCTACACTGTGCACTTTAGAGTGCCATGTCAATGCTATCTAAATTACATAAATGTAGCCTATGCCTTTGCCTGTAAGGTCATCGAGTATACCAGTGACGTCATCGGTAGGCATGTTTGTTCCTTTCAAACAAGATTTCGAAAATATATTTAAATTACCAATGCTTTATTTGTTTTATTATATATATACTTACCGGTACTTACTTATATGACCTTTATATTATAATATCTGCTTGACCCAGTACAGTAGCTACGTGTGTTGAATCACTCATCTGCGTAAGCATAATTGATACCCTTGCTACATGAACATCGACTACTTCTTTATCAGCTAGACTGATGTCTGTGCACATTGCACAATGATACGAGATATACATGCTTTGTTCTTACTCATTCTGCTATATCTTTTGGCCACCATGCGTCCAATACTATGTGTGTAAATAAACTTCAGAACTTGCCATGCGCAGTGCTAACCTGACTCCGCCAGATTGCGGCACTATTGAGTTCTCCACCAGCTGGCGGAGTCAGGTAGCGCAGTGCTAGCTCCAGGCACAAATCAGCAGGGGCATAGAGATTTAAAACATATTAAAATATTGATAGGGGGATACTACAGGTTAATCTGGACTGGGGGAAAAAAGTCCAATCTGGGTGGGAATTACCCCCCCATAGCGCTGCCACTGGCCTTGTTCTGCATGCACGAGCTTCAACTGAAACATCACTCATGCACCACCCTTTGTTAGATGGAGACTCTTAAAGGACCACTTCACCACTTTTCAACCTATCTTCATATAATATTGGTCCTCACTAATGTCCATGATAAAATGCCACATTTCTTTCTACTCTGTGTCTCTGCTGTGGGGAGCAGAGCTGTGGGGAGTTCAGTAACCCGTCCAGTGGCGTCCACCAATGACATCATTGTTGGTCAACCAAAATCACAACAATAACTGTAAAGGTTTTATTATGTTGTGCACACATTGGTGCCATCAATGGAGGAGAAAAAAGTGAGAACCAATTACACAAATATATAGTTGAAAATGAGTCAAGTGGTTAATGCCGTTTTTTGTGACCATGTGTGACGGAGAAAATGTGTTTTCTTTCTCTCATACCCTCGGCGGTCTTGGAGGAGCTCTGGTAGACCTTACGCAGCTTTCCAGAGGAGGAGGAACTCGTGGAAAAGGAGGTGGTGGAAGTGGAGGTGAAAGATGACGTCTCGGACACCTGTCTCGTCTCGCCTACCTGCTGCTCCATCATGCCCTCGCTGGCCTGGCACAGCTCTGCTGCCATGGCGGGACAAGGTCACCTTGGTGCTGCTGAGACTGACAGGGCTTTTGGGACTTGGCTGGTGGGTGGCAGGTCACACAGAGAGAGAGAGAGAGAGAGAGAGAGAGAGAGAGAGAGAGAGTCGTTGCTGTCTGGCAGAAACCTTGTATCTCCATATTTCAAAGTGTTATAGTTTTTATGGTAAATTAACCACACGAAACGAAACGAAAGCTTGTCGATCGGGTATTTTCAGCAAAAGCTGAATATACTGTGAGTATAACACAGAAGTAGCAAAAATAGACGATCTACAAGCTCACAGCGTTTTTTTCAGACCATTTTAAAAGTGAAAGTGCTTAAGTCTATCTGCAGCTTTTCATAAATACTGAATGAAAAGTATTAACAAGAGTTGTAATCACTGCACTCACTGTATCCAGTGGAACAAAGGGTTCTTATTTCCATTTCCAGAAACGTATATCCTTTTGGGAGATGCAAGGTTTCTGTCCAGCAGCGAGCGGATACTGTGTGCTCAGTATTAACTGAATAGTCTTTGATGAATGGCACAACATAATTCACATACTCCACCGGGTCTTGTTACTGTCTAATAGTTTATCTGCTTTATATTGTACTGTAGGCACATATTGCTTCCATTAGATAAAGGGAATTTAATGGGACAAGCCTAACTGTGTCCTCTATATTCATACACAGCTGTCCTCAATACCCCAAAGAGCACTCACAAAGGGAAGAGTGTGCACATGCGGGCACCAGGCAGGCATGTGCCATCATCATGGTGCCTCCCTTGGCCTTAACAGGTAATTAGGTTTGTGGTTTGCAGCAGTACGCTCTCAAACAAATATGATTGAAACACTGTTTCTCTCTCTGCCCATCCCTCACACCCCTCACATGCTCTCTCACCCTCCTTTTATGCAGTGATTATAATAGGCCAGTGTCTTTGCCACACAAATATCCAGTTATGGATTTACACACATGGGATATTGCCGGCGGTCTGTACCCTTTCTGTGATCTATCCTGAAACATTGAAGTCCACTCTTCTGTCCATACTTCATTTATATCTCTCCGAGTGTGTGTGTGTGTGTGTGTGTGTGTGTGTGTGTGTGTGTGTGTGTGTGTGTGTGTGTGTGTGTGTGTGTGTGTGTGTGTGTGTGTGTGTGTGTGTGTGTGTGTGTGTGTGTGTGCGTGCGTGCGTGCGTGCGTGCGTGCGTGCGTGCGTGCGTGCGTGCGTGCGTGCGTGCGTGCGTGCGTGCGTGCGTGCGTGCGTGCGTGCGTGCGTGCGTGCGTGTGTGTGTGCGTGCGTGCACAATCTTTGGATCCACTGGCTGGTGGGAAAAGCGAATGCCTAATTTATGGTTCATCGTACGACGGTATGGCGTACCAACAACAGCCGATCTACAAGCTCAAAACGTGTCACATCCACACCACGTTTTGATCTTGTAGGGTTGGCTATTCACGGCTACCAATCGTACTACCAATCGTACGACGAATGCAAATAGACAATGGCTGGGTTTCCCAAAGGACATCTGGGTAGGGAGTGGGCGTGTGGTTCTTCTCAACAACACCCCCTTTCACTGTGAACATAGATATTCCGTGCATTGATGTGCCACACAATGGTAGGCCTGACCGGTCAATAAAAGAATGCTGAATTAACTAGCTTTGTATTGGTAACTTTGACTGCACAATAGCCTCCCATTTAACCTCCTTGAATAGGCCTATATTCTAAATCACCCAAATCACTGAATGCTCCTTTAAAATAGGTCTCCTGCACACAGCAGATTAGTGTCTCTCCCATGCACCACCATCTAATAATTAAGAGTGTAACTGTCACTCATGTTCTTATCTCCAAACACTCAGGCACACCTCTACCGCCTTCAACATAGATGAAAGACTGTGTGTGTGTGTGTGTGTGTGTGTGTGTGTGTGTGTGTGTGTGTGTGTGTGTGTGTGTGTGTGTGTGTGTGTGTGTGTGTGTGTGTGTGTGTGTGTGTGTGTGCGTGTGCGTGTGTGAGTTTGTGCGTATGCGTGCGTGTGCGTGCGTGCGTGCACCGTGCGTGTGCCTCCCTTGTGTTTTATGCCTGCCACCATTGTGCACAAATGAAAAATGGAATACCAGGCACAAAGCTCGCTTTAATATATTCATGAGCCTGTATAGAAACTAAGTGAGTGACTAAGTGTTCATTTTCTCTCAGTGACAATGCTTTGAGCACATATAGCCTCAATCGAACTCACATTACTTCTCTCAAGCGACCCGGGAAACCTAACTCAAAGATTAGTCTCTGAGTGGCAAAACAATAAACATGAATTTTCTCTCCTGCGGCAAACATGCATGCAAAAACGAATTAATCCTGTGAGCTTTGATGACTCGATCCAGCGGTAGCAAAACAAAATCCATCTTTATGTGGTGCTATACTAGCAGACATCTGTTGATGGAGACTTATTGCTGTAGTTAAAGGTAGTTAACACAACATGGCTCAAAGCGACGGGAGTGGGTTGCCATCTTGCTGATTGAGGGAACTTGACACTATAAACTCTATTTCTCATGCTCTCCCATGGGCTTTCTTGAGATGCACTAACTGGCAGAGCAGCCTTTCTGCTCTCCCCCAACATAAGGCCTGTTCAATTTCAGTTACAAATGCGTAGACACATTCACACACTAGTGCTGGGCAATATATCATTATTATACCCCATATTGTGGCTGTCAGGCAGAAACTTCTTATCTCCATATTCTAACTTTTTGTGTTTTTTCATAAATGAACGCCCAACTTGATCACACACTACAGCGTCACACAAAAGTGTCAAAAGTAGCAGACCCACAAGCTCGAAACGATGCAATACGAGCTTATGTGTGATACTTTTGCTGTTTTTGAATCCTGAAAAGTTATAGTTTAGGACATGACATTTCCACCCGACAGACAATATTTCTGGTTTCTGTATATTTCTGGTTTTAGTTTGATTACTACTTAATACTGTATGCTTTCAAAGATCACATGTTGCAATGCGCCACATTGTGAGCTAGCAGATCTTCTATTTTTGCTATTTTGAAAAATGTAGAAGGAAATAGCGTTATAGCGTTTCGCAACACCAGCGCACAATTATAGTAAGTATAGAAATCAAGGACTTCATCCCCAAACTATAAACTTAGAATCCTGTTAAACCCCAAATGGAATCATTTGTAATAGTAAATTGAACCATTTCTCAACCACAATGCAGTCCTTACTGCATAAAAACCAAATCTCAAATTGTACTATACTTGTGGGGACGTTTAGGTAGGCTACTCACTGGTATTATAGTTACACAAGTACACACACAAACTTACATGGTTTTAGCTTGTCCTGTCACCTCTCTACAAATGTAGCGTTAGCAACAAGGTGCAGTTGCGTCTGGCTCTAACGTCTCCACTTAGGATGCCGTTGTTCCATCCAGCAAGGCTGCTGCTTCCGTCTAAACTAAAGCTAGTCTCTCCTCCTTTTAGTTACACTTTCCTTTCTGGGCGGATGAGCAGTGACTGTGGGTCAGGATGTGACTAACGCCAGCTGGGTCCCTCTCTTCTCTGGACAAATAAGGCTCTGATCTGTTCTGAGCTGCCCGGGTCCAGGCTGTCCTCCTGGGCCTGACCGGGCAAATAGATCATCCTAATGCTTCCCCACAGGTCTGTTCTGATCTTCCCAGGTCCAGGCCGCCCTCCTGGGCCTGACCGGGCAGATAGATCATCCTAATGACCTCCGCACTGGTCAGATATGAGCTGCTCGGGTCCAGGCTGTCCTGTGGTGGAAAAGTAAGCACATTTACAATTTACAATTCGGAGGTACTTTGTTACTTTACTTGAGTGTTTCTGTTTTTTGGTACTTTAGACTTCTACTTTGCTATACATCTCAGAGGCAAATGTACTTTTTACTCTGCTACAATGATTTGGAAACATTAGTTACTTGTTGCTTTGCAGATTTAGATTATTACAAAACATACATTAAATAATTAAGTCCTATATTATACTTCCACTTGAGCTAATAATGAAATTGATTTACGTTTAAAGTCTTTAAGTTTTAAGTATTTTTTACAGGTGGTGCTGATTGCTTTGGTAGCCTACTAGCCTAAGATTTAAACTCTTGTAGATGTATTTCTCGCTAGTAGCCTGCTGCCTACTGTATATTTTACTAAGTATATTTTGATGCCAATACTTTTGGACTTTCACACAAGTTTGCATATAAGTATTTCTATGGTGGTATTGGTACTTTTACTTTTACCACTGCCGGCCCAGGCCAATAGATCACCCTAATGCCTCCCACCGGTCAGATTTATGTGTGCCAGCAGGCCCGCTTCCTCCTCAGAACATCATGCCTCTCTCTCTGAGGAGCCTGTGGTGATGGAAAGGTTCTAGCAGCCCTTAAAGTCGCCCCCCCCCCCCCCCCCCCAGCACTTCTTTTTCTTATGCCTTGGTTTCAGAGAGATGTGTAACTTCACATTAGAGCCCCACCGATGGCCAGTAAGAATAATCAATATCCAAAAACATTTTGAATTTGAAGGTCAAGGTCAAGTTTATTCATATGTCCCAAACTGGGCACTTCGTTTTACAGCAGATAATAAAAGCTCTCAAAGACATTACAAACAGTACAACATACATAACAACAGACATACGTATACATTATCACAAGATACAAATGTTACATTAAATATAAAGTGCAACCAGGGCTAAAGTGCACCGAGTGTAACTACATCTACCTCCTCCTGCTTCCCTTGTTAATGGCTCGGATGGAGGTAGGTATGAATGAAAATTTGTACCTGTTTGTTTTTGTAACAGGGGTCTTTAACCATTGGCCGGATGGCAGGAATTCATATTCCCGGTATAGGGGGTGAGAGCTGTCTGCTCTAATACATGATGCTTTCCTTAGCACCTGCTCATCATACAAATAACTCAGGCAGCTGAATTTTGCCCCCACAATTTTGCTGGCCCCCTTAACAACCCCGTTAAGGGCATTTTTCTGTCTGACACCAAGGTTACCATACCAGCAAATGGCAGCAAAGGTAAGGACAGACTCAATGAAAGATCTATAAAATAAAATCATCAGTGATTTATCGACCTGAAATTTGGCCAACTTTCTTAGGCAGAAAAGGCGCTGCTGGCCTTTCTTACACACCATTTCAGTGTTGCAGTCGAATTTGAGACGATTGTCTATTATTGTCCCGAGATATTTGTAATTCGTTACAAACTCTACTGACTCGCCATCAATAACACTGCTCTGAGGAGCAGGTGGACATCGACGAAAGTCAATAAACATGTCTTTGGTCTTTGTGACGTTGAGTTGTAAAAATGCCTCTTCACACCAAGAAACAAAATCATCCACAACTGGGCCATGGCTGACCTCACCATCACCCAACAGACTAACAATGACAGAATCATCAGCAAATTTAATAATGTGTCTGTCGGCATATTGACTTCTGCAATCATTTGTGTACAGGATGTATAAAAGTGGGGATAGTACACAACCTTGGGGTGAACCGGTGGATGATGTTAATTCACCAGACAGCTTCCCATTCACCCTTACCCTCTGGTTTGTGAGGAAGTCCAGAACCCAACCAACGATACCAGGGTCTAAGCCAAAGTTGTTAGCTAGTTTTCCGACTAGTATGTGTGGCTGAATGGTGTTGAAGGCTGATGAGAAGTCAACAAAAGAACATTTAACTTCTAAGCAAACAAATAAATAGGTAATATATACACACACACAGACGTCAGATGATACACTTTATTTTATTTACCCACTTAAGCCTTCTTCAAAAATGTTAAAAAATAGCCAATCTGCTATCTCAGAACGTGCCGTGACACTTGTAGATCTGTTATTCTTGAACTTGAAAATCTGGACACATCGGCAGCATTATTTGCTATAGCGGTCGGGCTCTACTTCACATAACCACAAAGATTATTCTTTCCACTCGCTCCGCTCTTTGAATAGAAGTACAATGATGTGCGGTACATTCGTTTAGCTGTACAGTTTTAAATTAACGTTTCTCTTTGAACAAAGCACTGAGCACTCTTCCTAAAGGCATGACAGAATGACAATAGAATAGACTGGGTGTCTGAGCGTTCCCATATGTCTGTATTATCTTTGAATTACTGTACACAGACCGCAAGAGTCATAATAGAGCAGAATTCTAAACCACTCGACACTCCACTCTCTCAGTTCAGTGGCGTGCGTACAAGCTCACAGCATCATCAATATTTTAAACTAGGAAGCTATTCGTTGCTCCATATTTTAACTTATTGTTTTTTCATAAATTAATGCCCCACTTGATCATACTATACAGCGTCACACAAAAGCACCAGATCTAAGCTTGAAACGCGCCGCGAAGCACCACGTTTCGAGCTTGTGGATCTGCTATACTTAAACATTAAAAGAAAAAAAGGAATCCTGAAAAGTAACAGTTTTGGTTTTGGACATGAGGTTTCCACGCGACAGATGTTTGTTTCTGTCAGTGGTCTTGTTATTTATTTTTATTAAGTACTGTACTGCAGTCTGTTACAAGTAAAGGTCCTGTATACTGTACTTTAGTAAAAGTACTGCCATCAAAGAATACTTAACCACTAACTCAGGGTTCTATACTAGTGTATTTTCTGTTTTAAGCTTTTGCTGAAAATACCCGATCGACAAGCTTGTCAATCTGACATTTTCTGCGAAAAAGGCGATATTTCCAACAGCCTCTGTTTACCTTCCTCTTATTGTGTTCAGTGAGAGTAACGGAAACTGTCATGGTTAACATTAGTAAAGGGGGTTGTCAAAGCACATTTTCCAGCCCTGATGCTCAGTGCTGAAATTGCAAGACCATGCACTTTCCCTTTAAATAAACCGAGACAGAATCCCCTTTTAAACACTTTTATAGGCCAGATTAGACAGAGGACCAGGGGTTCGGCCACCTATTATTGCACCCGCTGATTAACTTGGTGATAAAATAGCAATAAAAGGAGCATTTAAACAACAGTGGATATATGTGCGTCAAGTCTCTTGTGCAGGTGAGACATCACTTAGCAGCAAATCAAACATGTCACGGTGTATACAGGGAGGACTTTCACAGAGAGAGAGAGAGAGAGAGAGAGAGAGAGAGCGAGAGAGAGAGAGAGAGAGAGAGAGCGAGAGAGCGAGAGAGCGAGAGAGAGAGAGAGAGAGCAACCAGCGACTGTGGCTCAAGAGGTAGAGCAGGTCGTCCAATGATCCATGGGTCGGCGGTTCGAATCCCGGCTCCTCCTGGCTACATGTCGAAGTGTCCTTGGGCAAGACACTGAACCCCAAATTGCTCCCGATGTGCTGGTTGGTACCTTGCATGGCTTCCGCCGCAATCGGTGTATGAATGTGTGTGTGAATGGGTGAATGTAATGCACAATCTATGTAAAGCGCCTTGGATAAAGGCGCTATATAAATGCACCATTTACCATTTACCAACCATTGACATTATTTCTCTCTAATCGTCTTTTCGTCGTATCTGGCTGGCATACTAATGATGGAGAAACGGTCTACATATTCTGCCGCGTAATACAACCCAAAACAGAATGAGTGAATGGACTGGTTGGATTGTAGCCTATTTTTTCTGCTTCAGCTCTTGTTCTGTCACCATTGAACTGGGGAGATGTGGGCCAGACATGGATATTCAGCGTTGATGAAAGACAGTTTATAGCAATACTCATGTTTGGTCTTCTCATCTCAGGCCCAATTTTAACGTGTCGCAGATGTGGTGAGTTGTGACAATTTGTGTAAAATCTTTGATATAATATATCAAGCTCAACTATTTCATTCTGGGGGTCCCTGGCACAAAATATTTTTGAGGTGGCGGTTCATTTGAGACTTTCACTTGTACCAGAGAGTATATTGTGGTATAGCTACTTCTATATACTCAAGTAAAATAGAATGACGGTGGAAGAATGGAATTGTCTCCAGGAGTGACAGGCTTCCTGTGCCTTTGGGATAAGCCATGCCTCCTCGGCTCCTCGCTAAAGTGTCCTCAGAAGGAAAGAACGCTTTGAAGCTATGAGATCATAATCGCAGGCAACTGACGACGGAGGCAGTGAGCTATTTTCACCACAGCTGCGTATAGATGCCTCACCTGTTTCAGATGAGGGAGAGGTGTGTGTGTGTGTGTGTGTGTGTGTGTGTGTGTGTGTGTGTGTGTGTGTGTGTGTGTGTGTGTGTGTGTGTGTGTGTGTGTGTGTGTGTGTGTGTGTGTGCGTGCGTGCGCGCGTGTAACCTCACATAGCCAGCCTTCATCTGCCTTTGCAATGCATATTACCATTATGCCATATCCACGCAGTGATATTAGTATCGCTACGCGAGGCTATTGCTATTGCTAGTGTGTGTGTGTGTGTGTGTGTGTGTGTGTGTGTGTGTGTGTGTGTGTGTGTGTGTGTGTGTGTGTGTGTGTGTGTGTGTGTGTGTGTGTGAGAGAGAGAGAGCATGTATGAGTGTGCGTGAGTGTGTGTGTGTGTGTGTGTGTGTGTGTGTGTGTGTGTGTGTGTGTGTGTGCAAGGCTGCAAGCAGTGTTGATTTAAAGTCAATCTATATGGTAGAGTATGTTAACACAATATACCTTATTATACAATTGGAGTAGTTGAATTTTCTCTCCCTGACTATTGAGATAGTAGAGCTTGTGTCAGATTGTGTCAAAGGTCATGTCTCACCCAGACACAGAATCTGACATGAATTTTGACCTGATAGTCAAGATTCAATTCATCCCCTGCGCAAGCGGCCAGGCTCTATTAGCTCAATGGTAAAATAATAATAATAATATTGATAATAATGTGCACTCGTGCAGGAATCCGGGTTCAAATCCGGGATAGAAGAGCAAAGTTACATAGTTACGTAAGTTACGTAACTCTGAGAGTATGCGAGTGAATAACCTTAACACAGAATACTTTACTATATGTGTGTGCATGCAGTGCACGTACATGAATGTGGACGTTCAGGGAGGGAGTCTAAGGAGGAGTCTAAAGAGAGAAAGGCAGATCCATGCAGTGAATGTGAAAGAATGAGAGTCTCAGGTGGCAGAGGACAGCGTTGGATGGGATCAGTTTGGATTTCAGATGTGTCCCGCGTATAAAATGCAGAGTTTTGGTAAGATGCCTGCAGCTTTATCCAATTTTATCCATCCGATATTAAAAGTCCCCCTCTATGCACTTCTACTTAAGACCCTTGGGAGGCGTCTAATCCTCCAAACCGCTTGACCGTATTAGGAGGAGACAGCTGCAGGCAGCGAGTGCGTGTCTGTCTGTGTCTGCACGCGCACGTACACACGCAACTATATGCATGCCACACTGGGTATGTGGAGGAGGGACTTAGGGTTAACGATTTGCTCTATTTTTTACTCTTCAATTAACAGCATGAGCTCATGTGTGCATGACCACACGGATTCGAATCTAAGGTGTTCCCGTGTGGGAAACCAAGCATCTACCGCTCAGCCAATGCCCAGGGAGGCTTGTGGGCTTGAGTCAGGCGCTGCATGCTAGAGTCACCCTTCATTTGACCTCATCCACACGCACCACTGTGAAACCAGATCCCTGGACGATATCCCCAAAATGTGCAACGGAACCCTGGTCTCCTCCTGCATGCATGGGGAATAAAACATCTGCCACTCATCCAAAAGGGTAATCCAATCTTCTGAGTTTCAGGAAGATGTACTCAGTTTGCCTTTTTGTGGAGATGTTGATTGGAGGAAACTAAGGCTGTCAAAGTTAACGCGTTAATCGTGCGTTAACTCAAAGTCATTTTAACGGCGTTAATTTAATTAACGAGCGATTAACGCACGGTGAAGTTTGACAGAATAGTTGAGAGACACATTCATGTGAATGCAGGCAGTCAGTGAGCCCCGCCTCTCTCCCCACTCTCTCTCCCAGTGACTCGTCCGTCAGCCTGTGCAGGACCGGTGCGCAGATCGAGTGTAGCCTACCAGTGTGGGCTGGGCAGTTGAGCTGTGAGCACTCGAGTCGTCGCGTTCGTTGGGCTTGTTATTAATTCATTTGCTCCACAACGTGTTAGATCAGAAGCTCTTTGAATTGGGCATTGGGCAAAAGCAAAACTCTGGCAGTTTTGGTTGACAAACATAGTCAGTTGTGATAGCGTGATGCTACACAGACCATGCTAATGCTAAAGCTAATGTTGACAGCCTGACTGTGCGTGCGTGCTTACAGGAGAGAGAGCTCTCGCCTGGGTGTGTGTGTGTGTGTGTGTGTGTGTGTGTGTGTGTGTGTGTGTGTGAGACTGTGTTGAGTTGAGTTTATGATTTTGTTTCCCTCTTCCATGGCATTTGCAATAAAGCAAGCATTCTCCCATGTTGATAAGAGTATTTAAAACTTGAAAAGCAGTGGTTCTGATTGAACCAGTGGTCCCTGAGGGGGTTCCAGGTGGTCCCCAGCTAAATGATGGAGAGTTGGTAACCAAATGGAAGGCTAAATGTCATCAAATGGTGGTCTGTGGCTCAAATGCAGAATACATAATGGACCTTGATATGAAAAATCTTGAAAACCACTGATTTAAGGTATATTTAGAATGGATAAAAAATATGCGATTAATTTGCGATTAATCGGCGATTAACTATGGGCAATCATGCGATTAATCGCGATTAAATATTTTAATCGACTGACAGGCCTAGAGGAAACGCTTGGTCATGCATCCTAATTATGTAGTAAAGAAAACCCCAAACACTTATTTTTCCCAATTTCTGCTTCTCTCTCCCTCCCCTACCCACACTCATCACACTCTCATCCCCACTCTGATCAGCCCCCCTCCTCCTCCCCTCCTTCTCGGCCATAGTCATCCCCACTCTGATCAGCCCCCCTCCTCCTCCCCTCCTTCTCGGCCATAGTCATCCCCACTCTGATCAGCCCCCCTCCTCCTCGGCCATAGTCATCCCCACTCTGATCAGCCCTCCTCCTCCCCTCCTTCTCGGCCATAGTCATCCCCACTCTGATCAGCCCCCCTCCTCCTCCCCTCCTTCTCGGCCATAGTCATCCAGAATCCTGTTGGAGACTAATCTTCTCCAGAGTGAGTAATCCAATAGGACTCGCTGGAGCAGAGCGAAGATGCCACTCCACACCTGTTCAGGAGTGGTTGGAGGAGGACAAGGCAGCAGCCGGAACTCATCCGGCAGGATGCGGGACCCCAACCCAGCCCCGCGCTCTCCTGTTAATCCACATGGCATTGCAGCTCAGAGCTCTCATCAAAACCCTGCTGAGCTGCTGCTCTGCTGACCAGGGACTACACAAAATGGAACGTTGAGGAGGGTGGAGAGCTGCGTGCGTGCGTGCGTGCGTGCGTGCGTGCGTGCGTGCGTGCGGGTGGTGGGGGGGTTATACCCAAGGGGTATTTTTCAAATCTTTAAGTTTGAATCCTTATTCTTCCTCTGAGGTCTTGGATAATGCGACTCACTGATGAAGTCCCGCTAACGGAGTCTGGCTTTCATGTGCAGCCTGAAGTTTTTATTTTTTCCAGTTTTGTTTTTCAGTATGTCTTGTTTTTTTTTGTTTTTTTAAGAGAGATTCTGTAAAGTGATCTGATGATAATGTATACATTGTTGTACATTACAAATCTTAAAAAAACAAACAAAAAAAGAAAATAGATGGCCAGTCCGTGCACTTCCTGCCTGGGGCCTAACCGGCTCTTCCTAGCTCTGTAACACAGCTCTGAGCTATTTACTATAGCTCAGAAAATAAATTGTGGAAAAGGAAAAAAAGAACCCAGTCCCATTCAGCTGGTATAGGCCTGTCAGCTGCCAGGCAGCCTGTACCCTGCCCATATCACCGGCCTGCACACCCACCACCTTCTGCATGCGCCATTCATCCATCCAGAGAGTATACAAATGTTACATGTGTGTGTGTGTGTGTGTGTGTGTGTGTGTGTGTGTGTGTGTGTGTGTGTGTGTGTGTGTGTGTGTGTGTGTGTGTGTGTGTGTGTGTGTGTGTGTGTGTGTGTGTTGTGTGTGTGTGTGTGCTAAAATCCATTTAACTCAGAGAGTATACCGGTACAAATGTTACGTGTGTGTGTGTGTGTGTGTGTGTGTGTGTGTGTGTGTGTGTGTGTGTGTGTGTATGTGTGTGTGTGTGTGTGTGTGTGTGTGTGTGTGTGTGTGTGTGTGTGTGTGTGTTGTGTGTGTGTGTGTGTGCTAAAATCCATTTAACTCAGAGAGTATACCGGTACAAATGTTACGTGTGTGTGTGTGTGTGTGTGTGTGTGTGTGTGTGTGTGTGTGCGTGCGTGCATGCGTGCGTGCGTGCGTGCGTGCGTGCGTGCGTGCGTGCGTGCGTGCGTGCGTGATTATGAAGAAAGGTGACAGAAGTCATGTTTAACTTTGAGAAGGATAAAAAGCGCAGAAAGACATAACCTTGCGTGCATGGTGTGAAAGCGCTCAGTGCCGTAGATGTTTGAAGAAGACTGGATTCTTGCATTTCCAAAGCAACCCATGAAAGAGAGCCATCCGCAGTGTGAATTGTGAAAGAGAGCGGAGTTACAGTAAAAGCATTGCATGACCTCCTGCTGACCCACCCTTCACTGAAACACAAGGCAAAAAATATTGGGTAGACTACATGCACTGTGAAATGTTCAAAAGTGTGCTGTTTTTACACTCTCTGAGTTAGATTAACACAGTGTTTTGCTGTGTGGTTTTTGTGTGTGTGTGTGTGTGTAAGTATCTCACAAAATATATCTTCACTCCAGCTACATCCGTCTTTGTGTAAAGCCGACCCCATTCTCCCCGTTTTTGTCAAAAACTACAAATGCTGCAAACAGCATAGCAAGTACAATTACGCAAGCAATGCTAACTAAAGGATAACACAAAATGCCTTGAGGGCTTTTTTCCATTGTGGTCCATCATGGTAGAGCGGTTGTTCTCAAAGTGTGTCCGGGGGGGAACCCCTTGTGTCCTTCAGGGGGTTCCAGGAGACCCCCAGCTAAATTAGCTTACATTGACTTTGAAAATAGCTCAGTTTACAATCTACAAGCTCACAACTCGCCGCAACGTACGATGTGATCATGCGACACATTACGAACATTTTCCAGATATACTTTCAGATGGGTGGTTCATTGCCAAATACATTTAGGCTACAGTACATGTGGAGGTTCTTGACATTAAAACGTTTTAGAATCACTCGGGTAGAGAATAGTTCCGTTCTAAACATATGTTTTGTTTTTAACCCCTTAAACCCTAGAACTAACTCCCCCAGGGGTCTATAGTAGATAAATAGCCCATCTACAACCTAACAACAGCGGTTGGGACGCCTGCCTTGTGAAAATGTGACCTTATAGATCTGCTATTGCTGCAGAATATTGGCCCCCGAGATTGGTAGCCGACACTAGGATTCATTGGATTCAAAAAAAGGTAAATGATATTGGATTTGGGCTTAAGCCTTAAGGTCACTCTCTGCAGGGCTCACACTCCAATAAGACCAGGAGTACAAATACTCCAAGGACTCCATATAATACGTTGAGTGTTTGCCCTGAAGATTGCGTTTTATTTAATCCATATCTAGAGGATTACAATTTGTGGCTTGACTCTCTGAGAGAGCACAGATGGAGAACAGAGGTCACATATTCTTTTTGGTCTGCATGGCTTTGTGTCCTTTTGATCCTGCATCCAGATGCATAAGGACATCAGTAACCTGGCGGGCAGGCAGGCCTGCCTGCCTGCCTGCCAGCTTAGGCTGGGATGAATGATTGGACCTATAGTTAAGAGGCGGATAAGCCTCTCTGTTGTGTATAGATGTAGTGAAGGGAGTCAATTTATTGGGGATGATAAGGGCACATGAACATGGGGGAATCCACTTCTCTGGTCATTATTAAAGGGAAAGTCCTCTTGGGAGTGTCCTTGGCTTGTACATTCATTTTAAACCACTCTATACCTATAGTAAACTTGACTGGGATGGGGAACCGGCTCTGTATACTTTGTGTACTCGTCTCTGTGTAATTATTATTGTTCTGCTGATGAATCGAATACAAGTCCTGACTCCCCAGGACTTTTTTGTGTTATCCTTTAACCTAAATGTGGTTTACTTTTCTATTTAATAAAGTATTCAATCAACCAATCAATTAAATCTCTTTGCCGAAAATAGCTGCAAGCGTCAATTTCCTGGAGATGTTCTGGATGACATGGGTCAAAAGTTAATGCTGTATCTTTTATCGTATTTGGGTATCTAACTAACTAAATGAATGATCATAAATCTATAACATTTAAACTAATAAATAACTGTGGGGGGCACGGTGGCACAGTTGGTAGTGCTGTCGCCTCACAGCTAGATGGTCCTGGTTTCGATTCCCGCTCGGGACGCTGTGGGCGCTGGTGGCGTGCCTCCTCCCCCGCGTCATCAGCGCCCACACCCGTGGCGGGGTTGGCGGAAGGGCCCTTCTGTGTGGAGCTTGCATGTTCTCCCTGTGTCCCCTAGGGTAGGTACCCTCACAAAAAACATGCAGTAATCCTGGTCTCTAAACTGGCCTATGTGCTGTTAATTGCTGTGTCAATAGATAATTGACACAGGGGTGAAAAATGGGTTACAAAATCGTGGGATAAAATTTTATAAAAAAAAACAAACAACTATAAATAGGCTAACTGTGACATATGACAGTCTACAATGAGCATGTGACCTGCAATATTTTTGCAACACATTGTAAGATAGACTACTTCTGTAGAACAGTGGTTCTCAAAGTGGGGTCCGGGGACCAGAGGTCCTTGAGGAGGTTTCAGGTGGCAGCGCTGGCCCCAGAAAAATGTATTGCATGATCACACCATTTTAAACCCTGTATTCATTTTTTATACGTTGGCTATTTAAAAATAGCACGATAGTATAGGCTACAAGCGCACAGCGCGTCACATGCTTGTGCATTTGCTATTTTTAAGTGTTTACGTTTTGTTTACACAAATCTTCTCTTCATGGGGGTCCCTGCCACAAAACATGTTCAGGCATTTTAGGCTCTTATTTGACGCTCTTAATCCAGAGCGATTTACAGTAAGCAAGAACAATATATAGGCCATATGGCCTGCCGCCTATATATCAATTTTGGGGTCCAAAAGAAGTTTGAGAACCACTTAGAAAACAGAATGCAAACTGCAAAGCAGCAGACTTGTAGAGCTAGAAGAGCCTCTTCTGAAGAGGAGTGCATGTGGTGAAAGTAGATTATTTATAATGGTATGGTGGGTAAAAGTAATTAGAACATAATTGCACTTGCTGCTCTTGTGTTCCTTAACGGTGCGCACACCGACATTAACGCATAATACAATTATTAAAGTGCTCAGACTGTCTGTGTGCGTCCTGGAGGATGGATGGAGTCATTATTGCTCTTCTCTCTTTTCACCACGGGGCGGCAGCATTAAGTGCATACCGTATTATATCCAGAGAGTGTCTAATATTATTAGGCCCGATAATATGATGCAACGTTTAAATAAATTGTGTCCGTTTTGGACAAGGCTACTGAACTAATTTTATTTTCTTATTTGACTGAGAACATCACACATTTCAGGCTATGTAAAATAGACCACATCTTCTCTTCTTCTCGAAAGAAAAAGAAAAACATAAACTAAATAAAAATACAATTAAATTAAACTTTTAGTGTTCAACAATGGATCACGCTCCACACAATATACTTTGTTATTATATCCCAATGTGGGACCAACCCCCATGGCGAGAGGAACAGACGTCGTCATCCCACCCCCGTCGAACGGAGGCTCGTGGTTGGACGGCGCAACCTGTCATTTCACCCTCCTGGCAAGTTCGGTTGCTGAGCACCGTCAAAGATGCTCAAATGATGGGCGTGAAGCGATCGCCGCGAGAAGATATATCCATTTGTAGCAGAACCGTCTCTGTTATTATGCCACCCACCCACGGCTAGGCTATGGTGTTATTTTCTTCACACCATCTTGCGTGCAGGAGAGCTTTGTGTTTCCGTGGTGCACGCTGTGAACAAGACGCGCATCATCGCAGACAGTGCATGCCATACAGGGACGATGTGTTCTAAATGAGAAGGAGCTCGTTTTACAGAAATGACAACACGGACAGTGCACGACTGACTGCTGCTGCTAGCTGTTACTGTTCCGGTCTGTATTATCACCACCACACCACCACCACCGCCGTGTGTTGTTCCTTCCAGCTCTGGGCTCATCTCTCCACGGCCGTGCGCGGCGTGCGGTGGATCATCCACTGGGCTGGGAACTAAGGGGGGTGAGAGAGAGCGAGAGAGAGAGAGAGAAAGAGAGAGAGATGCACCTGCTTGGACTGATGGGAGAATACACCATGTAGCAGCGAGTTACCGTGCTGCACATGGATGGACGCTTTGTGTGGAGCTGCTGGGATCACCTGAGTATCATCATCATCACCATCATCACCATCACCATCCAAACCAAAACACTGACGATGCACGGTCCATTACGACTGGACGGGATCTTCTCGTGCTGCTTTGAACGGACCCGAGTATAAAGGAATATAAAGGATGAAGGTGGAGTGGTACCGTGTGTGTGAGAGAGAGAGTGAGTGAGTGAGTATGTGTGAGTGAGTGAGGAGTGTGTGTGTGAGTGTGAGTGAGTGAGGAGTGTGTGTGAGTGAGGAGTGTGTGTGTGTGAGTGAGGACTGAGGAGTGTGTGTGAGTGAGTGAGGAGTGTGTGTGAGTGAGGAGTGTGTGTGTGAGTGAGTGAGTGAGTGAGGAGTGTGTGGACTCGCGCCTCTCCTCCTAACCAATTAAGCGTCCACTTGAAGCCACTGTCAGCCTGTCAGTCACACACAGTGTCACCTGAAGATGAACAAGTGATGGAGCGTGCAGTGTACAGTACAGCACTGTGACATGACAGCTGATGCGTGGACTAAAACACTCCTCCCTGTTTAAGACAGCTCTCCTCCTGCAAGTGTCATCATCCAGAGTGGGATGTTTACTACTAGGCTCATATTTAATTAAGGCTAGAATCTCGTCATAATTTATAATCCACTGTAAATTCTAAAAAGCAGCAGAAATATAGACTCCATCCATCCATCGTGCAGTGTTGTAGCTGTAGCTGTCCCACTGTTTGTTTGACTCTTGTCGGATTATTTGTGTGTGTGTGTGTGTGTGTGTGTGTGTGTGTGTGTGTGTGTGTGTGTGTGTGTGTGTGTGTGTGTGTGTGTGTGTGTGTGTGTGTGTGTGTGTGTGTGTAAGAGCGAGAGAGAGTGTGTTTGTGTGACGCCGCCGCCGCTGTGCATTTGAGCGCGTCTAAAACCCACACGGATGATCCGTGCGTGCGTGTGTGTATGTGTGTGTGTGTGTGTGAGTGCAGGACCGATCACATCATCAAGCAAAAGGCTTGAAGCAGAGGAGAGGGATTTGTGTAGATTATCGCCTGACTGCTATTTTGTCCGCTCGTCAGAGAGAGAGAGAGAGAGAGAGTCGGTCACACTCACTCTCTGACTGAACTGTGCGAAGGTTTATGACTTAGATTTATTTCTATTTCTCTGAGCTGTCACCGCCGCGCAAAGCGACTGGATGGAACGCGAACCTCGTGTTGTTCACAACAAGCCAAAATTCTTCTCCAAGGAGTCCCTCGAAGCGACACGTCTAAAGATACGACTGCTTTTGCATTAGTGTGTCGAGGCAGCAGGTCACGGACACGCACACACGCACGCGCGCGGGGGACATGCTTTAACACCACCGTGGAAAAAGGAACAAAACAAAACAGTCCAGCCGGGATATCATCGGTTTGTGCCGCCGCTCCTCCACGACGGCCGTGGGCGGCGGTTACTCTGTGACACACATCAACCCCAAAGAAACCACTCCGTTCCCACCACTCATCACCACCATCATCACCACCATCATCTCACAGTTGAACTGCAGCCCCGGCTTGTTGTTCCAAGCGGACGATGTGTGTGCGAGCATGCTGCGGTTCCCAGTGAAGAAGATTCGGAAGCAGTTCAAGCTGCTGCTGCTGCTGGTGCTGCTGACCTTCGCCGTGTGGTTCACCTACCTGCACATCAACCAGGGCAAGAGCATCAAGCTGCACTTCAACTACTACGGCAAAGGTAGGAGTCGGACACACACACACACACACACACACACACACACACACACACACACACACACACACACACACACACACACACACACACACACACACACACACACACACACACACACAGAGAGTCAGAGACACTTCAACTATGGAAAAAGTAGGAGTCGGACCTGTCCTGTATGGTATGACACACACTCAGACACTTCAACTGTGGCAAAGGTACATATCCTGTCACCTGTATAGGCTATATGACACACGTCACTTAAACTGTAGTTGAAGTGTCTTTGTTATTTGGACTGTATATGACACACACAGACCAGGCTTCATGTCCGTACACGGACATTACTAGATGTTTTTGTTATGGCTACACACACCTTTACAGATTTTCTTCAGAATAATTATGTATGCCACTGATTTTACTATGGCGTGCTATGGCACATTATGAGTCCACAGTCCACTAGTGCTAGTGGTTCTCAAATGTTTTATTTGCAAGGAGGACCGTTTGTACACTCTGAGAGTGTACAAACGTTCACTTTGAACACTCAGAGTTACAGACCTGTTATGATCATTCAGGGCTATCGCTATATGTGTTTTTGTCATTTTATATGTCCGTGGCAAAAATGCCCTGACACAGACACTATTAGGACTACATGACTATCCACGGTTCACAGTTCACTTCATGCTTCATGCTGGGTTGGTTGTTGTGGTATAATGTGAAAGAACGTGGCTTTATAAAACGGTGTCTGTGCTGGAAGGATTTCCTGAGATGCTTTATGGCTTAGCAGATTATTTTGGTTGAGGTCAAATTTGAAAACACACGCGCACGCACATGCGCGCACGCACACACACACACACACACACACACACACACACACACACACTCACACTCACACTCACACTCACACTCACACTCACACACACATGCACACACTCCGCTCAAATATTTGATTCACACAGAAAAATACTCAAATCCTCAGTGTTTATTATATAAGTATATAGGCTAATCGCTATATATTTAACTGTCTGTCTATCTATCTATCTGTCTTTGTCATAAATGGACTGTCTAGAATCTAGAAGGCTGTTGCTGTGTGCTTTGGTTCCAGCCAGGTCGAAAGCCAGCAGGCCGTCGGCATATTAATAATAGAAGAGCTGATCGTACATTAATAATAAAAGGGTTGATCAGGCATGCAGCTGCTGAGGTCATGACACATCCGTCATATGTGGGGAGGTGTGTGTGTGTGTGTGTGTGTGTGTGTGTGTGTGTGTGTGTGTGTGTGTGTGTGTGTGTGTGTGTGTGTGTGTGTGTGTGTGTGTGTGTGTGTGTGTGTGTGTGTGTGTGTGTGTGTGTGTCACACACCTGCTGCTTGTGGTGGCTGGAGCTGCAGTCTACACACCTGCTGGTGTACTGAGGGAATTCATGCACTATATTGTAAACCAGTGGTTCTCAAACCTTTTCATGTCCAAGGAAGGACCCCCAACATGATATGGATCTGTCTCAAGCTCACAATGCATCGCGCTTGTAGATCAGCTATTTATCGGTTTGCGATATAGGAGCATAAGTCACACTTAAAGGCACAGTATGTAGCTAGTAGCTACGTAACTTTGACCTGTGTTAATAAAATAAAAATCTATTCCCGCCATCATCAGCCACTGGAGTAGTGTGATGGTGTTTAGGGCGGCTGTGGCTCAGGAGGTAGAATGATCCCTGGGTCGGCGGTTCGAATCCCGGCTCCTCCTGTCCACATGTTGAAGTGACCTTGGGCAAGACACTGAACCTTACATTGCCTCCAATGAGTCGGTCGGTGTGAGCTTGCCACCATTTGTGTGTGAATGTGGGAAGTGAGGACGCTGGCGTCGACTGTTCGCCGCTTCACCTCCCAATGTATGAATGAATCAATGAACCATTGTAAAGCGCTTTGAGCACTTGGAAAAACGCTATAAAAATGCAATTCATTTATCTGTTGAAACACTTTTCTCTTTCTCTGTATTTTGGTGTTTTCTTTTCACCATTTGTTTAGATAGCAGGGATGTTTTTGGACTACCAAAACAAACTAAATGCAGAGAGAGGGCAATGAGTTTCTGGTAAACACCACCCCTGCTCCAGTGGCTGATGAGTGACTTCTGGTATGGAGGGAAATAACGGGCACAAACATTTATTTGTTGTTTTTCTTTTCGTAAATATATACAGGGCGAAGTTACTAGGCCTTTAAGTGTCAACTTTCACTAGGCGGACTAAAAACATATGGTCCACCACCATGCTAGACGTAGATAAAAGGCATTCTGTGCTGTCTGACAGTCTGCCATACACTGTTCTCTATAGTAGATGCTGTTAACTGATATGATTAATGGTCATCATCATAATGTCCTGTACATCTGTACAGGTCTGTCTGTCTGTCTGTCTGTCTGTCTGTCTGTCTGTCTGTCTGTCTGTCTGTCTGTCTGTCTGTGGCACATTCAAATCTTTCCGCCCTCATGCGTTTTGCCAGGATCCATTCTAGATCTGTTTTGTTGATTGATGACAATCCATTTGGCTACCATGGATGGATGGATGGCGTGGTATCGCTAGTTCTGAGTGCTGAGTTGTTATGTCGCGGCTAAGGCGACGGAAAAACAGTTCACTGTTAGACTACATGACATTTTAATTGAAACAGCCACTGTGCTGTTCTCATATTCAGGAAGGGCAGTGTCAAAGCCCCGTTATGTAGAGGTAACTTGAAGTTCACTGAATTAGTCTGCAACCTTTCTCGCTTTCTGACTCCCAACTTCCCTTTCTCTCTCTCTCTCTCGCACGCATGCACGCACGCACACATGCACGCACACATGCACGCACGTACACACACACACGCACACGCACGCGCGCACACAGCCACAATGAGGCTATGTAATAAATGATCAAATGAGGTTCACATCTCCTCGGTTTTTGCTCTTACACTCACACAATGTACTCTTTCATATATTGTCTCACTATGTGCTCCGAGAGACAGATGGATTTCACGATTTCCAATTTCAATACTTTATATTGCTGTAGAGAGACTCGGGAGGATTTTCCCTATACTTGCCTTATAGTTTGAGAGAGAGGGACAATGTCTTTGTTTTGTCCAATATAAGACCCCATCAATCATAACTTGGCTGTCAGGCAGAAACCTTGTTACCTACTTTGCTGTACAAAGTGTACATGTCACTCAAAAGCACAGCGCAATGCTGTGAGTTTGTAGATCTGCTATTTTCTCTACTTTTGAAAACTATTGAAGGTGAACGTGACTACTAGATCTGGCTAGTTTATAAACATTTAACCAATGAGAAGTATTAACAAAAGCTTGTGAGTAAAACTACATTGGATCCATTGGAACACCCATTTTCTGAAAATAAACCTTTTTCTTTTTTTTGAGGGGCGCTAGCCCTTCCTATATACACCCTTTCGTCCCGTCACGTCTCACATTTGCCAAATGACAATGAAAGGAAGGTCATAATGTAGACGAGCAAATCGGCTAACCAATCACATAAATCCAGTCGTCGTCTTACATGATCATGCGGTGAAGAGATGCGTTTTTTTTAAAACATTGTATCTGTGTATCATGGTTAAAAGATAATAATATATGTTGACAAATAAAAAAAATTATTGGATGATGTATGACGACAAGAGCGCCCCTCACTTCACACTGGTGTGATTTATTTTAAATAAACGGTTTCCAATGACAATAACAAAATGCACACATGGGGCTGGCCTTCCAGTGCATAGATATATATAAAGTCTAGATGGCTTAAAGGGGCATTCCACCCATTTTCAGCATTTTACTATGTCATTAGAGCTGTTAATAATAAAAAAGTTCCCCCATTCTGTGTTTCCTAGAACTAGAGGTCTGAAAAAAATCATTAACATGGTGAAACACATCTTGATGATGTCATCAAGATGTGTTTCACCATGTTAATGATTTTTTTCATAATTACAGTTCTAGGAAACACAAAATGGGGGGACTTTCTTATTATTTGCACACAACAGCTCTAAGGTATATTAATGACATAGTAAAATGTTGAAAATGGGTGGTTTTCCCCTTTAAGGCGGAGTTTCTGACGTCGTTCACCTGGCGGCCATCTTACCTCGGGGCTACAGTACAGTATGTTCAATGGCAGCTCAAACAAAAACAGTCATAACTCGCTCAAAACGTGGCTATGATTCAGGACGCTTATCTGCTTAATTTTGTTTTTTTATATGAACATCGTATAAAATCATAGTATGCGGACGTCTCTGACGTTTATAACAAACCAAACCGTTTGAAAATCGGTTGAAAATTGAGCAAGTTGTGGTTATTTAAGAGTACATGCCCCATAGACACAATGTTATGTGGCCCGAGGTAAGATGGCCGCCACGTATCTCTCGTCGCTCTCCATTGGCCAGAGCGTGGGTGAGCCATCTAGCTTTCTTATATATATCTATGTTCCAGTGTCAAGATACGGAGTGAAAAGGTTTGTTGAGACCAATCCAAATGATCCAACCGGCCTCATAGCATTGGTCTGACTGGATTAAGGTTGGTGAGGGGTGCGTTAAGACGACCGGATAAAGATTGGTGAGGTGTGCGTTAAGGGTTGGGAGAGGGTTAAGGTTACGTTTAGGTGTGCTGCTCCATGGGAGGTTAGGGTTAGGGTGAGGGTTTGAGTAAACGGACCAATGGTATGTCTAACCAAAAGCATGCACCCACACAACAGTGTGTGTGAATATCTGCGAGTCAGTTTGTTCTGGGGAAGGCTTTTGTGATCACGCTGTCTGCAAGCCAGCCGCCAAAGTCTTGTTAACTTGATCATGATCGGAACCGGTTGCTTTCATTTTCCAGAGAACACAAACTCTCTACTCGCTTGCGTAGATTCGGGTGATCTCTCCATGCGACCTTGTTGTCTTTTAGCTAGTTTCCGCTATTAGTGTGTCTGTTTTACTTCTCCACTCTGTCTGTCTTGGAAGGCTCTGTTCTGGGCTCTAATTGACTGTCTTGTCTTTTAGTAAGCCATTTGAACAGGTCAACCCACTTAATCTCTTTAGGAGATGCATGTAGCTATTACTGAAAATAGGGCTATATATTATAAAGCATGTAAATATTCTTAATTGCTGTCATTGTCATTAGTGTAAAATAGGGCTATATATTATAAAGCATGTAAATATTCTTAATTGCTGTCATTGTCATTAGTGTAAAGAAGATTTTCAACACAGAGATTTGGGCCAGATACTGTAGAAATGATGTAATTTCCCGACAACGACATTTGTTTTATTATTATGAAAGGACTTGTTGAATGTACCTACTACTACCATGTTCTGAATAGTCAAATTAGATTACATTTGATTAGATTAGAAAGCAATTTTTTTCGTTTTTCTAAGCTCAGGATGCATAACATTTTCGTTCTGCTAGTGTTTCATCCTAAAGAGAATTGGCAGGTAATCACCAGACTTAATAGAATTTGAATATCTCTGTGCAAAGTGGCCCAATAGGAATGCCTGCGTTAATCTGTGTTATGTGAGCAATCATCATAGGTACATGGAGAGGGTTATTTAAAGCAAAAATACTATTAGTTGATCATTCGGTCTACTTAAAGCTACGATCCGTTACTTTTATGTAGCCTACTCTCCCTCCCGAGTCCTGTGTTAACGCCTGAGCTTAAGGCAGTACTATTTGTCTACCAGTAGGGGTATCCTACCCCGATACCAGGGTCAAAATGTTGCGATGGAAGTGTGGGGTAGGGATGTGAGCGACTCAGTGATGTCTCAATGGAAGTGTGGGGTAGGGATGTGAGCGACTCAGTGATGTCTCAATGGAAGTGTAGGGTAGGGATGTGAGCCACTCAGTGATGTCTCAATGGAAGTGTAGGGTAGGGATGTGAGCGACTCAGTGATGTCTCAATGGAAGTGTGGGGTAGGGATGTGATGAGCCACTCTGTCTCAATGGAAGTGTAGGGTAGGGATGTGAGCCACTCAGTGATGTCTCAATGGAAGTGTGGGGTAGGGATGTGAGCCACTCTGTCTCAATGGAAGTGTAGGGTAGAGATGTGAGCCACTCAGTGATGTCTCAATGGAAGTGTAGGGTAGAGATGTGAGCGACTCAGTGATGTCTCAATGGAAGTGTGGGGTAGGGATGTGAGCCACTCTGTCTCAATGGAAGTGTAGGGTAGGGATGTGAGCCACTCAGTGATGTCTCAATGGAAGTGTAGGGTAGGGATGTGAGCCACTGTAGATTAGGCTACTGGGGGTGTGTGCGTCACAGTGCATGTGTTCACGATATTGCACGTAACGTAGTGGCTGCTAATTCCCCGTCTCGAAAAACCCTGTGGTGGTCTTATTTTAATGGATACAAATAGCGCATTTTTTCCTTAACGGTTAATTAGCCGGCAAGGCCTGAGAGTAACCGGTTAACAAAAGGTCTCCATTTGGCCAGCCCTAACTATAACTGCAGCCAGCCAGCCAGCGGTGTTGTTGAGCAGCCTCCACGGCGCTCAGTTCACACAGGTGTGATTTGTCTGAACGTCTGGGGCGGCGGTGGCTCTGGGGTAGAGTGGCTGGATGGTAACCGCAAGGTTGCCAGTTCGAACCCGGGCTCCCCCAGAGTTAGTGTCGAAGTGTCCGCCATCAGTGTATGAATGTGTGTGTGAATGGACACAAAAAGGAGCTATATAAATGCACCATTTACCATTTAACGTTCTCCCCCAGAATAAGAACTCTATAGGGTTCATGTTTGTTGGTTTTCCCCTTGTATTTTACAACAAAAGGTACTCCCCACGTCATATGTGTGCTTTGGACCTGATTGGCTGTATTTTGAGTGTCTTAAGTACCAGGTCTTATGACTTAACTTAAGACCTGGAGGTGTGGCCAATGCTGTTTGGCCACTCAAAATAGCTAAACAGCATTGGCCACGCCTCCAGGTCTTAAGTAATAAGTACTTAAGACACTCAAAATACAGCCCTTTGTCTTTTGTCTTTTTTGGATACCTTTCTTCCACCAGTGTTGATTTCGTCGACTAAAACTAAGACGAAAAATGTTTGTCGACTACCTTTTTTCACTGACAAAAACTAAATGGAAACTAAATGAATACTAAGCTACGATGACTAAAGCCAAGACTAAATATACCAACAATTTCGTCAACAAATAAAAACTAGACTAGTGGACGAGAGATCGAGTATAAGTCATCTTGCGAATCTCACGATATTTTGTCGACTAAAACCAGACTTTTAGTCGACTACCAGAACACCGAAACATTCCGGATGACTGAAATGTGACTAAAACCAAATGAAAACTATTCAAGAGACTACGACTAAAACTAAAATCTAAATGTGCTGCCAAAAACAACACTGCTTTCCACTTTGAAGCAGGCTGAAGGTATACCGTACGTACAACTACATGTCCTCGCCTACCCTCAAAATGTCTTTGACCAATTGGGCGATCGGTCTCCAACTGGCTTATAGCAGCATGAGGCTGCTTGTGCAGTCGCCTGGCTGCCAGCCACCGTGTACACTACAGTATCAATGTACAGTAGTACAGTGAATGTACAGTACAAGGTTAGCCTCCCTCTGTTCTGTAATAACCTCTCACCGGTACACTGTCAATACTAGGTCAATATAGCTGAGAGATCTCTAAGGTGGTGTGTGTTGTCGTGTTGAGAGGGTTTCACAAGGTTTTAAAAGAGCAGTGGATTGGCTCGTTGGATCTCAAACCTTTTTCATTTCAAGGACCCTCAGTTTGCTACTGTATGCGTTAAAGCAGTAGTTCACCCATAAAATGACTTATTTTCTACCAATTACACACCCCATGAAACCTCGAATTCATGGGGTGTGTAATTCATAGAAAATAATTGTCGCATTCCTAAGCCAATAATTTGATGCCCCAGGTCAGTAGGAGACTGAGTCGTACAGGAGACTCCGGCGGTCATCAAATTATTGACTTAGGAGTCCATGAATTCAAGGCTTCCTGGGGTGTGTAATTGATATAAGTAATTCTTTGCGTGAACTACTCCTTTCAATGCCACGGACCACCTTCTTACACTCCAAGAGTGTAAGAATGGAACCAAATGGACGTACACTCTTGGAGTTACAGACCTGTAAGGGTCTATTTGGTTACTAAAATCATTTAGCTGGGGACCCGCGGCCGCTGGAACCCCCATCCAGGAGGTCGGCCCGAGCTGAATGGGTAGATAGGTCGCCTGGGAAACGGAAGGTCCCAGGTTCGATTCTCGGCTATGTGTCGAGCTGTCCGTGGGCAAGATACTTAACCCCTAACTGCCCCCTCAATATGACCACCTGAGCAGCCATCAGCTGGGTGAAGCTGAAACTGAATTTCCCCCCATAGGCTGGTTATGGAAGCACTGGATTATAACTATATAGCAGGCCATCGCCCAGTAGACGTGGTGTAATGTGATCACTATGACTGCTATGAAGTAATTTCATTGCTCCGTCACCAGAGGCCATTCCACAGCTCTGTGCGTGTGTGTGTGTGTGTGTGTGTGTGTGTGTGTGTGTGTGTGTGTGTGTGTGTGTGTGTGTGTGTGTGTGTGTGTGTGTGTGTGTGTGTGTGTGTGTGTGTGTGTGTGTGTGTGTGTGTGTGTGTGTGTGTGACTGTGTGTGTGTGTGTGTGTGTGTGTGTGCACATTCATGTGCGTGTGTGTGTGCATGTGCGCATTAATGTATTGCTATTTAGTAGTGGCTAGGTGAAGAAATTGGAGCTCTCTCCACCGTCTGAACGAAAGCCTCTACGGGTATAGCTTTTATCCACAGTATTTATCATCCGGAATAGAAAACCCAGCCAGGAGCCATTTTGAAATGTCCTTTTCAAAAGCTGAATTTTGAAAAAGGATGAGATGTGTTAAAATGATGCACCGTATCTGGTGTAGATAACCCTCTGGACATTTCTCGCATCCTTTTGGGTCGTTATGGTGGACATAACCTTGTTCTAAATGTATCTACGCACGTTTATATTACCGGTGATTCATGAGCTTATCCATAGTGCGTGTGAACACACGTGTGTGTGTGTGTGTGTGTGTGTGTGTGTGTGTGTGTGTGTGTGTGTGTGTGTGTGTGTGTGTGTGTGTGTGTGTGTGTGTGTGTGTGTGTGTGTGTGTGTGTGTGTGTGTGTGTGTGTGTGTGCGCGCGCAGTACCCGTTGTCTGGATTAGAATAGGCATGCATACACTACATTTCAAGTCTGCATAAACCGTATATCGTTGCTGTCGGGTGGAGATCTCATGTCCAAAACTGTAAGTAGCAGACCCACAAGCTCGAAACGCGGCACTTGTGGATCTGATACTTTTGATGCTTTTGTGTGACGCTGTAGTGTGATCGAGTAGGGCGTTAATTTACCAAAAAACACGAAAAGTCAGAATATGGAGATAAGAGGTTTCTGCCCCGACAGCAACGATATACTTAGTTGACTGGGGTCCCCCAGGGCTCTATACTCGGTCCACTCCTTGGGATGGAACCAACGGTTCCCGGTCAGGAGCCTACAGTATCACCTGTTTCTGTGGCGCGACAAGTACACAGGCCGGACATGATGCTAGCATGTCCCAGGACTTACCCCCCAATCCAACGTTGAGTGCCAAGCAGGGAGGTACCAATTTTGTATACCTAGTCTTTTGGTAAAACTTGGGATCGAACCTCGTCCTCCCAATCCCATGGCGGACACTCTCTAACTACACTAACAAGGCCACTGCGCTTACGTTAGGACACTTCCTATTCCTGATCCATTACCTTTTCAAAGTCAAGCTTTTGTTGAAAATAGAAAAACAGACCCCCCCCCCCTAGTACTGTATCTGTTTCAACTTTGATGATGGGCAAAAAAACTGGTGAAAGGTGTAGTTAAACGGTTTTGCAGATTTGCGCACCCGGCCGGACTGACCTTATTTAATCAGAATTTCAATGAGGAAGTGCGTTGGCAGGCGGCACGGCGGCGCATAGTAGATGAGAGGCACATCTATGCGGTCACGCCGTGGCACACAACAGCTCCCCTGTTCCCCCTGGCTGCATCAACAGGTCTACTGACGGCCTGGCCGGCTTCCTCAGACAGCCCCCCATTCATTCACCATCATTACACATGGGGGGAGACCCACGCGTACACACACACACGCACACACACGCACGTACGCGCGCGCACACACGCACGCACATGCTCTGAGTCTGAAGGATGCATGCACACATACATGTGTACATGAACATACAGTATGCACACATAAGCATGCCACACACAAACACACACAATTTCCGACCGTACCTGATTAATCGAATGTTAATATCAACTGAGATGCTTATGAATATTGCTTTATACATCCATGATGATGATTCTTTAATAATCATCATGTCAATCATAACTAAATCGATTAGTCTGATTAAACACTTTAGGCCTTCTTATACTTTAGGGCACGGATATTACACAATATTACATTAGGGCTGCAACAACTATCAATTATTTTCTTAGTGATCATTCTATTAATTCATTTTTTGATTCATCGAATAATCAGGATGCATGTAATCGCCACGTTACACTTACACTGTCAGTGTTGTGAAAAGTTGTGAAAAGAATGTTCTTGTGGGCTTATAGATCTTCTCTTTTCACAATTGTTTTGTATTTCATTTTACTCGCTGCACTAATTCCACATGCACACACGCACGCGCGCACACACACACACACACACACACACACACACACACACACACACACACACACACACACACACACACACACACACACACACACACACACACACACATGCATGCATACAGATGATCATTCTTGTGTCGTAAGGAGGAGGTCAAAGGGAGGAAGTGTGTGGAAATTGAACAGATTGACTGCTTGGTTGCCCAGAGAGAAACCATATGGGAGAGGGCGTAACACACACAACGTTCTGAGTGTTCATTTAACTCTGAGAGCGTGCAAAACGCAACCAAATGGACCCGCAAGGGTATATTTGGTTACGCTTGGAAACCCTCTCGGAGTTACAAATGGATAGATTAACACTGAGGATTATGACTGGGTTACCTTTGCATTGGTATAGAACATTCTGTACTGCACATTTGGCATTTTGATTGTCGCCAGGGGGACAAATATGATAAAACAGTAAGCTGCCTTCTTCTGTAATTAACACGTTGACTGCGTTATAAATTAATCTCTAACTCCCGTTCCCTGCCGCTGTTTTCACTAACCTTTGAAGAATTACGCCGTCGCAATTGTACCTCCATTTAATGAAAATCCGCCTGAAAATAGTCCCATCGTTTGTGTTGAAAAATCCACCACCGCGGCGATCCGAAACAACAACACAGAACAGAGTGAGATGGATGTGGCCATTACGCACCATAGGCAATGCATTGAGCCTCAATTTCCCAGAAGCCCTAGGAATCGAGCGGCAGTGTATTTTTCCGGTCACGTGATCCAGACGAGTGACGTGTCACGGATGTCCGATGAAAACGGCGAATAAAACATATAAAACAAAAGTCGGGAATATCGTGTTCCGCAGAGAGACAATGGGAAAGATGCCGGGAATAGTGTGATCCGCAGGGAATATGTTAACTATGCATATATTTTTTTTAAACCTCGGAATGACAATAAAATCGGATTTATTGTCGCATCACAGGTTTACAGGTGTAATGAAGTGGGAGAAATTCATTTTCTGGTACAGTTATTTATTATGCAGAGATTTGTGTCTTGCTGTCAAATAATTGATTTAAAATGACTACTGCTGGTGCTGGTCTATAAAGCTTTGAATGGTTTAGGGCCAAATACATTTCTGATCTTATACGATGTCATGAACCATCCCGATCTCTCAGGTCATCTGGGAAAGGTCTGCTTTCTGTCCACCAAAACTAAATGTGAGGAAGCAGCATTTTGTTTTTATACACACATATCTGGAACAGACTCCCAGAATACTGCAGGACTGCTGTCACTCTTTATAAAACACAACTAAAGACCTTTCTGTTTGCCGCTGCCTTTGATTGAGTTCCTTTTGTTTTTCTTTTGCTTTCTCTTCCGCACTGCAAGCATCTGTTATTTTTTTTACTTCTTTCCTTTTATGCATCCTAATGTCATTGTATAATTGTGTTTCCTTTGCCTGTTCTGTGTAAAGCACATTGAATTGCCTTGTCGCTGAAATGTGCGATACAAATACAATCGCCTTGCCTTGCCGTACTGCACACACGCACAAAGTATTATAAATGTACATAAGTGGGAATTACTTTGACATTTATTCTATGCCACCCCTGATTCTGCACATTCCCCACTGCACATTCCGTTTTCAAGTCGGATGCTTTCCTCAAGATAAACTATTTTATTACAATGGTATTTCATTAAATTGACTCAGGTTGCCTCTGCCCCTGTAATTCTACAGATTTATCTGCATGACACATAATCTGAGATCACAAACCGCCCTGAAGCAGAGCCTTATAAGGTACAGAGTTATGAACACAACATTAAACCCTTCAAGGGCATACATTAAGATACACAGACAACATAAATCCACAGAATTCATACATTTTACAATAGTGAAGAACTACTGCTAATGCCACTAGGAGGAGCCTGGGAGGTGGAGGGATGAACTAGGGATGGGACGATAATCATTGTTCATCGTGATAACAAATGCCAAGTTGCAGGAACGCTGATCACATAGTATGAAGAGTGAACTGCATTCTGCGTAAAGGAGAATAGAATGAACCATTAGCATTGAGGGCGTATTGTGTTACTGTAGCTTGTTAGCTAACTTAGCGGGTGAGATTGCGGCGTGATTGAGCGTGGCATGAGCCTGGAGAACCGCCGGCCTGACTGCCGCGACTGCCTTGCGACGCAGCCGAGCTGCCATCTCATTTTCTCATTTATTTCCATCATATACATACAGTACCGTCTTTTGAACATTGTGACGCCCACATTTTGATGCTTGTGCCTATAAGTGAATGACAAATAAACCCCTGATGATTCTTTTGATCGAAATCCAATGCCCGACACAACCAGTGAGATAAATCGGTATTGTACATGTGGCTGTATAGGGTGTTGTGATAAAACCTGTAGGACGCTGCTGCTACTGCGGTGTACACACACTGCACCCACATGCACTCTTGGATGCGTGTGTGTGTGTGTGTGTGTGTGTGTGTGTGTGTGTGTGTGTGTGTGTGTGTGTGTGTGTGTGTGTGTGTGTGTGTGTGTGTGTGTGTGTGTGTGTGTGTGTGTGTGTGTGTGTGTGTGTGTGTGTGTGTGTGTGTGTGTGTGTGTGTGTGTGTGTGTGTGTGTGTGTGTGCATTACACCCACATGCATGCTTGGATGTAGGTGTGTGAAGCCAGATAAGGGTTGCTTGATCTTGCCATGGGCGCCCTGCAGGTTCGGTTGGCTTGTTGTCATGGTAACTGATGCCCTCTGATGTCACCTCCGCTGCCTAAACTTAATTCTTTCCCAGCTGGTAGTGAGTAGGTTTGGGATCCGGAACGGTAGGAACCGGTAGAACCGGATACAACATTGAGGAACCGGAATTGGTTCCATCACATTTTGGAGACGTTTTTTATGTGAAAGTATATGGACTTCACGTCTGTTATACAATTACAGTACCACAGTACCACAACTCTGAGAGTTATTGACATGTAAGGGTCCATTTGGAATCGCCTATGGGGATTATTAAAGGGAACCACACACACACACACACACACACACACACACACACACACACACACACACACACACACACACACACACACACACACGTGTACTTTGAATTACTACGTTTTGTGAGGATGTTAAGTTAACATTTTTAGGAATTATTTTAACCTAATCCCTAAAGTCTGAGTTGTACTCAGTTGCTTGCCAGTGTCGTGCAGTGACATGCGCAGCATCTCTGCGTGCATATAAAATGATTTATCAACCACCCTCAACCTGGTGTTGTCCCATGGCCATAGTATAATAATAATAATAATACATTTTATTTATAAGGCGCCTTTCAGGGCACTCAAGGTCGCCGTACAGGTTCAAAACAGTTGATACAAAAACACAGTTAAAAGCAAAACAAAACTAGAGCACAGCTTGCAGCAGAGGTCAGCCATATGCCTGCCTAAACAGGTGGGTTTTGAGGTGAGATTGGAATATGGTGATAGAGTCCATGTTTCTGATGTCAGGGGGAGGGAGTTCCAGAGGTAAGGGGCAGAGCGGCTGAAGGCTCTTGACCCCATGGTGGAGAGACGGGCTGGGAGGACTTTCAGGGTGATGGAGGAGGCAGACCTAAGAGACCGGGTGGGGATGTTGACGTGGACAAGGTCAGACAGGTATGGGGGGGCGAGGTTATGGATGGCCTTGAGTATATTCTCACATAGCGATCAGAGATCTTTGGTTACATTCGTACACTCAGAGTTACGCACCTGTAAGGATCCATTTGGAACCCCCTATAGCAGTGGTTTTCAACAGTGGCCCTTGAGGGGATTCCAGGTGGTCCCCAGCTAAATGATGGACAGCTGGTAACCAAATGGACCCTTATAGATCTTTTAACTCTTAAGAGCATAGATTGAAACCTTCATTTTAGCTCTCATGAGTTACATTATTGTTAAACATCTGCATCACTTAATTTACAGGAAGTCTAAACAATTAGAGAATGTAGAATAATTGTTATTTTGATCAACGTTTGTCTGTTATCTCTCCTCACATCAATACAGCATGGAATTGTGGACAAACTCTTATCCAACGACAACAAAATATTCTTTCGGTTTTTGGGGGTCTGAGAGACTAAATGTCATCAAATGGTGGTCCGTGGCTCAAATGCCGAATAAATAATGGGCCTGATCTGAAAAGGGTTGAAATCCACTGCCCTATAGGAATCATTAAAGGGAACCGTTAGAGGAAGTTAAGATTAACTTAAATTAAGATAACGATTTTAAGGAACCGGAATTGCTAAAATCCTAAAGGATCCCCAAACCGTACTCCCAGACAGTGTGTAAACAACCTTGGGTGTAAATGAATGAAGGCAATTCAATATGAGGTATCAGGCAAATGTGATCATGTTTGCCTGACGAAGACCTTGTAGGTCGAAACGTTGCAATTGTTGCCTCTTAATAAAGTAAGTCTCGGAGCTCTAGAAACTAGTGTGCAGATGTTTTTTCTCCTCTTTGATGTTTGCCTTGATGCCTGACATCCAGCACCTGGCCTAAATATAGCCTTTGAGATGTGCACACAATCTTCTCTGAGGATTTTCACAGTAGACTCCCTGTCATGGTTACAGTAGAATAGAGGGGGGTCTTATCAGCAGCACTGTCACATCGGCACCGACCTCATCGTCTAACATACGTACACAGCCAGCCGTAAAGCTGGGGATTTATTCTTTATCTAAATTCCATCCAGACATGTTGGTGGTGGAGGCCTTTAAATGTCATTGGGAAAGAAAGCCATCAAACTCTCCCTGTCTCTCTGTCTCTCTGTCTCTCTCTCTCTCTCTCTCTCTCTCTCTCTCTCTCTCTCTCTCTCTCTCTCTCTCTCTCTCTCTCTTCCACTCCACCTACAGATCTCTACTAGCTGCATGGGTGTGTAAATATTCATAAGCATTATGTTGAATAAAAACAATCAATGTGAGCAATACTGAATTTGTGATGAAAGAAGGAGGGGAAAATGACCGCTGCGTGGAGAACCTCCAGATCAGCGACCAAACGAAGCTTCACAAGAAATCTTAAAATTTTAAAGATCTTAAAATTGGCTAATGGCCGGGCGGACAGTGGTGTAAAGTAACTAAGTACATTTACTTAAGTACTGTAAGTACAATTTTGAGGTATTTGTACTTCAGTATTTCCAATACTTTTACTTCTACTCCTCTACATCTGTGATTGAAATATTGTACTTTTTCTCCAATGCATTTATTTTTGAACAGTTACTACTTACTTTGTAGACTTAGATTTATTTGATTAGATTTTGATGATAAAAATAAAAAAATCCCACCCGTGTGAAGTGAGGGGTGCTCTTGTCGTCGTACATCATCCAATACAAAAATGAATATAGTTCTTCATGAAATAATTTGTCAACTTATGTTATTATCTTTTAACCATGATACAATGTTTCTAATTTTTACACCATGAACATGTAAGATTGTAACTGAATTTATGTGATTGGTTAGCCGATTTGCTCCTCTACATATGACGTAAATTTTCCT